>NC_090933.1:1372842515-1373444736 GCF_040938575.1 Ambystoma mexicanum | reverse complement strand
GATCAGACTCCATCAGAAATATGCCTTTTCCCCATAAGTGCTGATGCTATGCTGCACTGCCATATCCAAAAACAGATACAGGAGCTCAGACTCCATCAGAAAGATGCCTTTCCCCCCTAAGTGCTGATGCCGTGGCTGCACTGCCATCTCCAAAAACAGATGCAGGAGCTCAGACACCATCAGATAGATGCCCTTTCCCCCTTAAGTGCTGATGTCATGGCTGAGCTGGCATCTCCAAAAAAACAGATACAGGAGCTCAGACTCCATCAGAAAGATGCCTTTCCCCCTAAGTGCTGATGCCATCGCTGCACTGCCATCTCCAAAAACAGATGCAGGAGCTCAGACTCCATCAGAAAGATTCCCTTTCCCCCTAAGTGCTGATGTCATGGCTGCACTGCCATATCCAAGAACAGATACAGGAGCTCAGACTCCATCATAAAGATGCCTTTCCCCCCTAAGTGCTGATGCCATGGCTGCACTGCCATCTCCAAAAACAGATACAGGAGCTCAGACTCCATCAGAAAGATTCCTTTCCCCTAAGCGCTGATGTCATGGCCGCACGATCATCTCCAAAAAAAAGATGTAGGAGCTCAGACTCCATCAGAAAGATGCCTTCCCCCCTAAGTGCTGATGCCATCGCTGCACTGCCATCTCCAGAAACAGATACAGGAGCTCAGACTCGATCAGAAAGATGCCCTTTCCCCCTAAGTGCTGATGTCATGGCTGAGCTGCCATCTCCAAAAAACAGATACAGGAGCTCAGACTCCATCAGAAAGATGCCTTCCCCCCTAAGTGCTGATGCCATTGCTGCTCTGCCATCTCCAAAAACAGATACAGGAGCTCATTCTCCATCAGAAAGATGCTTTTCCCCCATAAGTTCTCATGTCATGGCTGCACTGCCATCTCCAGAAACAGATGCAGGAGCTCAGACTCCATCAGAAAGATGCCTTTCCCCCTAAGTGCTTATGTCATGGCTGCTCTGCCATCTCCAAAACAGATACAGGAGCTCATTCTCCATCAGAAAGATGCCTTTCCCCCATACGTTCTGATGTCATGGCTGCACTGCCATCTCTAGAAACAGATGCAGCAGCTCAGACTCCATCAGAAAGATGCCCTTTCCCCCTAAGTGCTGATGTCATGGCTGAGCTGCCATCTCCAAAAAACAGATACAGGAGCTCAGACTCCATCAGAAAGATGCCTTTCACCAATACTTTCTGATGTCATGGCGGCACTGCCATCTCCAGAAACAGATGCAGCAGCTCAGACTCCATCAGAAAGATGCCCTTTCCCCCTAAGTGCTGATGTCATGGCTGAGCTGCCATCTCCAAAAAACAGATACAGGAGCTCAGACTCCATCAGAAGATGCCTTTCCCACTAAGTGCTGATGCCATCGCTGCACTGCCATCTCCACAAACAGATGCAGGAGCTCAGACTCCATCAGAAAGATTCATTTTCCCCCTAAGTGCTGATGTCATGGCTGAGCTGCCATTTCCAAAAATAGATACAGAACCTCATTCTCCATCAGAAAGATGCCTTTCCCTCAAAAGTGCTGATGTCATGGCTGCACTGCCATCTCCAGAAACAGATGCAGCAGCTCAGACTCCATCAGTAAGATGCCCTTTCCCCCTAAGTGCTGATGTCATGGCTGAGCTGCCATCTCCAAAAAACAGATACAGGAGCTCAGACTCCATCAGAAAGATGCCTTTTCCCCATACGTGCTGATGCAATACTGCACTGCCATATCCAAAAAGAGATACAGGAGCTCAGACTCCATCAGAAAGATGCCTTTCCCCCCGAAGTGCTGATGCCGTGGCTGCACTGCCATCTCCAAAAACAGATGCAGGAGCTCAGACGCCATCAGAAATATGCCCTTTCCCCCTTAGGTGCTGATGTCATGGCTGAGCTGGCATCTCCAAAAAAACAGATACAGGAGCTCAGACTCCATCAGAAAGATGCCTTTCCCCCTAAGTGCTGATGCCATCGCTGCACTGCCATCTCCAAAAACAGATGCAGGAGCTCAGACTCCATCAGAAAGATTCCCTTTCCCCCTAAGTGCTGATGTCATGGCTGAGCTACCATCTCCAAAAAACAGATACAGGAGCTCAGACTCCATCAGAAAGATGCCTTTCCCCCTTAAGTGCTGATGCCATGGCTGCACTGCCATATCCAGAAAAAGATGCAGCAGCTCAGACTCCATCAGAAAGATGCCCTTTCCCCCTAAGTGCTGATGTCATGGCTGCTCTGCCATCTCCATAACAGATACAGGAGCTCATTCTCCATCAGAAAGATGCCTTCCCCCATACGTTCTGATGTCATGGCTGCACTGCCATCTCCAGAAACAGATGCAGCAGCTCAGACTCCATCAGAAAGATGCCCTTTCCCCGTAAGTGCTGATGTCATGGCTGAGCTGCCATCTCCAAAAAACAGATACAGGAGCTCAGACTCCATCAGAAAGATGCCTTTCACCAATACTTTCTGATGTCATGGCTGCACTGCCATCTCCAGAAACAGATGCAGCAGCTCATACTCCATCAGAAAGATGCCCTTTCCCCCTAAGTGCTGATGTCATGGCTGAGCTGCCATCTCCAAAAAACAGATGCAGGAGCTCAGACTCCATCAGAAAGATTCATTTTCCCCCTAAGTGCTGATGTCATGGCTGAGCTGCCATTTCCAAAAATAGATACAGAACCTCATTCTCCATCAGAAAGATGCCTTTCCCTCAAAAGTGCTGATGTCATGGCTGCACTGCCATCGCCAGAAACAGATGCAGCAGCTCAGACTCCATCAGTAAGATGCCCTTTCCCCCTAAGTGCTGATGTCATGGCTGAGCTGCCATCTCCAAAAAACAGATACAGGAGCTCAGACTCCATCAGAAAGATGCCTTTTCCCCATAAGTGCTGATGCAATACTGCACTGCCATATCCAAAAACAGATACAGGAGCTCAGACTCCATCAGAAAGATGCCTTTCCCCCCGAAGTGCTGATGCTGTGGCTGCACTGCCATCTCCAAAAACAGATGCAGGAGCTCAGACGCCATCAGAAATATGCCCTTTCCCCCTTAGGTGCTGATGTCATGGCTGAGCTGGCATCTCCAAAAAAACAGATACAGGAGCTCAGACTCCATCAGAAAGATGCCTTTCCCCCTAAGTGCTGATGCCATCGCTGCACTGCCATCTCCAAAAACAGATGCAGGAGCTCAGACTCCATCAGAAAGATTCCCTTTCCCCCTAAGTGCTGATGTCATGGCTGAGCTGCCATCTCCAAAAAACAGATACAGGAGCTCATTCTCCATCAGAAAGATGCCTTTCCCCCATACGTTCTGATGTCATGGCTGCACTGCCATCTCCAGAAACAGATGCAGCAGCTCAGACTCCATCAGAAAGATGCCCTTTCCCCGTAAGTGCTGATGTCATGGCTGAGCTGCCATCTCCAAAAAACAGATACAGGAGCTCAGACTCCATCAGAAAGATGCCTTTCACCAATACTTTCTGATGTCATGGCTGCACTGCCATCTCCAGAAACAGATGCAGCAGCTCATACTCCATCAGAAAGATGCCCTTTCCCCCTAAGTGCTGATGTCATGGCTGAGCTGCCATCTCCAAAAAACAGATACAGGAGCTCAGACTCCATCAGAAGATGCCTTTCCCACTAAGTGCTGATGCCATCGCTGCACTGCCATCTCCAAAAACAGATGCAGGAGCTCAGACTCCATCAGAAAGATTCATTTTCCCCCTAAGTGCTGATGTCATGGCTGAGCTGCCATTTCCAAAAATAGATACAGAACCTCATTCTCCATCAGAAAGATGCCTTTCCCTCAAATGTGCTGATGTCATGGCTGCACTGCCATCTCCAGAAACAGATGCAGCAGCTCAGACTCCATCAGTAAGATGCCCTTTCCCCCTAAGTGCTGATGTCATGGCTGAGCTGCCATCTCCAAAAAACAGATACAGGAGCTCAGACTCCATCAGAAAGATGCCTTTTCCCCATAAGTGCTGATGCAATACTGCACTGCCATATCCAAAAACAGATACAGGAGCTCAGACTCCATCAGAAAGATGCCTTTCCCCCCGAAGTGCTGATGCCGTGGCTGCACTGCCATCTCCAAAAACAGATGCAGGAGCTCAGACGCCATCAGAAATATGCCCTTTCCCCCTTGGGTGCTGATGTCATGGCTGAGCTGGCATCTCCAAAAAAACAGATACAGGAGCTCAGACTCCATCAGAAAGATGCCTTTCCCCCTAGGTGCTGATGCCATCGCTGCACTGCCATCTCCAAAAACAGATGCAGGAGCTCAGACTCCATCAGAAAGATTCCCTTTCCCCCTAAGTGCTGATGTCATGGCTGAGCTGCCATCTCCAAAAAACAGATACAGGAGCTCAGACTCCATCAGAAAGATGCCTTTCCCCCATACGTTCTGATGTCATGGCTGCACTGCCATCTCTAGTAACAGATGCAGCAGCTCAGACTCCATCAGAAAGATGCCCTTTCCCCCTAAGTGCTGATGTCATGGCTGAGCTGCCATCTCCAAAAAACAGATACAGGAGCTCAGACTCCATCAGAAAGATGCCTTTCACCAATACTTTCTGATGTCATGGCTGCACTGCCATCTCCAGAAACAGATGCAGCAGCTCAGACTCCATCAGAAAGATGCCCTTTCCCCCTAAGTGCTGATGTCATGGCTGCTCTGCCATCTCCAAAACAGATACAGGAGCTCATTCTCCATCAGAAAGATGCCTTTCCCCCATACGTTCTGATGTCATGGCTGCACTGCCATCTCCAGAAACAGATGCAGCAGCTCATACTCCATCAGAAAGATGCCCTTTCCCCGTAAGTGCTGATGTCATGGCTGAGCTGCCATCTCCAAAAAACAGATACAGAAGCTCAGACTCCATCAGAAGATGCCTTTCCCACTAAGTGCTGATGCCATCGCTGCACTGCCATCTCCAAAAACAGATGCAGGAGCTCAGACTCCATCAGAAAGATTCATTTTCCCCCCTAAGTGCTGATGTCATGGCTGAGCTGCCATTTCCAAAAATAGATACAGAAGCTCATTCTCCATCAGAAAGATGCCTTTCCCTCAAAAGTGCTGATGTCATGGCTGCACTGCCATCTCCAGAAACAGATGCAGCAGCTCAGACTCCATCAGTAAGATGCCCTTCCCCCTAAGTGCTGATGTCATGGCTGAGCTGCCATCTCCAAAAAACAGATACAGGAGCTCAGACTCCATCAGAAAGATGCCTTTTCCCCATAAGTGCTGATGCAATACTGCACTGCCATATCCAAAAACAGATACAGGAGCTCAGACTCCATCAGAAAGATGCCTTTCCCCCCGAAGTGCTGATGCCGTGGCTGCACTGCCATCTCCAAAAACAGATGCAGGAGCTCAGACGCCATCAGAAATATGCCCTTTCCCCCTTAGGTGCTGATGTCATGGCTGAGCTGGCATCTCCAAAAAAACAGATACAGGAGCTCAGACTCCATCAGAAAGATGCCTTTCCCCCTAAGTGCTGATGTCATGGCTGAGCTGCCATCTCCAAAAAACAGATACAGGAGCTCGGACTCCATCAGAAAGATGCCTTTCCCCCTTAAGTGCTGATGCCATGGCTGCACTGCCATATCCAGAAAAAGATGCAGCAGCTCAGACTCCATCAGAAAGATGCCCTTTCCCCCTAAGTGCTGATGTCATGGCTGAGCTGCCATCTCCAAAAAACAGATACAGGAGCTCAGACTCCATCAGAAGATGACTTTCCCACTAAGTGCTGATGCCATCGCTGCACTGCCATCTCCAAAAACAGATGCAGGAGCTCAGACTCCATCAGAAAGATTCATTTTCCCCCTAAGTGCTGATGTCATGGCTGAGCTGCCATCTCCAAAAAACAGATACAAGAGCTCAGACTCCATCAGGAAGATGCCTTTCCCAATACGTTCTGATGTCATGGCTGCACTGCCATCTCCAGAAACAGATGCAGCAGCTCAGACTCCATCAGAAAGATGCCCTTTCCCCCTAAGTGCTGATGTCATGGCTGAGCTGACATCTCCAAAAAACAGATACAGGAGCTCAGACTCCATCAGAAGATGCCTTTCCCACTAAGTGCTGATGCCATCGCTGCACTGCCATCTCCAAAAACAGATGCAGGAGCTCAGACTCCATCAGAAAGATTCATTTTCCCCCTAAGTGCTGATGTCATGGCTGAGCTGCCATCTCCAAAAATAGATACAGAAGCTCATTCTCCATCAGAAAGATGCCTCTCCCCCAAATGTTCTGATGTCATGGCTGCACTGCCATCTCCAGAAATAGATGCCGGAGCTCAGGCTCCATCAGAAATATGCCTTTCCCCCTAAGTGCTGATGTCATGGCTGCTCTGCCATCTCCAAAACAGATACAGGAGCTCATTCTCCATCAGAAAGATGCCTTTCCCCCATACGTTCTGATGTCATGGCTGCACTGCCATCTCCAGAAACAGATGCAGCAGCTCATACTCCATCAGAAAGATGCCCTTTCCCCGTAAGTGCTGATGTCATGGCTGAGCTGCCATCTCCAAAAAACAGATACAGAAGCTCAGACTCCATCAGAAGATGCCTTTCCCACTAAGTGCTGATGCCATCGCTGCACTGCCATCTCCAAAAACAGATGCAGGAGCTCAGACTCCATCAGAAAGATTCATTTTCCCCCCTAAGTGCTGATGTCATGGCTGAGCTGCCATTTCCAAAAATAGATACAGAAGCTCATTCTCCATCAGAAAGATGCCTTTCCCTCAAAAGTGCTGATGTCATGGCTGCACTGCCATCTCCAGAAACAGATGCAGCAGCTCAGACTCCATCAGTAAGATGCCCTTCCCCCTAAGTGCTGATGTCATGGCTGAGCTGCCATCTCCAAAAAACAGATACAGGAGCTCAGACTCCATCAGAAAGATGCCTTTCCCCCATACGTTCTGATGTCATGGCTGCACTGCCATCTCTAGAAACAGATGCAGCAGCTCAGACTCCATCAGAAAGATGCCCTTTCCCCCTAAGTGCTGATGTCATGGCTGAGCTGCCATCTCCAAAAATAGATACAGAAGCTCATTCTCCATCAGAAAGATGCCTCTCCCCCAAATGTTCTGATGTCATGGCTGCACTGCCATCTCCAGAAATAGATGCCGGAGCTCAGGCTCCATCAGAAATATGCCTTTCCCCCTAAGTGCTGATGTCATGGCTGCTCTGCCATCTCCAAAACAGATACAGGAGCTCATTCTCCATCAGAAAGATGCCTTTCCCCCATACGTTCTGATGTCATGGCTGCACTGCCATCTCCAGAAACAGATGCAGCAGCTCAGACTCCATCAGAAAGATGCCCTTTCCCCGTAAGTGCTGATGTCATGGCTGAGCTGCCATCTCCAAAAAACAGATACAGGAGCTCAGACTCCATCAGAAGAACTAGTTACTCTTACCTTGTAACGTTCTTTCGATGGGATGTTCCTCCGACGTATTCCTTATCTTAGATAGAAATCCTTCAGCTTTGCTGGCCTCGGAAAATTTTTTCGCCAGAGGGCGCTGCGCGTCGATGATCGCCGAGTCGATGACCCTCGACGGCCTCCGTGCCGACGTCGACGTCATCCTGCCTATAAAGGCCGCGCGCAGCGTCCGTTGCTCAGTTCCGTTTTGTAGTCCCCAGTAATGTTTTTGGATTAGACTAATCACCTTGAAGGAGCATAGGCTGCAAACCCACAGGAAGTCATACTGCGGGGATGGATGGGAGGGTCGATAAGGAATACGTCGGAGGAACATCCCATCGAAAGAACGTTACAAGGTAAGAGTAACTAGTTCTTCGAAGGGATTGTGTCCTCCGACGTATTCCTTATCTTAGATAGACTCCCATAGCAGTGGTATTGTGACTGGAGGCGGGAGTAATAAAAGTTATGTTACCCTTCCAGAATGGACAGAGTGTAACACAGCCTTGCCGAATCTAGTTTCTTGACTAGAGGAGGAATCCAGGCTATAGAATTTGGTAAATGTATGTGCGGACGACCATGTGGCAGCCGCACATATATCTCGAATTGGCACCCCTCTTTGAAGGGCTGAGGATGTTGCGATACCCCTGGTAGAATGAGCCCTTAGATTTTGAGGAGGCTCCTTTCCTGCCAATTTGTAGCACTCCAGAATGGCTAAAATAATCCATCTGGAGATGGTTTGTTTTGTTATTGGAAGGCCCAACTTATGTCCTGCATAACCTACAAAGAGTTGGTCTGCTTGTCTGATCTTAGCCAATCTGCTGATATAGAAGCTCAAGGCTCGCTTAGGGTCCAGCCTGTGCAGTCTCTCTTCCTCCTTCCCCGGATGAGGAGGAGGGTAGAAAGAAGGTAATATAATCTTCTGAGTGATGTGAAACTCCGAGACTACCTTCGGGAGGAAGTTAGGCTTCACCTGAAGAACAACTTTGTCCTTGTAAAAGATTGTATGTGGAGGTTTA
The DNA here is from genome assembly GCF_040938575.1 of Ambystoma mexicanum. Lineage (NCBI taxonomy): Eukaryota > Metazoa > Chordata > Amphibia > Caudata > Ambystomatidae > Ambystoma > Ambystoma mexicanum. The sequence continues at coordinate 1,373,436,287 of NC_090933.1, read as the reverse complement.
CACGATAAGGCTTGCAACTCGCTAACCCTTCTAGCAGATGTCAATGCTATTAGCAAAACAGTTTTGAGGGTGAGAAGCTTCAATGAACAAGAGTGTAGTGGTTCAAAAGGGGCACCCTTTAGGAAGTTTAAAATTAGGTTTAAATCCCATAAGGGAACTTGAAAAGGTTTCGGGGGATAAACATTAGTTAATCCTTTTAGGTATTGTATTACCAATGGAATTTTGAAGTATGAAGGCTCCTCTGCAGTGCGCTTAAAGATTGATAGCGCTGCGAGATAGCCCTTAATTGTGCCAACCTGTAGGCCTGAATTAGCCAGGTAAAGTAAGAATGACAACACCATAGGTGTACCACAAGAAAAGGGTTCAATATTCTTTTCTCTGCACCAGCTGCAAAATTTGTTCCAACGGCAGCGGTATAGAGTTTTAGTTGCCGGCCTTCTGGCCGAAAGCAACACCTCCATAACATCATCCGGAAGGTCCCAATCCTTGTACCTCAACCTTTCAGACACCAAGCGTGAAGGTTGAGGGTCTTGATGGCTGGATGGAGAACCTGACCTTCCTTCTGCGAGAGAAGATCCTCTCTGTATGGCAGTCGAATTGGAGGGCAGATGGACATGTCTAGAAGGTCCGGGTACCACGTTCTCCTGGCCCAATCCGGGGCAATTAGGATCATGGTCTTCTGAAACCTTCTCAACCTCCTGATCATTTGAGGAATGACAGGGACCGGAGGGAACGCGTACAGAAGTGGGAACTCCCAGTCCACTACGAACGCATCTCCTAGAGCTCCTCTCGGGGGAAATTCCCTTGAGCAAAATCTGTCGCACTTCCTGTTGATACTGGTGGCGAACAGATCCACTTGAGGGGTTCCCCAAAGGGCGAAGATCTCTTGAAGGACTTCCTGAGCTATCTCCCACTCGTGAGAGACTGTGCTCTGCCTGCTCAGAGCGTCCGCTGTCAAGTTCTTCTCTCCGGCTAGGTGAATTGCCGATAGAGAGATTCCTTCCTGAATTGCCCAAAACCAGAGCTGCATCGCCTCTCTGCACAGTGGTAGTGAGCCTACGCCTCCTCTTTTGTTGAGGTAGTGCATGGCCACTGTATTGTCCGTCATTATTAGGACGTTTCTTCCCCGTACAGACGGCAGAAAAGCCTTCAGCGCTAGTCTGATGGCTCTCAGCTCCAACAGGTTGATATGTAGTCTGGACTCCGATGGAGACCAACGACCGCTGATGGTCAAGTCGTTGGCGTGAGCTCCCCACCCCGTGAGTGAGGCATCCGTGACTACTGTTATCTCCGGCCATGGTTGCCAAAACATTTCTCCTTTCAGGATGTTCTCCCGACAGGCCCACCACTGAAGGTCTCGGGCTACTTTGACCGGGATCCGAAGGAGATCTGTCATCCTTCCTGAGAACTGTGACCACTGAGTTCTCAGTGCCCACTGGAGGGATCTCATTCTCAGGCGAGCCTCCGGCACGAGGAATATGCAGGATGCCATGAGGCCTAGCAACCTCAGAAAGTCGTAGGCTGGGAGATATTGGGCATTCTGAAATCTGATGACCATCTGCAGAATATCTCGAGCCCTCACCTCTGGTGGCAAGGCTTTTCCCAGGGAAGTGTCCAGGACTGCTCCAATGAATTGGAGTCTCTGTGATGGTATCATCTGTGACTTCTTTAAATTGAGGGAGAAGCCCAGCTTGTGAAGGAAGTGGCAAACATAATCTAGTTGTCTCTGAGCCTGTTCCGAAGATACAGCTCTGATCAACCAATCGTCTAGGTAAGGGTAGACATGAATCCCTTCCCTCCTTAGACTTGCAGCCACAACCGACATTAGCTTGGTAAAGACCCTCGGGGCGGAGGTTAGCCCAAATGGCAGAACTCGAAATTGATAATGAGAGCTGCCAATTGCGAACCTCAGGTATCTCCTGTGCCTGGGATGGATCGGCACATGGAAATAAGCGTCCTGGAGGTCTAGAGATACCAACCAGTCCTGAAGCTGGAGGGCCTGAAGGATCTGAGAGAGAGTCACCATCTTGAACTTGTCCTTTCGGAGGAATTTGTTCAATTCCCGTAAGTCTAAGATGGGTCTCAGTCCTCCGTCCTTCTTCGGTATTATGAAGTAGGGGGAGTACCAACCCTTGTTCCTTTCCGCTACAGGTACCAGTTCTATGGCACCTTTCTCTAGCAGGTCTAAAACCTCCTGCAAGAGGAGCGGATCTGGAAGCTTCAAAGGGTTGTTCCCCGGTGGATGACTCTGAGGGATATGTAGGAAGGGCAGGCAGTAACCTTGGGCTACTGTCTCCAGAGCCCAAGCATCTGACGTAATAGCCTGCCATTCCGTCAGATGGTGAGTTAACCTGCCCCCTACTGGTGTTCTGTGAGGGGAGACCTCAGAGTGGTTTTGAAGCGGCTGATGCAGTTGCCGAAGGTAAAGTGGCTCCTGCTCCTGCGGGTGCGGCTTTCTTTCCCCTACCCCGTCCACCACGGGTAAATCTTCCTTGGCCTCTTTGAGCCGGTCGTCCCCTGCCCCTTCCATATGAGGAATAGTAACGAAAGGACCGTCCTCTCCACGATGATCCCGAAGGACGAAAGGTATTCTGACGGATAGCAGCTCCCAATGACTTGGCTGCTGCCTTGGACGTTTGCAGTTTCTCCAAACTGTCATCCGCCTTCTTTCCAAAGAGGGTAGAACCGTCAAAGGGCATATTCAAAAGCCTGGTCTGCACGTCAGAGGCAAAACCAGACTTCCTCAACCACGCATGCCTGCGGATTGTGGTACTTGCCGCCATGGCCCTGCTGATACTGTCAGCAGAATCTAGGCCAGTTTGTAGGGTCTCGCACATCGCATCTTTACCATCCCTGATGATGTTTAAAAATGCGTCCCTTTCCTCTCCTTCTTGGAGGCAGTCAGCCGCTGATGAAGCGCACTCCCAAAGGGTGTGGCTGAACCTAGCGAGCGTACAGGTCGCGTTAATAGACTTTAACGCCATGCTACAGGCAGAAAAAACCTTCTTAGCCATGGCATCATATTTTTTGTCATCCCTATCCTGCGGAGCAGTGGGGTATGCAGATGTGCTGCCTGATGAGGTTGCAGCCTGTACAACCAAGCTCTCAGGAGTAGGGTGTTTTGACAAATATTCAGGGTCAGAACTAGCCACCCTGTATTTTGTTGACAGTTTTTTATTTACTGCCGGGATAATTTCTGGCGTTTCCCAGTTTGTCAAAATCCTTCTCTGTAGAGCAGAGTGAAATGGAACCACAGGATCCTCCTGTGGGCCCTTGTCCAGTATGTCAGTGAGGTCATCCTGCTGAAAGGCAGGAGAAGGTGCAGACCAACCCATAAATTCTATGATTCTAGACATCAGAGCTCTATATGGAGTCTCCGCATGTTCTCCTGGGTCTGGTTTGATAAATTCTGCTTCAGGAGAAGTGTCCAAGCCACTAGCTTCCTGAAGTGCATCCTGAAGATTTTTTAATCTTCCTTCCTCAGAGGCGAAAGTCTCTGGCTCTGGTGATGTGGTCCTCTGTAAATCAATATCTTGGTCTGAATCCTCCCTTTCCTCAAAAATCGAGGTTAAAGGGGGATACATTGGTTTTTGGAATGGTATAAACCCCATTTCCAATGCAGAAGGAGCCATCATCACAGGCCTTGAAAACGTCGATGTCGTCGACACCGACGTGAAAGTACTCGAAGGCGCCGTGAAAAGCGTCGAGAAATGTGTACTAGGCCTCGAAGAACTCGAAAGGATCGGAGTCTTGCTCGAGAACGACGTCGACGTTCTCGGCGTCGAGTCGGAGGTCTTTTGTCTAACCGTTGGCTGTGGAGTAGCCGTGGTTCTTTCCTTCACCGGCGTCGATATCGGCGTCGACGTCGGCGTCGACTCGATCGACTGATGCGCCGATGAATCCTTCGACAACGGCGTCGATGGCGCCGACCTCTGTTTCGAAGGAGTTTTCGACGATGGCGTCGATGATGCTTTATCTCCCGATGGCTCGAGGCGCTTTCGGGTTGACTTTTCCGCCGGGTACTGCGACTCGCGGCGTTTAGATTTTTTGGGTTTTTTACCCGGGGTATCACCCTCAGCTGTCTTCGAGGGGGACGAGGCCGCTTTCTCGAAGACGCTTAGCATCTTTTTCCTGAATTCCTCCCACTCAGCTTGCGAGCTGCGTTTTGTGGGGAAATGAACTCTCTCAGGAGAACTCGACGAAGATGACGAAGGGGATCTCCTACGTCTCTTCTTCGAGTGTCTCGATGTCGACGAGTGGTGGGAGCCACTTCGTGATCTAGATCGAGAGTGTTTTTTATGGTGAGGAGACGAACGTCTCGACTCTACCGAAGAAGCTTTCGAGGAAGTTAAAGTTGACCTACCTCTCTCGAGCTTCCCCCTACGCTCCTTCAAGGCTTTCGCCGTCATGGAAAGGCATTCCTCACACTCCGAACTCTGGTGCGTGATTCCCAGACACCACAAACAGACCCTGTGAGGGTCCGTCAACGACATTTTCTTCCCGCAGTCTCGGCACTTTTTGAAACCGGACCGAGGGGTCGTCGGGTCGGAGGAGGATGCCATCGATATCGAGGTAAATAGTAGTTATTATATACGTTATCTTGACGAGAACTGAGCAACGGTGTTCCGAGGCACAACGAAGCGCGGAAAAACGGAACTGAGCAACGGACGCTGCGCGCGGCCTTTATAGGCAGGATGACGTCGACGTCGGCACGGAGGCCGTCGAGGGTCATCGACTCGGCGATCATCGACGCGCAGCGCCCTCTGGCGAAAAAATTTTCCGAGGCCAGCAAAGCTGAAGGATTTCTATCTAAGATAAGGAATACGTCGGAGGACACAATCCCTTCGAAAGATGCCTTTCACCAATACTTTCTGATGTCATGGCTGCACTGCCATCTCCAGAAACAGATGCAGCAGCTCATACTCCATCAGAAAGATGCCCTTTCCCCCTAAGTGCTGATGTCATGGCTGAGCTGCCATCTCCAAAAAACAGATGCAGGAGCTCAGACTCCATCAGAAAGATTCATTTTCCCCCTAAGTGCTGATGTCATGGCTGAGCTGCCATTTCCAAAAATAGATACAGAACCTCATTCTCCATCAGAAAGATGCCTTTCCCTCAAAAGTGCTGATGTCATGGCTGCACTGCCATCGCCAGAAACAGATGCAGCAGCTCAGACTCCATCAGTAAGATGCCCTTTCCCCCTAAGTGCTGATGTCATGGCTGAGCTGCCATCTCCAAAAAACAGATACAGGAGCTCAGACTCCATCAGAAAGATGCCTTTTCCCCATAAGTGCTGATGCAATACTGCACTGCCATATCCAAAAACAGATACAGGAGCTCAGACTCCATCAGAAAGATGCCTTTCCCCCCGAAGTGCTGATGCTGTGGCTGCACTGCCATCTCCAAAAACAGATGCAGGAGCTCAGACGCCATCAGAAATATGCCCTTTCCCCCTTAGGTGCTGATGTCATGGCTGAGCTGGCATCTCCAAAAAAACAGATACAGGAGCTCAGACTCCATCAGAAAGATGCCTTTCCCCCTAAGTGCTGATGCCATCGCTGCACTGCCATCTCCAAAAACAGATGCAGGAGCTCAGACTCCATCAGAAAGATTCCCTTTCCCCCTAAGTGCTGATGTCATGGCTGAGCTGCCATCTCCAAAAAACAGATACAGGAGCTCATTCTCCATCAGAAAGATGCCTTTCCCCCATACGTTCTGATGTCATGGCTGCACTGCCATCTCCAGAAACAGATGCAGCAGCTCAGACTCCATCAGAAAGATGCCCTTTCCCCGTAAGTGCTGATGTCATGGCTGAGCTGCCATCTCCAAAAAACAGATACAGGAGCTCAGACTCCATCAGAAAGATGCCTTTCACCAATACTTTCTGATGTCATGGCTGCACTGCCATCTCCAGAAACAGATGCAGCAGCTCATACTCCATCAGAAAGATGCCCTTTCCCCCTAAGTGCTGATGTCATGGCTGAGCTGCCATCTCCAAAAAACAGATACAGGAGCTCAGACTCCATCAGAAGATGCCTTTCCCACTAAGTGCTGATGCCATCGCTGCACTGCCATCTCCAAAAACAGATGCAGGAGCTCAGACTCCATCAGAAAGATTCATTTTCCCCCTAAGTGCTGATGTCATGGCTGAGCTGCCATTTCCAAAAATAGATACAGAACCTCATTCTCCATCAGAAAGATGCCTTTCCCTCAAAAGTGCTGATGTCATGGCTGCACTGCCATCTCCAGAAACAGATGCAGCAGCTCAGACTCCATCAGTAAGATGCCCTTTCCCCCTAAGTGCTGATGTCATGGCTGAGCTGCCATCTCCAAAAAACAGATACAGGAGCTCAGACTCCATCAGAAAGATGCCTTTTCCCCATAAGTGCTGATGCAATACTGCACTGCCATATCCAAAAACAGATACAGGAGCTCAGACTCCATCAGAAAGATGCCTTTCCCCCCGAAGTGCTGATGCCGTGGCTGCACTGCCATCTCCAAAAACAGATGCAGGAGCTCAGACGCCATCAGAAATATGCCCTTTCCCCCTTGGGTGCTGATGTCATGGCTGAGCTGGCATCTCCAAAAAAACAGATACAGGAGCTCAGACTCCATCAGAAAGATGCCTTTCCCCCTAGGTGCTGATGCCATCGCTGCACTGCCATCTCCAAAAACAGATGCAGGAGCTCAGACTCCATCAGAAAGATTCCCTTTCCCCCTAAGTGCTGATGTCATGGCTGAGCTGCCATCTCCAAAAAACAGATACAGGAGCTCAGACTCCATCAGAAAGATGCCTTTCCCCCATACGTTCTGATGTCATGGCTGCACTGCCATCTCTAGTAACAGATGCAGCAGCTCAGACTCCATCAGAAAGATGCCCTTTCCCCCTAAGTGCTGATGTCATGGCTGAGCTGCCATCTCCAAAAAACAGATACAGGAGCTCAGACTCCATCAGAAAGATGCCTTTCACCAATACTTTCTGATGTCATGGCTGCACTGCCATCTCCAGAAACAGATGCAGCAGCTCAGACTCCATCAGAAAGATGCCCTTTCCCCCTAAGTGCTGATGTCATGGCTGCTCTGCCATCTCCAAAACAGATACAGGAGCTCATTCTCCATCAGAAAGATGCCTTTCCCCCATACGTTCTGATGTCATGGCTGCACTGCCATCTCCAGAAACAGATGCAGCAGCTCATACTCCATCAGAAAGATGCCCTTTCCCCGTAAGTGCTGATGTCATGGCTGAGCTGCCATCTCCAAAAAACAGATACAGAAGCTCAGACTCCATCAGAAGATGCCTTTCCCACTAAGTGCTGATGCCATCGCTGCACTGCCATCTCCAAAAACAGATGCAGGAGCTCAGACTCCATCAGAAAGATTCATTTTCCCCCCTAAGTGCTGATGTCATGGCTGAGCTGCCATTTCCAAAAATAGATACAGAAGCTCATTCTCCATCAGAAAGATGCCTTTCCCTCAAAAGTGCTGATGTCATGGCTGCACTGCCATCTCCAGAAACAGATGCAGCAGCTCAGACTCCATCAGTAAGATGCCCTTCCCCCTAAGTGCTGATGTCATGGCTGAGCTGCCATCTCCAAAAAACAGATACAGGAGCTCAGACTCCATCAGAAAGATGCCTTTTCCCCATAAGTGCTGATGCAATACTGCACTGCCATATCCAAAAACAGATACAGGAGCTCAGACTCCATCAGAAAGATGCCTTTCCCCCCGAAGTGCTGATGCCGTGGCTGCACTGCCATCTCCAAAAACAGATGCAGGAGCTCAGACGCCATCAGAAATATGCCCTTTCCCCCTTAGGTGCTGATGTCATGGCTGAGCTGGCATCTCCAAAAAAACAGATACAGGAGCTCAGACTCCATCAGAAAGATGCCTTTCCCCCTAAGTGCTGATGTCATGGCTGAGCTGCCATCTCCAAAAAACAGATACAGGAGCTCGGACTCCATCAGAAAGATGCCTTTCCCCCTTAAGTGCTGATGCCATGGCTGCACTGCCATATCCAGAAAAAGATGCAGCAGCTCAGACTCCATCAGAAAGATGCCCTTTCCCCCTAAGTGCTGATGTCATGGCTGAGCTGCCATCTCCAAAAAACAGATACAGGAGCTCAGACTCCATCAGAAGATGACTTTCCCACTAAGTGCTGATGCCATCGCTGCACTGCCATCTCCAAAAACAGATGCAGGAGCTCAGACTCCATCAGAAAGATTCATTTTCCCCCTAAGTGCTGATGTCATGGCTGAGCTGCCATCTCCAAAAAACAGATACAAGAGCTCAGACTCCATCAGGAAGATGCCTTTCCCAATACGTTCTGATGTCATGGCTGCACTGCCATCTCCAGAAACAGATGCAGCAGCTCAGACTCCATCAGAAAGATGCCCTTTCCCCCTAAGTGCTGATGTCATGGCTGAGCTGACATCTCCAAAAAACAGATACAGGAGCTCAGACTCCATCAGAAGATGCCTTTCCCACTAAGTGCTGATGCCATCGCTGCACTGCCATCTCCAAAAACAGATGCAGGAGCTCAGACTCCATCAGAAAGATTCATTTTCCCCCTAAGTGCTGATGTCATGGCTGAGCTGCCATCTCCAAAAATAGATACAGAAGCTCATTCTCCATCAGAAAGATGCCTCTCCCCCAAATGTTCTGATGTCATGGCTGCACTGCCATCTCCAGAAATAGATGCCGGAGCTCAGGCTCCATCAGAAATATGCCTTTCCCCCTAAGTGCTGATGTCATGGCTGCTCTGCCATCTCCAAAACAGATACAGGAGCTCATTCTCCATCAGAAAGATGCCTTTCCCCCATACGTTCTGATGTCATGGCTGCACTGCCATCTCCAGAAACAGATGCAGCAGCTCATACTCCATCAGAAAGATGCCCTTTCCCCGTAAGTGCTGATGTCATGGCTGAGCTGCCATCTCCAAAAAACAGATACAGAAGCTCAGACTCCATCAGAAGATGCCTTTCCCACTAAGTGCTGATGCCATCGCTGCACTGCCATCTCCAAAAACAGATGCAGGAGCTCAGACTCCATCAGAAAGATTCATTTTCCCCCCTAAGTGCTGATGTCATGGCTGAGCTGCCATTTCCAAAAATAGATACAGAAGCTCATTCTCCATCAGAAAGATGCCTTTCCCTCAAAAGTGCTGATGTCATGGCTGCACTGCCATCTCCAGAAACAGATGCAGCAGCTCAGACTCCATCAGTAAGATGCCCTTCCCCCTAAGTGCTGATGTCATGGCTGAGCTGCCATCTCCAAAAAACAGATACAGGAGCTCAGACTCCATCAGAAAGATGCCTTTTCCCCATAAGTGCTGATGCAATACTGCACTGCCATATCCAAAAACAGATACAGGAGCTCAGACTCCATCAGAAAGATGCCTTTCCCCCCGAAGTGCTGATGCCGTGGCTGCACTGCCATCTCCAAAAACAGATGCAGGAGCTCAGACGCCATCAGAAATATGCCCTTTCCCCCTTAGGTGCTGATGTCATGGCTGAGCTGGCATCTCCAAAAAAACAGATACAGGAGCTCAGACTCCATCAGAAAGATGCCTTTCCCCCTAAGTGCTGATGTCATGGCTGAGCTGCCATCTCCAAAAAACAGATACAGGAGCTCGGACTCCATCAGAAAGATGCCTTTCCCCCTTAAGTGCTGATGCCATGGCTGCACTGCCATATCCAGAAAAAGATGCAGCAGCTCAGACTCCATCAGAAAGATGCCCTTTCCCCCTAAGTGCTGATGTCATGGCTGAGCTGCCATCTCCAAAAAACAGATACAGGAGCTCAGACTCCATCAGAAGATGACTTTCCCACTAAGTGCTGATGCCATCGCTGCACTGCCATCTCCAAAAACAGATGCAGGAGCTCAGACTCCATCAGAAAGATTCATTTTCCCCCTAAGTGCTGATGTCATGGCTGAGCTGCCATCTCCAAAAAACAGATACAAGAGCTCAGACTCCATCAGGAAGATGCCTTTCCCAATACGTTCTGATGTCATGGCTGCACTGCCATCTCCAGAAACAGATGCAGCAGCTCAGACTCCATCAGAAAGATGCCCTTTCCCCCTAAGTGCTGATGTCATGGCTGAGCTGACATCTCCAAAAAACAGATACAGGAGCTCAGACTCCATCAGAAGATGCCTTTCCCACTAAGTGCTGATGCCATCGCTGCACTGCCATCTCCAAAAACAGATGCAGGAGCTCAGACTCCATCAGAAAGATTCATTTTCCCCCTAAGTGCTGATGTCATGGCTGAGCTGCCATCTCCAAAAATAGATACAGAAGCTCATTCTCCATCAGAAAGATGCCCTTTCCCCCTAAGTGCTGATGTCATGGCTGAGCTGACATCTCCAAAAAACAGATACAGGAGCTCAGACTCCATCAGAAATGCCTTTCCCACTAAGTGCTGATGCCATCGCTGCACTGCCATCTCCAGAAACAGATGCAGGAGCTCAGACTCCATCAGAAATATGCCTTTCCCCCTAAGTGCTGATGTCATGGCTGCACTGCCATCTCCAGAAACAGATGCAGCAGCTCAGACTCCATCAGTAAGATGCCCTTTCCCCCTAAGTGCTGATGTCATGGCTGAGCTGCCATCTCCAAAAAACAGATACAGGAGCTCAGACTCCATCAGAAAGCTGCCTTTTCCCCATAAGTGCTGATGCAATACTGCACTGCCATATCCAAAAACAGATACAGGAGCTCATACTCCATCAGAGAGATTCATTTTCCCACTAAGTGCTGATGCCACGGCTGAGCTGCCATCTCCAAAAATAGATACAGAAGCTCATTCTCCATCAGAAAGATGCCTCTCCCCCAAATGTTCTGATGTCATGGCTGCACTGCCATCTCCAGAAATAGATGCCGGAGCTCAGGCTCCATCAGAAATATGCCTTTCCCCCTAAGTGCTGATGTCATGGCTGCACTGCCATCTCCAGAAACAGATGCAGCAGCTCAGACTCCATCAGTAAGATGCCCTTTCCCCCTAAGTGCTGATGTCATGGCTGAGCTGCCATCTCCAATAAACAGATACAGAAGCTCATTCTCCATCAGAAAGATGCCTTTCCCCCAGAAGTTCTTATGTCATGGCTGCACTGCCATCTCCAGAAACAGATGCAGGAGCTCAGACTCCATCTGAAATATGCCTTTCCCCCTAAGTGCTGATGTCATGGCTGCACTGCCATCTCCAGAAAAGGATGCAGCCGCTCAGATTCCATCAGTAAGATGCCCTTTCCCCCTAAGTGCTGATGTCATGGCTGAGCTGCCATCTCCAATAAACAGATACAGGAGCTCAGACTCCATCAGAAAGATGCCTTTCCCCCTAAGTGCTGATGCCATTGCTGCACTTCCATCTTCAAAAACAGATGTAGGAGCTCAGACTCCATCAGAAAGATTCCTTTTCCCTCTAAGTGCTGATGTCATGGCTGAGCTGCCATCTCCAAAAAACAGATACAGGAGATCAGACTCCATCAGAAAGATGCCTTTTCCCCATAAGTGCTGATGCCATGCTGCACTGCCATATCCAAAAACAGATACAGGAGCTCAGACTCCATCAGAAAGATGCCTTTCCCCCCTAAGTGCTGATGCCGTGGCTGCACTGCCATCTCCAAAAACAGATGCAGGAGCTCAGACACCATCAGATAGATGCCCTTTCCCCCTTAAGTGCTGATGTCATGGCTGAGCTGGCATCTCCAAAAAAACAGATACAGGAGCTCAGACTCCATCAGAAAGATGCCTTTCCCCCTAAGTGCTGATGCCATCGCTGCACTGCCATCTCCAAAAACAGATGCAGGAGCTCAGACTCCATCAGAAAGATTCCCTTTCCCCCTAAGTGCTGATGTCATGGCTGCACTGCCATATCCAAGAACAGATACAGGAGCTCAGACTCCATCATAAAGATGCCTTTCCCCCCTAAGTGCTGATGCCATGGCTGCACTGCCATCTCCAAAAACAGATACAGGAGCTCAGACTCCATCAGAAAGATTCCTTTCCCCTAAGCGCTGATGTCATGGCCGCACGATCATCTCCAAAAAAAAGATGTAGGAGCTCAGACTCCATCAGAAAGATGCCTTCCCCCCTAAGTGCTGATGCCATTGCTGCACTGCCATCTCCAGAAACAGATACAGGAGCTCAGACTCGATCAGAAAGATGCCCTTTCCCCCTAAGTGCTGATGTCATGGCTGAGCTGCCATCTCCAAAAAACAGATACAGGAGCTCAGACTCCATCAGAAAGATGCCTTCCCCCCTAAGTGCTGATGCCATTGCTGCTCTGCCATCTCCAAAAACAGATACAGGAGCTCATTCTCCATCAGAAAGATGCTTTTCCCCCATAAGTTCTCATGTCATGGCTGCACTGCCATCTCCAGAAACAGATGCAGGAGCTCAGACTCCATCAGAAAGATGCCTTTCCCCCTAAGTGCTTATGTCATGGCTGCTCTGCCATCTCCAAAACAGATACAGGAGCTCATTCTCCATCAGAAAGATGCCTTTCCCCCATACGTTCTGATGCAATACTGCACTGCCATATCCAAAAACAGATACAGGAGCTCAGACTCCATCAGAAAGATGCCTTTCCCCCCGAAGTGCTGATGCCGTGGCTGCACTGCCATCTCCAAAAACAGATGCAGGAGCTCAGACGCCATCAGAAATATGCCCTTTCCCCCTTAGGTGCTGATGTCATGGCTGAGCTGGCATCTCCAAAAAAACAGATACAGGAGCTCAGACTCCATCAGAAAGATGCCTTTCCCCCTAAGTGCTGATGTCATGGCTGAGCTGCCATCTCCAAAAAACAGATACAGGAGCTCGGACTCCATCAGAAAGATGCCTTTCCCCCTTAAGTGCTGATGCCATGGCTGCACTGCCATATCCAGAAAAAGATGCAGCAGCTCAGACTCCATCAGAAAGATGCCCTTTCCCCCTAAGTGCTGATGTCATGGCTGAGCTGCCATCTCCAAAAAACAGATACAGGAGCTCAGACTCCATCAGAAGATGACTTTCCCACTAAGTGCTGATGCCATCGCTGCACTGCCATCTCCAAAAACAGATGCAGGAGCTCAGACTCCATCAGAAAGATTCATTTTCCCCCTAAGTGCTGATGTCATGGCTGAGCTGCCATCTCCAAAAAACAGATACAAGAGCTCAGACTCCATCAGGAAGATGCCTTTCCCAATACGTTCTGATGTCATGGCTGCACTGCCATCTCCAGAAACAGATGCAGCAGCTCAGACTCCATCAGAAAGATGCCCTTTCCCCCTAAGTGCTGATGTCATGGCTGAGCTGACATCTCCAAAAAACAGATACAGGAGCTCAGACTCCATCAGAAGATGCCTTTCCCACTAAGTGCTGATGCCATCGCTGCACTGCCATCTCCAAAAACAGATGCAGGAGCTCAGACTCCATCAGAAAGATTCATTTTCCCCCTAAGTGCTGATGTCATGGCTGAGCTGCCATCTCCAAAAATAGATACAGAAGCTCATTCTCCATCAGAAAGATGCCCTTTCCCCCTAAGTGCTGATGTCATGGCTGAGCTGACATCTCCAAAAAACAGATACAGGAGCTCAGACTCCATCAGAAGATGCCTTTCCCACTAAGTGCTGATGCCATCGCTGCACTGCCATCTCCAGAAACAGATGCAGGAGCTCAGACTCCATCAGAAATATGCCTTTCCCCCTAAGTGCTGATGTCATGGCTGCACTGCCATCTCCAGAAACAGATGCAGCAGCTCAGACTCCATCAGTAAGATGCCCTTTCCCCCTAAGTGCTGATGTCATGGCTGAGCTGCCATCTCCAAAAAACAGATACAGGAGCTCAGACTCCATCAGAAAGCTGCCTTTTCCCCATAAGTGCTGATGCAATACTGCACTGCCATATCCAAAAACAGATACAGGAGCTCATACTCCATCAGAGAGATTCATTTTCCCACTAAGTGCTGATGCCACGGCTGAGCTGCCATCTCCAAAAATAGATACAGAAGCTCATTCTCCATCAGAAAGATGCCTCTCCCCCAAATGTTCTGATGTCATGGCTGCACTGCCATCTCCAGAAATAGATGCCGGAGCTCAGGCTCCATCAGAAATATGCCTTTCCCCCTAAGTGCTGATGTCATGGCTGCACTGCCATCTCCAGAAACAGATGCAGCAGCTCAGACTCCATCAGTAAGATGCCCTTTCCCCCTAAGTGCTGATGTCATGGCTGAGCTGCCATCTCCAATAAACAGATACAGAAGCTCATTCTCCATCAGAAAGATGCCTTTCCCCCAGAAGTTCTTATGTCATGGCTGCACTGCCATCTCCAGAAACAGATGCAGGAGCTCAGACTCCATCTGAAATATGCCTTTCCCCCTAAGTGCTGATGTCATGGCTGCACTGCCATCTCCAGAAAAGGATGCAGCCGCTCAGATTCCATCAGTAAGATGCCCTTTCCCCCTAAGTGCTGATGTCATGGCTGAGCTGCCATCTCCAATAAACAGATACAGGAGCTCAGACTCCATCAGAAAGATGCCTTTCCCCCTAAGTGCTGATGCCATTGCTGCACTTCCATCTTCAAAAACAGATGTAGGAGCTCAGACTCCATCAGAAAGATTCCTTTTCCCTCTAAGTGCTGATGTCATGGCTGAGCTGCCATCTCCAAAAAACAGATACAGGAGATCAGACTCCATCAGAAAGATGCCTTTTCCCCATAAGTGCTGATGCCATGCTGCACTGCCATATCCAAAAACAGATACAGGAGCTCAGACTCCATCAGAAAGATGCCTTTCCCCCCTAAGTGCTGATGCCGTGGCTGCACTGCCATCTCCAAAAACAGATGCAGGAGCTCAGACACCATCAGATAGATGCCCTTTCCCCCTTAAGTGCTGATGTCATGGCTGAGCTGGCATCTCCAAAAAAACAGATACAGGAGCTCAGACTCCATCAGAAAGATGCCTTTCCCCCTAAGTGCTGATGCCATCGCTGCACTGCCATCTCCAAAAACAGATGCAGGAGCTCAGACTCCATCAGAAAGATTCCCTTTCCCCCTAAGTGCTGATGTCATGGCTGCACTGCCATATCCAAGAACAGATACAGGAGCTCAGACTCCATCATAAAGATGCCTTTCCCCCCTAAGTGCTGATGCCATGGCTGCACTGCCATCTCCAAAAACAGATACAGGAGCTCAGACTCCATCAGAAAGATTCCTTTCCCCTAAGCGCTGATGTCATGGCCGCACGATCATCTCCAAAAAAAAGATGTAGGAGCTCAGACTCCATCAGAAAGATGCCTTCCCCCCTAAGTGCTGATGCCATTGCTGCACTGCCATCTCCAGAAACAGATACAGGAGCTCAGACTCGATCAGAAAGATGCCCTTTCCCCCTAAGTGCTGATGTCATGGCTGAGCTGCCATCTCCAAAAAACAGATACAGGAGCTCAGACTCCATCAGAAAGATGCCTTCCCCCCTAAGTGCTGATGCCATTGCTGCTCTGCCATCTCCAAAAACAGATACAGGAGCTCATTCTCCATCAGAAAGATGCTTTTCCCCCATAAGTTCTCATGTCATGGCTGCACTGCCATCTCCAGAAACAGATGCAGGAGCTCAGACTCCATCAGAAAGATGCCTTTCCCCCTAAGTGCTTATGTCATGGCTGCTCTGCCATCTCCAAAACAGATACAGGAGCTCATTCTCCATCAGAAAGATGCCTTTCCCCCATACGTTCTGATGTCATGGCTGCACTGCCATCTCTAGAAACAGATGCAGCAGCTCAGACTCCATCAGAAAGATGCCCTTTCCCCCTAAGTGCTGATGTCATGGCTGAGCTGCCATCTCCAAAAAACAGATACAGGAGCTCAGACTCCATCAGAAAGATGCCTTTCACCAATACTTTCTGATGTCATGGCGGCACTGCCATCTCCAGAAACAGATGCAGCAGCTCAGACTCCATCAGAAAGATGCCCTTTCCCCCTAAGTGCTGATGTCATGGCTGAGCTGCCATCTCCAAAAAACAGATACAGGAGCTCAGACTCCATCAGAAGATGCCTTTCCCACTAAGTGCTGATGCCATCGCTGCACTGCCATCTCCACAAACAGATGCAGGAGCTCAGACTCCATCAGAAAGATTCATTTTCCCCCTAAGTGCTGATGTCATGGCTGAGCTGCCATTTCCAAAAATAGATACAGAACCTCATTCTCCATCAGAAAGATGCCTTTCCCTCAAAAGTGCTGATGTCATGGCTGCACTGCCATCTCCAGAAACAGATGCAGCAGCTCAGACTCCATCAGTAAGATGCCCTTTCCCCCTAAGTGCTGATGTCATGGCTGAGCTGCCATCTCCAAAAAACAGATACAGGAGCTCAGACTCCATCAGAAAGATGCCTTTTCCCCATACGTGCTGAGGCAATACTGCACTGCCATATCCAAAAAGAGATACAGGAGCTCAGACTCCATCAGAAAGATGCCTTTCCCCCCGAAGTGCTGATGCCGTGGCTGCACTGCCATCTCCAAAAACAGATGCAGGAGCTCAGACGCCATCAGAAATATGCCCTTTCCCCCTTAGGTGCTGATGTCATGGCTGAGCTGGCATCTCCAAAAAAACAGATACAGGAGCTCAGACTCCATCAGAAAGATGCCTTTCCCCCTAAGTGCTGATGCCATCGCTGCACTGCCATCTCCAAAAACAGATGCAGGAGCTCAGACTCCATCAGAAAGATTCCCTTTCCCCCTAAGTGCTGATGTCATGGCTGAGCTACCATCTCCAAAAAACAGATACAGGAGCTCAGACTCCATCAGAAAGATGCCTTTCCCCCTTAAGTGCTGATGCCATGGCTGCACTGCCATATCCAGAAAAAGATGCAGCAGCTCAGACTCCATCAGAAAGATGCCCTTTCCCCCTAAATGCTGATGTCATGGCTGCTCTGCCATCTCCAAAACAGATACAGGAGCTCATTCTCCATCAGAAAGATGCCTTCCCCCATACGTTCTGATGTCATGGCTGCACTGCCATCTCCAGAAACAGATGCAGCAGCTCAGACTCCATCAGAAAGATGCCCTTTCCCCGTAAGTGCTGATGTCATGGCTGAGCTGCCATCTCCAAAAAACAGATACAGGAGCTCAGACTCCATCAGAAAGATGCCTTTCACCAATACTTTCTGATGTCATGGCTGCACTGCCATCTCCAGAAACAGATGCAGCAGCTCATACTCCATCAGAAAGATGCCCTTTCCCCCTAAGTGCTGATGTCATGGCTGAGCTGCCATCTCCAAAAAACAGATGCAGGAGCTCAGACTCCATCAGAAAGATTCATTTTCCACCTAAGTGCTGATGTCATGGCTGAGCTGCCATTTCCAAAAATAGATACAGAACCTCATTCTCCATCAGAAAGATGCCTTTCCCTCAAAAGTGCTGATGTCATGGCTGCACTGCCATCTCCAAAAACAGATGCAGGAGCTCAGACGCCATCAGAAATATGCCCTTTCCCCCTTAGGTGCTGATGTCATGGCTGAGCTGCCATCTCCAAAAAAACAGATACAGGAGCTCAGACTCCATCAGAAAGATGCCTTTCCCCCTAAGTGCTGATGCCATCGCTGCACTGCCATCTCCAAAAACAGATGCAGGAGCTCAGACTCCATCAGAAAGATTCCCTTTCCCCCTAAGTGCTGATGTCATGGCTGAGCTGCCATCTCCAAAAAACAGATACAGGAGCTCATTCTCCATCAGAAAGATGCCTTTCCCCCATACGTTCTGATGTCATGGCTGCACTGCCATCTCCAGAAACAGATGCAGCAGCTCAGACTCCATCAGAAAGATGCCCTTTCCCCGTAAGTGCTGATGTCATGGCTGAGCTGCCATCTCCAAAAAACAGATACAGGAGCTCAGACTCCATCAGAAAGATGCCTTTCACCAATACTTTCTGATGTCATGGCTGCACTGCCATCTCCAGAAACAGATGCAGCAGCTCATACTCCATCAGAAAGATGCCCTTTCCCCCTAAGTGCTGATGTCATGGCTGAGCTGCCATCTCCAAAAAACAGATACAGGAGCTCAGACTCCATCAGAAGATGCCTTTCCCACTAAGTGCTGATGCCATCGCTGCACTGCCATCTCCAAAAACAGATGCAGGAGCTCAGACTCCATCAGAAAGATTCATTTTCCCCCTAAGTGCTGATGTCATGGCTGAGCTGCCATTTCCAAAAATAGATACAGAACCTCATTCTCCATCAGAAAGATGCCTTTCCCTCAAAAGTGCTGATGTCATGGCTGCACTGCCATCTCCAGAAAAAGATGCAGCAGCTCAGACTCCATCAGTAAGATGCCCTTTCCCCCTAAGTGCTGATGTCATGGCTGAGCTGCCATCTCCAAAAAACAGATACAGGAGCTCAGACTCCATCAGAAAGATGCCTTTTCCCCATAAGTGCTGATGCAATACTGCACTGCCATATCCAAAAACAGATACAGGAGCTCAGACTCCATCAGAAAGATGCCTTTCCCCCCGAAGTGCTGATGCCGTGGCTGCACTGCCATCTCCAAAAACAGATGCAGGAGCTCAGACGCCATCAGAAATATGCCCTTTCCCCCTTAGGTGCTGATGTCATGGCTGAGCTGGCATCTCCAAAAAAACAGATACAGGAGCTCAGACTCCATCAGAAAGATGGCTTTCCCCCTAAGTGCTGATGCCATCGCTGCACTGCCATCTCCAAAAACAGATGCAGGAGCTCAGACTCCATCAGAAAGATTCCCTTTCCCCCTAAGTGCTGATGTCATGGCTGAGCTGCCATCTCCAAAAAACAGATACAGGAGCTCAGACTCCATCAGAAAGATGCCTTTCCCCCTTAAGTGCTGATGCCATGGCTGCACTGCCATATCCAGAAAAAGATGCAGCAGCTCAGACTCCATCAGAAAGATGCCCTTTCCCCCTAAGTGCTGATGTCATGGCTGAGCTGCCATCTCCAAAAAACAGATACAGGAGCTCAGACTCCATCAGAAAGATGCCTTTCCCCCATACGTTCTGATGTCATGGCTGCACTGCCATCTCTAGTAACAGATGCAGCAGCTCAGACTCCATCAGAAAGATGCCCTTTCCCCCTAAGTGCTGATGTCATGGCTGAGCTGCCATCTCCAAAAAACAGATACAGGAGCTCAGACTCCATCAGAAAGATGCCTTTCACCAATACTTTCTGATGTCATGGCTGCACTGCCATCTCCAGAAACAGATGCAGCAGATCAGACTCCATCAGAAAGATGCCCTTTCCCCCTAAGTGCTGATGTCATGGCTGCTCTGCCATCTCCAAAACAGATACAGGAGCTCATTCTCCATCAACAAGATGCCTTTCCCCCATACGTTCTGATGTCATGGCTGCACTGCCATCTCCAGAAACAGATGCAGCAGCTCATACTCCATCAGAAAGATGCCCTTTCCCCGTAAGTGCTGATGTCATGGCTGAGCTGCCATCTCCAAAAAACAGATACAGGAGCTCAGACTCCATCAGAAGATGCCTTTCCCACTAAGTGCTGATTCCATCGCTGCACTGCCATCTCCAAAAACAGATGAAGGAGCTCAGACTCCATCAGAAAGATTCATTTTCCCCCCTAAGTGCTGATGTCATGGCTGAGCTGCCATTTCCAAAAATAGATACAGAAGCTCATTCTCCATCAGAAAGATGCCTTTCCCTCAAAAGTGCTGATGTCATGGCTGCACTGCCATCTCCAGAAACAGATGCAGCAGCTCAGACTCCATCAGTAAGATGCCCTTTCCCCCTAAGTGCTGATGTCATGGCTGAGCTGCCATCTCCAAAAAACAGATACAGGAGCTCAGACTCCATCAGAAAGATGCCTTTTCCCCATAAGTGCTGATGCAATACTGCACTGCCATATCCAAAAACAGATACAGGAGCTCAGACTCCATCAGAAAGATGCCTTTCCCCCCGAAGTGCTGATGCCATGGCTGCACTGCCATCTCCAAAAACAGATGCAGGAGCTCAGACGCCATCAGAAATATGCCCTTTCCCCCTTAGGTGCTGATGTCATGGCTGAGCTGGCATCTCCAAAAAAACAGATACAGGAGCTCAGACTCCATCAGAAAGATGCCTTTCCCCCTAAGTGCTGATGTCATGGCTGAGCTGCCATCTCCAAAAAACAGATACAGGAGCTCGGACTCCATCAGAAAGATGCCTTTCCCCCTTAAGTGCTGATGCCATGGCTGCACTGCCATATCCAGAAAAAGATGCAGCAGCTCAGACTCCATCAGAAAGATGCCCTTTCCCCCTAAGTGCTGATGTCATGGCTGAGCTGCCATCTCCAAAAAACAGATACAGGAGCTCAGACTCCATCAGAAGATGCCTTTCCCACTAAGTGCTGATGCCATCGCTGCACTACCATCTCCAAAAACAGATGCAGGAGCTCAGACTCCATCAGAAAGATTCATTTTCCCCCTAAGTGCTGATGTCATGGCTGAGCTGCCATCTCCAAAAAACAGATACAGGAGCTCAGACTCCATCAGAAAGATGCCTTTCCCAATACGTTCTGATGTCATGGCTGCACTGCCATCTCCAGAAACAGATGCAGCAGCTCAGACTCCATCAGAAAGATGCCCTTTCCCCCTAAGTGCTGATGTCATGGCTGAGCTGACATCTCCAAAAAACAGATACAGGAGCTCAGACTCCATCAGAAGATGCCTTTCCCACTAAGTGCTGATGCCATCGCTGCACTGCCATCTCCAAAAACAGATGCAGGAGCTCAGACTCCATCAGAAAGATTCATTTTCCCCCTAAGTGCTGATGTCATGGCTGAGCTGCCATCTCCAAAAATAGATACAGAAGCTCATTCTCCATCAGAAAGATGCCCTTTCCCCCTAAGTGCTGATGTCATGGCTGAGCTGACATCTCCAAAAAACAGATACAGGAGCTCAGACTCCATCAGAAGATGCCTTTCCCACTAAGTGCTGATGCCATCGCTGCACTGCCATCTCCAGAAACAGATGCAGGAGCTCAGACTCCATCAGAAATATGCCTTTCCCCCTAAGTGCTGATGTCATGGCTGCACTGCCATCTCCAGAAACAGATGCAGCAGCTCAGACTCCATCAGTAAGATGCCCTTTCCCCCTAAGTGCTGATGTCATGGCGAGCTGCCATCTCCAAAAAACAGATACAGGAGCTCAGACTCCATCAGAAAGCTGCCTTTTCCCCATAAGTGCTGATGCAATACTGCACTGCCATATCCAAAAACAGATACAGGAGCTCATACTCCATCAGAAAGATTCATTTTCCCACTAAGTGCTGATGCCATGGCTGAGCTGCCATCTCCAAAAATAGATACAGAAGCTCATTCTCCATCAGAAAGATGCCTCTCCCCCAAATGTTCTGATGTCATGGCTGCACTGCCATCTCCAGAAATAGATGCCGGAGCTCAGGCTCCATCAGAAATATGCCTTTCCCCCTAAGTGCTGATGTCATGGCTGCACTGCCATCTCCAGAAACAGATGCAGCAGCTCAGACTCCATCAGTAAGATGCCCTTTCCCCCTAAGTGCTGATGTCATGGCTGAGCTGCCATCTCCAATAAACAGATACAGGAGCTCAGACTCCATCAGAAAGATGCCTTTCCCCCTAAGTGCTGATGCCATCTCTGCACTGCCATCTCCAAAAACAGATGCAGGAGCTTAGACTCCTTCAGAAAGATTCCTTTTCCCCCTAAGTGCTGATGTCATGGCTGAGCTGCCATCTCCAAAAAACAGATACAGGAGCTCAGACTCCATGAGAAAGATTCCTTTTCCCCATAAGTGCTGATGCCATGCTGCACTGCCATATCCAAAAACAGATACAGGAGCTCAGACTCCATCAGAAAGATGCCTTTCCCCCTAACTGCTGATGCCGTGGCTGCACTGCCATCTCCAAAAACAGATGCAGGAGCTAAGACTCCATCAGAAAGATGCCCTTTCCCCCTTAAGTGCTGATGTCATGGCTGAGCTGGCATCTCCAAAAAAACAGATACAGGAGCTCAGACTCCATCAGAAAGATGCCTTTCCCCCTAAGTGCTGATGCCATCGCTGCACTGCCATCTCCAAAAACAGATGCAGGAGCTCAGACTCCATCAGAAAGATTCCCTTTCCCCCTAAGTGCTGATGTCATGGCTGAGCTGCCATCTCCAAAAAACAGATACAGGAGCTCAGACTCCATCAGAAAAATGCCTTTCCCCCTTAAGTGCGGATGCCATGGCTGCACTGCCATATCCAAGAACAGATACAGGAGCTCAGGCTCCATCATAAAGATGCCTTTCCCCCCTAAGTGCTGATGCCATGGCTGCACTGCCATCTCCAAAAACAGATACAGGAGCTCAGACTCCATCAGAAAGATGCCTTTCCCCTAAGCGCTGATGTCATGGCCGCACGATCATCTCCAAAAAAAAGATGTAGGAGCTCAGACTCCATCAGAAAGATGCCTTCCCCGTTAAGTGCTGATGCCATCGCTGCACTGCCATCTCCAAAAACAGATGCAGGAGCTCAGACTCCATCAGAAAGATTCCCTTTCCCACTAAGTGCTGATGTCATGGCTGAGCTGCCATCTCCAAAAAACAGATACAGGAGCTCAGACTCCATCAGAAGATGCCTTTCCCACTAAGTGCTGATGCCATCGCTGCACTGCCATCTCCAAAAACAGATGCAGGAGCTCAGACTCCATCAGAAAGATTCATTTTCCCCCTAAGTGCTGATGTCATGGCTGAGCTGCCATCTCCAAAAAACAGATACAGGAGCTCAGACTCCATCAGAAAGATGCCTTTCCCCATACGTTCTGATGTCATGGCTGCACTGCCATCTCCAGAAACAGATGCAGCAGCTCAGACTCCATCAGAAAGATGCCCTTTCCCCCTAAGTGCTGATGCCATCGCTGCACTGCCATCTCCAAAAACAGATGCAGGAGCTCAGACTCCATCAGAAAGATTCATTTTCCCCCTAAGTGCTGATGTCATGGCTGAGCTGCCATCTCCAAAAATAGATACAGAAGCTCATTCTCCATCAGAAAGATGCCTTTCCCCCAAAAGTTCTGATGTCATGGCTGCACTGCAATCTCCAGAAACAGATGCAGGAGCTCAGACTCCATCAGAAATATGCCTTTCCCCCTAAGTGCTGATGTCATGGCTGCACTGCCATCTCCAGAAACAGATGCAGCAGCTCAGACTCCATCAGTAAGATGCCCTTTCCCCCTAAGTGCTGATGTCATGGCTGACCTGCCATCTCCAATAAACAGATACAGGAGCTCAGACTCCATCAGAAAGATGCCTTTCCCCCTAAGTGCTGATGCCATCTCTGCACTGCCATCTCCAAAAACAGATGCAGGAGCTCAGACTCCATCAGAAAGATTCCTTTTCCCCCTAAGTGCTGATGTCATGGCTGAGCTGCCATCTCCAAAAAACAGATACAGATTCCTCTCCAACCGACCCTCCCAGGTCCAACTTGGGTCCTTCATTTCCTCTATCTCATTTTCTACCTGTGGTGTCCCCAAGGGGTCTAACCTCTCTGCCTAGCTCTTCAACCAATACCTGGCACCACTCACCCACTGCATTGCTGCTCTCTGACTGTCTGTCTGCAATCCAGGAATGGTCAGCCGCCAACGACCACTGCCCTAATGCCACTAAAACGGAGATCCTCCTCATCGGCACACCTGCACCTTCCTTTCCTGTCACTCTCTGGCCGGCCTCCCTTGGCCCTCTCCATGCTCCCACTTGCGAGGCTATCAACCTCGGGGTCATCTTTAACTTCACGCCTTCTTTTTCTCCTTACATCTCTGACGTCTCAAAAAAGTCTAACTACCAACTGCACCTCCTCAGAGGTATTCTTCCTTTCCTCTCCTTCCCACTGAAGCTCACTGTCTCTAGTTTTCTAGTTCTCTCTAGGCTGAACTATTGAATCATCCTCTTTTTAAATCTGCTTGCAACCACTCTCCATCCTCTTCAGCTCATCCATAACAGGACTGCAAGACTTGTCATTGGCCTTAAGCCCTGGGATTGTATCTCTCCAGCCCTGAAATCGATTCATTGGCTCCCAGTGGCTGCAAGGATTAAATTCAAGACCCATTAATTGTCCACAAGGCTTTCTGGAGCCTGGGTCCACAATACCTTCCACTCTCCCTCCGTAAATACATTCCTCCGCAAGCTCTTCGCTCCTTCACCTCCAACTCCCTCAGGGTCAGTCGCTTCTCCAAGCAACGGGTTGGGGGTAGATCCCTTTCCTTGGCTGGGGCCTCCCTCTGGAACAGCCTCTCTGAAACTTGAGGAGAACCATCTTCGGGTCCGGAAGCACCTCAAGACCTTCCTCTTTGCTTCTGCCTTCGCTCTTCCTCTCCCCTGCTAATCTCTCTGCTTTGGCACCGGGCACCTGGTTACCCTCTGATTTTGGGCCCAGGCCGCTGCTCTCCCAGCCACACACCCGCACTGCCTCCTGTCAACCCCTCCACTTGGGTCTGTAGCTGCAACCCTACAGTCCCCTTCTAGCACTTATCAGACACCTGTTGTCTACAACTTATTCTCACACTTGCTGGCCGCACTACCTATTGTTGTTCTATCGTGTGTTCAGCACTTTCCACTCCCCCCTGTTGCTCACACTTTCCCCCTTACCTCTCCCCTGCTCTTGTACGTTCTCAATGTCACTGGACCTAGTAAGATTGTTGTTCTGTCCTCCCTTGTTTCCCCTCCCTTGCCTCTTAGCACTCTGAAACACCTGTGTATGAGTGTGATACAAATAAAATATCATATCATATATCATTCATTAAAGAAAATATGACCTTGTGCATATCCCATTACTCCTGTTGTGGTGAGAATTGTGAGAATAACATTCATTCTAACATTAAACTGAAATCCAGAATGTCTCCCCACCACTTAAAAAAAAAAGTTATCACCTTTGTTGCAGGAAGCAGCTTACTCCAAGGTAAAGCCAAAAGCCAAAAAAATTAAATAATGTAACATACAAATAGAAGTACAACAAAACATGTATTATTAATGTTAACACAGTGACATATTGGCTGAAGCTCAATGTTCTTTTAATCAGCATTTCATTCAGTTTATAAACACAGTGGGTAAGGTTTAAATTCAGCATGTCAGCTTATCCAGGATCAATATCATTTGGTAAACATTGTTCTCATCTGTGTCTTCTTGGAAATAAGAGAGCAGCATTACACCCACAACACTTATATTTTAGAAAGAATGGACCCACATTTGCAAATTTGCACAAGTTGTATTGATACAGAGTTCAATGGATACCTCTTTTCCACGTGCCCTTTCCACTCTTTTCTTTTCACAAAATGTCACCTTTTTAAATACATTTACACATAATTTAATGGAACACTTGATATCTTCTCCATTGCATTCAAATTGAATCAATTTCTTATAAAATAGTGCTTTACCAGTGGGCATGCATTGTACCACCATGTGCTGGTCTGAGCCCAGGGGGGCTTTTTAATCCCTGTAAGTGCTCCACTAGACAGAGGCAATAGTGGCACTGGAAGGGATCCGGTGGAGAAAGACTTGAGTAATATTGGAGCTTCCAGTTTTATGGATTCCATCCTTCATGTTTTCCCCTTGATGAACATTGCCTTTTGACGTGTTGTGCCAAGCTTAGTCTAATTATTCATCGCTGTGTGGGAATATAACGTTCTTCTTGTGTATTAATGACACTAGATCATTTAAAATTGGAATGTTTGAATCGCTACGTTTTGAAGTTGAAAGTAAAATTACTTAATGGGGTGAAAAAAGTGTAATACTCATTCCCAGTGGAGACATTTTTCTTTTTACTGAAGTAGAAAAAATGGTAACTCTTTTTAATTCACACTTTTTTGAACCTAGCAATTCAAAACAAACTATGAATTTTACTTTATAGCTTCACTGAATATCAGGGAGTGATACCTGTAGAACAGCTTCCAGTGGCACTGCATGGCTGGCATCACTGGGATGAGCATATCCATGGGGCTAGGGAGGGGCGAGAGCAGGAAGGCCGGCACCTATGGGTTCATTACATTTTACTCTACAGCTTTGCTCCATATCATGCAGTAATCCCTGTAGAACACAATCCAGTGGCACTGCGTGGCTGGTATCACTGGGATGAATATATCCATGGGGCGGGGGGCGAGGGCAGGAAGGCCGGCACCTTTGTGTCCATTGCTTCTAGTTTTATAGTTGGGAGTATTACAACTTTTTTTGATGGGAGTATTTGTAAACTCATGGGAGTTACATGTTGACAATAAACCATTTATCTGTAGGGCTGCCTTCTTTATTTTTTTGTTTAAAGCGCATTATCTGCCCAAAGGATTATGGGTACAAACAGCTGGTAGGCATTAAAACATAAGAGAATCCAGCAAAATTAAGGAAAGGCAAACCAAGATAGATGGTCTTCAGCAAGCATATGAAGGTCACTACCTGGAACAGGAGATCCATATCTGGAGGGAAATAACTAAAGCTACAGGGAGGACAAAGATGGACGGGTGGATTGCGGTTAGCGGGGACATGATGGGGGGGACCTGTTTCATGAAAGGCTAGAGGAAGCACCTTGAACCCCACCTGAGAGAATGAACCAGAGTGATATAACCACACTTCTGAATGCCTGAAGGAAGCAGGTTGGCACGTTCTTTGCCACCTGACATTAGTCACATATGTCAGGGGGCACAGAAAAGAAAATGGCCTTGCCATAGTCCAGTCTGGAAAACAATTAGGGCTGTAGCAACTAACAGAGTGTGAAAGTTTATAAAAGGGTGGTTATTCTGCAACTATTTCATATGGAAATAAACTACTGCCAACCAAGGTGTGTGAGAGACAAGAGAAAGCCCAGAGTAGATTTTGACAGCCAGGAAGATAGCGTGAGCACCAAGCTCAGAGGAAGGCCAGGGAAACATGCCAAGTGCCTGGTGCAAGCTCAACAATCAATATACAGTTTAGTCAGAGTTCAGTTTTAGTCCATGAGAAACCATTAACTCGTTCACATATGATAAAAGGAATACAAGACAAGGACATGGAGGCCCTGTCCCTCCAATGCATTTCTAGCATCACACATGTCTTCTGGTGTAGAATAGGATCCCTCTTCAAAAACAAGCACTACATTTGGTGCACCCATGAGGTTTCAAATCTGCATGTGTGGCCTGATGGTAAATAAGACCTCCCAAACAACTCAACCATTTCCCTCATTCACTACTCATGTGTGGTTTCACACCAGTATATGTTATCTGGTGATCAATCAGATATTACCACCCTGCCACCTCCCAAACAAAAATCCACTTCAACACACCGGTTTATCAGCTGCATGTGTTCTCTGATGGAGAGTAAGATATCCCTTCTGAGCAAACCAATTCCCACATTCAGTGCACACATTAGGTTTCTCACCTGTATGCATTCTCTGGTGGATAGTAAGATGTCCCTTGTGTGCAAACCCTTTCCCACATTCACTACACTCATGAGGTTTCTCACCTGTATGTGTTCTCTGGTGGATAGTAAGTTCTCCCTTGTGAGCAAAACCTCTCCCGCATTCAGTGCACTCATAAGGTTTCTCACCTGTATGTGTTCTCTGGTGGATAGTAAGTTCTCCCTTGTGAGCAAAACCTCTCCCACATTCAGTGCACTAATAAGGCTTCTCACCTGTATGTGCTCTCTGGTGGTATATAAGACCTCCCTTCTGAGCAAACCCTTTCCCACATTCAGTGCACTCATAAGGTTTTTCACCTGTATGTGTTCTGTGGTGGCGAATAAGATCTCCGTTGTGAGAAAACTTTCTCCCACATTCAGTGCACTC
This sequence comes from Ambystoma mexicanum, assembly GCF_040938575.1. NCBI lineage: Eukaryota > Metazoa > Chordata > Amphibia > Caudata > Ambystomatidae > Ambystoma > Ambystoma mexicanum. The sequence goes on along the minus strand of NC_090933.1, from coordinate 1,373,408,545 downwards.
ATGAGGTTTCTCACCTGTATGCATTCTCTGGTGGATAGTAAGAGCTCGCTTATGAGCGAACCTTTTCCCACATTCAGTGCACTCATGAGGTTTCTCACCTGTATGTGTTCTCTGATGGATAGTAAGAGAGCCCTTCTCTGGAAATTCTTTCCCACATTCTGTGCACTCATGAGGTTTCTCACCTGTATGTGTTCTCTGGTGGATAGTAAGATATCCCTTCATAGCAAACCCTTTCCCACATTCTGTGCACTCATGAGGTTTCTCACCTGTATGTGCTCTCTGGTGGCAAATAAGATGTCCTTTCTGAGCAAACCCTTTTCCACATTCAGTGCACTCATGGGGTTTCTCACCTGTATGTGTTCTCTGATGACGAATAAGATTTTCCTTCTTAACAAACCCTTTCCCACATTCAGTGCACTCATGAGGTTTCTCACCTGAATGTGTTCTCTGGTGGATAGTAAGAACTCCCTTATGAGCAAACCCTCTCCCACATTCAGTGCATTCATGAGGTTTCTCCCCTGTATGTGTTCTCTGGTGGATATTAAGATGTCCTTTCTGAGCAAACCCTTTCCCACATTCACTACACTCATGAGGTTTCTCACCTCTATGTGTTCTCTGGTGGATATTAAGCTCACCCTTGTGAGCAAACCCTTTCCCACATTCAGTGCATTCATGAGGTCTCTCGCCTGTATGTGTTCTCTGGTGACTAATAAGATGGTCCTTCCTAGCAAACCCTTTTCCACATTCAGTGCATTCATGAGGTTTCTCACCTGTATGTGTTCTCTGATGGTGAATAAGATTTTCCTTTTTAACAAACCCTTTCCCACATTCAGTGCATTCATGAGGTTTCTCACCAGTATGTGTTCTCTGGTGGATAGTAAGAACTCCCTTGTGAGCAAACCCTTTCCCACATTCAGTGCATTCATGAGGTTTCTCACCTGTATGTGTTCTCTGGTGGCTATTAAGATGTCCTTTCTGAGCAAACCCTTTCCCACATTCACTACATTCATGAGGTTTCTCACCTGTATGTGTTCTCTGGTGGATAGTAAGATGTTCCTTCTGAGTAAACCCTTTCCCACATTCAATGCATTCATGAGGTTTCTCACCTGTATGTGTTCTCTGATGGCTTATAAGATGTTCCTTCCTAGCAAAGCCTTTCCCACATTCAGTGCACCTATGATGTTTACCCTTGGTATGTACTCTGTGGTGGTGAATAAGACCTCCCATCTGAGCAAACACTTTCCCACATTCAGTGCACCTATGTTTACCCCCGGTATGTACTCTGTGGTGGTGAATAAGACCTCCCATCTGAGCAAACACTTTCCCACATTGATTGTAGACGTAAGATTTTTCAGGTGTATGCATTTGCTGTTGGCAGATGAGTGCATCATACAAATAGTCACTATTTTCAACTTCAGTGCACAGAAAGGTATTTTCGCCCATGTCCTCATGTGGGCAATAAGTCTGTTCTTGAGATGACATTTCCCACATTCTGAACTTTCTCATGTCTAGGTCATTTCTGGTGACAATTTTCTTTCTGACTGAAGTTTTGGAAATATTCAGTGCATGGATACGGTTTGTCCATTCACATTTGCAGGTGTTTTAAAAAAGAAAATCACTTAAAACAAACTAGCTTTACATTCGGAACCCACGTGTTCTCTCAGGAATTACAAACAAAACAAAAGGCGGGTCTTGCTGCAAAGCACAGACTGTTGCCATCCATAGTGTGTAATGCCAGGTATTTAGTGCAGCTCTTGTTACAGAATGTTACCATGAACAGGTTGCAAGGACGGAGGCCACCATGTATCCAATAGGCTTCTCAATCACAGTTCCTGAATACTCTGAAAGATAACCGGACTCCAAACCTGCACACTTTGAAGGTGTCTGGAAATTGCATAATCTAACAATGAAGTTTGCACTGCATTAGTCCAAAGAAATGTATCTCTGCTGTTGCATTTCCGGGGCATCAATCACCTATTGCAACGCAAGGAGATGCACATTATTAGTTTCAACAGTCGCAGGCATCACGTGAACAGGCAAAATGGCTCTCAGTAGCAGTGTTGTGCATTACTTAAGTAAAGTAATTAATGATGCTTTAAATTCTAGAGTACCATGTATTTGGGGACATGCACCCGAATAGGTGGAAGAGTAGTAGGGTTCCAATGATAAAAATATATGACCAATATGACATGCAGCAGAACCAGTGTGATACAGCATGAGGAAAAATAAACACAGGCTGGGTGAACAACCATTTTAAGTGCTATTGGATTCCTCATGCATATATGTTGTAACATTTTATTTATTCACAAATAACAAAACTAGCACATGAAAGAACCCCATTTCCATAAACAAACCATAAAGGCTGGTTTTTGATAGTAGGTCAGCTGTTTGTCACCAATCAGGACACGATTATGCTATCACTGACAACCTCATTATATTTGGGTAAATATATATTTCACCAAACACAAATATATAACCAAAAGCACTATTGAGGAAATAAGAAATGAATTTAGAAATTAAGTAAAAGCACCAGTTTCTTTCCACTGTGATAATGGGATATGCCATGCTATACTACATTCAAACACAGACTTTAAATGCAGATAAACTCCACACACATCACTTTCCTCAGGATTGACAAAACAATCAAGCTTCTGTCAGAGACTGATAGAATAAAAATGTTGCAATGGGGCAAAGAGTATGAGATTCCCTCTAACTCCTCAATATCATCCCATTTGCCTGTCTAATTGTTTGTACAAATGAGCCATTGCCACGTACTGAGGTTAATTAGCCATAGGGATACCACTATTATTGAGTTGTTCAAAATACCACACGTTTTCAAGAGGGGTGAGGGGGCACTATGCTTAGCTCCTATTTGCCAATTTCCCATAACGCAATCCAGAGCTCCTTCATTTTGTGGATACTAATAATTAATCCTTAGGTTCAATCCCAGCATGCCCCATACCCCCTGTGCTGTGAATCCCAGCATGCCCCATACCCCCTGTGCTGTGAATCCCTAAATTGTCCCCTGAGACCTGCTTTCACCACACCCCTAGTACCCAGTGGCGATGGAGCCCAATCATTAATAACCAACAGCTGATTGTCACCATTTGCTGATTGCACACATTACTGCTGATGTACCGTTGAGATTCCAAGCCCAAACTGCTCAACATAATCCAATGGATCCATGATCTCAAAGGGAGATCACTGCTAGGCCAGCATCTGTTGCACATTCAATAACGTTGTGTGTGACCCATATGGCATTGATCCTGTATTAGCACCCTGGGCGGGGTAGACAGCCAATCAAGTGGCTAGGAAGGCGGGCTGACACTACCAGGGAAAGCCTGCGTGCTATGCCGCCTGACAATCAGCTCCCCTGCCCGCCATCTTCCCCCCACCGACCCTGCTTTTTTTTTTTAATCTCTCCCCCAAATTTCACCTGTTTAGCTGCGGCAGTGAGTCCCGCCGCCACAGCTGCTCTCATCCCCGCTCTGGCCGCCATGGAGCCCCGCCTTCCTATTCCATGGCGGCCATGTTGGTGCAGTATTTTTATTACAGTATTTTCTCCCCGGGGGGACAGATGACATTTGTGTACAAGATGGCAAAACCAGCCCCATCTGAGCACTGTCATCTTCTGAGTGCCTCCCCTCATCTCAGATGCGTCATCTATATAGCCACCATATTAGGCTGCATAAGTAAAATCACCATCCAGAAGCTGTGCCTCTATTTCAGGGTGTCAAGGACCACAACATGTGACCATCTGGGTCCAACCACATCCTTGTGCGGTGCGTCTCCATCTGACATCGCCTTTGCATCTCCATCTCCCTGCTCCCCCAATGGCGATTCATTTATCTGCCCAGAAATTGCTATAAAAAGTGATTGTAATAAAAAGAAGACTGCCGTGATGTACCTCAACACCCTCCATCCTAGTCTCTCCATGCTTCCTTCAGAACTCCTTGAGTGAAAAAACAATCATTGTGGTTCTTTATTCAGAAGCAGCAACAGCTACATTTGTGACCTTGACAAAATAACCCTCTCAACACAGCTAAAACCACTTGTTCACTCAGGTCAGCGTTTATTCCACGATTAAAGAGAAGAGTCACTTAGAGCTATGCTATTATCTTCCTCCTTCAAAAATGTAAAGCACATGTTCTCCCTTCAGGGAAGGTTCACCAGATCCATGCATGTTTCCACAAGATGGTGGCCTGCTTTCAGCAGGGTTATCAGGAGGATGGCCCAGTCCCCTTGTCTCCCAGCATCATTAATTTTGCATCAGCCTGCGGGCAAACTGTGAATGACTGTCTGCCAGTGCTTGGCCTAATCAACCACCCTTCCTGCTGCTTTCAGCCATGCCCATGTCTCTGTACTCTAGAGCCTGCCTGTTATCTTCAATGCGTCCCTATTCCAGGTGGGCTGAGCAACTGGTTGGCAGGAGGACTCTGGGAAGCCCATATTGATTGCTCCTTAGTATGACTGGTGGGGTATTGTACAGTTGCCTGCCACAGCCCTCCTTGCCTACATGAAGTATGGATGAGTAAAGAGGCATACTACCCTCCAGTCCAAATGGATGCATCCACTGCGGGCCAGGCAGGCAGCTAAAAGGCCACTGGAGGGGTAATTTCCTCATCACCAACACCGACCAGAAGACGACCCCAACAATAAAACCAAACCAAACCACACCTCTAAACTGCACTGCAATCTATTAAATGCAAGATCCATGTCAAAACACTCAACAGAAATCTTTGACCTCCTCAATGACAATGGCATAGACCCCCTATTCATCACAGAAACATGGCTGGATGACAACTACAAAATCACACTCCAAAGCTGCCTCCCAGCCAACTTCAAATGCCTTCAAATAAACAAAAACATAAAAAAGGAGGAGGCCTCACGATAGCATTCAAAGAATGTTAGGGAGAATTCTTTGTAAAGGCTAATTTCCTAACCTAGTGAGTCCCCCAGCAGCTTTGCTGGATTTTTGGGGTTTATTTTTTTTTCTCCTGCTAAGAGTGAGACTCTTTTTCTCCCACTCTTAGACATGATTTGAGGTGTTCCTTTGACTTTGTATGTGTTCTATGGGCTATGGGGTCCTTTACCCCATAGGGCTTCATGTGTTTTTGATATGTGGGTTACACAGCACCCTCCGTGCAGTAACCCAGGGGTGTTGTAGCGACCCCCAAACATAGACTCCATACCCTGGGACTGACTACTGTCTCCCAGGGCATGTAAAGACACCATTGGCTTTACTAGTCTCAAATTGTTAACAGAACCAGTACAAACCATCATATTGTGGACGTACTGGTCGGGGCAATTCGATTGCCCCGAGGTCTGTTGTTCGAGGGGGCACTGTCCAGTCCCCCCCGACCGAATTTTGGCTGGTGGCAGTGGATACTACTTTTTAAATTCCACCGCGAATATATTCCTATGGGATTTTCCCATTGTTTGAGGCTACCATTTTTTAAAATAGCCTCGAACATACCGCCGGTTTATTAAATGAATATACATTCACCGGTTGGTATTTTTTGCCGAAACTTGGTTCCAAAATGGCGTTTGTGTTCGCTTCTGTGACTCCAACCCAAGTCGAGCCCTTTGTTCCACTTTTTGGCGGGCTTCTCCACAGAAGCCTCCAAAAGTGGTGGCACTCTGTCTGGGTAACACAGGGGGTGTGGGAGGGCGTTTGGTCACCCTGGACTGAGTTGCCTCAGCAACTCAAGTCGCACTCTTGTGTGATTGGCGCAAGTGGTGAGCTGCCCGGCTCACCACTTAGCATGTTTGAGTGACAGCTAGGCTGAATGAATGGGGCTTTTCTGCATAAAAGCAGGGCTTTGAGGACTGGAACTTCAGAAGTCGCCACAGGACCTAAAGAATCCGAGGAGGGAGAAGCCGAGCTGACCTGCAACGACAACGCCACCGGTGGAGCCCTGCTGAACCGTCTCACCACTTTTCCTGACGACAGAGGAGATCTCCAGTCCAGAGAGTCTTCTTCCTTTGACTGGTGGGGATAACCAGTTTGTCAGTCTTTTCACCTTCCTGGACCATCTCGTAGCTGCCTTGCCCGTGCCAAGCCCCCGGCAACCGGAATACCACGGTTTACCACTACCGCGAAGAAAAGGGTAGTACCTTTAACCGGAAAACTCTGCGGCTGGTTTCTTCCCTGGCAGTGCAACAACCTTCATCTTTCCTCCACGTCGAGACCTCCTCTACCTCTGGACGAAATACCAACTTGCACCCGTTGCCAGGAACAACTGCCCCCGCTGGAGCGTTCTTCCCATTTCAGGTACTGTGTCCCGCCTGGCTTCCCTTGCGACAGATCGTTTGGGGTGACAGTAAATCCTCGACTTTCTATCTGGGTTAGCCTGGGGCCTGTTAACTAACTTTTCCTGCCTTGATCTCAATCTTTTGTGAACTATCTACAAAGACTATTTGGGCATAACCCCACTGTGTGATCCTGGACACATTTCGCTTGCTCTCTCTAAGAGTGGGCCTGGCATTTGAACTTCCTTGCTCTCCAGTAGACTTTGCCTAACCTGCCTCACTGTGGTTCTTTGAAAAGTATTGAATTTGTGTGCTTCCATAACTCTGCCTCTTTCCTCCCTTTTTATATAACTTATTAGAGTGCCATCTTAGGTTAAGCGCTCACCTCTGTCTGAAAATAAGTGGTATTTCTCACTAAGACTTGTCTAAAAAGTAATTAGTGTTGTATATATATATATATATATATATATATATATATATATATATATATATAATAGTGACTGTGTGTTGAATTTACTTACCTGGTGTGTCTTTAAATAAATAATTATATACTTTTACACCAAAGCTCTGGGTCAGTGTTTGCTTGTGCTACTGTACCTATTGTGTATACTCTATATACTGCCTAACTCATCTTGAGAGAAGTCTGACTGCTCAGCCAGAGCTACCAGGTAAATCTCGGTGGTACAGACTGCTACCAATTGGGTTTACTGCCAACCACCTGTAGTCCTAAATCTTTTGCAGTGGTCCCTAAGGGAACTGCACAGGTTTCTGCCTAACAAAGAGCACCTAAAAATGAAAAAACGGACGACCCTCTCAACATCATCAACTGCGAAACCATGGTCATACACCTATCAGCGAACCCAAAAAACCAACATCACATTCATCCTAGTGTACAGACCACCGTCATATGATGCAACCTTCGTCGATAACGTCATAGAAGCCATCACCAACCTAGCCATCAAGAACAAACATCTAATTATACTGGGGGATTTCAACATCTGGCAAGTCATGCCAACTCCCAACCAGACAACTGACAACCATGAAACTATGACAGCTGGTCAAAGGAGCAACACACTCAGCAGGACACACTCTCTACGCAATCTTCGCCCAGGAAAAACTCATCACCACGGCTCCACTGATACAAATATTGTGGAGCGACCATCTCATCATCCCTTTCATCATCAAACTACCAACTCCACTCTGCATCAAGGCCCCCAAACTGACAACCACCACAAAAAGAAACTGGAAAACAGTTAAAACAAGCAACCTGTTCGAACAACTGGTGACATCAAAACCCTCAATTACAGAACTAGAGCTGGCTGATCTAGACGGGAAAGCGGAGCTGCTACACAAATGGATAGCTGATACAATCGAAAAGAACGCCCCAGAAAAACCATTCACCCCATCAAAAAAAAAGAGCAATGGCAAAATGGTTCACACCACTACTAAACACCATGAAAAAAGACAACAAGAAAATTGAGCTGGAATGGAGGAAAGAATACAACCCAGAACAAAAAACTGTTCCAGAAACAAATCAGAACATACAAGAAGGACATACAGAAGGCAAAGAGTAGGCATTATGACAACAGAATCACCAACACGACAAACTCACAAAAAGAAATGTTCAACATCATTAAAGAAATGAGAAACCCACCTGGCTGCAACAACTCCCCAACCCCTTCAGAGAAACTTTGCAACGACCTGGCAGACCACTTCAAGAACAAAATCAACGACATACGACAAATCATACAAAACAGCCAACCAACCAACCATAACAGCCAACCAACCAACCATAACATCCAACCAACCAAATCTAACACAGAACCACAGCATAAACTCCAAAACTATCCCGAAATATCAGCAGAGGCTTTTGTCTTGCTGGTGAAATACAGCAAGAAATCAGGTTCACCCATGGATCCATGCCCACCTGACATCTACAAATCAATCCTCGCACAAGGAACACCATCAGAATATTACAGATACCTCCTAAATCTCTCACTAGCAACAGGAACCGTACCAAGATCCTTCAAAACAGCATGTATCAAGCCACTCTTAAAAAACACAAGTGCAAACGTGGAAGACCTCTCCAACTACAGGCTGATCTCAAACATTCCCTACCCAGCAAAACTCCTGGAAACCTATGTATACAAATTAACCCAACAACACATAGAAACACACCACCTGCTGGACCAAGCACAAGTCGGCTTCAGACCCGCAAGAGGAACAGAAACAGCTCTACCATCCATCTGGGACGACCTAAAAACAAACACGGACTCTAACCTCAGCCCTGATTCTGCTCTTCCTCTCAGCGGCCTTTGACACAGTTAGTCATGACACCCTAACCAAAAGACTAGAAGACATAGGCATAACAGACACGGAACTACTCTGGACTAAATCTTTCCTAGCCGACAGAACAGAAACCGTTTGGTTAAAGCCCTTCAAATCCACACCACAAATCAACGACTGTGGAGTACCACAAGGGTCATCACTATCACTACTGCACTTCAACATCTACCAAACTGCACTAATCAGAATCTTCAAAAAATACATTACATGCTACAACTACGCAGATGTTGTTCAAATCATCTACAAAATCGGAAACAATCAAACCGATCACTCAACCCTAATCGAATGTCTAAAAGAAGTCTTTAATTGGATGAATGCCAACAACTTGAAAATCAACCCAGGAAAGACAGAAATCATGATTATATCCAAACATCAAGAGAACAACACCTATATTCCATGGCCAACAGAAATGGAAACCGCACCAATTCCATCTAAGATAGTAAAAAATCTGTGAGTTCTGATGGACAACACCCTAACCTTAGAACCACAAATAAATGCAATAATCAAGAAATGCTTCTTCCTCCTTCACACGGCAAGACAAATGTTACCTTTCCTCTGCTTCACCCACAAAACACTCACAATCGTCGCCCTAATCATGTCAAGAATCGACTATGCAAAAATTCGGGACCACCAGAATAAATCCTGAAGAAACTACAACGGATCCAAAATACAGCAGCCAGATTCCTCCTCAAACTATCCAGAAGAGACCACATCACTCTAGCCCTAAAAACACTGCACTGGCTCCCAGTCAAACATTGCATCACCTTCAAAACAATGTGCATAACACACAGGGCATGGAGATAATTGCAAGCGCTAGCATTGCCACACTCCAAAGGGGGTAGTAGCGGTAAAATGAATGAGCAACCAAATAAGAGGGTGAAGCCGAGGAGACCGAACTTATGCAGGGAACAAACCCGGGCTTACCGATGCCACCCCCCTACTAGACTAGATTGGGAATGCTCTCTGGGCTAGACTGCAGGGGATGCACAAAACGCCTGCCCGCCCCGCACACAAACAGGGGCCACGTAGATGGCCGGTACACCACTTGGGCAAGGTTATGCATATGAACGGATGCCATATGGTAAAGAGACCGTGAGCGTTGCACAACCGTGTTCTGGATGCAGAAACGGTGACACTCGCACACCCCACCGAATTAGGAATGGGAAATGTAGCGCCCCATTTCCAGACAGCAATACCAATTAACCAACCCACTAACAACTTCAACCTCTGCATACACCTCTCAAACTCTGACCAAACACAACCACAAACATACAACGCAACAATCCGCACAAACTTCACTATATTACAACAACAAAACAAAGCACACATGGACCACCACAACAGAACATGACGTCTCCCAACAGTAACACCCCAAGCCCAGCCAACAGAATTCCAGGCCGAGGCTGCCAACAGCACATCACTTCTCTCTTGCACTTCTCCAGCTCATCCCACTAACTCCCCCCACCCCTCCCTTTTTCTTTCAGAGCCGCCGGAATGTCAGGGGACCACTCTGGTGGTGATAGTGCACGGTACAAATATACTTTAACATTGACATTAACATCAATGTGCGGGATAACGAGAGCATGGACCACCATGCAGAATATGTTCAGGGAAACAAAGGGTACCATTTTTCAGAGTGTGCATCTGTAGCCATGAGGTCTGTGCCTTTTTGGATCTTTTTGGATGGAAAGGCTACAGTAAACAATGAAACTCAGGGATTTGGTGTAGTTTGACATCTGGGGGTTGCGGGGGGTGAATCCTTTCAGGTGCATGTCATTATTGCAAGACTTGTTTAGTGGAGGGGGTGCATGAAGTCAAATTTGGTTTTGGTTAGGTTCAGTTGAAGTTGGTCTTTGACATCCATCTTTGGATAGTAGTCAGGCATTTGAAGATGCAAGCAAAGTCCTGGGGGGCACTGACCTTCATGTACAGCAGGGGGCTATCAGCATACTGATGGATGGCTATGTTGGGGTCGTTGAGGAGAGTTTGCAAGGCTGCAATGTATACATTGAAGATACCTGGGAGACACAGTAACCTTGGGGGACCCCAGACATGACTGGTGGATCTGAATGAGCCCATCCCAGGTCTGCAGCAGAGGTCTCAGAGGAGACTCGGGCAGCGCCTTGCTACCCCTCTAGGGGTTAGGTGCGCAATATAAATAAATAAATAAAAATAAAAAAAATAAAAAATAAAAAACACAAATCCTCTGTATGAGCGATTCTGAGTGCATCATCTACTACTTGGATGATTGCTGTCTCCGTGCTGCATTTGGTATAACATGAAAGATGTTCCTGACAAACCTACGACAAGGTCCATAATTCAAATTGTATTCTAGCACTGAATGCGATATTACTTGAAAGATAGTAGCAATCCAATATGTTCTGTTAATGTATAGCATATTGTGTTACTGTGATGCTGGCAATGCATTGGAGGGACAGGACCTCCATGCCCTTGTCCTGTACTCCCTTATCATGTGTGTTTTGTGTTGTTTTCTGCACAGGAGTCCACGTTGGACCCCTGGCAATGCACCTCTTCCTGTTTTTGGTTGAGGTCAATGACTTATAAAACATTGTGCAAAGACTTTTCTAAGTATCTGCCTGCTTAAGAAAATGTGTGGTCTCTTGTTTGTTCTAATAACCTTTTCCTTTTACCCCCTTTTAGCAGTATTCTAAATGCAACCAGTAAGATATTAATGTCCCCAGCACCCTATCTATTGAAGTCACCTGAGGGTGTAGGTTGTGTCTGTGGCCCATCCCAAAAGGGTCTTTACTGATTTAGAAACTAAAAGTGTATAGTATTGAAGTATATTTGTTTGTTACTTTTTATCTTACTCCCTTCTGAAGAAGGCTTATTCTAACTGACTGATAAATAAATGTATAATTGTTTATTCAAGAAACCTAGTGTGTATTTGTATTTTGTTTATTTGTATTGCGCGCCTTGCCCCAGGGCATCTGGGCGCATGTTTAAGAAAGCGGTTACAAGATACAGAAAATAGGTGAAGTATCAAATTTACATATATTTACATAAAGTTAGAGCATAGAATATACAGAAAGGACCAAATCTGTGTATACGGTAAAAAACAGTCAATGTACAATGAGCAAGCAGAGAGTGGTTAGCGGAAGTAAGGATTATAGAGAGGTGTCTAAGGCATCCCGTTCATGTACGGTGTTCCAGAGTTTGGCCGCAAGGACTGGGAAGCTCGTACCACCGGCTGTCTGTAGCTTGAAACTAGGAATAGTCAAGGTGTGAGCCTGAGATGATCTAAGTGCTCTAGTTGCAGTATGTTGTATAAAGCGCGTGGATAGGTAAGCCGAGGCTGCGTTGTTCTGGGCCTTATGTGTTAGCATAAGTGCTTTGAGGGATTTGCGGTGAGTGATGGGTAGCCAGCGCAAGCTGCGTCTGGTGTTAGAGATGTGGGAGCGCCTGGGAATGTTGAGGGCTGCCCTTATGGCGTTGTTCTGAGAGACCTGAAGTTTCTCAATATTCCTTTGACTAGTCCCTAGATAAAGGGTGTTGCAATAATCGACTTTGGACATGATGAGAGTCCTGGCTAGAATCAGACAATTCTCCGTCAAAAATGGGTGACAAGCTGTGATCAATTTACAGGTATAGGAAGATGCTGAGACAACTGCGTTGGTTTGTCGGTTGAGGGATAGAGTGGAGTCAAGATATATTCCAAGTGTTTTTGTGTCGTTGGATACTTTGATATTGTTTCTGTCAATGATGAAGGACTTGTATTTGAGGTCAAGCTGTGTAAGTTTGTATTGGGTGCCAAGAATGACCAGTTCCATCTTTTCATCATTGAGGCAAAGCCCATGATGCGCCATCCAGGCCTGGATGACAGTGTAGACTGCATTGAGGGCTTTTGCATCTGTTACATAATCGCCAGTGATAGGGATGAGTATCTGGGTGTCATCCGCATAATTAGTGTAGGAGACACCCAGATAGTCAAGTATATAAAAGAGCGGTTTAGTAAACACGTTATTGAGTGTGGGAGATACACACGATCCTTGTGGGACTCTGCATGGGACATGGGCTGGTTCAGCTGCGGCAATGTGAGAAAAGACCCTCATCGTTCTGTTAGCCAGAAAAGAGCGGATCCAAGATGCAACTGTATCAGAGAAGTGGGCCGCAATTTTGAGGTGGTGGCAGGGGATTTGGTGATCAACCAAATCAAAGGCTGCTGAAAGGTCAAGGAGTAGCAGGAGCGCCAGTTTGACCTTGTCTTTCAGTTCCTCGATTTGGGTTTTTAAGTCGATCAAAGCTGTCTCTGTACCGTGTCTGGGACAGAAGCCAGATTGTCTAAGCCCTAGTAGATTGTTGGTTTCGAGATAAGCCTGGATTTGGAGATAGGCCGTCCGATCCAGGATTTTGAGAAGGTAAGGCACCGTAGTAATGGGCCTGTAATTAGATGGGTTACTAGGATCGAGGTTTGGTTTTTTGATTAGGGGGATGACCGAGGCATCCTTAAGGTTGTCAGGTACAGTGCCTGATTTGAAGGAGGCATTGATGAAAGATGTAATAAATGGGGCGAGGTCACGTGCAGCTTCCTTTATGATCGGTGCAGGGCAGGCGTCACCTTGGCGGCTTGAGCTTCATTATGATATTTTCGACATCCTTGATAGTGAGGGGTGAGAAGCTGAAGGGTTTGAAGGAGTGTTTAGGAGTAGGTATTTTGAAGGACGGCAGCTTGCCCGTTGAATCAGAGAGGTGGCTTTTTTTAGTATTCATTTTGTCTTGGAGCATGACAATTTTGTCAACTAATGCCTTTTGAATATTAGAGCACCCTTCAGTGTCTGGGGTACATGTATCAAGAGGGGCGACAGGAGACTCCAGTTCCTTAAGGATCTTGAAGAGTCCCTTGGTATTTGATTTGTTATAAACTTCCTTTTTTGCCTCAAGAATGGCTTCTTTGTAGGTGAGGGAAGCTACAGTAAGGATGTTTTTATTGACTATAGAGGGTGAGCTTTTCCTGTGAGCCTCAGCTCTCCTTTTTTCTTTGCGCAGATCACGTAAGTGCGGGGTAAACCAGGCGTTAAGGTGGAGCCGCGTTTTTGTTTGCGCAATTTGAGGGGGGCAATGGTGTTGAGGGCTTTTAGCATGGTGAGGTTATAGGTGTCTACTAGCACTGTAGTAAAAGAGGCAGGATAAGTGGGAGTAGGTTCTCAACCGTAATATCCTTTTTGTTGCGTGTGGCAGTGGGAGGGGCAAGGTTGGATTTATCTAAGGGGGGACTGGAATTGATGGAAAATGATATTATGTGGTGATTGGACCATGCAGAAGGCGACACGGAGGTGACGTTGAGCGCACAGTTCATGTCAGAGACCCAGTCAAGAGTGCGGCCCTTGATGTGGGTGGGTTCAGTGACATGTTGGGTGAGACCGAAGTCAGCTAGGATTCTTTCTAGGTCAATGGCTTTGGTGTCATTCGTGTCTTGGTATCCTAGATTGAAGTCGCCCCATATAATGATTTGCGAGTTGTGCTTAGTGCTGGTAGCTAGGATTGATGAGATGTCCTCTGCGAATGAAGAGGTAAGGCCCGGAGGCCTGTAGATGAGATGTACTGTGGCTGTGTGGTTGGGTGAGATGGGCAATTTGATCGTCAGTAATTCCGCTGATGGCAGCCGCAGACTATTGGCAGCTCTGAGGTTAAGCAAGCTCTTAAATATGAAGGCTAGGCCACCCCCCTTGGTTTGATTTGTGTCCCTGTCACATCTGATGATGGAATAATTGTCAGGGATGGCCAGGGCCAGGGAAGGGCCGGATGCTGCATGCAGCCATGTTTCTATGATTGTGAGAAAGTCGAGGTTTTCTGTGACAATGATATCTGCAATATCTAGAGCATGTGCTGGGACAGTGCGTGTGTTGATGAGCACTCCTTTGAGTTTAGGGGCAGTGATGACCTTGTGAATATGAGGGGGAGAGTCAATTTTAGGAGCCGAGTGGGCCTTAGTTTTGTTATGGCGAGAGTTGGAGGTTTTGTTGAGTGTAGGGTTATTCACGTGGTAGGACCAGTGATGACATCTGGAAGCTAATCTTTGGTTTCTAACTGGTAAGGCACATGGTTGACTGGAGTGCTTACGTGAGCTCGATGAGGCGTGGTGGGGCAGTGGTGGACAATAGACAGCGGGGTGTACCTGAGATAGGGAGGAACTCACAACCGTGTTCAATGTGCCTATGTCGGACACCGTATGGTGACAGGCGGGTTTAACTGTGTTGATGATGATAGTGGGTTGGTGGAGAGGATGGTGGCGCAAGCGTGATCCAAGACTGGAGTTTCTAAAGATAGTGGGGCAAGGTTGGTTAGGGGTAGGTTTGGTGGCGAAATGTAGGAGCCATAGGGCTGGTGCGTTAAGCTAAGGATTAGGGCTCGTCATGATAATAGTGAAAGGTACTTCGGGAGAGGATGTAGTAATAGATGTGGGTGTAGGCAAGATGTAGAGCTGTGAAGAGAAGGTGAGGAGTGGCGACCAGGTTACGAACTGAAAGGTGTACAAAAGGTACGTGACTAGATGTCCAGTGGACAAGGGTGCACGCTTGGGTGCACTAGTAAACGAGGATGAGTGGTGAGAGTGAGTATTAGGGGTGCAAAGCATTTTAGAGGCTAAGTCAAGGTAGAGTAAGGTAAGAGGTTGTCTAACCCAGTTGGGCCGGAGAGTACAGAGCTACATAAGAAGGCTAGCAAGCAAGTACAGATAGTGGAGTGATAAGGCAGTCAGTAGATACGCTATGAGAATGCCATAAAGTGCCATGCAGTGTAGGAGTCATGTTATCGTCCGCCGATACGTCACAAAGATACCATTAGGCTTGGCAGGCAGGGCACAAATGCAGCAGGCAGAGTACAGGTAAATACTAGTAGGTCACAATAGGTACAGTTGGGTTAGGTTAGCAGGGCACAAAGCCGATCAGGAATCACGGTGACAGGCTAAACAGTAGTCGATTCAAGTTAACTAACCAGGGCATGCAGAGGAGGTTGGCCAACACAGTCATAGGGTAGGCAAGCTTACACAAACACAGGAGAACCTAGTGAGAAGGGCACATAATCACGAGTAATGCTTGCCGTTTGCATATGCTGGGAACAAGTGCGAGGCATTGCGTATAGAGGTGGTTGAAGGCGCAGATCGGCAAGGAGAGGTAGACAAGCTTAAGTGACAGGCATTATGAATGCAGTGATCAGGCAAGTTTCCGTGTGCCGGGGTCAGTAAAGCTGTTCATGGCAATTAAGTACAGAATGTCAGTGGCGACGGTTGCGTGCAGCCCAATGAATGGTACCTGGGGTGTGCCGCAAGGCGGTGCTAGGAGGCTGGAGCAGGATGGAGACAGTTGTATCAGCGTATTGATGCGGGTGTCAGGTATATCGTCAGCGCCTGACTGCTGCGACCCGGGGCTCAATGGGGAGGAACAGGGCCTTTTCCCTCGGGCCTTCTCCCGAATACGGCTCCCGCCTACCGGTGCCGGGGATTGGGCAAAAAGAAATCAGGTTGCTTAGCAACGGTATGCAGCCTCGATTTTGGGCCGCGATGCGCCCACCATTTTAGGGTCAGGCCGCGTGGTTGAGACAAGATGGTGGATCACCACCGCAGATGAGTGCAAGTGCACCGGTGGGGCTCTGGTGGCCAGCAGGGCCCGGGTGGTGGGCCAGATGGAAGTGCAAATGGCCTGTTTGGACAAACGATCAGCTCACCAGTGCTGAGGAATCCGTTTTTGCTGCATCAGGAAGATCAGGCAGCACAAGTGAATTCAGCGGCTTGGTGCTTCTGGAATGGGTTGCTCGTGGGGACAGGGGGGGGCTCCAGCCCTCTCACCCTTTCAGTGAGCAGATACCACAGAATGAGGCTCACTGGGGAGGAACCGGTTCCTTTTCCCTCGGGCCTTCTCCCGAATGCCAGCTCCCGCCTACCGGTGCCGGGGATTGGCCAAAAAGAACTCAGGTTGCTTAGCGACAGTATGCAGCCTCGTTTTCGGGCCGCTATGCGCCCACCATTTTAGGGTCAGGCCGCGTGGTCGAGACAAGATGGTGGATCGCCACTGCAGATGAGTGCAAGGGCACCGGTGGGGCTCTGGTGGCCAGCATGGCCCGGGTGGTGGGCCAGATGGAAGTGCAAGTGGCCTGTTTGGACAAATGATCAGCTCACCAGTGCTGAGGAATCCGTTGTTGCTGCATCAGGAAGATCAGGCAGCACGAGTGAATCCAGCGGCTTGGTGCTTCTGGAATGGGTTGCTCGTGGGGGGAGGGGGAGCTCCAGCCCTCTCACCCTTTCAGTGAGCAGATACCGCAGAATGAGGCTCACTGGGGAGGAACCGGTTCCTTTTCCCTCGGGCCTTCTACCGAATGCCAGCTCCTGCCTACCGGTGCCGGGGATTGGCCAAAAAGAAGTCAGGTTGCTTAGCGACAGTATGCAGCCTCGTTTTCGGGCCGCGATGCGCCCACCATTTTAGGGTCAGGCCGTGTGGTCGAGACAAGATGGTGGATCGCCACCGCAGATGAGTGCAAGTGCACCGGTGGGGCTCTGGTAGCCAGTAGGGCCCGGATGGTGGGCCAGATGGAAGTGAAAGCGGCCTGTTTGGACAAACGATCAGCTCACCAGTGGTGAGGAATCCTTTGTTGCTGCATCAGGATGGTCAAGCAGCACGAGTGAATTCAGCAGCTTAGTGCTTCTGGAATGGGTTGCTAGTGGGGACAGGGGGGGGCTCCAGCCCTCTCACCCTTTGAGTGAGCAGATACCGCAGAATGAGGCTCACTGGGGAGGAACAGGGCCTTTTACCTCGGGCCTTCTCCCGAGGGACAAGTGTAAGTGTAAGGAAATGTAAGTATTTATTAGAATACTTGTCACTGTGAATCTCTGTGTAACTCCCCTACAGCTCCCATTGACCCCTCTTGAAATAAGCCTGGCTGCTCAACATGCTAACAAACTGTGTAGTACAAGCTACCACCAAAGGTTGGGTTTCCTATTACCTGTAGTCAGGGTTGTTGTAGTGTTCCCAAAGAGTACTGCATACGATCGTGCCTAACACTGGTGGCAGGCGGTGAGGATATATTGTAGAGTTGTTACACTAAGAATCTGCTTTACTTTTGTTCAACTAAAAACCTAGAAAAGGATAAGCTCCACTAGAAAAGCAATTGTAACAGGCCAGATATGGATAACTTCAGGCAGGAAGCCCTGATCATTTTAACTGTAGAGCACCTGAACGAAATGTGTAAAATCTGGAATATCCCTGTTAAACGGAAAGAAAAATGAATTGATTGCAAGATTGTTGGAGAATCAAAGTCTGGGTAGTAGGCCTGTCACACCTACTAACCCAGGAAATGTGGAAACTGATAATGAGGATGATCATTCAGAGTCTAACTCTAATATTGTTGAAAAGTCAGAAGAGTTAGAGGAGTCTCAGGAAGAGAGCCCCTCTTTACCGCAACAGGCCCTTTTGCCTCAACCTTTAGCCACAGGGACAAGATCCATCACTGAGTGCAGAATGTGTGTCTCTTGACAAAATGAGACTTGAGTTAGAATTCAAAAGGTTACAAATCCAAGCTGAAGCCAAACATTAGGACATCCAACTAAGGGAAATGGAAATGCAACTTGCTCTTGAAATGAAGAAATTGGGCCTCATTCATTATGAGTTTGCCGGTCCGGTAACAACAGTACCTGCAAGCTTGCCCGTACTGTTGTGACCGGACCGGCAAACTAAGAGTTCTGCTGACGGGTGCCTTCGCTCCTGCCAGGACTGACCTGGCGGGCATACTGGCACCCGCGAGCAGAGCATGTTGGATGCACCGGCGCCGTTCTGAATGGTGCCGGTGCATCCGTCCTCCACATTCCCATTGAGCCCTATTTGGCTCAAATGGGAATGGGGAGCATTTCATTCTGGCGTCCGCGAATGGGCAATTACCAGGTCTGGCAGGGGCGTAATGACCTGTTAATTGCCCATTTCCGGGCGCAGGAAAAATTCGCAAGTTTGGCATCAGCCTGCCCGTTTTACCAGCAAGGCTTCCGCCATACTTGTAATGAGGCCCACTGTCTCTTGAAAATGTTTCTATCCCAGAGTCTTCTAGGTCTTCCAGTCCAAAGACACTGTGCATGCCTAAAGAAGCAGTGAGTATGTATGATATGAAACTTGAGATTTTGGATTGGTTGGGTGCTTTTGAATATAACTATGGGATTCAGGGTTTCACAGGGAATCCTTGGCTTTTGTCTAGGCTCCCTCCAGGTTGTAATTGATGCTGTAATGGAGGTGGGAGAACTTGAAAAACTGGAATATGAAAATGTGAAACAAGCTTTGATAGTGTAACGCTCACCTGATTCCCGTAGAGGCGCCGGTCTTGACTGGGCGTATACCGTATCTGCAAAGGTGATGTGTAACACACGGCTGGCTCTTTGGGCTGGACCTCTGTGCACTGTATGTCTGACTTGAAGGGTAAGATGTCTGCAGATAGAAAATATTGGATTAAGGAACTGGGTTATTGAATGTCTTTCTCTTCTTCCCTTTCTCTTCTCCTGTAGAACCCCAAAGGTTAACGCTCTCACCTTAGGTAAGTGAACGCCGTGCTCTCCATCTGCCTCGGGGCAGGGTGCTGTAACCAGTTTCTTCACTGGATAAGGGGAGCAGGCCTCTTGACTTCGGAGGACTGCTGTCCGTCGTCTACTGCACGAACGGTAAGTTTCGAGTAATTCTAAAGTCTTTAAAGTCTTTAGTAATGATGTTTCTTGTTTTGCAGGGTTCCGGCGATGGCGGATGCCGGGCTGAAGTGAGTTGAAGATGGAGCCCGTGTGATGAATAGAAGCGCCTGGAAGCACGTAAGTAAGCGCTTGTTGCCTGCTTCACGATGCGCTCTAACTGTCTTTTTATTTTGCAGGTACAAGTTCGGAGCGGCTGCAGGGTGCCGGAATACCCACTGGGTTAGATGTGGAAAGGAGTAATGGCACGTGAGTATTAAAGTTCCCCAATGTCTTTAAACGCACCTTGTTTTGTCTTTCAGATGCGGGATGCAGCGCCGAAGGCCTCCGGAGCGTGCGAAGAGTTGGTAAGCTTTTGTCTTTCAGATGCCGGAATGCAGTGTGAAGACCTCCGGAGCGCACGAAGAGTAGGTAAGCCTTTGTCTTTCAGATGCCGGAATGCAGCGCGAGGCGTTGGTGACAGCCGATGGACCAGGTAAGTGAAGAGCTGTCACTGAAGACTGTAATGCTAACCTGTTCTTTCTTGTCTTTATAGGTGTTGCTGAAGACTGGATTCAGGATGGTAAGCCTTTTTCCTTAGGCCCAGGATCAGATGCAGAAGACACGATGAGCGTTCTGCTGCAGAGGATGCAGAATAACGCAAAGCAAGATTCATCCATCGGGTGTGGTTTAAATAGCCTCCTGTAGTGTTTAGGTGTCTCCTTCCACAGCCACGCCTAGGTAAGAAAAGAGTTCCTGCTTTCCAGAAGAGTTCCAGTGTTCTGAATCTAGGGAGTGGCTCCTGCCCCACCCAACAGGAAAAGTAGTTCCAAACAGAAGAGGATCAGAGGCTCAACTGGCAGGCAAGTAAGCAGCATGGTCTGCTGCAGGTAAGTCCACCCAAGCATTATGAGCCCGGCGCTTCCAGCGCTGGGACTGGGCATATTTATGAGCCTGGTGCCACTGGCGCCAGGACTGGGTCCAAAAGGTCCCAATTGGGACTGGTTGGCACTCGGAACCTGGGTTATGGATCTGCTTCCAAGGGAGTTGGGAAAACCCTGACCTTTTGGAAGCAGAGATCATGACAGATAGCTAGATTTGGGAAAACTCCTTCCCAGTACCTTAAGAGGTTTAGGACCCTCAAAAAGACTGATGATACCCCTTGGGCTACCTGGGTGTGTGAATGTTTGAAAAACTTAGATGGTTGGGTTAAGGGTTACAAAGTGAACTCCTTTGAAGGAATGAAAAATCTATTTTCATTGGAATCTATTTTTGATGCCTGCTCTCCTGAGCTGAGACAGCACTTGGCTGACTCAAAAGAGATTGATCCCAGGAAGCTAGCAAAAGCTGCTGACGTATGGGTTGCCAATAGAGCTACTCACAAGGATTCTGGGGCCACTCACAAAAAGGTTGAGGGGAATTAGCACAAGAAAGATGACAAAGAGAATTCTAAAACCTCCCATCCAAAAGAGGGCCACACACATAAGAAGGGTAAGCCATTTGGGAAGCCAGGTCTGTCTAGTTAAAGCTTTGGTGCCAAACCAGAGGGAGGGCAGCAAAAGCCCCCATTTCTCAAAACATTTGGAAAATGTTATGCTTATGGGTCAACTGACCATGTGAAAGGGAATCCCAGATGCAAGGTCAAACCTTCAGGGGTCCACACTGCATCCTTAGCCTTCATCCCTGAGGGAGAAGTACATATGGCAAGTGGAAACTTTCACCTTTTGGGAGTCTCTGCCAGTGTTTCTTTAGTGTCCCTGGGTCTGTGGGAACAGTAGAATGTAGATGTGTATAGCTCTATACCAGATAACAAAAAAGAATACTACAAGGACAGTGTACTTTTAAATGGTAAGGCGACCCCTGCCATTAGAGACACTGGGGCCAGCATCACAGTGGTGGATGAAACCTTTTTCAAACCTGAGGATGTTGCTAAGGCACCCAAAGGCCTCACTAAGCTTGCTGGTGGCCCTATCCAGATGGTTCCAGTACTAACAGCTCTCATTCAGTGCAAAAATATGACTGTAAGAATACCTGTCAGTGTAAAAAATTAGGTGCCTGGGAGAGTCCTGCTGGGGAATGACTTAAACACTCTTGGAGTTGTATCAAGCACCCCCAGGACTCCCAGTAAAAGGAAGCAGGAGCAGACTAGGCAGGCCAAAGAGCTCACTTTAAATGACTCTCAATGGGTTGTAACCAAAGAACCTATGACACCCAGTTCACAGGAAGAGCCAACTTCTATTTCCAGGAAGAAAGGGACAAAGGGGAAACCCAAGGTCTCAGGAAACAAGAAGGATAGCACTCCTGTGCATCAAGCCAGGACATCCCCGAGAGGACAGTCCAAAGTCACACCTGTGACTAGTCCACCAGCTGAGGCTGAGTGTGAGGTCCAACCAGAAGAGGTTGAGTCAGCTACTGATGACACAGAGCTGGAAGAAGACCTTCCCCCTGTTGGAGATTTGGATCCTAAAGACCACCCTGAGCTGCAGTCTTCAGCTGGCAGAAGGTGGTCCCTGTAGGGCAGACTTCAGCAGAGGTCAAAGAGATTGTCCTACTCTTGAAGTACTTCGCCAACGGGCAGCTTCCCAGCTGGAAGGGCAAGAGCCAGGGACGCACAGGTTGTACTGGGAGGATGGCCTCTTCTACAGTGAACCTACTGAGCCTTCCCCAGGGGAATACAGAAGACTTGTAGTGCCCCAGGAGGTGAGACCTCAGTTTCTACAGTTAGCCCACGAGATTCCTTTGGCTGGTCACTTAAGTTTTAACAAAACCAAGGAAAGGATTTCTCTGTATTTCTACTGGCCCAAAATGGGGTCTGATGTAGATAAATTCTATAGGAGCTGTCACACTTGTCAGACATCTGGCAAGAGTGGAGCCAGAAATGCAAGTCCCTTTTGAGAGACTAGGAATCAACATTGTTGGTCCCTTAGACCTTCCAACATCTTCAGGAAACCGATTTATATTGGTTGTGGTAGACCATGCTACCAGGTATCCTGAGGCTATACCTATGAGGACTGTCACTGCTCAGGCCGTGGCTAAGGCCCATCTTGGTATTTTTACCAGAGTAGGTTTTCCTAAGGAGGTTATCTCTGACAGGGGATCCAACTTTATGTCCCACTACATGCAAGCCATGTGGAAAAACTGTGGCGTGACCTACAAGTTCTCAACAGCCTACCATCCCCAAACCAATGGGTTGGTAGAGAGGTTTAATAGAACTATGAAGGGCATAATAGGTGCTTTTTTCCTCCTTTGCAACAGCACCTTCGACCTGGGTACTCTAGTGGACGCACTAAAGGACTGGGTCCTTGATTTATGGCAATCAAATGCATCCCTGTTCTCCCAGACGGGTGTGCCCACCAGTCCGGTGGTGTTTCCACCATCTTTTAAAGCAGACATTGTGTGCCAAGCTAATTTCCATAGGGCCACAAGAGATCAGGACACGCAAACTGGTCCCCCTATTGAGCATTCCCTAGGAGCCAATGGTTCGACATTAGTCTCCGAAGTAAGAGTCAACTGCCCTGTGGCGGGCCCTATAAAATAAGCACAGGAATTATCATCACCGGCCCCTACCCCTAGCCAATATGCAGTTAAACAATTCGTAATGGGTACCGTTGGATCCAAGAAGCCACTCCAACAATGTTTTCTAAAAAATAAAATCCCAGATGCCCAAAATAACTGATCCCTGCACTTTTGATATCATAATGGACCAAAGGAACATTGCTAACACCAACACCCTAAGACACCCTGAATCCAAACAAACCCTACGTCTTAAAGTCCTCGCTTGGCTGCGACAGAGAACCGGTCCTGGGGTCGTCAGAATGGCCAATCTGATGGATTTACGCAGACTTGATCTAAGTGACTGGTGTAGTCAATCTAACTCTTACTGTGTCATAATCGGCTGTGGGCGTAGCTCTATGCCGGCTTATTTAAGACAATGTAAATATGTCCCCAAAGGAGCCTCACGCTGTAGCCTAATACTGTAGGGTGTTTTTCATGTTTCTCCTTCATTGATCATCGACCACCTTGTTAACACCCAACTGGATCATAGCTATCCCCACACTGGCTACCTCTGGCCGTTCTGGACTTCACGCATCCTCCGTCACTTTCGTTAAACTTATAATTTTATGTTTTATGTGGCTGATGTTGTATTTACTTTGTACTTGTCTTTGTCTGCGCCCTCACGCCTCAGGGTCCAAGGCTGCGTGATATCAATAAAATTGATTTGATTTCATTTGATTTAGAAGAACCCCTTAGAAGAAAGTGGGTCCTTCTACTGCCATGCCTTCTCTTTGCTTATAGAAAAGTCCCTCAGGAAGGGGTTGGTTTCAGTACCTTTGAGCTTTTCTATGGTCATCCGGTTAGAGGTCCATTGGCCCTAATCAAGGAGGGGTTGGAAAGTGCTCCTTCCCACAAGCCAGTAAAAGTCACTGAAGTGTTAGGTCACCGAAGGAGGATGACACACATAATGACAGACGCTTCAGATAACTTGAAAGCAGGTCAGGCTCTGGTGAAGCATTGGCATGACCAGAAGGCCAATATGGTTGAGTTTACTCAAGACCGGCTAGTTCTAGTTATGGTACCTACAAGGCAGAGGGCCTTACAGGACAAATGGATTGGACTGTTAGACAAAGTTTGCATGCAGTACCCTCTGGGACCACTACACACAACTATGACTACAGGTGTAAGCAAAACCAACCTTTGGTATAAGTCTGTACCACACAGTTTTTGGTAGCGAGCTGAGTAGCCAGGCTTATCTCAAGAGGGAATGTGAGCTTGTAGGGGTGTTACACAAAGATCTACAATGACAAGTATTCAGCTAGACACTTAGACTCAAGGTTTCTTGGTAAAACACTTCTTAATTTATCACACAGTTAGTTAGAAAACATTCACTAAAAGGTGGCAATCAATATCACACAATAATATACTACAGTACTTCACATCATCAGGTTCTGAGGTATTTAAACTACTTTGAAGGAGGAGGAAAATGGCATTCAGAGCATTTGAAGTAGGAGCAAAAAGGCATAAGTTAATAAAACTAATAGTGGAGTTACTTTAAACAGTGCAAATAGTTTGAGTTCACCAGAGGAGTTGATTCAATGCAATAGGTAGGCCAAAGTCAATGGGCTAGAGTCTTATATAGGTAAAAACGGCTCTGGTAGTTAAACGGAAAAGTCTTTGCCACGGTTCTCAGAAATAGTTCATAGAAGAAAGATTCATATGTCGGGTCACAAGCTGACTAGGCCTGCAAGTTGCCAAAGTTTCACGCACTTTCGCAGTGAGAGGTAAATTCTCTCGCCGGGTTTTCACAGTACCTTATTTTGAAGAAAAAGATGCAGCTCAAGACATCTGTTCCTGGCAGTTTCTGCAGATCTAGCTGTTCCTGAGCCTCAGTGGTGGTGACAAGAGGGAGGACGTTGGGGGACTCCTGCACTGCACTGGGACTGGTCAAAAAGCTGGCAAAGGCAAATCTTCAATTCCCGTAGCTGTAGTGAAGCACACAAACTGGTGTCCTTCTCCCTGGCTATTCAGTTTCCTGCAGCACTCTGAGGAAAATGCAACCAGCCCCGAGAATGGTATCCAGGTGGCTTACAAGTTGACTGGTCCCACCAACTCAAAAGGGAGAATTTGTCCTTAAGGGGTTTCTTTGTCAAGATGAACTTCGCGATTCGGACCTGCAGTAGGGCTTCACCGGGCAAACCAACGGTCCAGGAGTAGCAGCAGCCGTCCTCTTCCAGCTCGTCTTCGGTTCTTTCATTCCAGTTGTCGACTCTTGCCTTCCAAGCCAAAAGACTTGCCTTTTAAACAGTGATCTCCTATCAAAATAGCTGGTGGCAGTGGTTTTACAACGAACTACCATGATTTTTCCCGACCACGACCGGTAGTTAAAAATCGCAGGAGCCATTTTTTAAAGATGGCGTCTGAGCCCTCTTTGTTTAAACGTGTCCCGGTCTTCTTTTTTCGCCACTTCTTTTTAGAAAGGTCATTCTCGAGTTTGTCTCTGCGCGCCAAACCAGGTTTGGCCCCTTTGTTCCTACGCCTTTGGCGGGCTTCAGGACTGAAGACCGCCTCTGGCGCCCGAGTGGCTGGGGTGGGCAGGAAGTGAGGGAGGTGCCCAAAACTCCCTGTGCTTTGTCTCCTAGGAGACCTGAATGCACTCTGGCGTGATTGGTCAGCTGGCTGTCCGGCAAGGACAGCCACCCTGCTGTGTGAGTGACAGCCAGGCTTGAATGAATGGGGGAAAACTGTTTAAAAGCAGGTCACTGGGACTTGGAAAGCAGAGTCGGCCACTGGAACAAAAGAACCGAAGACGAGCTGAAGGAAGAGGACTGCTGCAACTCCTGGACGACCAGTGAAGCCCTGCTGCAGGTCTGAATTGCCTGAAACTCCATCGATAGAGAAGCCCTTCAAGGTTAACTTCTTCCCTTGAGTTTGGTGGGAACAACCAACTCGCAAGTCACCTGGACACTGTCCCCATCTCGTCGAATTTTCGTCAGAGTGCTGTTGAAAACCGGATAGCCAGAGGGAAGGAAACCAGCTTGTGGACTTTAAGGCACTCAAACCTTAAACCGACGACTTGCTAACGTTTTTGGCCTCATCCCTGGGCAGTGCAGGAACCTCCTGACGTCCTCCTTCTTGTCCCCATGACTGAAGCACAGGAACAACGAGATCTGCTCGAACTGCCAGGAACAACTGCCTCAGTTAGAGCTTCCTCCATTGACAAGGTACTGTGCAAACGAGGTCCGGAAATCTTTTCGGCCATTGAGAAAGTGCATGAAACTTTCCTCAACAACGAAGACTTGTCCTTCCCTTAACATTCATCAAACTTTTCACCTCGCCAAAATCTTCTAATTTCTGTGGCAAAGAATGAATCGTTATTTACCAGAACTGTGCTATCCTATACAAAAGACTCTAAACCATTGACTTTGGCCCAGGCCTATTGAGAATAATTGCTAGTTGTATTTAACGGAAACCCTTTGCCCTGCCTCCAAATGTATTTGGGCTGTCTATTCTTATAACCTTGTCTTTTTCCCCCTTTGTTAAGTATCTGAAGTGCCATTTTGCTCCCACTTCATTTGGAGCTAAACTTGTTCATTTACTTACCGGATGGATTTTTGTGGTTTATTAGTGTGTGATATTGAGCTGCCTATGCTAGTGTAATGTTTTATAACTTACTGAGTAAATAAACGTATATTCTTTTTACCAAGAAACCTTGAGTAAGTGTCTATTTGAATCACTGTAATTGTTGGTCCTTTGTGTAACGTGTTCTACTGCTCACTTAAACTCTTGAGATAAGTCTGGCTGCTCAGCCATCGCTACCACTTTACTGTGTAGTACAGGCTTGTACCAAAGGTGAAATTGTGCTTACACTTGTAGTCCTAAGTACCTGTAGTGTTCCCAAAGGGTACTGCAGGTGGTTCTGCCTAACACTGGGAGCTTTGCTTCTAGCCTCTGCTCAGGAGGAGGCGGAGAGTGAACCTCTGCCTGACCTCCTCAGGGGACAACCTTTAGATGGAAAAATAGAAGGAGTTAATCTCTCTTCTGATCTAACACTGGAACAACAGGAGGAGTGCAAAACTCTGTTAAATCAGTTTGACCCTCTGTTTTCACTATCACCAGGCTTAACCCCTTGGGGCCAGCATAAGATTCTCACTGGTGACTGTTTACCTGTTAAAAGCAGAGGTTACCGGATGTCAGACCATGTAAGAACCCACATAAAGGAAGAGGTCAACAAGATGCTTGATCTCGGGGTAATAGAGCCATCTACAAGTCCATGGTCTAGTCCAGTTGTGCTAGTACCAAAGGCAGGATCGAAGGAGTTGAGATTCTGTGTGAACTATAGAGCTCTAAATGCAGTCACTAAGACTGATGCCCATCCTTTGTCAAGGACAGATGAACTGGTGGATAAACTTGGTGCAGCCACCACGTTTACCTCAGTACATTTGACCTAACCTCAGGCTATTAGCAAATAGCCGTGACAGACCATGCCAAGGAGAAAACTGCCTTTTCAACCCCAGGAGGCCTCTACCAGTTTAACGTTATGTCTTTAGGACTAAAGAATGCACCGGCTACATTCCAAAGGATGGTGAATCATGTTCTGAATGGGATGGAGGACTTCTGCATGGCATACTTGGATGACATTGCAGTGTTCAGCCCTATTTGGAAGGAACAAATTGACCACTTAGGATACGTATTGCTGGCTCTTGAGCAGGCCCATCTGACCATAAAGGCAAGTAAATGTCAAATTGGTCAGAGTAAAGTGGTCTACCTTGGACATGAGGTAGGAGGGGGTGAAATAAGGTAATTGCCTAGCAAAGTACAAGCTGTACAAGACTGGGCCGCCCCTACTACTCAAACCCAGGTGAGAGCCCTCCTAGGTCTCACTGGGTATTACAGAAACTTCATTGAGAACTAAGGGACCATAGCTTCTCCACTGAATGTAATCTCCTCACCCAAATTCCCCAAGAAGTTCAGGTGGAATGAGGAGTGCACTAAGGAATTTGAAGGACTTAAGCAAGCCCTTTGTCAAGCTCCAGTTTTAAGAGCTCCTGACTACAGCCAAGCCTTTATTGTACAGACAGATGCTTCCAATACAGGTATAGGTGCGGTTCTGAGACAGCTGGATGAGAAAGGCAGGGAACACCCAATCTGCTTAATCAGTAGGAAACTGAATGACCCTGTGAGTCTGGTGTTCCCCTCTTATGAGGAGGAAGAAATGATCACAGGGGCATCCTTCTCTTCAGACTCATTCCCCAGTGGGTTAGAGTCTGAAGTAGTCTTAGTATCCCTGGGTTCCTGGGAGCCTACAGTCTCAGAGGCTTATGCTAGTATTCTTGATAGTACCAAACACTACTTTAAAGACAGTGGGCCTCATTATGGCTCTGGCGCCTAGCAATGAGTAATTACTGGGGCATTACAGCCCCGGTGGTCCCGGTAATTCCCCATTGCCAGGCGCCGGAAAAAATGACTCCCCATTCCCATTGAGTCCCATAGGACTGACACAGGGGACAGTCTACCTACCAAAAGTACCAAAAGCAGGGGGTACAGGATCTCAGACAAGGTGAGATCCTACATCAACACAGAGGTCAACAAGATGTTAGTTCTTGGGGTAATTGAACCCTCTAGTAGTCCATGGTCCAGTGCTGTGGTTCTGGTGCCAAAGGCAGGCACCTCTTAACTGGGGTGCTGTGTGGACTACAGGGCTCTGAATGCTTTCACCAGGACAGATGCCCTCCCCTTGCTTAGAACTGATACCTTGGGTGACTCCATAAGTGGGAAACTGAAGGAACCTGAGACAAGGTGGGCAACCATAGAACGTGAATGTTTCACTATTGTGTGGTCTTTGAAGAAGTTTAGACCATACTTCTATGGATCTACTTTTGTGATTCAAACAGACCACCAAGCCTTGAGATGGTCAATGCAAATGAAGGTGATCAATCAGCCTACAGGGGTTTGATTTTACCATTGAACACAGGTCAGGGTGTAATCACCAAAATGCTGATAGTCTCTCCAGAAAGTATGACTGACTGGAGTAAGGAGATTCAACCAGGGGTGCATTACATCCTTCTGTCCCTAAGTCTGGGGGGGGGGGGGGCGAGTGTTAGGGAGAATTCTCAGAACAACAACGTTGCGGGATTTTTAGGACTTGATTTTTTTAACCTGGAAAGAGTGAGACCCTTTTTTTCCCCACTCTCTCATGTATTTTAATGCGATTTCTGAGCTTTGTGTTTCATTTGGTTGTGGACTCTGACAAACTCAATAGGCATCATCTTTTAAATTGTGTCACACAGCACCTTCAGTGCAGTGGCACAGGGAAGTCTTTCAGATTTCCCAAAGGATTAAATAACTTCACTGGGATAAACTACTGTTTCCAAGAGCAGTAAAGTGAAATTGACTTTACTTACATGTGTAACTTTCTAGACCTAGCACACACTATCTTAAAATAAGGTGCTGGAGCTGTTACCTAGTATCCCCTTTGTCTAGCTTCTGATGTAACAATTTTATGTTACCCTTTCCTCACTGAATGGCTGGTGGCAGTAGTTTCATTTTAACTACGGTGGTGTGCATTTACCACGGGCTGCGTTCCCAGCTGCAGTAAAGCACCCAAGGGTGCAATTTTTGTCAAAATGGCCCGGTCTTCTTTTTTATCCATTTCGTTTGTGGAAAGGTCCTTCTTGACATTTACTCTGCACGCCAAACCAGGTTTGATCCCATTGTTCGCTTTGTCTTTGGCGTGATTCACGAGTGAAGCCCACCTCTGACTCCAGGGTGTCAAGGGTGGGCAGGAAGTAAGGGAGGTGCCCGAGACTCCCTGTGCTTAGTCTCCTAGGAGACCCAAATACACTCTGTAGTAATTGGCCGGTTGACTGTCTGGCAAGATCAGAGACCCTGCTGGGTGGCTGACAGATAGGCTGGAATGAATGGGAGAAACTGAATAAAAGGTGAGGCTTTTGGATTGGAAGGCAGAGTCAACCACTGGACGAAGGAACCAAAGAAGAACTTGAAGAGGACGCCTGCTGCGACTCCTGGACCGTTGGTTTGCCTGGTGAAGCCCTGCTGCTGTGCTGAGACTCCAAATTCATATCGACAGAGAAGCCACTGCAAGGACGACTTCTCCCCTTGAGTTGGTGGGACCAATCAACTCCAAAGTAAGCCCCCTGGACATCCTTCTCAGAGCTGGTTGAATTTCCACAGAGTTGCTGCTGGAAACCGAATAGCCAGGGAGGGGAATACCAGATTGTGTGTGTTGCTTTTAAGTTGGCCAAGAGCTCCAGGAAGATCCTCCGGACTCCCAGGAAGCAGGACTGACCGAGACTGAACCCCCTCAACAGAGTGCAGGACCCCAGAAGCAAGGAAAGTCCATCTGGACAGCCAGGAATCGCAGTGTTGCTATTTGCGGTAGACGGGAGGGGCTGAAACACTGAACAGCCACTGATTTGAGGATTGCCAGTTGCGAGCGGTGACCGTCCCATTGCAGTGCGAGAGTCCCCAAAAGTCCTCCCTCTTGTCCCCACGAATGACTCTGCTTAGGGGATCCAAAAGTATTTGCCTGCTTAAGAATATTTGTGGTCTCTTGTTTGTTCTACTAACCTTCTCCTTTTACCAACTTCTAACAGTATTCTAAATGCAACCAGTAAGATATTAATGTCCCCAGCACCCTAGCTATTGAAGTCACCTGAGGGTGTAGGTTGTGTCTGTGGCCATCCCAAAAGGGTCTTTACTGATTTAGAAACTAAGAGTGTGTAGTATTTAAGTATATTTGTGTGTTACTTTTTATGTTGCTCCCTTCTGAAGAAGGCTTATTCTAACTGACCGATAAATTAATTAATAATTGTTTATTCAAGAAACCTTGTGTGTGTTTCTTTTAATACTTGTCACTGTGAATCTCTGTGTAACTCCCCTACAGCTCACAAGCCCTACAGATAAGCCTGGCTGCTCAACACGCTACCAAACTGTGTAGTACAAGCTTATACCAAAGGTTGGGTTTCCTATTACCTGTATTCAGGGTTGTTATAGTGTTCCCAAAGGGTACTACATACAATCGTGCCTAACACATACCATGGCCTAGACCGGGATGCTATTGAAGATATAAGACATCCCGAGCACTCAAATGCCTTGTATGCTGACATGAGTGTGGTAGGAAGACAGACAAACAACAGCTGATATGTATGCTCGTTGATACGGCATGCATCAGGGGCACCCATTGTTCTAGTACCACAGGGAGTTCCAACTATAGAGGCACAATTCCTGGTTCATCTTCCGCTATGTAGACTAAAAGGCACCTTCGAGGCCCCCTGATCCAGGCACACAGCATGCGACTACAGCTAGTCGATCCAGATACCCTGAAATGCAAAAGCAACCCCAAGAACATCAACTGCTTACAACAGCCATATTTAGTGATCGACGGGCCAAGATACACAAACAAATGGCAGGAAACCACGTTCAGTTGCCAAGCTGATGGACTCCTGGGGTACAAAGAGAAAACATTGGCGTTCGTAGGGAAAACATGTGCACGAACATGGACAGAAACTAGTGAAAGTGCACCGAGAGGAGAACTATGAGCTGTGCTTCCACAGCAAAGGGACTGCGTTTGTCGGCTCCAACAAGCGGTGCAACAGAGCATTGCTGATTCTAGACTTGAAGAGGGGCACGGCGGCCGTGAAGGACTACTACTGGGTATGTGGCCAACAAGCATACTTGCACCTCCCACCATCATGGAGGGGCTACTGTTCACTGGCCACGCTACACAGCACAACTGGTAGTCCCAGACTAACATTTGAAAGGGGAACCAATACCTGAGGCAACACCAGCAGTTTCCCCAGCAATCGAAGAACAAAACCCACTGCCACCGCCAGAATTTCATCTCTCACCTGGCAGGGGTCAATATGATAAGCAGCAGAGGAAGAAGAGGGCCTAAAACTATCTGTCAAAAGAATCAACAGCACTGCTTGAGGAGATACCCGAAGAATACCCGTTGTTCACCTCTGCTGAAATGTTTTTCACATCCCTCTTGCTACCCGGCATACAGGCCAGAACTAATGCTAAATGGCTGCAGATCGTACGATGGGGACAGGCCCGGCTGGCAAACGACACAGATCATGGTTTCAACATCATAAAGGTCGAGCTGCGTGCCCTAAGACTAATGACGATGCAGAACAGATGTGTCCTGGATAAGCGGGCGGCAAAGGAAGGAGGCATGTGCAAAAAGATCGGGGATTCATGTTGCACATTCTTACCTCCCGAAGATGCAGACAATGGGTTGTTGGCCCACATAGTAGTGGCAGGGCACGACCTATGGGGACGAG
The DNA here is from genome assembly GCF_040938575.1 of Ambystoma mexicanum. Lineage (NCBI taxonomy): Eukaryota > Metazoa > Chordata > Amphibia > Caudata > Ambystomatidae > Ambystoma > Ambystoma mexicanum. The sequence continues at coordinate 1,373,376,496 of NC_090933.1, read as the reverse complement.
GTAGATAGACTGTACCACACAATTACTGTTCCTCCCCCTGACCCTGAAATTATAAACAAGTGTGGGTAGATTTAGCAGGGGACGGAGGGTGCATCTACATGACATGCACTCCCAAAAAATATGCGCAAACAGGAGAAATCCTGCGGTATGTATGTAGGGAATGGATGCCAATAAAGGGAACACCGCCATATGAAGCTGTGCTAAGGAAGAAGAATGAACGCAAGTATGCAGAGGAATTCGTTACTGTAGATGTATTAAAAGGGGGGGGGAATTTTGGGAAGGAAATGAACCTTTTCCATCCCTCCTAGGCGCTTTAGAGTGAGGAGAGTCTCATAGTGAGATGTGTGATACACCATGGGGGAGAGGTCTGTGCTAACAAATCCTGCACTAACACAATATTGCATGAGATACAGATGTATAGACGCAGTGCATGCGTATAAAGAGACACCATTTTTGTAGTTATGGTAAATACATTCAGCCCTGCATGGCCTCGCAGAAAACACAGGCCTGATCAAGAAACCTGAACAGGCCCAAGTGCTGATGGTAGAAGGACCCACGCTGCTAATTCCCACAGAAACGTCCCCCTGTTCCTTAATTGTTGCAACTACTTGTTATCACGAAAAGGAAAGCGCCCTGCACCAGGCTCTTCGCTGCGCACAATCATCACAAACAGGCCACCAGCAGACCACCAACCCCCACCCAGCCGACCAGGAGTTACAACACCCACAACTGACCCAATCTAAGAGCCCTGAATTCCACAATAGTAGGTGGCCTCCACCAACCATAAAGCCAGTGGTCAAAAATGATCTGAAAGAACACTACCTTTTCATCTTATCCCATGATGACAAAACTTTGTAATACAAGGTGCAGGGTGGAATTAATTACAGTCCGAAACGAGGGTGGAAACCTTGGGTGCGGAGAGTGCGATATGAATCGAACAAAGAATGTGTGGGTCAGCGTGATCGTGATCCTCTCCGTGTGGCAGTACCAGAGTTTTGCAGGGGCATGCCATAATGAGAGTAGCATTATCTTGCAATAGTAACTCATGAGGAATGCGACCTTCATGGAGAGATGAGCCCAGCTGACCCCATGTGATGGAAGACGGACGGACGGGGCTGGGGCCAATCAATCGTCGCCTGGCATCCCCTATGGAGCAGGCACCTGTGTAGTGTCTCATCAATCAGCCACGCAGGTTTTTACTGTATGTGATGACGTTGTGCTGCCTTATAACCTTCTGCTTGTACTAATTTTCAGCAGAACGTTCTCGAGCAGCAGAGTGCTTTGCTTGTATCCCTATTTTTGTGCGATTAAAATGTATTATCCTTGCAAGAAATCTCTTGTCCTTTTTCCCCTATCGGATGGTATTTTTTCTGGCGTGAACGTTCAGGGGTGTGCCTTCAGGAGTTAAGGCGAATATTTAGCATACCCAAAGTTACAGGTACGACCAACATGCGTGCTTTAATAAAGACCCTGGAGCACTAACGGATGCAGTAATGCCCCACTGGCTCAGGGCCTATTGCTATAAATATTGTGACCCATTAGACTGGGGTAGTAAGTGTTTATTTGATTGCAAGACACGCCCACATTTTGAAACGGAAAAAAGATGTATCCCAGGGAACGGGATACGAAGTCTATTCACCATTTGGATGGTTGCTATTTAATACAGGAGGAGGTCATGTGCATACTTTGAGAATGTTTTTAGGCAATATTTCTGATCTTGGTCATGCCTTGGAGAACTGTAACCTATTCTGCATGAGTCACAGATGCTGTGAACTATGCCTCATACTAGCACCCAACGCCTTCTGGATGGTCTGGCCCATACTGGTCTGCAGCCCTTTTTTGGCTTGTATGTGGTGTTGTATATTCACTGTAACTGTGAGCGGTGGTTGTGTAGAATCAACTTCCACCAATTAAAAGGTGCTGCCAGAAGTAGCACGATTTTTCAAACACCTGCAGCACTGCAATACTCTATTCGAAGAGTCATTAGTAATGCTAGAGCGGTTCAGAGAGGAGGCTTTCTTTTTGAGGCATGGTCTTTTTAGAGTTGTCCTTTTTGTTATTTTATATTTTCCACACTAGTTGGTCATTTGAACATGTCTAAACATGAGAACAGCAGGAGCAGTGATGCTTACAGTAGATACATGAGTGCAGATTATAGGCCATGGGTTTGTCATGTTGATGTAAATTAGCCTTTGCATTGGGTTCCTCTATATTTACGTAATTGAACTGGATGAGATGATTAATGAAATTAGAGGTTGCAAAGGTTTGGGGTGGTTTATAGGAAGCTTCCATATGCAATAGCTTATAATAGGAAAGACACAGAATGTTTTAATGAGTTTCTTTCTCCAATGCTACTTGACACAGAAATACTGGCAGCTGTTAGTGAAAGTTCTTTGGGCACACTGATTGCTCTATGGAGTTAAGGTGGATATTTAGCATACCCGTGCTCATCTTCATAACTTTATGCCATTGCCATTTCCTGTTTGTGCTCAGCAGGTTTCCTGTAAGGTTCGAGTAAGTGATTTGCAAATTCCCCAAGCAAGTGATAATGTCCAATGCAATTGAGACATATCCCTGGTGTTTATTTTATTGATATGTTGAAATATGTCAGCAGGATTTGTAGTTGTAGATTTTTAAACTAGTGAATTATATAAAAATCAAAGAAAACAGAACAAGTAACGAATGTTTATTTTTCACCAAACTGGTGTTTCATTAATATGGATCAGACACATTTCGAAAGAATTAATAAATATGAACAAGAATGTGTTAGGGGTTTAAGAGATTAACAATTTGTCAAGTAATTTGTCCTTGGCTGGTGCTGCCTTCCATGTTGGTAGCTCAGTGAACATAGAATGAATGTATACTATGATGGGCCTTTTCTGCTGTGATCCTACTGTTGGTATTATGCAGTAGGCATAGGACTTTTGGGGCCCATTTTGTTTTGACCTTAGGGTCTACGCTCCCCCTTTTCTCTTTTACATTATCAGCCAGGTGGAGTATCTTTGTAATTGGTTTGAACACATCCAGTAATTTATCTTGGTCTGATTTCCAAGATGCGTCAAGCTGTTTTATGTGTTTAGTATGCTTGCCTTTGCAGGTGAGCATTATTTTGTCTTTTTTAGGTGTTTCAGCAATTTCTTTTTGGCTGATGTGATCTGGAACACACTCTTTGTTGTTTGAGTCTGACATTTTTGGCCAGTGGTGTTCTTAACCTCGTCATTAGGTATGCTGCTATTTGTGTTTGTGGCTTCCATTTTGATGACCAGGGATGAATGAGAATGCCTGGGTCAAAGATTTCTCCATTCTCCTTCTGATTTTACTCGATCTGTTTTCTTTAGAGCTTTTTTTGTCATTATCTTCCCTGGAAGATGACTGTTTCTGCCTTTTCTTCATTGGATTGCTCCTGCCAGCTGTCGTTTTCCTCAACTGAGCAGGGTGAGGATGTTTTCTAGGATGTGCTTTCTTTTATCCTCGGTCTCTGTGCTTTTCTTTTGCCAGTGTGGTGGAGAATAGAGCAGTAGTGCTTGGATTTAGTGATGAAGAAGCAAAGAGAATATTAAGTTTGAACAAAATCACAGGGTATGTTAGGGACACGGGTCTCAAGCGCTACAAGAGAGTCCTTAATTTGAGATAAACCTCTTATGGATTAATGCACATATACTCGCCTTCACTTTGAGGGCAGCGAGAATTTAAGGAAACACGTAGACATGCCAGTGGGGTTTCCCAATACATCTGGGGTTACTGACTTTGGCAGGATTGCCATATTGATTTCCAGTATAGTCCTATTTAGATTACGAGGAGGGAGTCAAGAATATTCTCTATTTGAACAAGCACCAAGTATACAACGAATCACAGTGTCTAAGTGGAGGATTGAAAGTATTGGAGGTTAGTAATTGATGGTGATATTATTTAAAAGACATTTCTGGGAAAGTAGTATAGTTTAAAATACTAACACGAAATATCGTTGTACATTATAGGAACATAGATGAAATTATGTTGTTACCTCTTGACAGACACTTTAATAAACCCTGATGATGGATGGTTATTCCGAAACGCGTCGGCTACTTGTAAAGAATTAAGTTGGAATCAAGAATGTTGTCAATGGAAATATAATTGTGTTACGCAGAAACCTGTGCAGCTCCCTTAGGAACCACTGCAAAAGGCTTAAGACTACAGGTGTTGGCAGTAAACCCAATTGGTAGCAGTCTGTACCACCCAGATTTACCTGGTAGCTGTGGCTGAGCAGCCAGACTTCTCTCAAGAAGAGCTAGACAGTATATAGAGTATACAAGATAGGTAACAAAATACAGTAGCACAAGCAAACATTGACCAGAGCTTTGGTATCAAGTATATAATTATTTATTTAAAGACACACTTAGAGACACTCTAGCACTATTATTGTAAGCAAGTTCAAAAACACAGTCACTATTAACATATATACATCCCTTATTCCTTATTAGACAAGTCTTAGTTAACAACACTTATTTCCAGACAGAGGTGAGCGCTTAACTAAAGATGGCACTCCAATTAGTTAAGAAAAAGGGAGGGAAAAGGCAGAAATTAGGAACAGCACACAACACAATACTTTAGAAGCACTCAGCAAGGCAGGAAAGTCAAAGTCTACTAGTGAGCAAAATGTTCAGAGGCCAGGCTCCCTCTTGGGGAGAGTAGAACACCAATGCACCCAAGATCACGCAGTTTAAAAGGCTTGAATAGTCTTGCAGATAGTTTAGGAATTAGTTCAGCTCAGAAAAGTTCAGATAGCCAGCCCAGGGCCAACCCAAGTGGTAAGATGAGGATTTACGAGACACCCCACACAGACCGTTGCGAGGGAGGCCAGGCGGTCACAGTACCTTGAAAGTGGAGAGAATCCTCCAGCGGGGGCAGTTGTTCCTGGCAGTGGATGCAAGTCGCGGCGTCGTCCAGATGAAGAGATGATCTCGACGTGGAGGTAAGCTGAAGGTCGGTGCACTGCCAGGGAAGGAACCAGCCGCGGAGTTCTCCGGTTAAAAGGTACTACCCTTTTATACGCTGTAGTGGTAAAACGTGGTATCCCGGTTGCCGGGGTGCTTGGCACAGGCAAGGCGGCCATGAGATGATCCGGGAAGGCGAAAAGGCGGGCAAACTGGTTATCCCCACCAGTCAAAGGAAGAAGACTCTTCGGGATGAAGATCTACTCTGTCGTTGGAAGAAGTGGTGAGTCGGTTCAGCAGGGCCCCACCGGTGGTGTCGTCGTTGCAGGTCGGCTCAGCTTCTCCCTCTTCGGATTCTTTGGTCCTGTGGCGATGTCTGAAGTCCCAGTCCCCAAAGCCCTGCTTTTATGCAGAAAACCCCCATTCATCAGTCCTAGCCGTCACTCAAACATGCTAAGTGGTGAGCCGGGCAGCTCACCACTGGGGCAATCACACAAGAGTGCGACTTGAGTTGCCGAAGCAACTCAGTCCAGGGTGCCTAAACCCCCTCCCACACCCCCTGTGGTACCCTGTGGTACCCAGGCAGAGTGGCACCACTTTGGAGGGCTTCTATGCAGAAGCCCGCCAAAAGTGGAACAAAGGGCTCAACTTCGGGTTGGAGTCACAGAAGCGAACACAAACGCCATTTTGGAACTGAGTTCAGGCAAAAAATACCAACCGGTGAATTAATATTAAATAAATAAACCGGCGGTATGTTTGAGGCTATGTTAAAAAGTATTAGCCTCGAACAATGGGAAAATCCCATAGGAATATATTTGCGGTCGAATATAAAAAGTAGTATCCACTGCCACCAGCCAAAACTCGCTCAGGGGGGGACTGGGCAGTGCCCCCTCGAACAACAGACCCAGGGGCAATCGAATTGCCCCTACCAGTACGCCCACAATATGATGGTTTGTACTGGTTCTGTTCACAATTTAGGACTAGTAAAGCCAATGGTGACTTTACATGCCCTGGGAGACAGTAGTCAGTCCCAGGGTACAGAGTCTATGTTTGGGGGTCACTATGACACCCCTGTGTTCCGGCAGGGAGGGTGCTGTGTAACACACATACCAAAAACACATGAAGCCCTATGGAGTAAAAGGGCCCATAGCCCATAAAACACATCACAAAGTCAAAGGATATCTCAAATCATGTCTAAGAGTGGGAGAAAAAGAGTCTCACTCTTAGCAGGAGAAAAAAATAAACCCCATAGATCCAGCAAAGCTGCTGGGGGACTCACTAGGTTTGGGAAATTAGCCTTAACAGATAATTCTCCTTAACAAATTGCACATTTATGATTTGAGATTGTTTGTTTTTGAATTAAAAAATTACTGCGGCCTGAAAAGCCAACTTTGGAAATGTTTCATTAAGTATGAATGAATGTACCCTCACTAGTTTAGTAGATAATGTAAATTCAGAATCTATGAATGATATATAAAGGAAACTTGGATATAAATGAGAGTTGTCCTTTATTGTTTGGAACTTACCCAGTTTATGTAACGCATAGGTGTTTGAATACACTGTATTTCATGCATATTTGAATGTATGAGATTCGCTCTGTCCTCACAAGAGTATACAGGAGTTGCCTGTTAGCAACAACAGGACAGGCTTGAGAGAAGCATGAAGTCATGACCACTCAGAGAGCCAGCTGAGAAGCATGGCGCTGTGCAAAGTTATGCAGGACGCCACTCACAGAGCCAGCTTCTTGGAGACTGGCAACTGGGGCACAGTGGGTGACATTCCAGAGAGGCAATAATCCAGGAAGAATAAAAGCCAGGAGTACAAGTTTTATTGGGGGAAATGCCCTCCTTTCAGGTTCAAGGTTCACATACCTGATTGTGATTGTGTTTGCCATGCATAATACTGATAAACACAGTGACCAACTGAGAGGGCCAAAGGTGCTATAGGAGAAATGCTGAGGAGAGGGGCGCGGGGGAGATCACCAACCATCCTCTCTTGGGCACTGCACTAAAGTAGTGGCAAGTCACAGATGCACTCACATCTACCCATCCCACAAGTGGGGAACAAGCACAGAAAAACATATGATAGTCAGGTGGGGAATAACCCCGCCCCATCAGCTAGACCCAAATGTACAGCCGGGATGGTCAGATCTTTCCTTTCCAGGGACCAGACCTACAGTTTTTTGGAGTTGCTAGCAGCCGTTTGAGGGAATAAAGAGCCAGTGAATGAAATAACATGGCTTGCAGGATTCCCGCCAACAGAAGAGGGGTTTACGAGATGCCAGCAAAAACAAGAGTGTTTGAGTTGCACAAGAGTGGTGCACCTGAGATCACAGGCGTGGTTTGCTCGATGGCTGTGAAAACAAAGTTATGCTTAATGAAAACTTTACATAAATAATTTCCACACAAATCCTGCAAAATGACAAGCAGACACTATTCTGCCGTTAGCATTAGAGAGATTTCCATGTTGCCACTTTCTTGTGAGGAACACTTTTCAAACACAATAGACAACTTACCAAATGCTCCTATGTAGTCTGTACACTGAGGGGAAAAGTACAAAGCACTGCCAACGCAGTCAAGCTCAGGCGGTGGGGGTTAATCCATTTTGAGATCCACAAGAGCAGCATGTGTTAAGATCATCTCAGGCCGTTCTCCTTACAGACAGGGCCACAGGTGCATGTCCCAAATCAAGAACAGTCCAGCCTACACTAAGCAGCTGCAATCCATATCCCTAAGCTGCACTGACGAGGGGGAAGGACCAGACTATACAAGCAAGGCTCACACCATCTGCGATTGGGGAGTTCTTGGAGAAAGAGCTGCAGTAAGGTGTTGCCTAAGATTGGTAAGTAGCCCTTGTTAGGAAGCAGACAGAGGAAGGTGATTGTGGAGGAGGAGAGGTATCAGTGGAGTTATTGGAAGGGGAGGGCTTACATTTGGAGCAAATATTATTGTAGGAGGCAGGGTGCCATCCCTTGAGAGTACTACTGAACCTTAATGGTGGATTGAAGAACAAGGCATAAAATAAGCGGTATCGCATCACTATTTGCGATATAATTAAGCCGGTTTGCTGTTTATTTTCATGATCATGTCACAGTTACTGCAATATGATTTTCCAAAAAAAAAGAAAATTCCTTTCAATGACTGCCTCTGTGCACAGCGTGCACTGCAGGCGAGGCAGGCAGATGCACCCGGGCTGGGCTCACAACATTGTATCAATATGAGTCCAGCCCATGTGCAGCGTCACATAAGAGGATTATCTCTGCCCCCCCTCACACTCGACTCCGGCTTCAACTTGAAGAGGTAAAGAGGTTTGGGTGGGGGAGCCGGGCCCTTTTTATTCGGGAGGGAGAAATATTATTCTCAGCCACTTACACCCAGCACCCGCCGTAATAACGCAGCCTGCTGCTCGTAGAAGGCCTCTTCTACGAGCAGCAGGCTGCGTTATTGCGGCGGGTGCTGGCTGTTAGAGCAGGTGCTCTCTAACACCCAGCACCTGACGTAATTCTACAAGCATTAGGCAGCGTTATTACGGCGGGTGCTGGGTAGCACCCGGCGTAATAACACAGCCTGCTGCTCGTAGAAGGCCTTTTCTACGAGTAGCAGGCTGTGTTATTACTGCGGGTGCTGCGTGTTACTGAGCAGGTGCTCTCTAACACGCAGGCTGTGTTATTACGGCGGGTGCTGGGTGTTACAGAGCAGGTGCTCTCTAACACGCAGGCTGTGTTATTACCGTAGTTGCTGGGTGTTACAGAGCAGGGGCTCTGTAACACCCGGCACCCAACGTAATTCTACAAGCATTAGGCACTGTTTTTACGGTGGGTGCTGGGTGTTAGAGAGCAAGCGTCTCTCCCCCCGGGCCGCAACAGCATGCTTAAACAATAAAGTGCAGGATCAAAGCTACCGAAAAAGAGACCCCGTGGGATCTAAAAGCTGTAAAGCAATGCTATCTGAAAACGTACGGAGACAAGCGCCGAAAGAAACGGACAGCGGCACGCCATAGCCGCGGGACCTGGTGCACCACTTATGGCAGTGGGGGAAGGGCTCACCCGGAAAGATATCACCGAAGGAAGACCGCAACGAGTGGGAGGAGACTCCGGCCTCGGCCAGGCAGTACAGACGGAAGGAACGAATGTACCCTTAGCGGACCTCGGGAACGACTGCTGAATGAAGGGGCAGGACCCGGCAAGGCAACAAATTCATGGTCCATACGGACCGGAGCAAGGAGACTCTGAAGGGTGATCTGCGGTACCTAGAACAGCGGACCACAACGACGAAAAAGGGAGAGGAGACACCCAGAGCCCTGACCCCCTCGAGATAGTACCCCCTGCCCAGAGCGCCAAGGATTCGGAACGAGAGAGGAGGAGCTCAACTTGCAGCGAGGCGGCCAAGAGGAGAACTGAGGAGCAGCTGCCCCCACAAGACTTTGAAGTAAACGGTGACAGTGGAGTGCCGAACGAGGTGGAGGAGGACAACGGGACACCTGCCGAAACTGAGGAAAGGAAGGTATGAGCCCCAACTGAAAACCCCACTGAGAACAACTAGAGATCCCCAAGACAAATCTTAGATGCTTCTCCCACCCATCAGGGGCCAATATAAAGAAATCACCTGCATCCAAGAAACCCTAGGGAGGAGGAAAAACAGCAGGGATCCACAAGTAAACAGGGGTAGGTGCGGCAACAGGAGGTGAGACATCCAAATCCCCCACACGGAAACCTACACAACATGCCACACGGTGGACCCACAATAGGGGTCACACCAAGATATCCCAACTGGTTAGGTTAGAGGCAAGAAAGGAGAAGACACGAATAGGGTCAGCTGGCAAACACACCGTCCCTCCATTACAGGGAACAGGAGCTCCGTAGGACAACTGAGCAACAAAGAGGCACAACACTGTTGTAAAGGCACAGAGGGTTTGACAACCCCTCAAAACTCTGAACTCAAGCTGGTACCCTACCTAAAGGGAAGGCATACAACAGAACAAAGGACCCTCCCCCCCAAGATAGAAAAAAAGGATGAGTGACTCTCTCTCAGAGATGCAACCGAGTGCCTTAAGAGCAGCCCAGACAACATTGCAAGTGCAAAGGTACCAGCAGCAGCAGCTCAACACAGAAGGCAAGCAGGTCTCCATACACTCAGGGGGAAAGAAGAGGCCACACAAAAGGGGGAAAAATAATGGAGGGACCACAAGCAATACTGCCAGTCAAGGGGCAGCAACGGCGGCAGACAACAGTGGAAACCCTCCCACAGAAAGAAGAAATAACCTCCTGGTAGGGCAAGCCCAGAGCAACACTTTGACTCCAGGTCTTCAGTAGAACCGCATGCCAGACAGACCCCATGTCCAAGTCAAGGGGAAAAGGGAATCAATTAACAGCGCTGAAATAGCCATCCAAACAGGATCCCAGCCTAATCCAACTGTGGAGTACTGATACTCCCACCCAATCGAAGGGCAAAAGACAGGGAGAGACACACCAAACGCAGATCAGACGGCAGCATTCCCAATGGCGGCAACAAAGGAGGACATGCAAGCGTGGTTCAAAGATCTCGAGGATCAATTTATGACCACAGTGCACAGCCAATTTGAAACACTGAAAGATTAAATGAAACAAGCGGTGCAAGAATAAAGATTCAATGTGTCTGAACTGGAAAAATGGACAGATACGCTGGAGAAAATAGTACAGAAGGTGGAGGAAGAAGCACAACAGTCAGGGGAAACTGACACAACTTGGAACTACAATGCAAGGACCTAGAAAACCGATCCCGCAGATCCAATATCCGTATCAAGAATATGGTGGAAACTGTAGAAGAAGCAGACCTCAAAGAGGTGGTGCAGCAAGTCTTCAAGCGTATACTGTCGAACAGTGAGGAAGAATAGGTCCGGTTCGATAGAATACACCACGTAACCCCACGAAGGACGGGTGAACCAGCCGCACCCCCCGGAGATGTCCTGGTGGCACTCGCATCATACCCCCAAAAGGAACAAATATTACGAAAAGGCAAGAACAATTGGGTAGTTCCGAATGAACCGGGTGGAAATACGGCTATATCAAGACTTTGTGCAATCAACGGTACAAAAACGGCAGGAGATGGGCCCAGTGATAAAAATATTGGTGGCAAAACAATCCGATACCAATGGACCTTCCCACTCGGTCTGCTGTTCACATGGAATGGCAGACAACACAGAGTTACCACATGTGATGAAGGCCTATGTATTCTGAACCCGCAAGAAGAAGAAGACAGGGAGGACAAACAAGTGGTGACAGAACAAGGAGACCGTGGGAATGGAAAACAATCCATCACAGAAAGAAATACAATGCCAACACAAAGTTACGGTCGCAGAGAGCCTGGCGGCACCAGTTAATACCAATGAAGCAGATCCCCAGAGGGAGAAAATATTCAACCCTGAAAGCGACAACAGGTAACATGATCCACGCTCAGGTTGCGGCACGGGAAGGGACCAATCCCGGAGTTCACCATCAGGAGACCAAGTGGGGTTTAGGAATCCCCACAAAGTTTTCCCTGAGCGTTACAGAGGGTCAGGTAAGATATGCAGTATGCTCTAGCAGTCATAGGAACCCGGTCCCTCCTAAGGGTGGTAATGAGGTTGGAAACAGTTCAATAAATTGGGGGGTTGAAGGGGCGGGAAGAGGGACGGGGGGTTCAATGCCGGATACAGGGCAAGGAGAAGGGACAACTTGGAATGACCAAAGATGGGTGGGATAAAAATTTGCACACAAAATGTCAGGGGCATGAACACTGATAAAAAGAAAGAATATAGGAAACCTACTATACATGGGGAAATTCAATATCCTAATGCTACAGGAGACACATGTAAGGGCACAGGATAAGGGAAAAATACACCTGGAGGGTACAATCACATACTTCAAGCCAATGAGGAGGAGAAGAGGGCGGGGCTGATCAAGGCTTTCCATAAAAACCTGAGAGTACATGTACATGACACTCTAGCAGATAATCCAGGGAGATACATATTTTCCAACATATCTCTGGAAGGCCTTTCATTAACACTAGATTCAGTATACGCCCCGAACAAGGGCCAAGATGGCTTCCTGAGGGACACGCTAGAAAAACTGGAAAGATTTGCAACGGGGGAATTGATACTGGGAGGTGACTTGAATCTAGCATGGCAAACCAAATTAGACAGAAGCTGTAAAGTGGAAACATTGGCATTGTGCGATGTATGGAGGGAAATAATTGGCTATTAAAGCGGGTCCACACACTTCTCACACCTTCACCAGACGATGTATAGGATAAATTACGTTTGTGTGTCCAGGGGTCTCATGAGAAAAATGGAAGGGATAGAACTGGGCTCTATAGCGATTTCAGATCACACCACACTTTGGTTAGAACTCTCCCTCGCGGGGAAGAAGGTGGGGCTCTGGGGGTGGAAACTCCCAGCCGACATTTTACAGTAACCCGTACTGGAGAATATGGTTAAAGAGAACATCTTAGAATACTTTACCCTCAAGGACAACACAGACACAACACAAGCTACAGTATGGGATGCGTTCAAGGCGGTCATGAGAGGCCACCTTATCGCTCTCAAAGCGACTATGGAGAAACAGAGATATAAATGGGAGAAGGAGCTAGAGGGGAAACTTTGCGACATACAGTTAGAGATTACACGGAATCCCACAAACAGTCTGAGAAAAGCACTGAGACATGTCCAGGGCCAACTGGAAACGCTCTGCACGAAACGGCGGAGAAAAACCTTTTTTATCTTAAGCACTGGTACTATATAAAGGCAAACAAAGCCGATACATTCTTAGCCAGACAACTGAGAGTCAAACAACATTCCCAATCGATAACAACAAAAAAAGAAATCAAGGATAGGCAGGGCGTAACAGACCCAAACAGAAGATATGGGGTAAATCTTCAAGAATTTCTACCAAATACTCTACACATCGGACAACCCCTCAGGGCAAAAGCAAGACTCCTATCTGAGCACATTATCATTCCCGCAGATCACTGAACCAGAAAGACAACTGTTAGAAGCAGACATAACACTAGAGGAGGTGGAGAAGGCCATACAGGAACTTCCTTTGAACAAATCCCTGGGCAGGACGGCTATACCTCAATCTTCTGCAAGAAGTATAAAGATATATTGACCCTGAGACTAACTAAACTATATAACACCGTCAAAGAAACATGGAACATTACCCCATCAATGAACGAAGCCAAGGTCCTGGTGTTTCATAAGGGAGGAAAAGACCTGATTCTGCCGGGCTCGTCCCGCCCGATAGCACTAATCAACATAGATGCTAAGGTCTATACGAAGGTCCCGGCAAAACGCTTGCTCTTCTGCTCCCGAAAATAATAGGTCAGGACCAATCAGGCTTTATCCCAAAAAGGCAGACACATGACAACACTAGAAGAATAATACACCTAATGGAGAAAATAGGGATAACCCAGACCCCGGCCATACTACTCTCTCTAGATGCGGAAAAGGCGTTCGACCAGGTAGAATGGGGACTCCTATTCTGCATTATGAAGAAAATGGGATGTGGGGAACAATATATCAAAATGATACAAGCTAATTACAATAGCCCCCCGCTTACGAGTGAGGATAATCTGGGGAACTAAACAAGGATGCCCTCTTTCCCCGCTCCTGTATGCCATATTTCTGGAGCCCCTCTTAATAGGCATATGTGAATCCAAGACTTTATAAAAAGGCATAGAAATAGCAGGGAGGTCCCATAAAGTAATGGCATATGTGGATGACGTGCTATTGGCATTGGCAGACCCAGAGCAGTCACTTATCGCAGTGATGCAGGAATTGGAGAGATCGGGACAGTATCAGGATTAAAAATAAATAGGCAGAAGTCAGAACTATTAATACTAGCCCGGGATGGAGAAGTAATAAAAAGAATCTGAACCTCCTTACACCTGAAGATTGCAGATAGAGGGATTAAATACCTAGGAATCACCCTAACAGCACGAGTTGGTCAGCTATATGGGGAGAACTTTCCAAAACTATTGGGGAGAATAAAACAGGATACAGAGAGATGGAATCCGCTGACGATATCATGGTGGGGACGAATGACCTCAATAAAGATATGATATGATATTTTATTTATATCACGTTCATACACAAGTGTTTCAGAGTATGACCAAGCAAAGGGAGGGGAACAAGGGAGAACAAAAACAACAATCTTATTAGGCCCAGTGACATTAAGAACACGCAAGTGCATTGAAAAGGGAAAAAGGGGGAAAGTGTGTGGAAGGGGGAGAAGTGGAAAGTGCGGAACAGAGGAGAGATCAAATAGGATGAGGACGGAGATGTTAGAGTCAAGGTTGGAAAGCAGGTCTTCACAGATGTTCAGGAGAGCAGTTTCTGTGCTTCTGGCAACTCTGAATCCAGATTGGTGGTCATGGAGAGAGCCAACAGAGTCGGAATGAAGGTTAAGCTGGGAAATTGTTAGGAAGAATTCTCATTTATGGCTAATTTCCCTCACCTAGTGAGTCCCTCAGCAGCTTTGCTGGATTTCTGGGGGTTGTTGTTTCCACCTGGTAAGAGTGTGAGCCTTTCTCCCACTCTTGCATGTGTTTTGCCATGTGCATTTCTACTTTTGGTGTGATCTTGGGCTCTAGAGCCACACCACTCCATGAGCCGCACTTTTGTGTGTGTTACACAGCACCTTCAGTGCAGTGGCACAGGGTTGTCTTTGAGACTTCCCACTGACTCCATTTTTCTGGGCTGACTACTGTCCCCCAGAAACAGGTAAAGTTGCCATTAACTTTACATAGTCACTTTAAACTACAGACCCAGTACACCCCATCTTACATGGAGTATTGGAAAGGGTTAATTCCTACTCCTTTTTGTCTGTGCCTCTCTGAGCTTTGTTTTGCTTTCTTAACATTAAGACTTGGCTGGTGGCAGTGGTATCTACCCTAACTTTTCTACCGCGATTATACTATATAAACGTGGTACTGTTTTAGGCTATTATATTAGCCTCGAACTTTAACCCGTTTGACCAAATACTTTTTATTTTGGCTCCGGTCGGGTTTAGTCGCCATTTCTTTTTGTCAAAGTCCTTCTTGTGTTTTACTTTTCGCGCCAAACCAGGTTTGCCTTCTTTGTTCGCCAACCTTTGACGGGCTTCTGTCCAGAAGCCCTCCTTTGGCGTCTGCGTGTCTAGATAGGCTGAATGTGAGGGAGGGGTTTAGTCACCCCATGCACAGGGTCTCCTTGGAGACCCAAGTTGAACTTTGTGTCGATTGGCTGAGGTGGTTGTCCGGGCCGAACAATCCCCCTGCTGAGTGATTGACAGCCAGGCTGTGTGGATGGGAGATTTTGGCATAAAAGGCAGGACTCTTGGGCTGGAAGTCAGAGTCGCCACTGGAACTGTAAAGAACCGAAGAGAAGCAGAGACGAATACGGCTGCTGCAAATCCCGAGTCCCGGTGAAGCCCTGCTGCAGTCCTGAGCTATCCACCCTTCAACGACCAGAGAAGAAACAGTCGAGAGTCTTCTTCCCTTGAGCCTGGTGGGATCAACCAGCTCATCTTCCACAGCCAGAGGATCCTCTTCGTGGTCAAAATCGCTGCACACTGCTGTACTGGTCCTGATAGCCATCTGAAGAGCCTCTCCTGTTTTAAAGGAGCGCACCTTTTATTCACCGTCATTTCGCTGCTGCTGGCCTCATCCCTGGGTAGTGCAGATCGCTCCAGACATCCTCCTTCTTGTCTCCATGACTGAAGCTCCAGGAACCGAGAGTCGGCAGGAACTACCAGGAACAACTGCCGTGGCACCAGCTTTCTTCAACGAATAAGGTACTGTGTCCGACTTCGAGGAATTGGGGTGAACCCTTATTCCTCACCAAAGGCTTGTCCTTTTCTTCCTTCCCTCTTATAACTTTTGTCTCCTTTCGTGACAATATCTAAGTACTTCTGGCAATCTCGAATCGTGAACTGTACTAACTGTGTGAGCCTCGGCAACAGGACGCCTGTTACACTTGACACTGGCGCAGGCCTATTGACTTTTATCTACTGGTTAGAAGGTGCCCTCAGATTCTATCTGCCTTGACAAAAGTATTGCCTATGCTTTTTATCCCCAATTTTCTTGTGTGAATCCATGTGCTAAGTGTGTTTGACTATGGTTACATTTCTTCCCGCGGGTACGCTTATCTTTACTAAGACTGAACTGTCATCACTGTCAAAAAGTGATCACATATGTACTCCCGGTAACGTCTTTGTTTCACAACACTGGTCTGTCAAATCCCAATGTACTTACCTTGAATTTATCTACACAAGGGGAATTGGTTGTGGGTAGTGTATTGGAAGTGTGGTTTTATTTTAATAGAAGTGAAGTGTTTTGTGAACAGATGGTTTAAAAATAAATGTACCTATATTTTTTAACCAGAAAGTCTTGTTTGCTTGATTCACAGTAATTGTAGTCCTTGGTGTAATCTCTACTACTGCTCATTTGCTCTTGAGATAAATCTGGCTGCTCAGCCATTGATACCCCTTTTTCTGTGTACTACAGGCTTGCACCAAAGGTGAAACTACCACCACTTGTAGTCTTAATTGTGTGTAGTGGTCCCTAAGGGCACTGCACAGGATTCTGCCTAACAGAGATGGCCAGCTTTTCCAGGAGCTTCCACAAAAAGGGAGTAATGGAAATTGGGTGATAGTTAGCCGGACAAGGGGGATCAGCTGTGGGCTTCTTGAGGAGAAGATGCACAAGGGAGTGCTTCAGAGGGGAGTGGAAAGATCTAGAGGCAAAAGAATTGTTACAGAAATTGGCAAGGGCTGGAGCGAGGGTATCAATGTGGTCCTTAATGGTTTTAGAGGATTAGGGCTGGACCTGTTTTGATGAGGCTTTCATAGATCGGACTTGTCTAGCAACCTCATACAGGGAGAAAAGAGGAAAGGAGGAGAAAGAAGGAGGGAGGGTGGCTGAGGGAGGGTCAGCAAGCCGGGACAGAGAGGGGAAAGGAATATACTCCCCAAATTATTATATTACTTTCAGACGCTACCGGTCAAACTCCCCAAATCATTCTTTAAATCCCTAACCAGGACAATAATGGCATATATTTGGAGAAAGAGACCCCCACCACCTCCCCCAGAGTGGCAAGAACGGTGCTGACAGCATCAAAACACATAGGGGGACTTTCTGTTATGCATTTCCGCAAATAGTATGAGGCGGCCCAGCTGTGAGTACTAAAAGAATGGATCCCAGGGGACACACATAAAATCTGGCCAACTCAGGACAGGGCAGTGGCAGGGATACCTCTTCCAGACTTGCTCTGGAGAGAGAAAAAGCATAGACATCCGAACCTACAAATCAGCAAGGTGATGAAGGCGGCTCTAGATGTATGGGAAGAAACAACAAAAAGAGGCGAACAAACGGAAACACTGGTGCCCTTTAAACCTATGTTTAGAAACCCAGAATTTCCTCCGGGCTTTGAGAAGGGGGCATACAAAGAGTGGGAGACGGAGGGGTGTACACAAATTGGAGATATGTACTAGCACAAAGAAATTATGTTGTTTGAGAACTGTAAAGATTTGATTGGGTTGACACTTAAGGACAGATATAAATATGATCAGCTGAGACAATTTCTGTCAACCCCTCCCATTAGACAGGTGGCGACCAGAGATTTAACCCAGTTTGCACTTTATTTAATGACCCACACAGGCACAAAGAAGCTCCACCCAGCCCTGTACAAGTTTTTAAATACACAAAAGAGGAGATCCATTGGAACTATATGAAAAAGTGGGGAAAATCGCTAGGGGAAACGATTTTCAGAACACGATGGGAGTACACCTGGAGGGTCATTCCAAAACTAACATGAGCAATACAAACAAGAGAAATGTGGGTAAACATCATGGTCCAATGGCACTACACCCCAGAGGCACAACGCAATGTATCCGCAAACATCAAACCTGTGCTGGAGAGGCTGTAAACGGGTGGGGAATTGGAAACACATTTAGTGGGACTGCCCCGGTATCAAAGGATTCTAGTCGGAGGTGAAACGCCAGCTGCAGGCGATGTTTAAAGATATAAGCCAAGTGGGGGAAAAAGTATGACTCTGCTGAATGTGGAACCCCCGAAATAGGGGCATGCCGAAAGCTCAAACACGTATCTTCATGGGTCTGTTGATAGTAGCATGGCTAGCAATTGTACAAAAAATGGAAACAACAATCCGCACCGTCAATCCTGCATTGGCTACAGAAGGTATGGTCATATGTCACAATGGAATGGTTAACATATAAGATTATTAAGGAGAATACTCAGAAATGTGCTAATTCACTTCTACCTTAGAGACCCCCAGCTCTTTTTGCTGGACTTTAGGGTTTTTCATTTCTAACATGGAGAGAGTGAGACCTTTTTCCCACTCTCTCATGTAATTTTCAGTGATTTAGACGTTTCTTTTGACTTTGGAGTCTGACAAACTACATATCATCTTTACATTGTGACACACAGCACCTTCAGTGCAGTGACACAAGTCTCTTAGATTTCCAAAACGTTTAAATACCTTCTCTTGGTGAAACTACTTTTTCAAGAGCAGTGAATTGAAATAGACTTTACTTACATTTTGTAACTTTCTAGACCCAGCACACACTTTCTTACCATGGGGTGCTGGAGGGGTTACTTAGTATCCCCTTTGACTAGTTTGTCATGTAACATTTTTATGATACCCTTTCTACAATTAATGGCTGGTGGCAGTGGTTTATTTTTTTCTACCATTGTGTGTTTTTACCGCGGGCTGCAATTGGAGACGCAGTAAGACACCCATGGATGCCCATTTCGTCCAAATGGCCCTGGTCATCTTTTTTCGCCATTTCTTGGTGGAAATGACCTTCTTGAGGTTTACTCTGTGCGCCAATACAGGTTTGGTCCCTTTGTTCATTTGGTCTTTGGCCGGCTTCTTCTGGTGCCAGCGTGTCTAGCAGGGTCAGGAAGTGAGGGAGGTGCCCGAAACTCCCTGTGCTTAAGGACAGCCACCCTGCTGTGTGAGTGACATCTAGGCTGCGAAAGAATGGGAGAAACCTGCATAAAAGGTGAGGCTTTTTGCTTGAAAGGCAGAGTCGACCACTGGACGAAGGAATCCGAAGAAGAACTTGGAAGAGACGATTGCTGCAACTCCTGGACCATCGGTTTGCCTGTTGAAGTCCTGCTGCATTGCTGAAGCTCCGAATTCGACTCGACTAGAGAAGCCCTGCAACGGACGACTTCTCCCCTTGGGTTGGTGGGACCAATTAACCCCAAAGTTAACTCGTCTGGACATCCTCTCAGAGCTGGCTGTACTTCCGTTTTTGCTGCAGAAACCGAAGTGCCAGGGAGAGGAACAGCAGATTGAGTGCATCGCTTTTAAGTTGGACCTGAGCTCCAGGAAGTTCCTCCGGACTCCCATGAATCAGGACTGACCAAGCCTGAGCCACCTCAAGAGAGTGCTGGATCCCAGATGCGAGGAAAGTCCATTAAGGTATCCAAGAACCGCGGTGGTGCTATTGGCGAGAGCCGCGAGTAGCTGAAACCGTGAAGTGCCGCTGATCTGAAGTTTGCCCATAGCTGCCGCCTACCTTCCATTCATAGTGCAGGTGTCCCAGACATCCTGCCTCTTGTCCCCACGACTGAGGCCCCGGAACACAGGATCTGTAGACATACACAGCGACAGAAGCCAGCTGGAAGCAGTTTATCTTCTAACCAAAGGTACTGTAAAACTAAGAGGACTTACCTCTTGTTGTGCAGTCTTGCTTGTTCTCAGTTGAGACTTGTCGTGGTTGCCTTGCTGAGTTGCTTGCAGCTTTGCCCCTCACAAGCCTCCCAGCTTGTGGCCCTACAGTGATTTAATTCTCTACAAACAGTTCTAAAACACTGTGCAAGACTTTTTACCTACCTGCAAGAAGTGCTTCAGCTCCCCTAGACTTTTGCTTAAGTAACATTGGCTGTCCTGGCTCCCTGACAGACTCTTCTTACCTCTGACTTTGTTCTTTACCTTTCCCCCAGGAAATGGCCAACTTACTTTGCATTGGAGGGTTCTAAAAAGTACTTACCTGCTGAAGAATATTTATTAACCATTGTTTTCTCCCTCTGAAACCTTCCCTTTTGCTCTAAATGTGCAAGTGATAAATCAAAGTCCACAGTGACCTAGTTATTTAAGTCACCTGAGGGTTTAGGACATATCTGTGTGCCATCCCCAATGGGTATCAACTGATTTAGTGAAAATGAGAGTGTGTAGTCATTGAAGTATATTTTGTGTTATATGATTGCTCCCTTCTAAAGAAGGCTTATTCAGCTGACTGTTAAATAAAGTAATAATTGTTTAACCAAGAAACCCCGTGTGTAAGTGTTCATTTGAATAATTGTCATTGTGAAACTCTGTAACAACCTTACTGCTCACATTGACCCCCCTTGAGATAGGCCTGGCTGCTCAACCACACTACCAACCTGTGTAGTACAGACTTATCCCAAAGGTTGGGTTACCTATTGCCAGGAGGACAGGGTTGGTGCAGTCTCCCACAGGGTACTGCATACAACCTTGCAGGACTGTCAAGATAAATTCTGGAAAGATTTGGGGACAGTCCTAGCCTTTTTAAAAAGTGACTATATGGTGCATTGGTTCCCACACAAGATCAGAATCTTGGACCTATTCAGTACGTGACCCACAAACATTCTCAGACATGAAAAGAACTCATGTCCAACTGGGAGGGAGGGAGAGTATGATGGGGGGAGAATGGGAGAGGCGGTGTGTGGGGCAATGTTGATTATGTTAGTCCTGAAAAACAATAAAAAATATGTTTTAAAAAAAACTAACACCATTTGTCAGTGGGTCTAACTAACTATTCCCTAAAAATACAAGGAATATATTCTGAGCAGCGGGATTGCAGCGGGATCGCAGCGGGACGGCAGCGGGATCGCAGCGGGACGGCAGCAGGATCGCAGCGGGCTTGTCCCCCAGGTTCATCACATGTGTACCCAGATGTAACGCTCACCTGGTATCCACGGGGACGTCACTCAGCCTGTTCTGACCTCTTACGACCTCGAACCCTTCCCTGGAGTCTACTCGACTGGAGACTGGGCCTGAAACACAGGATTGGTAGAGTTTAACTCCCTAATGTCTCTGTGTGCTTGAACCCCTTCTTCCCCGGGGTCCAACCCTTCCCTTTGATCCACAGCTCACCTTGTTTTCTTGGAAAGTGTACTCTCCGTCCTGCTTTCAGCGCAGGGGCGCGTTGACTGATGCGGGCTCGTTGCTGCCTAGTTACTTCACTGGCAAGAGTCCGACAGGTAAGTATAATGAGTCTTTTGAACAGTTCTCTAACTTCGTTCCTTTCCTTCCTTAGATGATGGCCGGCGTCCGGGGATGGCGACGTGCTGCTGAGAGCAGTAGCGCTGAAGGTGAGTGAGAGCATGATGCACGATGCGACCCTTTCGTATTTGTATTGAACTGAGTTCTGTTTCTGTGTCTTTTAGGTGCCCCAACGTTTTCAGCGTGGAATCCGGTTATGAAGAAGAAATGCAGTGAGTAAGCGCGGTATACGGCCCCTCTAGATGTTTCCACGCTAACCTGCAGTGTCTTTTCCCTCTTGCAGATGGATGAGAAGTTCCGGAGACAGAGTTCCCCCAGAGCGGCTGGGATTCAGGTAAGCGTTTGAAGCTCGTACAGTCTTTAAAAATAAGCGGAGATTTGCTGAATGCTTACTAATGCCTTTTTTCTGTTCTTTTCCCTTTTACTTAGGAAGCGGCGTGCCGGGATGAGAATGACACCGCCGAAGATGCCCGCAGAACAGAAGGAGCAATGAATGATGGGCAGAAGCGCCGCAAGGTAAGGCTGTTCCTAACGGTGTTCTTGTTCTTGCAGGAGCTGAGCGCAGAAGAAAGATGCAGGACTACTGGAGACCGATCCGAACACAGTGAGTGTCACGCTGCAGGTTCAGAAAACGCAAAGCATGTTTCTCAGCCTGGGCGTGGCTTAAATTGTCTCTGGGTACCCCAGGTGTCTCTGGGCTGAACCACACCCAAAAGACTAGACTGCACATGCAGTTCTGGGAACCGAAATATGTTGGGGCATCCATCTTGTCCCCATCAATGCACTACAAGTCCAATCCCCAATGTTATCCTATGGGAGTGAGTGAGTCTGGTGCCACAAGCGCCAAGTCTGTCTCCAAGTGGGTCTTTGGAGGGATGGAGAGGCCCTCGAGGGCCATGTAGGTGATTGTGGCCTGGCTCCAGCCTGACATCTTGGAGGGCTGGGGACATGAGGGGCAGGAATCATGACACCAGATTATAGGCGTTTGCCCATAGTCCAGGCTTCAAACCAAAGGCTGTCCTTCTGAAGGTGCAGAGTTATCTAGAGATTCCAGCCCCATCTCTCACAGACCATTCCCCCACAGGGGTTCTTTCAGTTCTTCTCCCGACTTCCCTCACTTTGAATTTCCAAACTCTCTTTTCCCCCTTTTCTGGGCTTCGGTTTCTTCTTACGCCCCACTCTGGCATTTGGTTTTCTTTCTCTACGAGATTCGGGTTTTGATTCCCCTCGCGGCACACTCTGGGGTACAGGTTCTCTCCCTCAGTCACTGTCTCCCTCTATTGGTGATGAACCATATACAGGTTTACTGGTGTTGGCACTCCTAGGGAGGGCTGGTGAGCATCCCCTTTTCTTCAGTTGGCGCGCAACCATTTATTCGATATCTCGACCGTGCACCATGCATTTCTTCTGCAGCTACAGAAGATTAAGACTACAGGTTTGAGCAATAAATCCCCTTTGGTATCAGTCTGTACCACAAAGATTTAGTTGGCAGCTGTGGCTAAGCAGTCAGACTTATCTCAAGAGGGAATGAGCAGTATTCAGGGTTTACACAATAGGACTACAATACTATGGCACAAGGAAACACTGACCAACGCTTTGTATTAAAAAGAATATATATTTATTTTACACACTTCTAGCTCAACACATTAATCACATTTAATAAAGCAAGTTAAAATCAGTCAAGAAAAGTATGCACAACTCCCTAGTTAAATTGTAGACAAGTTTGAGCAAGAGTGAAAACTGAGCAAAACGGCACAGTGAAAACCAAACACAAATGGCAATTTCTCACAAGGGAGGGAAAGTGAACAAGTTTAAGCAAGGCAGTACTTTAGCATAGAGAATACTTAAATGAAAACCAAGGAAAATGGCACTTGACAAGTTTTAAAAGTGGGAAGGAAAATGTGGTTATAAGAGGTAGGTGCACCAACACAGTTCTAGTTGAGAAGCAATCTAGAGAAGGCAGTTCTAACAGATTTAGCCAGCGTCAATAGGCCTGTGCCAGAGTGAATGGTACAGGGCAAGGGCCCAGGAGCAAAATGTTCTTGTAGCTGCAGTCAAGTCTTTGGTTAACAATTCGAAAAGGTGGGTGCAGAAGGTGAAAGACAATGTTAGACGATAGGGGCGGCCCACCCAACAGGTAGGTAAAGGATTTAAAACACCTTTAGCGCTACCACACGAAAAGGGAGGCCTGGCGGAACAAAGTACCTTAAAATGAAGAAGAGGCTCCTGCGGTGGCAGTTGTTACTGTAAGTTCATGCAGTTCGGGGGATACAGCAGAGGAAGAGGGACTCTCGTCGTGGAGGAAGGTTCGAGTGACTGCACTACCCAGGGATGAAACCAGCCGCGGTGCTGCCCAACGAATAAAAGGTACGCTCCTTTAAATCGCGGTCCGGGTGGGTGGCTGCCTGGCTATCCGGCCTCCAAGTGCTGGCCACTGGCGATTCGACCATGGCAGGTCCAAGAGGGCGATTGGCAAACTAGTTGGCCCCACCAGCTCAAGGGAAGAAGGCTCTTTCAGATGAAGATCTCCTCTCGTCGTGTGGAGAAAAGCGGTGAGACGCTGCAGCAGGGCTTCACCGGTGGTCCAGTCGTTGCAGATGTCTTTGGCTTCTTTCCTCTTCGGTTCCTCAGTTCCAGTGGTGGCGTCTTGCTCTTCCAGTCCTCAGTACCCTGTTTTTATGCAAAAAGATCCCCATTCATACAGCCTAGCTGTCACTCACACAGTGGAGTGGTCATCTTGGCTGGAGACCCTCCAGCCTATCAGGTTAGAGTGCGACATGCGTTGCTGCGGCAACCCTGTCCAGGGGTCCTACTCCCCCTCCCACACAATGGACCCAGACTCAGTGGCGCCGAAAGGAGGGCTTCTTGGCAGAAGCCCGCCAAAAGGGCGAACAAAGGATCCCCGACCTGGGTTAGGAGTTTAGAGAAAGACACGAGAAAGAATTTATATTAAAGTTGTGGCAAATAAAACCTACCGGAGTAAAGTTGATATTAAAATAAACCGGCGGTATGTTAGAGGCTGTTATAAAAATTGGTAGCCTCGAACAATGGGAAAATCCCATAGGGAAATATTTGTGGTTGAATATTTTCGGTAGTAACCACTGCCACCAGCCAGAAACTTTTGAGAGAGGGACTGTACGGTACCCTCTCGAAAATGAACACCAGGGAAAAACTATTAACCCTTCCAAGTACCTCCATAGTAAGATGGGTTGTAGTGGTTTAGTTCATACAAATGTACGAGTGTCAATGGGGACTTTACATGCCCTTGGAGACAGTAGTCAGTCCCAGGGTATGGGGTCTATGTTTGGGGGTCGCTGCGACACCCCTGTGTCACTGCACTGAAGGTGCTGTGTAACACATTTGTATAAAGATGGTTCCTACGAGGGTGAGATAAACCCGATAGACATTAAACACAAGAAATAGCCTAGAACACACATAGCAAATATGCCTAAGAGTGGGAAAAAGGGTCACACTCTTAGCAGGACAAAACAATAAACCATTCAAATCCAGCAAAGCTGCTGGGGGACTCTATAGGTAAGGGAAATTAGCCATAGAATGAGAATTCTCCCTAACACATAGCCTCTAACGTGACTAATTAAATGGGTGGCATGCCGGTCTCCCTCATCAAATCCACTGCACTTTTTCCTGCACAGCCCCTCTTCTCAGCACGCTTGTTCTGGTGTGTCCACTTGGTCTCCCACCACAACTCCTTGGTGCTGCATTAATTGGTTAAACTTGGGGAGGCCCTCTGAGGCTCTTCAGGGATTGGTTGTATAACAGACACTCATCCAGGAGGCTGGTTGTTTCCTCTTAATTCTTTATGGGAGATTGGGCACATTCAGGACCTGAGGCCAAATCAGCCATGTCAAAAGGGTTTGTATGGTTATTGCAACAGCCAGCCCCTACATGCCCCATACAGGTTACCCTGCTCCCTAGGGCTGTTGAGCCTAGCGGGCTCACGTCCCTTGCACCATACATTCCCCATACAGGTTACCCTGCTCCCTAGGGCTGTTGAGCCTAGCGTGCTAGCATCCCTTCTCCCATACATGCCCCATAGAGGTTACCCTGCTCCCTAGGGCTGTTGAGCCTAGCGGGCTCACGTCCCTTGCACCATACATGCCCCATAGAGGTTACCCTGCTCCCTAGGGCTGTTGAGCCTAGCAGGCTCACGTCCCTTGTCCCATACTTGCCCCATAGAGGTTACCCTTTTCCCTAGGGCTGTTGAGCCTAGCGGGCTCACGTCCCTTGCACCATACATGCCCCATAGAGGTTACCCTGCTCCCTAGGGCTGTTGAGCCTAGCAGGCTCACGTCCCTTGTCCCATACTTGCCCCATAGAGGTTACCCTTTTCCCTAGGGCTGTTGAGCCTAGCAGGCTCACGTCCCTTATCCCAAAGGAGGTGTAATGTAAAGGAGAACAAAGTCAATACCATCCCTTTTTATTTGTGAAAGAACTGAGGGGCGGGCGTTTATATGAATTAACTGCACATCTTGGGAAATTAGTAAATATTTCAGAAGCATCAGTACTTCTGGAAACTTTGGATTTCATGTAATAGGCCCACATGGCATATATATTAGAGATCCAGGACTCCTCTTCTGTTTAACGGTCAAGCACAGAATGGGAGCCAAATAATTTCACATTGGACAGGACTAGAAAAATAATGCAACTGAGGTCACCCCCTGGTCCTCACTGAGGAGAGTCTGGTACTCACTGAGCAGAGTCTTGTTCCTAGCGCTAAGGCATGCAATGAACAGGGGAAAGGGGTTTTAACTGCGACCCATTTTTCCCATATTAAGTTGCCCAATGAAATATTTGCATTTTTACACCTTAATGCAATAGAAACACAATTGATCTGATATGATATGCAATTTATAACCTGCCTGTACACAAGTGTGTCTAGGAGCGACAAGAAAAGGAGGGTGAAACAGAGGGTGGACAAAACAAAGATCGTACTAGGCCTTGTGTCATTCAGATCATGCAAACGCAGGGAAGGGGAGAAGTGCAAAAAAGTGGGGCTGAAGAAGTGCAGGTAATAAAAAGTGCAGCCAGAGGGTGGCCCAGTGAAGGTAATCAGAAAGTGCACTTATAACACAAAAAAGGCAAACCACAACTGTTGGTAAATTTACTGCAGCATAAAACATGGTTTCACAGCCAATGAGTGGCAACTGGAGAATAGGGTTGTTTTTAGAAGACAGAAGGATAGTTCGATTTTCTAGCTACACCTGCCTCGTCCCGATCTAGATCTAAAATGCGCTGGTTTGCCGCTACAAGGGACAGAATAAGAAGGTCACGCGAAAATATTTTTGAATAAACATTTACAATCTTGTAGATTGTCGCCACTCATATTCATGTATCTGTATACATGAAAAAAAAGTATTACAAAAGAAACACCTACGGCATCATTTCAGCTTTCTCTTTGTGGGTACATAGTAATTTAATATCCCATATACTAGCTGAATTAACCTAGGGAGACTTAGGTTAAAAACAAGGACAGAGGTCTAAATAGCCAGCCAGGGAAAATTGCCAAAGAAAGTGGCAGAGCCCGTTTGGGAAAAGGCAGAGATTGAAGGCAAGAACACACATCCACGCTTACTGTCCTCAGAGCATGGGAAGGATAAAAGGTTGTTCCGAGTGACGGTAGGATTGATATAGCCTCACCTCAGTGGTACAGGTGTGGATTTGACCACTTTCATCAGGACAGTCTTCAGAGTTGTCCGATACACATAATAATTCAGTGACCAGAACAAACACGTGAGCTATACTTTACCCCACTTCAATGGCCAAGGACTGGAAAGCTCAAGAATGAACCTAAGGACAGAGAGAAACCAGTCCTAGGTCACTACTCCAGCTGCAGTTCCAAGCCAATTGGTAAAGAAATAGCACTGCATTTAGTGCCTTTCTTTTAGTTACGGTTTTCAATGAAACATAGACCCAGTACACACATTTTTTGAAGAACGTTCAATGAAGTTTGTGGGAAAACAAAGTGTTGCTGGGCAACCCTTGAATTAAGGTGCATTGTCCAGCAGGCACTAATGTCATCCAGGGACACTGACCTTCTGTTGTTCCAGGCCAAGCCCCAGGGTCCAGATAGTATAAAGGAGAACAGATCTTGTATTATGTTGTCCATGCAGCATGTAACAGGTATCTGCTGCTGTGGAGAGAGAGGGACGACGTGTCACTCGATGTCATTGGTGACATACTGCATTAATTTATGATGTAATAAAAGGTGTGCACCGTGTTCTGTTCATTGAGGCTGTCAAATCAATGGAATACTATGCCCATTGGGCTATATCTGTGTGCCCAAAGTAAACACACTGTTATCACTAAATGGCAAGTATGAAGTAAGCCGGAACGGGAAATTATATATAACAATTAAGGCGTTTAGTAACGTGTGTATTTATTGAATGCTATGTTTATTACATAAACAAGTTACATGTATGAAAGGAGGAGGGAAGCTGCTAACTGTAAAGGGAGCTGGACAGTTGTCGTTTGATTGCAGCCCTCTCTTCTAGAACTCTCTCGACACCTGGATTCCACACGTTATGATCCTACATACTGTGATGTAGTCAGGCATGTCCCGTGGAGGTCAGGCAGCTCCAATTAGAAGGTTATAATACTACACATCTCCTTCCCTTTCTATTGTTCACAAACTATGTACATAGACTGACGCAAAATTGTTCTAGCTGGTTCATGTAAATTCCACATAGTCTTCCATCCTTTTCGGCAAACGATAAGATCTGCCAGCTCTGGACATGCCTCCATCATATCTGGAGGTAGTTGGCAAGGAAAATCGGGTTTGTTCAGATTTGCTATCACATTTCTTCTTAACAGTACTATAACAATCACTCTTCACCCCACTGTTCACATTTCTAGAAATTCTAACATTTCTGTCCATCCTCTGCCTTACATTTCTGTTTTCTTTCTCGTTGAGCACCTTACTTTCACACATCCAAATTCTTTCCACATTCCATATCCTTTTATCCTCTGTTCTGACAGCATGGCGAAAAGCCTCTATTACCTTAATGGGTTTGGACCATTTGCATGGTCCACTTCTTAGAGCAGGAGGAAGTAACACCTTGACCAACTTACCAACAGCCGTAGACATATCATATTTGTTGTTATATACCTTCTTATCATAATTTACTTTGTTCCTCTTTTGCATTTCCCTAATTTTTTCCTTTGCATTTGCTAGATCTTTCTCTATTTCCTCACTCTCTTTGATAAGCCAAATGGGAGCTAATTTGGTGTTTGCTTTCCTTCCCATACTATGCTCAAAGGGAGAAATACCTGTACTGGTATGAGGTGTAAAACGATGTGCAATTACTTTCTCCCTGACAGCATCTTCCCAATCCATCCCATTGGCCCAAGCCATCCTGATGGTTTCTTTCAAGATTTTATTAAAACGTTCCACTAATCCATTAGTTTGGGGATGGTAAATGGAGCTGGTCTTATGCTCAATGGCAAATTTTTTACAGAAGTCTGCCACTTCTTTAGACTTAAATTGAGTACCGTTGTCGGAAAGAATACTTCCTGGATACCCTTCTCTCTCACATATATTTGATAAAAATTCAACCACAGTTTTGCCCGTGACACTGGAGGTAATTAAAATCTCTACCCACCTGGTGAGGAGGTCTATAACTACCAAACAATATTTTTGTACCCCTTTACAACTTATGGGACCTAAAACATCCATACTTATATCCCTCCAAGCACTATTGGGAATGTCGGTGATAACCATTGGTTGCCTGGAACCCACACACTTTTTCTCATCATCACAACAAAGGATACATTCTCTAATATATCGTTCGATCTGCAGATCGCAGCCAGGCCACCAATAGTCATTCCTAATTCTTTGTTTGGTCTTTATTACTCCTTGATGACCCTCATGTCCTAGTTCTATAATCTTTGAACGCAGATCCGTTGGAGGAATGACTTTATCTCCTCTCATCATAAAATCCCCGTGTACATGAAGTTCATCTGCAACGGGCCAAAAGACACTTAAGTTGGCTTCTTCAAATTTAGATTTCTTCATACACCCATGACTTTGAATTAAATTTTTTAATTTCTTGATGTTATGATCATTTGATTCGGCATGATCCCAATCATCCTTTGATATGGAAGAAGTTTCCACGCAGAAGACAACTTCCATGTCTTCCTCTTCATCGACCACCTCAGAAATGTTGGTTAAGCGAGATAAGCAAACAGCAGGCACATTCTTTATTCCTGGAACATATGTCACAGTGTATCTGAACTCTTGCAGCATCATGACCCATCTTCTCATCCTGTTGGAAACTTTATTGAGACCCTTTGACATGAATACTTGAGTTAAGGGCTTATGATCAGTTCGAAACTCAACCTGGTTTCCCCATATGAAGCTTCTAAACTTGTCAGCTGCCCACTTGATGGCTAAAGCTTCCTTCTCTATAGTGGCATATGAAGTCTCTGCTCCCTTGAGTAATCTCGATGCAAAAGCAATTATAGCTTCATGCCCATCTTTCTCTTGGGACAACACCGCCCCTAGGCCTACGTTGCTGGCATCCGTAGTGATGATAATCTTGTCACTGGTATTAAAATTCTTTAATGCAGGAGCAGAATTTATCGCATCCTTTATACAATTGAATTCATCTTCACATTCTTCATTCCATTCAAACAGTTTCTTCTTAAGTGCCTCTCGCAAAGGAACAGTATGGATAGCAAAATCCTTGAAAAATTTAGAATAGTACTCAGCCATACCAATAAATGTACGAATCTCATCCTTGTTACTCGGCCTCGGCATTTCCACAATAGCGTTGACTAATTGTGATTTCGGAAAAATTCCTTCTGCTGTAATTTTATGTCCCAAATATTCAATTTCTGTGCAATTTATCTTGCATTTGTCCTTGCTTAACGTCATGCCTGCATCGCATAATTTTTTACATACATGTAATAGTCTCTCGTCATGTAGTTCTTGAGTGATGGCATGAATCAATATATCATCTTGAAAACAAATTACACCTTTGGTATTTTTGAACATTCCATGCATCACCTTCTGGAACACTGATGCTGCTGACACTAATCCAAACGGCATTCTTTTAAATTGAAACAAACCATCAGGAGTTATGAACGCAGTCAATTTCTTTGAACTTGTGTGAAGTTTGATTTGATGGTAAGCAGATGATAAATCAAGAGTTGAAAATATTTTAGAAGGTCCAATGGTAGACACAATTTCTTGTATGTTTGGTAACGGATGCCGATCAGGTATGACACATTTGTTTAACTCACGTAGGTCAACGCAAATTCTAAGTTTTCCAGATTTTTTCCGTATCACCACAAGTGGTGAAACCCATTCACTGGCATCAATACTTTCTATGATCCCATCTTCTTCCATTTTCCTTATTTCCTTACTGACTTCCTCTCGTACAGCTAACGGAATGTTTCTTAATCTTTGAGCTATAGGTTTTTGGTCTGGTTTGAGTAATATCTGATGGGTATACCCTTGCAGACATCCTATTTTATCTCGGAACACCTTTAGCAAGCCAGCTTTAACTATAACATTGCCACCCTTACTCGATTCAAAATTGCTACCACTTATAGACAAAACTGATTCCGAGCTGGTAGAATCCACTTTCACTCGTAATTTACTCTGGTGGGTCCAACTGAGCAGGGCAGTTTTCCCTTCACCAGTGATGTATATCTTGCCTTTGGCAACTCTGTTCTTAAATTTCAACTTTCCCCAATGCCAACCAATGACATTGATCTTTACGCCTCCATATGCTCTTGGATTGATATCTGTCTCATGTAAAAACTCATGTTTATTTTTGTTCCAAAACTGTCTTGGCAGAAGCGTATATTTTGCACCAGTATCAACCATCATACATACTTCATTTCCGTCAATAGACACCATGGCCCTGGGACTTTCCAACACTTCTTCATCGTCATCATCATCAGTTATGGTGCATACACAATCTTCTTGAATTTCTCTCTCACTGCGATCACTATCAGAATTGTCTCCAATCCAGTTCATGGCATTGTCACGTGATCTGCAACATTTTGAGAAGTGACCCTTCCCTTTGCACTTGCTACAAATGATCTTTAATGCTGGACAGTCCGGGTCATCCGCCCAATGATTCACATTTCCGCATCTATAACACCTTCCTTGGCGTTTTCTTCCCACTTTCCTTGATTGATTCTCTAGATTGTTTTTTTTAGAAACTTCGTATGATGGCCCTTTTTGACTATATTTGCTTGACCCTTTGTCCATCTTCGACAAATTGTATTGTTTTGTGACAGGTCTCCTTTTAATGATATCATTGTTGATCATGGAAATTGACTCCTCATCAAGGTTATCATGCGTTTTACTATTGGTGCTTCCTATCTTTACTTGTTTCATCTTATTTTCTAATTCTTTAACACACTCTTCAGTGTGTTCTACTTCTTTTGCCACTCGGAGAACAATGTCAAGAGAAGGATCACTTTCCGACCACAGTCTTTCCCTCACTTTGCTACTGCGACACTCTAACATAAATTGGTCTCTGAGTCTCTCATCTAGTTGCTCATTGAAATTGCATGACTTTGCTAATTTCCTCAAAGCAGTGACAAACTTTTCCACACTTTCTCCCTCCTCCTGTGTGCGTTTGCCAAACTTGTAACGTTCTAAGATTATGCTCACTTTCTTTTCAAAATGTTTGTCAATTTTTTTTTACAGCTCGCTGGTATTCATTTAGGTCCACACTCTCCTCTTCTGATAATTCTGGAAGTGTTTCATATTTTTCTTGTCCAACCGGACCTAAACAGTGCAAGAGTAATGATTTCCTCTTTTCTGCGCCACAATTGGGACCACAAATCACACCTGCATAATGTTCAAAGGATTTTATCTACCTCTTCCAAGGCAAGGCAGGTTCATCAGTGCTGGGCATAAAGAAAGCAGGCGGAGGCACACTGCTAAATGCCATGACAACTTGGTTGAAATCTGTGCAAGCTCACAATCTGCAAAAAAAACTGTATGTGGGGCACAGTACTGTCCAGAAAACGTGATGTACTCAGCTCATCCTATATAATACCTATCATTGTGCATGTATTTATTCTGATTGAGTAATTGTGTTCAACCACCTCTTGTCAGTAGAGATTTGGCTCCTCAGTACCATTTACAGGGTTAATATTCAATTGTGTAGTGCTCAACATCAACGATTCCTTGAACTTGTAATGTAAGCTCCAGCGAGTAATGTGCCCCTGATGATGTCGGTACTTTATTTGCTTCCAATGCGCAGGTTTGCATTGGAGAAAGCGAACACAAAAAAACAGCGTACTGTCCCTTTAATGGCTCCTTCCTTCTTCGGTACATTCAACGCATGCGCGAACTTGGATAAACAGTGTCCACGGAGGAAGCCGAAGGAAAGGCAGAGGCAGTCTGGTAATATATAACGCGGCCCAGCACATCGATCGAGTTTCACATGAAGGACAAGCCGGCACAACTTGGTAATGTGCAGCGCAGCCCAGCACCTCAATCGAGTTCCTGATAAGCCTTAATGAGGCGATTGGGACGCAGCGCTGGGATGATGCGTTGGGGCGAAATGCCGATCGTTACCTTCAGGATCTGGAAGACGGAGCCGCTGCTACACTCGGGCATGAGCGGAGCAGCTCCGTATATATGCATGAAGTACGAATCCCATCCTCGTCGCCACTGAAGTAAGCCGGAACGGGAAATTATATATAACAATTAAGGCGTTTAGTAACGTGTGTATTTATTGAATGCTATGTTTATTACATAAACAAGTTACATGTATGAAAGGAGGAGGGAAGCTGCTAACTGTAAAGGGAGCTGGACAGTTGTCGTTTGATTGCAGCCCTCTCTTCTAGAACTCTCTCGACACCTGGATTCCACACGTTATGATCCTACATACTGTGATGTAGTCAGGCACCCGTGGAGGTCAGGCAGCTCCAATTAGAAGGTTATAATACTACACATTGGAAGACTATGTGGAATTTACATGAACCAGCTAGAACAATTTTGCGTCAGTCTATGTACATAGTTTGTGAACAATAGAAAGGGAAGGAGATGTGTAGTATTATAACCTTCTAATTGGAGCTGCCTGACCTCCACGGGACATGCCTGACTACATACTGTGATGTAGTCAGGCATGTCCCGTGGAGGTCAGGCAGCTCCAATTAGAAGGTTATAATACTACACATCTCCTTCCCTTTCTATTGTTCACAAACTATGTACATAGACTGACGCAAAATTCTTGTATGTTTGGTAACGGATGCCGATCAGGTATGACACATTTGTTTAACTCACGTAGGTCAACGCAAATTCTAAGTTTTCCAGATTTTTTCCGTATCACCACAAGTGGTGAAACCCATTCACTGGCATCAATACTTTCTATGATCCCATCTTCTTCCATTTTCCTTATTTCCTTACTGACTTCCTCTCGTACAGCTAACGGAATGTTTCTTAATCTTTGAGCTATAGGTTTTTGGTCTGGTTTGAGTAAT
Source organism: Ambystoma mexicanum (assembly GCF_040938575.1). Lineage (NCBI taxonomy): Eukaryota > Metazoa > Chordata > Amphibia > Caudata > Ambystomatidae > Ambystoma > Ambystoma mexicanum. The sequence goes on along the minus strand of NC_090933.1, from coordinate 1,373,342,843 downwards.
ATCTGATGGGTATACCCTTGCAGACATCCTATTTTATCTCGGAACACCTTTAGCAAGCCAGCTTTAACTATAACATTGCCACCCTTACTCGATTCAAAATTGCTACCACTTATAGACAAAACTGATTCCGAGCTGGTAGAATCCACTTTCACTCGTAATTTACTCTGGTGGGTCCAACTGAGCAGGGCAGTTTTCCCTTCACCAGTGATGTATATCTTGCCTTTGGCAACTCTGTTCTTAAATTTCAACTTTCCCCAATGCCAACCAATGACATTGATCTTTACGCCTCCATATGCTCTTGGATTGATATCTGTCTCATGTAAAAACTCATGTTTATTTTTGTTCCAAAACTGTCTTGGCAGAAGCGTATATTTTGCACCAGTATCAACCATCATACATACTTCATTTCCGTCAATAGACACCATGGCCCTGGGACTTTCCAACACTTCTTCATCGTCATCATCATCAGTTATGGTGCATACACAATCTTCTTGAATTTCTCTCTCACTGCGATCACTATCAGAATTGTCTCCAATCCAGTTCATGGCATTGTCACGTGATCTGCAACATTTTGAGAAGTGACCCTTCCCTTTGCACTTGCTACAAATGATCTTTAATGCTGGACAGTCCGGGTCATCCGCCCAATGATTCACATTTCCGCATCTATAACACCTTCCTTGGCGTTTTCTTCCCACTTTCCTTGATTGATTCTCTAGATTGTTTTTTTTAGAAACTTCGTATGATGGCCCTTTTTGACTATATTTGCTTGACCCTTTGTCCATCTTCGACAAATTGTATTGTTTTGTGACAGGTCTCCTTTTAATGATATCATTGTTGATCATGGAAATTGACTCCTCATCAAGGTTATCATGCGTTTTACTATTGGTGCTTCCTATCTTTACTTGTTTCATCTTATTTTCTAATTCTTTAACACACTCTTCAGTGTGTTCTACTTCTTTTGCCACTCGGAGAACAATGTCAAGAGAAGGATCACTTTCCGACCACAGTCTTTCCCTCACTTTGCTACTGCGACACTCTAACATAAATTGGTCTCTGAGTCTCTCATCTAGTTGCTCATTGAAATTGCATGACTTTGCTAATTTCCTCAAAGCAGTGACAAACTTTTCCACACTTTCTCCCTCCTCCTGTGTGCGTTTGCCAAACTTGTAACGTTCTAAGATTATGCTCACTTTCTTTTCAAAATGTTTGTCAATTTTTTTTACAGCTCGCTGGTATTCATTTAGGTCCACACTCTCCTCTTCTGATAATTCTGGAAGTGTTTCATATTTTTCTTGTCCAACCGGACCTAAACAGTGCAAGAGTAATGATTTCCTCTTTTCTGCGCCACAATTGGGACCACAAATCACACCTGCATAATGTTCAAAGGATTTTATCCACCTCTTCCAAGGCAAGGCAGGTTCATCAGTGCTGGGCATAAAGAAAGCAGGCGGAGGCACACTGCTAAATGCCATGACAACTTGGTTGAAATCTGTGCAAGCTCACAATCTGCAAAAAAAACTGTATGTGGGGCACAGTACTGTCCAGAAAACGTGATGTACTCAGCTCATCCTATATAATACCTATCATTGTGCATGTATTTATTCTGATTGAGTAATTGTGTTCAACCACCTCTTGTCAGTAGAGATTTGGCTCCTCAGTACCATTTACAGGGTTAATATTCAATTGTGTAGTGCTCAACATCAACGATTCCTTGAACTTGTAATGTAAGCTCCAGCGAGTAATGTGCCCCTGATGATGTCGGTACTTTATTTGCTTCCAATGCGCAGGTTTGCATTGGAGAAAGCGAACACAAAAAAACAGCGTACTGTCCCTTTAATGGCTCCTTCCTTCTTCGGTACATTCAACGCATGCGCGAACTTGGATAAACAGTGTCCACGGAGGAAGCCGAAGGAAAGGCAGAGGCAGTCTGGTAATATATAACGCGGCCCAGCACATCGATCGAGTTTCACATGAAGGACAAGCCGGCACAACTTGGTAATGTGCAGCGCAGCCCAGCACCTCAATCGAGTTCCTGATAAGCCTTAATGAGGCGATTGGGACGCAGCGCTGGGATGATGCGTTGGGGCGAAATGCCGATCGTTACCTTCAGGATCTGGAAGACGGAGCCGCTGCTACACTCGGGCATGAGCGGAGCAGCTCCGTATATATGCATGAAGTACGAATCCCATCCTCGTCGCCACTGAAGTAAGCCGGAACGGGAAATTATATATAACAATTAAGGCGTTTAGTAACGTGTGTATTTATTGAATGCTATGTTTATTACATAAACAAGTTACATGTATGAAAGGAGGAGGGAAGCTGCTAACTGTAAAGGGAGCTGGACAGTTGTCGTTTGATTGCAGCCCTCTCTTCTAGAACTCTCTCGACACCTGGATTCCACACGTTATGATCCTACATACTGTGATGTAGTCAGGCATGTCCCGTGGAGGTCAGGCAGCTCCAATTAGAAGGTTATAATACTACACACTGAAGTAAGCCGGAACGGGAAATTATATATAACAATTAAGGCGTTTAGTAACGTGTGTATTTATTGAATGCTATGTTTATTACATAAACAAGTTACATGTATGAAAGGAGGAGGGAACCTGCTAACTGTAAAGGGAGCTGGACAGTTGTCGTTTGATTGCAGCCCTCTCTTCTAGAACTCTCTCGACACCAGGATTCCACACGTTATGATCCTACATACTGTGATGTAGTCAGGCATGTCCCGTGGAGGTCAGGCAGCTCCAATTAGAAGGTTATAATACTACACATCTCCTTCCCTTTCTATTGTTCACAAACTATGTACATAGACTGACGCAAAATTGTTCTAGCTGGTTCATGTAAATTCCACATAGTCTTCCATCCTTTTCGGCAAACGATAAGATCTGCCAGCTCTGGACATGCCTCCATCATATCTGGAGGTAGTTGGCAAGGAAAATCGGGTTTGTTCAGATTTGCTATCACATTTCTTCTTAACAGTACTATAACAATCACTCTTCACCCCACTGTTCACATTTCTAGAAATTCTAACATTTCTGTCCATCCTCTGCCTTACATTTCTGTTTTCTTTCTCGTTGAGCACCTTACTTTCACACATCCAAATTCTTTCCACATTCCATATCCTTTTATCCTCTGTTCTGACAGCATGGCGAAAAGCCTCTATTACCTTAATGGGTTTGGACCATTTGCATGGTCCACTTCTTAGAGCAGGAGGAAGTAACACCTTGACCAACTTACCAACAGCCGTAGACATATCATATTTGTTGTTATATACCTTCTTATCATAATTTACTTTGTTCCTCTTTTGCATTTCCCTAATTTTTTCCTTTGCATTTGCTAGATCTTTCTCTATTTCCTCACTCTCTTTGATAAGCCAAATGGGAGCTAATTTGGTGTTTGCTTTCCTTCCCCTACTATGCTCAAAGGGAGAAATACCTGTACTGGTATGGGGTGTAAAACGATGTGCAATTACTTTCTCCCTGACAGCATCTTCCCAATCCATCCCATTGGCCCAAGCCATCCTGATGGTTTCTTTCAAGATTTTATTAAAACGTTCCACTAATCCATTAGTTTGGGGATGGTAAATGGAGCTGGTCTTATGCTCAATGGCAAATTTTTTACAGAAGTCTGCCACTTCTTTAGACTTAAATTGAGTACCGTTGTCGGAAAGAATACTTCCTGGATACCCTTCTCTCTCACATATATTTGATAAAAATTCAACCACAGTTTTGCCCGTGACACTGGAGGTAATTAAAATCTCTACCCACCTGGTGAGGAGGTCTATAACTACCAAACAATATTTTTGTACCCCTTTACAACTTATGGGACCTAAAACATCCATACTTATATCCCTCCAAGCACTATTGGGAATGTCGGTGATAACCATTGGTTGCCTGGAACCCACACACTGTTATCACTAAATGGCAAGTAGTACATAGATCAAACTGCTTCAAAAAAGCTACTTCAAGAAAACCTCAAAGAAACACTGCCATGCGTGGAAAAAATAGATACACAAGTCTACATTATGAGAATAGATTATCGGTTACTTATTCCCCCATCATACAGGTGGATGCCGTGTTGGTAAAAGCAGTGCCCGGAGGTAAAATCTAACTCGTTACACATCATAGTAAAGAGGCACTCCTTGATTCGTGAAGCACGAGCAATGAGAGAGCAGGCCAAAATACATGTGCCAAAAAGTGTCCAAGTAGGTGTATAAACTTATTTGAGGATGGTAGAACACACAGAGAAAAGCCACTCAGCATCAAGTCTTGAGGGAACCAGAACACTCGGTGCCCGAGCCGTGACTACGCTACAAAGGGAACTAGCGATCACGTGAGCCAGTCACGTGATGCGTATATGTGGCGGTGCATCCGGAAACAGTGTCAGTGAAATAAACACGGAGGCAGAGGTGAGTGAGAGGAGCTTTATTCTACGGCCCCCGGAGACAAGGGCAGTGGGTTGGGGAATGAGGACAGTGTTCCTTAGTGGAACATGGGGGGGAAAACATTCTCTGTTCCGTGTGGAACGGAGTGACATGTAACTTTACAACATCTCCTTATCTATGGGAAAGAGGGGTTTGGAGGGGGGGGGAAACAAGGAAGGAGGGGCGGGAAGGTTGGTTAAAGAATTTAACAGGTTGGCAGTTGTTGATCAATAGTAGACGAAATCATTGCTGAAATTCCGGATGATCCTGCGATTCCTTTTCGACAGGCTCCTAGCGGAAGTTTCCTTATCGTCGGGACGGTGTTCGTTGTTTCTTGTATGTTTGGTGTAGTATGTCTCTTCAGGAATGAGTTCATTTCTTGACCCTGCGCCATCATGTGAGTCTGTGGAAGTACTGGGTCTGCATGTGTCGTTGGTTGTTCTCTTCACATCTTCTCTTGACCAGGTATCATTGTAGTTGTGTTTGGAAGTGCTCGGTCTGCAGGTGTCATTGGTTATTTTCACGAGATCATCGTGGGACCATCTCTTTCCATCGTCCAATGTGACAGATTTTTCGTGGCAGTGTGTGACTTTTTGTGGAGATCTGAATTTGGATTCACCCTTGAGTATTTTCTTGGGTTCTCTGACACAGACCCAATCTCCTTCCTGAAGGATCATTTGTTTTGCCCCGTTCTTCCGGTCGTAGTATGTTTTATACTTCTTCTGTTTCTCTTTTATGGTTTTGTGGACTTGTTCCATATCTACTTTTGGTTCTGATTTCATTCTTGCTTCACCAGTATCTAAGAAGATCCATGCTGGTCTCAGTTGGTTGGTTGCGGTTCTGCCCCGCATCAAAGTGAAAGGCTCTGATTTGGTAGTGGAGTGTGGCGTTGTTCTATATGCGTATAAAGCGTCCTTGAGAGTTTCCATCCATGGTAGAGCATTGGCTGTGGCTAGTTGGATGACGCTTTTTATCAGTCTATTCAGTCTTTCTACCAATCCATTGGACATCGGATGGTAGAGTGATGTGGTGATGTGGTTGATGGATTTGTTTTTAAGGAACTCTTTGAATTCTGACTAAGTGAACTGGGACCCGTTGTCTGATACAATGTCTCTGGGGTCACCTTCCCTGTTGAACATTTCGGTGAGGAAGTCGATGACCTTCTTAGTGGTTACACTGGCTTCCACCACACCCCATTCGGTCCATTTGGATGTGTAGTCAACAATTACGATGATGAATATTTTTACTGCCTCCAGGTTTTCGAAAGGGCCCATAATGTCTATTGCCAACTTTGACCACACATGTTCGGGGGTTTCCACAGGCTGAAGTGGTGTTTTCCTTAAGGTTTTAGATTTATCACTGGAAGCACAGGCATAGCAGTTTTTGACTGTCTCTTCTGCCTCTTTCCACATGTTGGGCCACCAGTAGTTGTTTCTCAGTCTATTCTTCGTCAAACTCCTTCCCAGATGCCCTTCATGGGCTAGATCAAGTAGTTTCCTTCTGAGTGCCACGGCTGGAATTACTCTATTTCCCCTAAAGATGTGATTTTTGTTCATGGATATCTCATCTTTAAAAGGTGAAAAGTTCATCAATTCTTGTCCAACATCAACCCAGTCGTTCATCACAGCTCTTCTGATTTCTTGTTGTTCTGTGTCAGCTTTGGTGATGCGTGCCCATTCATCGGAGGGGATGGCGGGATTTATGGTGGCTATGATGTCTTCATATAGATCTTCGTTTTCAACGTCTTGTTTGTCTTGGATAGTGGGTAACCTAGAGAGACAATCGGCTACTTGATTCTGAGGGCCAGGAGTGTAGTAGACTTGAAGATTGTATTGCATAATGTCTAGAAACCAGCGCCTTATTCTCGGCGAGATAAGGTGTGGCGTTTTCGATTCCAAGATGTTGACTAGAGGTTTGTGATCAGTCTTTAGGAGGATGGGTAGGCCCCAGATCAGATTCCTGAAATGTTGTAAGGTCCACTTGACAGCCAAAGCCTCTCTCTCGATGGAGGAATAGTTCAATTCAGCACTCCTAAGTACTCTCGATGCAAATGCGATGGTCACGATATTGCCATTCTGTTGCTGTTCTAATACTGCACCAAGGCTGATCTTGCTGGCATCTACTGACACCATTGTTTTGGCTTTATAATCAAACATGCTTAGGGCTGGAGCTTGGTTGATGTCGGACTTGAGGTTCTCAAATTCGTTTTTGCATTCTGTGGACCATTCAAATCTGTTGGATTTTTTCATGAGTTTCCTCATGTTTTCCGTCCTGTTGGCATAGTTGCTCACGAATTTGGAGTAGTACTCCGTCATCCCTAAAAAACTTTTCAATTGGTCTTTGTTGGTGGGTTCAGTTAAGCTCAGTATTGTGTCTAGGAGTTTTTTTTGGGACGGATGCCTCTAGCGTCGATGGAATGGCCAAGATAGGAGACCTGACTGCACTTTATGTAGCATTTCTCTAATTTGAGGGTCAGTCCACTTTTTTGGATTATTCGTAATACGCCCATTAGCTTGGCATCGTGTTCTTCCTCAGTTTTGGCTGATATAAGAATGTCGTCTTGGAAGCATTGTACTCCATTGAGGCCTCCGAAAAGATGTGACATGAGTCTCTGGAACACTGCTGCGGCCGAAGCAAGTCCAAATGGCATTTTGTTAAACATGTATGCTCCCAAAGGTGTGACAAAGGAGGTGAGGGCTTTTGAGTTGTCGTCTAAAGCCATCTGGTGGTATGCTGATGAGAGATCCAAGGTGCTAAAAAAACTTGCCAGTTCCATGGTCGAGAGAAGTTTGGATATGTTAGGAAGTGGGTGTCTGCCGACCCATATGTTTTTGTTTAGGTCTCTTAAATCAACACACATTCGTATGGCATTGTCGGGTTTCTTTACTAGGACGATGGGGGCAAGCCATTCAGAACTCTCTATGGCTTGTATAATGTTCTCCTTACATAGACGTGTGAGTTCGTCCTTAAGTGCTGCTTTGGTCCCAAAAGGTACTCCACGCACTCGATGGACCACGGGAACAGCACCCCTTTTCAATATGATTCTGTGTTGGAAGTCTTTAAGCAATCTTATTTCATTGCAGAACACTTTGGGAAATAGTTCAGCCAAATTAGCTTTGATGTCAGTAGTGTTTTTGAACACACTCAGTATGGGGATATCCTCCCCGGGGTGGATTCTCACTTGGAGGGCTGCTTGCTCTTCCCATCCTACTACAGAGGATCCATTCTTGGCTACGAACAATTTGCAGTAAGTTTGTCTGTCATGAAACTTGAGTTTGATCCACGTGTACCCCATGATGTCAATGGGTGTCTTTCCATACCCTGTGGCTCTCACCAAAGAGCTCCGTAGATTGTGGACCTTGCCCGAAAGCACTTTCACAAAGGTTTCAAGATCCACCATAGTATAGGGGGACCCTGTATCTACCATCACCTTCAATAGTATGTCGTTGATATACATGTTAACCCATGGACCACTCGATTCTTGGAAGGAAGTGACTGTGAGGATTTGCACTCATGGGCATGTTTGATTCACAGACAGCATGCTGTCTGACATTTGGTCATAGTCCACTGTTTTCACTGACCCATATCTGTTGATAGGTCGTCTGGTGCTGTTGCCAGATCTACGTGGTCCCCCTCGGGTGTTTCGGCAGACCTTGCAAAGTGGCCCAACTGGCCACACTTGTAGCATTCAACATTGTTAGCTGGGCACGTTTTCCCAGCGTCGTGGCGTTTATACCATCCACACTTCTGACAGCGCGTGGGGTTTTGATTGTCGTAGGCTGATGCTCTTCCCCTTCTGGAGTTTCCTCTAATATTTTGAGGAGCACTTCTTACAGCTGCTACTAACGCCCCATCCTGGTCATGGTCAAAACCGCCTTCCACAGACTTCACCTCAACACCTTCTTTCAGGACCAGCCTCTCCTTCATGCAACGGTCCCCAAATTCCATACTTCTCACTATTTCAGTGGCTTGGTCAAGTGAGGGATTCTTCTTCTGCCATAGTTTTTGCTGTATGCGGGGGATCAGCTACGTTGAGCACTAGTTGATCCCTCAAGTACTCGTCGCTAACACCTGTGAATTCACACGTGGACATGAGTACTCTGAGTGAAGCAAGGTATGCATCGACTGACTCGCCCTTGGTTTGCTTTCGAGAAAAGAACTTTCCAGCACTACGTTTGTTTTGCTGCCGAAGTGCTTAGTGAGTTTGGCCAAGGCAGTCTCAAACTTTCGATTGCCGTCTCCCCCAGCACCATTTAGGTCTGGAAGCGCCCTAAATAACCTCAGGCCCTTGGTTCCTATGCAAGTTAAGAGGGTTGCTTCCTTGAGGTCATCGTTGAATTTACTTCCTCCAATGGCCCTGAGATATATCTGGAAGCTGTCAAGCCATTGCTCCCAAGGGCAGGTTGGGGTTCCAGGGCAGGGAAGAAACTTGGTTGGCTGGTAATGATGGTGGAGGTTCTGCGGTTCGAATTCGGCTGCCGGTGAAGGAAGACCAGGGAGGCAGTGATGCAATGTGCGTTATGGCGGTTGGTGAACCTTCCCAGGCAGTGTTCACAGTGGTGTGCTTCGGCGTGGCGCTGTGGATGACTGGCAAGGTGTGATGTAGGTGCGTAATTTCTGGTACACCTTCAATCCTGGGTGTCTTGGGGGCTGTGCACTGTTGTTCGTGGTCACAGTTATTTTATAATGTCTCTTGAGCGCAAATGTTGGATGCACGTATAATGTCTCTTGAGCGCAAATGTTGGATGCACGTTCAGTCCAGGGTGCCCTGGGGATGTGCACTGTGCCTGGTGTCACAGTTTCACCATAACACCTCTTGAGTGCTAGTGTTTAATGCGCTTCGAATTAAATACTTGTGGTGATTTGTAACACTTGCTTGGTGCGCCTTCAATTCAATGCAGTGTGTGGCGTTGTAAGTTGTGTTTACGTATGGTTTACTGTGTCGGGGCCGCCGAGCACAGCTGATGGACAATCCCATCCTCGTCGCCAATTGAAATAAACACAGAGGCAGAGGTGAGTGAGAGGAGCTTTATTCTACGGCCCCCGGAGACAAGGGCAGTCGGTTGGGGAATGAGGACAGTGTTCCTTAGTGGAACGTGGGGGGGGGGAAACATTCTCTGTTCCGTGTGGAACGGAGTGACATGTAACTTTACAACAGTCAGTCAATATGCCGTGTATTCAGAGGTTCTGGACGGGGGTCAGGCCAGTCAGGCATATCTTGCCCAATGCCCCATTATATACAGTACCCTTTGGGAACAATACACACAATTAGGACTACAAGTGGCAGCACAAATTCACCTTTGGTACAAACCTGTACTAAACAGGAAAGTGGTAGCAATGGCTGAGCAGCAAGACGTATCTCAAGCACAAGTGAGCAGTATCAAATAGTTGCACAAAGGACAGCAATCACTATGCGCTGTGCCTGTAACTTGTACTAAGCGCCCTCATACTCCCGGGTCCGGAGCGCTATAGAAATAAATAAACATAAACATAAACTATGATTCAAACAAACACTGACTCAAGGTTTTCAAGAAAAAGAATATACATTTATTTACTCTTCAGTTGTATAACATTTCACTAAAGAAAAGTAGTTCAAAAATCACACTCTTAATACACCACACCACTCCCAATAGTTTCCAGACAAGTTAAGCTCACGAAATGAAGTGGGAGCAAAATGGCACTCTGTTAACTTAAAAGGAAGGGAAAGACAAAATTAGGCAGAAAGGGAGCAGTACCAACAAGTAAGTAAGCAGGGCAATCTAGAAAGATGAACTACAGTGAGGAAATTAGATACAAAAGGCTTAGAGCCAAAGTCAATAAGACAAAAGTTTTTTGCTCAAGATCATACAGTTCAGGGGAGTATGCGGTAAAGTCTTTGCCAAGAGTTCAGAACGAAGTTGGTCAGCAGAAAAGTTAGTTTAAAGAGAAGAGAAGGACAAGCCCCTGGATTGGCGAAAGGTTTCACACCCTTTCACTGAGGCTGGACGATTGAACAACCGGATTTTGAACAGTACCTTAAATGGAGAAGAAGCTGTAGCTGCGGCGGATGTTCCTGGTAGTTCCAGCAGGCTCACAATTCCTCAAGCGACTGTTGGACTGACACGAAGTAGGAAGACTGGAGGGTCCTGCACCACCCAGGGAAGAAACAGCTGCAGACCAAAACAACGAATAAAAGGTGCGCTCCTTAAAACCCAAGCAGGGTCCGACCTTCCTGGATATCCAGCCCACTGTAGCTCTGTACAGCGAATTCGACCAGAAGAGGGGGTCCTGGCTTGGAGTTTGGGTGAACTGGTTGGTCCCACCAGCTCAAGGGAAGAAGATTCTTGGAAGATTCTCTCTGTCGTTGGACTCTGAAGATTCGGACCTGCAGCATGGCTTCACCGGGCGGTTCAGTCGTTGTGGGGGTCCTCTTCTGTCAGCTCCTCTTCGGTTCTCTCGTTCCAGTGGCGACTCTGCTCTTCCAGACCCAGAGACCTGTTTTTTTATGCAGTTTTCCCCCATTCACACAGCATGGCTGTCAATCACACAGCAGGGTGACCGTCCTGGCGATCAAAAAGGAGTGCGACTTGGGTTACCAAGGGAACCCATGGCAGGGGTCCTAAAACCCCTCAATCACATCCTGCCTACCCAGATTTTCAGGCACCTAAAGGAGGGTTTCTGTGCAGAAGCCTGCGAAAAGACGGTGAACAAAGGAACCAAACCTGGTTTGGTGCGTAGAGACGAACACGAGAAAGACTTTTCCAAAAAGAAATGGCGACTAAACCCAGCCGGAACAATATTAAAAACAATATGGTCAAGCGGGTTTACGTTTGAGGCTACCAAGATAGCCTAAAACAATACCATGGTTATTTAAGATAACCGCGGTAGAAAAAAAAGGGTAGTTACCACTGCCACCAGCCAAGTCTTAATGGAAAGGGAGCAAAACAATGCTCCAAGAGAAACAGACAAAAAGGGATAAGTAGTAACCTTTTCCAGTATTCCATGCAAGATGGTTTGCACTGGGTCTGTGGTTTTAAAAGAGACTAGTAAAGTTATGGCAACTTTACATGTTCTGGGGGACAGTAGTCAGCCCCAGAAAATGGAGTCTGAGTTGGGAAGTTTAAAAGATAACCCTGTGTCACTGCACTGAGGGTGCTGTGTAACACACAGTAAAAGATGATGCCTGTGGAGTAGGTGAGGCTCCACAGTCTATGAATACAAAAATGTAAAACACACACCGCAAAACACATGTAAGAGTGGGAAAAAGGACTCACACTCTTACCAGGTGAAAAATATAAATCCTAGAAATCCAGCAAAGCTGTTGAGGCACTCACTAGGTAAGGGAAATTAGCCATATATGAGAATTCTCCCTAACACCCATGCTCATACACCATTATCTCTGATGTTCAAAATGTTAAGGGCATAAACAATGATTGTACACAGTGAATACACTGATTATGTTGGCTATATTACATATGCCAAATGCACTCAATATGTTAGAATGGATATACTCGGTGCATTTAGATCGGCCCTTGTTTCTAATCCAGTATCTATGGTAGAGTAAAATTGTTGCACTCCATCTCGCCCTATTAGTGGTAAAGGTGAGACCTCATAAACAGGGCATTAAACTATTTTCATGGTTGTAACGGGAACTCTATGCCTCTGGTTGTTACTCTGTGTGTGGTAGGGCTAGATGGATGTGCCGCCCTAGACAGTAGAGGAAGTGATACTCTACTCGTCTATAGATCCACCCCTGGTGCACAATAGAACGCAAGTCCTAGCGTAGATTATAGATCAACTTGGACGGAGCGGAGAAAAGATGTATCAATAAGGGCAGCTCTGGAATGTGTGGATGTATGTCAGGGATAAACCCTTATCAATCCACTACTGCAAGGGTCTGCCATGGGATGGACTCATTAAGGCCCTTCTTATCTGTCCTGAGGCAAATATCCAATTATGTTCCCTTTTCAGGAGCATACTTGCTATGTCCCACCCCCCCCCACTCTCTCTCCTAGGACATTTAACTCTTTTTATGATGTTCCATTGAAGCTCTTGTGCATTATGTCCTTTTTGGACGAAATGTGCTACAAGGCATGCATTCTCACGTTTAGTCCTGATACAGGACATATGCTCCTGTATTTGCGGTTTGATGGGTCTATATGTCATCCCTACATACATGAGACTGCAGGGACACTGGATTAGGTAAATGGCACTGGAGGTGTTACAATTGGTAAGGGAGTTCTGTCTCCACGGGGTAGTTAAGCCCAATTCTAGTCTATGGGCCTCATTACGAGTGCGGCTGTAAGGGGTTAACAGCGCTGGTAAGGATGCCGGTGCCGTTAACCCCTTACCGCCGCATTCCGAGGTCCCTTAGCGGGTCCCATTGAGGCTGGCTGGTAAAACCAGCAGTGATTAGCGGGGGCCGCTAAGAGACCAGGGAGGTAATAACAGGCCCATTATTTACCAGCCCGTTATTAGCTCCCTCCCCATTCCAATGAGCCCTATGGGGGCTCGAATAGGAATGGGGAAGGGTATTTTGAATGGGGACTTACCGGGTCCTCCAAGGTTGGAATGACCCGGTAAGTCCCCATTGAACGAACCCGGACCAAAAACATGACTTTGGAGGCAGCCATGGTGCTAATAGCACCATGGCTGCCTCCAAACTCATTCGTAATGACCCCCTATGTGTTTGTGAGGTTAGGTTGTAAACATTGCAATGGCCACAAGGTGACCGTCCCATAGGCGGTGCAGTATCCCACAGTGTGGTTTGTTGCATATCAATGTCTGGTGTTTGTTAAGAATGTACCAGTGTGTCAGGCAGATTTTTTCTCTTTATTTGGGCGGTCCTAGGAGTGGGTAGATTCACAGGGCCCACGCTGAGAATTCGCCATAGTTTGAGGATTTCTTTTTTTTATGGTGTTTATTTTGCTGGAATAGCCGAAAACCGCTGTGATTGTCTGGGGTCCTTCTGGTCGGGTCTTTTGTTGTAGAGTTACATCACGGGGGGTATCACAAGCTTGTTTTCTCACTTGCCTGGTGAGTTTCTTCGGGTATCCCCGCTCTAGGAGACGTTCTTTGAGGACTTGAGACTGTGGGCCTCATTACACGGTAGGCGGTGAGCCATGGCGCTATTAGCGCCATGGCTCATGCCGGTAAAATACCGGCACCGCCTTGGCGGAAAGGGGATTTACCGCCCCATCCCAAGGTTGGAGGGGCGGTAAATCCCCCTTCCGCCATTGCCCTTCCCCATTCCCATTTCTGCCCCATAGGGCTCTATGGGAATGGGGAAGGCGCTAATTACGGCACCGCAATTTTGCAGTGCCGTAATTAGCTCCGAGGTCCCTTAGCGGGTTGGTTTTTAACGCCTGCAAAAAGCAGGCGTTAAAGCTCCAACCCGCTAAGGGACCTCGTAGTAAGGCGGCAGGGATTTACCGGTACCGGTATTTTACCGGTACCGGTAAATCCCTACCGCCTATCGTGTAATGAAGCCCTGTATGTCATATTCTGCAAGAGTAGAAAAATGTCTACAATAACGCTGGAATTGATCGAAGGCTCTTAGGATGAAAACTAGAATATTCTAGGAGCGAGCTGCAGTCTGTGGGTCTTAGAAAAACTGTGGTTTGTTTGTTTGTTTATTCACTTATTATGCACACCAGTCCCGTAAGTAAAAGGGCGCAGCAGTATGAAAATGCAAGGCTTACATAGTTACACAATATACAGATATATACAAATATAATATAGAGGCTTATGTGGTTACAGCAATATACCATGTGCAAAAGTAGAGGCTTATCTGGGTGCAAAAATATACAATGTACAAATATACAAATTACAGAGTGTTACACTCCGTATAACACTGAAGTTCACAGGTAGAATAGATTATACATGAGCTTCAAGCAGTAACGCAGAGTTAGATGAGAATATTGAGTGAGTAGGAGTAGGAAGCTCCAGCTACAGAAGCAGCCTAAAGGGTAGGAGGCTAAAGGTCAGTAGAGATAATAGGCCTCATTACAAGTGAGGCAGAACGGGTTAACGGGACCCGCTAAAGGAGGCGGACCCGTTAAAACCCGTTCCGCCTCATTACAAGCTCCCCTCGTGGGACCCGGTAAGGAACGCCTGGTCAAACCAGGCATACTTACCGGGTCCTGCGAGGGGAGGAGGGAGCAAACAACGGCCCGTTGTTTGCTCCCTCTCCCATTCCCATTGAGCCCTATGGGGGCTCAAATGGGATTGGGGAAGGTCCGGGCCCGGGTTCGTGGAGGGAGGAATTACCGGGACCTCCGAACTCAGAATGGCCCGGTAATTCCCCATTCAGGGAACCCGGACCCGATTTTGGCGGCAGCCATAGCGGCATGGCTACCGCCAAAGTCGTAATGAGGCCCAATGTGTTTTATAACATTTTTTCTGAAGTGTAGGTAAGGTTGGTCAGCTCTCAAGTCCTGTGGCAGTAAATTCCATAATTTAGCAGCCTTTACAGGGAAGCTATTACCCCCAATAGTGGTAAGCTTGTATCTAGGTATAGCCAGGCAGTTAACATTGCCAGCTCTAGTTGGTCTCAGAGAGATTCTTCTCTGAAGATTGTCTGTAAGGTGGCTAGGGTCAGAATTGTTGAGAGCTTTGCGAGTCAGTGACAGCGTCTTTAGTTGTATTTTATTGCCAGTGGACAGCCATTTATGTTGGTGTCTAAGGGAGAAGATATGAGTTCTTTTGTTTATACCCAGGGCTGCTCTCAAGGCATTATTTTGTAATGTTTGGAGATTCCGGATGGTGGTTTTATTAGCACCACTATATGGGGCATTACAATAATCAATTCTAGAGAGTATTAAGGCTCTGGCCAGAATCAAGCAGCTGTCATCACAGAGGAATGGCATGCCAGCTCTTAACAGCTTACAAGTGTAGGCTGTGGAGGAGGCCAGGGATTTTATCTGTTTATCAAAAGACAGTGTGGAGTCCAAGTAGAAAGCAAGAGTTTTTACCTCCTTGGAGACTGTGATGGTATTCCTGTCGATATTGAATGAAGAGAATTCCTGGCCAAGTTTTTTGATGTTGGCCTGTGAGCCATCCATGCTTGGATGATAAGATATACCTTGTTCACCAACTCTGTGTCCTAACTATGATCCCCAGAAAGCGGGAGGAGAATCTGAGTATCATCTGCGTAATTAGTGTAGGTGATACCCAGATGGTCCAGATCATCGAACAGGTGTTTGGTGAAGATATTGTAGAGAGTTGGAGAGACAAAAGTGCCCTGAGGAACACCGCAGAGGATAGGGGTCGGGTCTGCAGCTGCCGATGGAGAGAAGACTCTCATGGTTCTATCGCTCAGGAAGGATTTAATCCAACTGTTGGCCTCCGGGGAGAAGTGAGCGGCAGAGTCAAGGTGTCTGCAGAGGACCTTGTGATCGACCAGGTCAAATGTGGCTGAGAAATCAAGTAGGAGCAGAAGTACTGTCTTCCCTATGGCTCTCAGCTCGTCTATTTGACATTTTAAATCAATTAAGGCTGTTTCCGGTCCGTGTAGTGGGCGGAAGGCGGATTGTCTATTTCCTAGGGGTTTATGCTGTTCGAGGTGTTTTTGAATTTGATTGTAGGCAGCTTTGTCCAGTATTTTGAGTAAAAATGGAACCATGGTAATGGGACGGTAATTAGTAGGGATGAGAGGATCTAATGTCTGTTTCTTGAGGAGATGGAGCCCCCAAGACTGTTTAAGGTTAGCAGGGATGGTGCCTAAGGCAAAGGAAGCATTAATCAATTTGGTGATGAATGGAGATAGTTCTCTGGCAGCATCTTTTATTAGTTGTGCTGCGCAGATGTCTCCTTTGCCATTAGAGGGCTTCAGTGGCAGGATGATTTTTTTCTGCTTCCAAAGTAGACATTTTGGAAAAGTGGAATATATTATTGTATGCCGCCGGTGAAACACTGGGCAGATGGTTTTTGGGTGAGTGCTGTAGATTCAGTACTTATTTTTTTTCCTGAATTTTATTTTGGAGCATGTTAATTTTGTTGGCTAGTGCATATTGGACGTCTGCACACCAAGATTTGTCTTTGGTACAGATATCGGGTATAGCTATTGGTGACTCAGGTCCTTTTAGTATGATAAAAGTTCTTTCATACTAGAATTGGATTTGGCAATACACTCGTCATAAGAGTTACGTTTTGCCCGGCAGACTTCATTCTTGTAATGCGAGGAGAGTGAGGTTAATTTGGCTTTGTTCTCATTGGAAGGGCAGAGTCTCCAATTAGTTTCACTTTTTCTTTTCAAGATGTGAAGGTCTTTGAGTTGTGGTGTAAACCATTTATTTAAGTGGGCTATTGGTTTGCTGGATCTTAATTTGAGAGTGGCAATTTTCTCCAGAGTGGTGACCATAATATTATTGAATTCATGAACTAGAATACTGGGATCGAGATTTTCTGGCAATGCCTTAAGAGTTGGGCGGATCGCAGGGATTACTTTATCTACTGTGGTACTTTTTTTAGTTCTGGTTAGGCATGGTGGCGCTAATGGAGGAGGCGATGGGGTGGGTCTTGCGATGGATAGGTGGAAGGACACCAGTGAGTGGTCTGTCCAAGATAAAGGCAGGATAGATGAGATAGTAGCTGTGCAGTTATAGTCTGCTATCCAATCTAGTATTCTCTCTTTTAGGTGGGTAGGCTTATTGACTTTTTGAGACAGACCTAGTGAGTTAATTGTATTAACTATATCTGTGGCGTTTTTATCATCCATTAGGTCATTAAAGCCTATGTTGAAGTCCCCTAATAGGAATAATTGAGTGGAAGCTTTAAGGTTGTTAGTGAGTATGTTGTGCAGATCCTCCTCGAAGGTGCCAAGAGGACCAGGCGGTCTGTATATTAGGTGAATGGTGAGAGATTGTGAATTGTTTAGCTGGAATTTAGCAGAAAGAATTTCACACAATTGTGACTGATGGGTGGTGGCCAGTCTTAGGGAAAGACATATTTTAGAGATGATGGCGATACCACCTCCTCGGGCACCATCTTGGTCTTGTCTAGCTAATGTGTAGCCATCTGGGATAGCTAACATGAGTGATGGTCCTGCTGCATTATGAAGCCATGTTTCCGTAATCGCAAGGAAATCCAGATTACCTTCTGTGATTAGGTCAGCTATGTCAGTGGCATGGGCGATGAGCGATCTTGCATTGAGAAGCGCTCATTTGACGGAGGGGGCCTCAGTTGCATCTTTGACTAGGATAGCTTTGGCTGTATTGTTGTCAATTGGCTTGTGCTTATGATTATTGGTCTGGGGGCATTTATATTAGAGACAGACAGTGGCGGAGACAGATTGAGATGACTAGGTCTCAAACAGGTTGGTAGGCGGTAGGGATCTTCTCAGTGGTTCATGTAATTTAGTTAATCTGGCACGGAGTCTAAAGTCTAAATGTCCTTATATAGAAAAAAGTTTCTTGCGAGGGCTATTTCGGTTAGTTGTAGAATGAACTGTAATGGCATATCCAAGGGAGGATTTAAGTCCAGGAGGACTTTCTCCACAATTTGAAGGGTCTCAGTCTGAGGAATGTTGGTATACAGAGCCTCTATATCAAGTGTGGCAAGGTATTGAGTCTCTGGATTGAAAGGTAGACTGTTGACCATATTCAAAACGCTGGTGGTGTCTTTTAAATAAGACCGCATCTTCGGGATCTCTGTTTTTAAGAAAGAAATCGATGAATTCCGAGATTGGTTCAAGGATAGATTGGATTCCTGCCACAATGGGTCATCTGGGTGGAGGTAGAGTTCCCTTGTGCACTTTAGGGAGCGCATAAAATGCGGGTATCTTGGGAAATTTTGGACAAAGAAATGCTGCTTCCTTTGCACTGATGTGCCCTTCACAGGCTGCATCTCCAACTATTCCCGTGATCAATGTCCGTAAAGTGCCTGTCGGGTCAACCGGAAGGATCCGGTAGTTTGTTGTATTATTAAGCAGGGAGGTCACCATTAAGTCGTAATCGTTAGTATTCATCACGACAATGGATTCCCCCTTTGTCCGCTTGTTTAATCGTAATCTCCTTGTTGTTGCTTAGATTTCGAAGTGCGGTGCGTTCTGCTTTAGAAATGTTCTGAAATGTAGGTTTTTCATCCCTCTTGATAAGTTCCAATTATTTCATAATGCCCTTTTCGAAGGTAATGGATTCTGCAGTGATATTTTGAGGATAGAAGGTGGACTTGGGATGTAATCCTGTTGTGTCCTTCTGCCTCATCACCTCCTGTCCAGGGTCTTCTTCACCAAAAAACTGACGTAAGCAGATTTTTCTCTTCCGTTTGGTGAAATCACTCCTTGCCTGAAAGGCATCGTAATGTGCAGTAGGCACAAAAATCAGCCCCTTTTGTAGAACCTGTACTTCAGATGTAGTTAATGGCTGTGTGCACAAGTTTATCACATTTATTTGGTTGTTGGAATCGTCCTTTTCCCCTGCTTCTTGTGATCCTGGGGGAGTCTTGGTTCTACCCCTCCCTCGGCCTCTTCTTCTGCCACCGCGGTCTAAAAAAGGCTTCCTTGTTGCGTTTTGTCCTCTTCGGTTAAATTGGTCTTCAAATTGGACTTGTCTGTCACCTGATTGGTCCCGTTTGCGCGAGTTGTTCCGTTCATATGCCCCTGATGTTCCTGGTCTTATATCTCCATCGGAGCTGCTGTTGGAAAAACTCCATGCTGCCGGCGTATTACGCCTTTGATTTTGTCTTGGTTGTCTCCACTTCCATCCTTGGTTAGAGGCCACATCTTCGTAGTAGCTATCCACAATGTACGGATATGTCTGCTCATGTATAAATAGTGTAATATCTTTTTTAAGTTTTTGTATTTTCTTGTTTAGATTAATTTCCTTGAACTCCTTGAGGACAGTATCTAAATCTTCTAGTTTTTTCTTGGACGCATCCAGAATAGCTGTGGACTTAAGTTGATCAATCTTTTGTTCAATGTCTGCCATAAGCTTAATTGACACTGTTTTTGCTGTATTTACAATTAAGATTAACCAATCTCTAGTACATTTGTTGGCAATAAAGCTTCAATCCCTCCCCAAACTCTCAGAGCACTAGGTCTCAGAATCAGGCTGCCTTTGACAAGCACAAAGGAAAGGCTAGGCCTAAGGGGAAACCCATGGCTAGAGGAGTAAGAAGAAGAAGCAGAGGGGAAGAGAATATTCCTCCGGTCCTACCCACAACATGTGTTGAGGTAATGGGGGTGTTCCTAAATCCAAGTTTGAAAGAAGGACTACCAGAAAATATTGGATCCTATGGGACTCCTGAACTACCCATCTTGCTGGTAGAGGGGAGAGAGGTAGGGGCCAACAGAAAAGAAGATCATCATGGATAGGCCTGTGGAGAAGGGCCTGCTTCCAGTGGGAGGATTCCCCTCCAGAGAAGCAAAGAATACATGAGGAAGGTGGGTTACTGGAAAGGGCACAACGTCCTTTCTTCGCGAAATGTGTTTTCGTGTTTTTTTTACCGCAAATCTTTTAACAAAAAAACGCATCTGATTTTTTATGGGGGGGGTAGAAAATGATATATGGGGTGTGGGTGTTTGGTAATACATACACAATTAAAGGGAACGGGGGAGGAGCTCCCACAAAAATAATGTAAAATAAAATTTGATGGGTTTTTTATTTAAAAAAATGGCTGTAAAAAAAGCCACGAAAAATACATCCCACGATGAAATGACATGGAACCCTGGAAAGTAAGCCCACAGAGCAAACTGTGAGGTTGCCGGTTCTTCTGGATGTGTAGCCCTTCCTCCTACAGTTGATGTGTGTGACTTCCTAGTGTCAGGATACCATCAGAATGGTCTAACACGCTGTTGGTCCAAGATGGGTGTCCCAGTAGGAAACCAATGTAGGGGTTTTCTGGCATCTTGCTTGTTCGGACTGATTTTCTATTCTCTGGTTTGGTGGACAGATGTATAGAAAACAACCTAATTTTGTGACAGGGACAACTCTGGAAGCTGTAGCTAAACCAATTGAAGGTAGGTGGACGAGTAGTCTAGGTCAAGGTGGTGAGCCTGTAAGGGGTCCTCAATGAGCACACTCAGGGAAAAGTCAAGGAGCACACTTAGACATCAGTTAGAAAAATGCTTATTTAATTATGGTCATGAAGCACTGCAGACAATGGGCCTCATTACGAGGTCGGCGGTAAGGGGTTAACGGCAACGGTAAGGGTGCCGTTGCTGTTAACCCCTTACCGCCGCATTATGAGATCCCGCTTAGGGACCAGGGAGCTAATAACGGGCCCTCGATTAGCGGGCCCGTTATTAGCTCCATCCCCATTCCCATTGAGCCCTATGGGGGCTCCAATGTGAATGGGGAATGGTTCTCAGAATGGGGACTTACTGGGTCCTCCAAGGTTGGAATGACCCGGTAAGTCCCTATTCCGAGAACCCAGACCCGGAATGCAATAAGGGGGTAGCCATGGTGCTACTAGCACCATGGCTACCTCCAACCTGCTCTCATCTATTTAAAGGCCCAAATAGACTCATTAAGAGACGAGGGAAAATTAGCACTTCTCCTCCTACTAGACCTATCAGGTGCCTTTGACTTGGTGGACCATAAAGTCATGTGCAGTCATTTGGACTCAGCAGCCCATTTTTCTAAGGAAGCCATAGTCTGGATTCAGTCTTTCCTCAGTGACAGGACCATGAGGGTCTTCTCCTCTTTAGCCGCAGCAGAGCCGATAACTATTACCTGTGGAGTGCCCCAGGGATCATGTGTCTCGCCAACACTCTACAATATCTTCACAAAGCCACTCTTTGACGATCTTGACAATCTGGGTATCACTTATACCAACTACGCAGACGATACCCAGATTCTCTTACCACTCACTGGAGATTATGGGGAAGATCTGGCTATGGTGAACAGAGTCTTAATCCTATCCAGAACCCTTATCCTATCAAAACTTGATTATTGTAATGCTCTCGACATAGCGACAAACAAACAAACCATCAACAGAATACGTGTGCTCCAAAATAATGCTCTTAGGGCTGCCTTAAGCATCCCTAGAAGAGCACATACATCTGTAATAAGAAGGAAAGACAAATGGCTCTTGGTACCTGAAAGAAAATCTGTTAGGCTGCTAAGAACAGCCAACCCCAAATGTCTCCAAGTGCCAAGATTTAAACTCTCTACCATTGGAGGGTCCAGCTTCCCAGTGAGTGCAGCACAACTGTGGAACTCACTACCCCACACACACAGATCTGACCAAACATTTATCAAATTCAGAAAAAACATAATTCAATGTCTCTTGGAGAAAGATATGTAACCTACACCTTCCCACTGAACTCACTTAGCCCTGCCTACATGTAATGTATTTCTGATATAGATTCACTGCTATGTAAATGTTTTTTATTATGACATGTTACCTACAGATGCATTCTGCTATACATGTACCATTTTGTTTCACCCTCGTCATGTAACGTTGAGGTAACTGTTTTACATTGCTACGCAACACTGTACTAAGCTGTAAGTTCTCTTTTGTTCACATGCGCCCTGATACTCCTGGGTCCGGCGCGCACAATAAATAAACAAACAAACAAACAAAAACCTTGTATTGAGGCCCAATGACTACTAACAGGTAATATCACACACCACTAATAATAGATGCATATATACAATCACTGAGTAGGGCAAAATACATATGGAAACATCTGTAAAGGAGGTTAAGTATTAGTATGCAGCCCTACATGTCCTCAGAGATACAACGCTAACTTTAGAAGTCCATCCCTAAAATGGATGGGGTTTTGTGCCTGAAAGTTCACCAAAGTGCCACACAGTTTTGTGAGACAGGAAAACATATGTAGGATCTCGTGGGTCCAAGGGTTGAAGGACAAGTTATGCTAACTAACAAAAGTGTCCCCAACTTTCAGAGTGCTGGCAAGAGCAAGCAATGGCAAAGCCAACATTTCTAAACTTTTAAAAAGGGGAGTTAGGGGTTTCGGTAAATATTGTTACAACTCACACCCCATACACCGATTTTTACAGGCCTAGTCAGCTTGTGAACTGGCATATAACTCTTTCTTCTGAGAACTACTTCCGAGAACCGTGGCAAAGACTTTTCCGTTTATCTACCAGAACCGTTTTTACCTATACAAGACTCTAGCCGATTGACTTTGGCCTACCTATTGCATTGAACCAACTCCTCTGGTGAACTCAAGCTATATGCACTGTTTTAAACTAACTCTACTATTCGTTTTATTAACTTATGCCTTTTTGCTCCTACTTCAAATGCTCTGAATGCCATTTTGCTCCTACTTCAAAGTAGTTTAAATGTTTCAGAACTGGTTGGTGTGAAGTATTGTAGGATATTTTTGTGTAATATTGATTGCCTCCTTTTAGTGAATGTTTTCTAACTGACTGTGTAATAAATTAATAAGTGTTTTACCAAGAATCCTTGAGTGTAAGCATCTATTTGAATACTTGTAATTGTAGACCTCTGTGTAACCTCATTACAAGCTCACATTCCCTCTTGAGATAAGCCTGGCTGCTCAGCTCGCTACCAAAAACTGTGTGGTACAGGCTTAGGTCTTCCTTACACCTGTAGTCATAGTTGTGTGTAGTGGTCCCAGAGGGTACTGCATGCAAGCTTTGCCTAACAGTGGATTAGGTCCAGAAAGTCCCAACCCACTTCCTGGCTGCAAACACATGGCCCTGCAATAGCGCACACAATGCCTCCGCTTTCCTGGGCACTGGAAGACCATATACGGATTTTCCTAGCCTCTCAGGGCAGGAAAAAGGGTAAAAGACAAGATGGGCAAGGGACAAACGAAAAACCTCGGGGCAAGGCCATGTTTGGACGGTAGCCACAGTAGGTAGCCAAACACGATAAACTCAGTAAGGCTAAAGTAAAATGTACCAAATAAATAGTACAAAGTCACTGCTGCCACCAGCTTGTCCCTTTAGCACACCTAGAGTAACTACACATCCTGAGTGTTAGTCTAGGGCAAACATAAGTGTACCACATTGCACTGCATTGGAAGGTGCATTGTTCAATGATAAAAAGTTACCAGAGTGATAGCAAGTTACTGAAAGTGGCAACACTGTAACAAGACTAAGGAAAACAGTGTTTCCCAGTACTGACAGCATGAAGGACATGTCAGTTTTCCCATGACAAATTAGCTGAAGGCTAATTTGGTTATTCCTTTGACTCTGGAGACGCCAGGCAAGAAGTTACAATTGGTGATTACTGATCACAACAACATATGTCGTGCCTATCCACAGGGAATGACGGCCAAGTGAGTCATTGACACCTGAGTGTCAGTGCCAGAGGGAGCTCCTCTGCTGTACTCCAGAATAGTCAGACCCAGTGGAAGGAGGGTGAAGTGACCTGTCAAGTGTCACTGAGCTGTCATCCACAGGAAAATGGGCTGAGAGACTTGCCAGTTCTCTGCTACGTTTGATTGGAGCCTTTAGTGAGCCCCAGAAAAGGGAGTGGGATCTTCTCCGGTCAAACTTTGTCCCTAAATCCCTGAACACATGAGAGTGGTCTGGGCCTTGCCAGGTTTCACAGCTTGGCATGGTAATCTATTCAGAGGGCCTTGGTGAACCTAGAAGGTTACCATAGAGTTCCCTATGAACAGTGTGGAGGATTCTGTCTTTAGGAATACAATTGGATCCCTACTTATAGCTACAGAAAGGGGGCCAGGGAAATCTATATCCCTGTCCTGTGCCAGAGCAGCCTTTCTAGTGGCTGCAGCGAGGATGACCTATCAGAAAGGTGAGATGGAGACTTTGCTGAGGCAATCTCCCCCCCTTGTTTTCACTGAAACCCACTGTAACAGATTGGTGTGAACCAGACAGTAGTATCGAGATTCATTTTCATTTTTATTAGTTGTATGGTTAAATAAAGGTTTTAACACATCATTCATGCGAAAAACACACAGCTTAATAACTTACATTTCATTATGTCCAGTACAATTTCTTTTTAAAGCTATTGTCAATAATCAATCTAGAAAAACATATGAGAAACTAATCTAGGAATAAATAGAAATAAACATGTTTTAACAAAAAAAACTATCTCGGTTAAGTTAAAATAGTACACAAGAAAGTTTAATCCTTACCAATTTACATACCTCAACCATATGTTGGCAAGATAAATAAAACTTAGGTCTTATTATTTTTGTAGTAACCTTTTTCAATTTGCAACCACATATGATACAGCATAAAGTTTATTATGCAATCACCCGAGAATAATGAGGACCATGATTGATCTGAATGAAAATTATCCATTTGGTATCTTGGATTATGAAAACCTTTAACATATACTTCATTCAATTTACTGCAATTGGTGGGATGTCTTGGTGTTTCTATCTCAAGCCCACATAATCTGCATAGACTCATATCATAAGGTAATTTCTTCCATGCCCCACTTCTAGAGAGCGAGGGAAGGAGATCCAACCTAAGCAGCATTATGCATCTTCTTACATTACTGCAAGGGGAGTCAACCTGAAAACTTTGTTTGACATAGGCCTCATATTTCTTGTGTTTACCTAATGTCGTAGCATTTGCATTTCTGTCCCATATTTTAGCAAGTTTCTTTAACTGTTTTTCCATTACGATAATAGGCATTTCTTCATCAGTGTCAAAGTCAATGGGCCTCAGTACGACTTTGGCGGTAGCCATGCCGCTGTTAGAGGCATGGCTGGTGCCAAAATCGGGTCCGGGTTCCCTGAATGGGGAATTACCGGGCCATTCTGCATTCGGAGGGCCCGGTAATTCCTCCCTCCAGGAACCCGGGTCCGGACCTTCCCCATTCCCATTTGAGCCCCCATAGGGCTCAATGGGAATGGGAGAGGGAGCAAACAACGGGCCAAATACGAGCGGCCCGTTGTTTGCTCCCTCCTCCCCTTGCGGGACCTGGTAAGGACGCCTGGTTCGACCAGGCGTTCCTTACCGGGTCCCGCGAGGGGAGCTTATAATGAGGCGGAATGGGTTTAACTGGTCCGCCTCCTTTAGCGGAGCCCGTTAACCCGTTCCGCCTCACTTGTAATGAGGCCCAATATCTTCCCGAAAAGTAACTACATCATTTTTCCATTCGGCCAAGGGACTACCAAGGGCACCATCACCCAACAAATGTTTAAAATTAGAAAAAACAGAATCACAATCATTACACTTGCCTAATATTCGCAAGTAAAATATTCCCATTGCTATCTTCTTCTGGGTGGATAGGAAAGTCAGGCCCAGTTCACGGTTGATCCCTTCCACTGGGCTGATTTAGGGAAGTCCAAAGTTCGCCTCCACAGTCTGCCCTCTACTTTAAGCCATTGTATTTCCTTCAATGTGAATATCTCTAGGCTATAACACAGGCTTGGGATCCAACTGGTTTTATAGAGTCTTACTAGGCCCTCAATCAAGTGATCACCTTTATATTTTATAAAGTTTAAAATGGCATTTTTTCCGACACATTTTTCAACTTGGCTCACATTCATGTTGTAGATATATACGTGCCCAAATACATACATATGAGTGGACCACTTGAATCTTCTCCTTGACCATTTTCCACACAAATTTAGTGGACTTTTTCTTACGTGGGTGGATTACCATAATGTTGGTTTTCTGGTTGTTAGCAAACTATTCTCAAGGGAGTATTGCCATAAAGCATCCACACTTCTTTGGAGCCCAATCGGTGTCCTATCCCGTAGTAAGGTGTCATCCGCATGTGCTAACCATGCAATTCTTTGCTTACCAATTTTTGGAGTAAAGTTGTGACATATCAACAGTGGATCCCACACCCGAAACATATCAATTATACAGAGTCTGAGCTGAGGGGGCAACCTTGTTTTAATCCAAAATTAGTACACATTGACACACTCAGGGTGCCCTCCTGATCTAGTGGGATATGGACCTCTTTATTGGTATACAGCTCTCGGATAAAATGAAGTACTATAGGGCTTAAGTTCCACTTTTTTTATTTAGACCATTGTAAGTCTCGATCAGTGATATCAAATGCTCATTTAAAACCTATAAAACATATGTATAATGCCCCTTTTTTCGTTTTCAATTTTTCTCATAGTAAACACAACAGTGACCATAGGTTAGATAGGGTGCCCGTGCCTTGTCTAAACCCCAATTATTGATTAGAGAGCAGATTAAGCTTATCCAGGCATTAATTTCCTGTAACAGTAATTTAGCAAA
This sequence comes from Ambystoma mexicanum, assembly GCF_040938575.1. NCBI lineage: Eukaryota > Metazoa > Chordata > Amphibia > Caudata > Ambystomatidae > Ambystoma > Ambystoma mexicanum. The sequence goes on along the minus strand of NC_090933.1, from coordinate 1,373,316,323 downwards.
TATCTTGGAGCTCAGATCTGTCATAGCTAAAATTATTATTATAATTCGACGTATTGTCTTGCTCCTTTTTAAAAATTGGGATTAAAGGCATGATCCGGTAAAAAATGTTATTGTCCCTACGGGTCGGCCATGTTTTTTTAAGCCTAAGTGGCTCGATATTAGAAACATTTCCTATGGACCTTACCCGAGTTTTCGTCCATTAAACACACGCGAAAACAGGCACATGGGCAGTGCCATTTTGTGATAATCCTATCATTTCCCCCATCGCCCTGGCTGACCTGCTTTTGCGGCACTAAATCCCCCGCCACTGAGCCTGTCATCAGCAGATACGTACCGCCCATTTCCCAACGCCAAAGCACGTCTCGTGTCAACAATCGCTGCGCCTCAGCTAATGACGTGTCGCCATGGAAATGGCAGGAAGCCTCTTTCCTCAATAAGTATAAACAGACCGTTTCACAAAACACAGCAGCAGATTTTCGATTCCATTCCTCTCTCTGTGTTACTTTGAGTATTCTGTGACCCGTTTCTGTGCTCTGGTCAGCTACCTTCGCCGCTTGTAGCCCGTGTGAACACCTGTACCATCTCTATAAATTATTGTACTTTGTTTACCACACAATGGCTACAATAATGCCCTACATGTACGAGCCCGAGTATACCGAGGAGGAACTACTGGAAAGGGAAGCAAGCGAAAACGATGGGGATTCGGACAACAGTTGGGAGGACGATTCAACAGATGAAGCGCCTGGGCCTAGTCGCATGGACGGCGTCTCCACCTGGTGCACATGCAATCGGTGCGAGCTAATGCCAACCGAGGACGAGAACTGCTGCTGCCGAGAAAACTGGGGATGCCTGGCCTACATTTCGGAAGGCGAGCCACGACCGCAATGCATCACCGAGCTGCCAGACTTCAGGGCAGCCTGCCTCACACGGGCCGTTTTGAGAATAATGATGGTGCTTATGCACGAACTTCGCGCAACTGTTCGTCCTCGTAATCCGAGTAACGAGTAAATATACTCTGCTTGTCATGCCACTCCCATTTCATGGTCTTCTACTATATCCAAAATAATATATTCATCTCATAGTAACGCATGAAAGTCGTTCAATAGTGTGCATTGTCTAGATAGCATTTGTCCGTGCAGAATGCCATTAGTTACAAGAATTGTCATTGACAACAAACGTTTATTAAACTTATCTTGGTCATTTAAAAACAGTTTGTTTCATTCCTTTTCACAGGTTGTACAGACTGGTGGCCTATCGTTCCTTTACATGGTGGCTCCACAGGAGGCTTGGACACCGTGTTCGAAGAGTGATACCTGCCTGTGCCGTTCGTGCCATAAGAGAAACGTTCCCGAGTGACAGCGGTCAGTACAGGGGATTTTCTCTCGCTGTGCTGCAACCTGACCTGTATAATCTTTAAAGTCTTGCATTTTTGTGTCATGAAAATAAGTTACAAAATAAAACACCACATATATTTTAACAACGGTTGTTTCGATTTTTTAAATGAATCAAGTGTGTCTCCATTCAAGGATGGACGTCAGACATCTGTGCGCCGAATTGGTGAAGGTTATGGTCGCTGTGAAGCATGGTGGTCACTATCTATCTAAGCTAAAATTAAATATTCTCGATAATGCATGCACTAAATAACACTTGTTCAAAGTCTTTCAGTAGGTTATGTCTCTATAAAAGCCACACATATATCTATAATATCAATTAACATTGGATTATACAGGCCTTAGGTCAAGGGTCTTGACCACTATAATACACTGGTTGAAGTATGGGTCTGTGCTCACAAGAATCTCCGGTATGTGGCATTTGTTATTGATAGGCAACGATATTCTGCAGTAGAGGGCAAGGGGTCTCCATTCAGCAGTCTTCCTGTGCCTTATCTGCACGCCCCAGGCCCCTCCATCCCACCCACCCTCTATCAAAGGAGGTGCGCGCCAGTGGATGCGCGCTGTCAGGCGCGCGAAAGGCAAAGGTGCTAAACTACATGTACACTTGAAAAGGTATCCCACGCCAAGGGGCCATCGGTCACATGGCCTCCTCAGACACCGTGTCTCCATGCAGGCCTCCCCTTGATGCAGGCCGCTCCCCTGCAATCCACATAAGTGTGTCACCATTCGGCAGTCTTCCTGTGCCTTATCTGCACGCCCCAGGCCCCTCGATCCCACCCACCCTCTATCAAAGGAGGTGCGCGCCAGTGGATGCGCGCTGTCAGGGGCGCGAAAGGCAAAGGTGCTAAACTACATGTACACTTGAAAAAGTATCCCACGCCAAGGGGCCATCGGTCACATGGCCTCCTCAGACACTGGCCCTCATTACGACCCAGGCGGTAAGTTACCGCCTGGGCCGTGACTTTACCACCATGGCGTAAACTACGTTTACGCCATGGTGGTTGGCGGACTTACCGCCCCATTCCGACCTTGGCGGGGCGGTAAGTCCCCAATCCCCATTTACCCTTCCCCATTCCCATTTTTGCCCCATAGGGCATAATGGGAGTGGGGAAGGCGTTAATTACGCCACCGTAAATTACGGTGGCGTAATTAACTCCATGGTCCCTTAGCGCCATGGATTTTAACACCTGCTAAAAGCAGGTGTTAAATCCGCCATGGCGCTAAGGGACCTCGTACTCAGGCGGTAAGGGTCGGTGCTGTTTACGGCGCCGTAAACCCCTTACCGCCTGAGTTGTAATGAGGGCCACTGTGTCTCCATGCAGGCCTCCCCTTGATGCAGGCCGCCCCCCTGCAATCCACATAAGTGTGTCACCATTCGGCAGTCTTCTTGTGCCTTATCTGCACGCCCCAGGCCCCTCCATCCCACCCACCCTCTATCAAAGGAGGTGCGCGCCAGTGGATGCACGCTGTCAGGGGCGCGAAAGACAAAGGTGCTAAACTACATGTACACTTGAAAAGGTATCCCACGCCAAGGGGCCATCGTCACATGGTCTCCTCAGACACCGTGTCTCCATGCAGGCCTCCCCTTCAAGCAGGCCGCCCCCCTAATACCACGACATACATACGTCATTCATTCACAAACACACCACAGTTTGTAATACTTTAAAAACCACTCGATATGTCTCATGAGAACATCTTTGTGCTTTGCAAGTCAGCTCCTGAACGTGCTACCTGGGAACCACTGAGATCTATGCTAATCTGCTCGTCGTCGTGCTATCCGTGACCTTCTGTGACCGCTTCAAGCATACCCATCAGTGCGCTACCTGTGGCCATCCACCTATTCTCCCGCAACATACTGCTCTGCTTGCTGAATCCAACTGTTTGTTGGTCAAGGTAAGGCCATGTATCCTGGTCATATTTCGCAGATTTTTAAATTTCTATCTATTTGCGAGTAGAGTACCCAATAGTGCTATGTTCATTGGTCTCATTGCTATTGACTTGAATTTCCATTGCTATGCTATCAATAGATCTATTTATTTTCATCTGTGTCAATTGTCATTGAATTGCATCCTTCGGGGCTCCAGTCTATAATGTAAGCATGTTTCCTTCTCGTGCAAGACAGAACATCCAAGGGACGAGTCACATGTTCAGAGTTTAGTATAGAGTTTTGCATCAAATCTTTATTCATGAATATTGTATAATAATGTCGATATTTACTTTTCAGATTTGTCAACAATGCCTGCCTGTTCGATTAGCGGTTGCCCTTCGAAGACCCATGCGAAATCTGAAGGCACTACAATGCATGTATTCCCGAAAACTGTTGATCGAATCAGAGAATGGGTCAGACATTGCAGATATCCACTGGATGAGCTTGAAAGTAGAGTTCAACAAGTCTTACAGGACAAGAGGGGTGATCGATACCGCATCTGCAGCCTGCACTTTTCCTCGGATATGTACGCCACATCTTGGGTAACAAAGAAGAATAAACAGCGAACGACATGGAAATTGCTCGCAAACGCTATTCCCACTCTATTCGTCCACATTCCGCCTCTGGTGAGTCAAGTGTCCGGATTTAGCTTTAGGCCTTGCGGCAGTGTGTAGGTAGCCTAATGGATTAATTGATATTTTAGGTGTTGTATCCCTTGTAATACTTTAGATATTGATATGAGTGTATAGCTTTTTGAATAATTACATTTTTCAATAAATTCTTTTTCGATTTCATAACCCACAAACGAAATGTATATATATGCGAACAGGGAACTGCGCTATATTGCGAATTTTTCAAGTATTCTGTCGCCTTACATGGCTATTTTTAATATTGGCATTTCATTATCAATCAATAATTTACCTTTACAACTTCTTGACTCTCTCTTCAATCTGAAGCAAGAACATTCTACATCCTTGACGTGCTCGCAGTTATCAACCACTTCTAGCGCTTATCAGGTAATCTTGCTACGCTACTCCGCTACAGACTTGTTTTATGCATGTCAAGTAATAGTTTTATTCTATCGTGTAACTATTTTTTTGAAAGTTTGGTTAGTGCTTTCCAATTGATATACACCTTAGTTACCGTCCACTGGTGTTCGTTTTCAATTATAATTAGTGTTATCCATACTAATGCAAGTACTGTCTTTCAGGGAGATGCTGAAGCGTCCGCCACATCTACAACATTTCTAGATGTTCCTCACCAGCAGGAGGTATGGATACTGACAGCTCCATCGAGCGTCATCATCAGAGCTGTAATACTTGTCGTTTGATTGTTCTACGCAATGTTTCATTCGTGGTTAGCCATTGATATGTACCAGTGCTGTCGACCCCAAGTGTGTGTTATGTTTTCAATATTGTAATCCTTACTAATGCGAGTACTATGTTTCAGGCAGTTTATGGAGCGTCAACCCCTGCACTTGATGCAGAGCCTGACATTCAAGTAATTCCAGGGGAAGTGGAAGCGGGACCTTGCGTTTACGAATCGGCGCAACAGCTTTCGGAAGTGCGCACTACATTTGCAACATCCATGGATATTCTTCAGCAGCACGAGGTATGGATAATGACAGCTCCATCATACGTGATCATATAACGTGAATACATTTGCTAGACTTTCTTCCCTATTAACGCAAGTGCTGTGTTTCAGGGAGACGACGGAGCTTCCACTACAATCACAACATCCCATTTAGATGCAGATGTAAAGGAATCGGTGAAATCAGTCGTTGAAATCTGCATATTTTGAGTTTCCTTTATTGTTTTAGACAATGCATCATTTGTGGTTATCTCTTTATATGTACCTGTGCCGTCGACGCCAAGTGTGTGTTATGTTGCAAATATTGAAAAGCATACTAATGCATGTACTGTGTTTCAGGGAGATGCTGATGCCTCCTCTCCAATACAACCATTCATGGCAGTCCATGCAGAGCCAGAGGTATGGATACTGACAGTTCCATCGAACTACATCATCACTGGTCGAATACTTGTTGTTTGATTGTTCCAAACAATGTTTAAATCGTGTTTGGCTATTGAGATGTACCTGTGTGTTCGTCCTCACGTGTGTTTTATGCTAACAATATTTTGATACATAGTAATGAAAGTACTATGTTTCAGGGAGTCGATGGAGCCTCATTCCGTGCTGTCTATGCGGATACAGAAAATATAGTCGTTGCAGCGCAAGAGGAAGGGAGGACATGCGGAAACGAATCGGAGCTACAGCGTGCAGATGTTGAAGGTCGAGTCAAAAAAGTTGCAAAGAAAAGAAACCAAAAAAAGGTTAGTCACAAACAGTTCATAACTTTTCAAAATTGTTTGTGCTGGGGACTATTATATGTTTTTTTTCCAGTCAATTGGACTACATTTTATCTTGTGTTTAAACTGTGCATCTCTTTTCCAATCTCTCCTCTAGTTACCCGTGGGTGTCAGAACTATACATACACAGACAGTGAAGCGAATGAGAGATGTTGCTTGCCAGACCATGTACACTATGGAGGAACTATTCATTGAGGCGCAGCGTGTTCAGGCTCGAGATGCTCCTGTCCAATGGCCAGAAACTGAATTTGCTGAGTTTGGAGAATACAGCAAAGTTGCATTGGACCATTGCTACAGTGAGACCGTACCACCGCATATTGAAGATCAATTCACACAATCTACACCCGCCAAAAAATTCCCACCCAAAAACCTATCGACATTGTTGTGTTCTCCCATTAATGCTGAAGTAACAGATGTTGAAATGACTGAGAATGAACCAGCAGCATCCATCGACGCATCAGAACTTGATATCAGCGATATTACTTTCCAATGTGTTGAAATCTCCACAACGTCACAGGCCGAAACAACGTTGACGCCGGATGACAATCTAATGAAAGAGAGCAAATACATTGTATTCGACAGTTGTTTGATGGATATTATAAGTATGCTGAAATGTGGGCATTCCTTTAGAGGGAAAGTATGTGGGAAGCCATTGAATAATGTGACTCGTCAAATAAAAGGCAGTAACGTCAAAATAAAGGCCGCCTGTAGATTAAATCATATGTTCTCATTGTCTGCACAACCGATGCTGGGGAAAATGCCAGCAGGCAATCTACTGTGTGCAGCTGCATCACTTTTTAGTGGCTCCAGTTTTAGAAAGTTAGAGGCTTTCTTTCAGTTTGTGGGACTCCATTTAATTTCTAAAACGCAGTACTACAAATACCAACATGATTATCTGTTTCCGGCCATTAGTGATGCTTGGAAAATTGAACAATTGTCTCTAGCAAGTACATTCGAAGGGAAACGATTCTGGCTAGCCGGCGATGGACAGTGAGACAGCCCTGGATTTTCTGCCAAGTACTGCACCTACCACTTTCAGGACATGGATAGTAAGAAAATTGTGGGTTTGTTGGTCGTGCAGGTGTCACAATGTACATCCTCAGTGGCCATGGAGAAACTAGGATTTATAAAATCAGTGCAAGATCTACAATCAAGGGGAATGGACATCGAACTCATAGCCACGGACAGACACGTTTCAATTGCCAAGACAATGAGAGAGCAGTTCCCAAATATTAATCATCAATTTGACGTATGGCATCTTGCTAAAGCAATCAGTAAGAAAATCTCGGCTGCAGGAAAAAAGAAAGGTTTTGAAAGTATTTTGCAGTGGTCCCAGTCTATCACAAACCATCTTTGGTGGAGCTCAAAAACTTGTGAAGGGTCAGTGGAAATACTACTTGAAAAATGGCGGTCACTGATGCACCACTGTACCAACGTTCACTGCTGGTCAGAAAACCAACATTTCAACCAATGTGAACATGGCCCTTTGTCCCCAGTGGAGGCACGGAAGAAGAAGTGGTTGATTCCATCTTCACCGACACACAAAGCCATTGAGAAGATTGTTTTCGACAAAACTCTATCGAAAGATTTGAGAGGACTGACAGAATTCTGTCACACAGGAGGTTTGGAGGTGTTCCACAATATGTGCCTCAAGTACAGACCAAAGCGCTTGCATTTTAGCTATCGGGGCATGAAACATCGCACTCTACTAGCGGTCTTGGCCCATAACAGCAATGTCGGACGTGAACAATCTAGGACTAGGGGTAAAGTAAGGATGCCTCGCTACAATAAGCGCTTTTCAAAATGAACGAAGCAATGGGTGATCCAACCAGTCTATGATGAAATGCAGTTCGACTTTGTGAAAGGCCTTATTGTTGCTGTGTTAGAGAAGCACAGATATGGAATTTTGGACGTTTCTGTGCAGAGCAGTGATGCGTTGCCACCGAACATTGCAACTGTGCCATGTCCACCCAAAGGGGAGCTGGTTGTGAGGTACAAATCCCGGTTTAAATAATTGCAACACGATTGTCTTTTTGTAAATAAATGTTACCGTACAGTGTACCTGGAACCCTAACCCCTACCTTCACCATCATGGGGGGCGAACAAGCGGACCATTGTCTGAATATTGCTGACCATGTCTATACGTCTATAATTGCAATACGATTGTCTTTTTGTAAATAAATGTTATTGTACAGTGTACCTGGAACCCTAACCCCTACCTTCACCATCATGGGTGGCGAACAAGCTGACCATTGTCTGAATATTGCTGACCATGTCTATATGTCTATAATTGCAATACGATTGTCTTTTTGTAAATAAATGTTATTGTACAGTGTACCTGGAACCCTAACCCCTACCTTCACCATCATGGGTGGCGAAATTGCTGGGTGTCATCTTTGAATTCTCTCTCTATTCACCTCATATACGTGTATGTATATATTTTTCTCATGTCTCATCTCATGTAAATGTAAATGCTGCGCACTATTGCGCACTGTTATTGGAGGGGAGGCTTGCGTATTGCAAACAATAAAACAAACAAACAATAAATCTCACTTTTAACTGAACTCCTCTGGTACTTTATACTTTCCCTGACCTTCATCCAAAAATTAAATGTCTCCATAGTTATGATTCTTTGGGGCTGCAAAGCTCGCAGACAACGGGGACAAAATTGGGGGCCTTAGAACGCGCCAAGCGGGCCGTGGCATTTGGGAGAGAAGCCAGTTCGCATTTTCACATTGAGGCGCACTACATAGATGGATTCGAAACTTCAGGTTCTCACAGATGCCTTTACTACGGGATGTTGCAAATAAAGAATGCGAAGGACAGCGGCTTTGATTTTCAGCTCGCGGCCATAAGAGGCCCACAAGTCGCACCGGAAGTATAAGGCTGTATTGCTTTTTGACCTTGAGACAGGGACCATGCCGAAAGAACTTCATTTGAAGGGGGTGTGCAATAACGTAAGAGACGATAAGGCAGAAAATTCTGAAACTAGACTGAGTTTCATGTTAGTTCAGTATACGAAAGATCGTTGTCAAGAGCACAGTCGGATTTACAAACTGCATTACGCAGAGACACAATGGAAATTTCAAATATAATGTGAGTAAATCTTTAGACGCTTTTATACCGGAATGAAGAATTAATGAATGGATGCATGAATAAATGAATGAAGAGCTAGGAAAAGAAAGGGAAACGTGTTCGTAGTGAGCACATGGGCATGCAGGTCCACAGGTCTCAACTATCTCGTTCCTTGGCCCAGCCACTCTTCCCTGCACTGCCTACCTGCACTACGGGACTGTCTCTGTATCCTTCAGCCCCTTCTCCCGGCACTTACCTTGCACTTGCCACCAGCTGGCCCTATTATTTATCATGTATTCTACTAACCATGTACAGCACTTTTGCCCCCCTCTCCCCTTCCCCTTGCGCGATCTGAATGACACCTGGCCTAGTAGTATCGTTGTCTGGCTCCCCTTGTTCCCCCCCTGCCTCGTCGCTCCTTGAAACACTTGTGTATAGGCGCGTTACACATGCCATATCATATATCATATCATTACACAGGCATGTAGACAAACAGTCGTTTCTCATTGTGTGTTGGCCTCGATTTATCTTGTTACTTTTCGCATTGATTTTAGAAACGAACATACTCCATTGAACTATCCTTGCAAGCAAATAGTTTCTGATCGGCCGTAATAAATAAAATGAGTAATATTAAAATGAAGTTCGGCTAGCGAGACTAATTATCATTTTTTTGTTTTCATAACAGGTATTTGATCCCATTCTGCCACTGCCATCTGTTTGAGACACCGGCGGATGGATTCTTCAGCAGACACCTGAAGCTTTGTGTCAACAACTGGAGCACGATCACCATATTATGGGACGATCGCCAAGGGCCCACATGCCCTTACGCTGTACTAGTGGCTAGAAGCAACATATCAACCTTTACGCTGGACTAGTGCCTAGTTGATGGAACAGCCTTGCGGTTCACCGTGCTTCCAAAGTGATTCTTTTTACGAAAATGAACACCCTGTGTACCATAAAGGAACAGTGCGTGACTCAAGATGAAACGGAACAGTTATTGCGGATACAGATAAAAGAAAATAAATGGCTTTTGGAGTTCAAATGGCAATTGCTGAATATTCTCTAAACATTAATGTCAAATAAATGTACTTTACCAAATGTACCGTGTTGCTGTTTCATTTTAAAGTACAGTTTCATATTCCGAATTGTGGCGCGCTGTGTTGTGAGTTGATCTGTGTTGGTTTCCGGGTTCTGTGTGGAGTCGGGCAGAAGACGACTGGGCGCGTTTGCGTATGCAGCACAGTAACGTCACGGAGAGAGGCGGGGAATATGAATGTTTTGATAATGTCAGGCTCAGGGGCGGGGGATTTGATTTAGTGCCGCAAAAGCAGGTCAGCCAGGGTAATGGGGGAAATGATAGGATTATCACAAAATGGCAGCGCCCAGGTGCCTGTTTTCGCGTGCGTTTAATGGACGAAAACTCGGGTAAGGTCCATAGGAAATTTTTCTAAAATCGAGCCACTTAGGCTTAAAAAAAACATGGCCGACCCGTAGGGACAATACATTTTTTTACCGGATCATGCCTTTAAGATCAAGGCCGTCCAACTATTGGCGATAATTCCTGATATAGTAATGACCCTATATATAAGGTCCAAGGTCGTAGTCCAATAAACCAGATCTTTCTTAAATGCAAGATTAGGAATGCCATCTGGACCAGGGGCTCTTGACGTTTTTGGATTGCTTATCATTCTTTCCAACTCTTCAATATCCAGAGACAATACATTTGCATAGGACGCACTGAAGCCAATACCATCCTTATAATATAGCTGTTGAATATGTACCTTACACTTGATTTCTGAAATACAGTTAATTTCTTTTTATGCAAACCATACACCAGCAGTATATTTGTGATACAAGGCCCAAAAGCTACAAGCATCTATGTTTCTTACCATCTGGCACATAAGGGACAATCTTTTTGCAAATTCTGACGCCTTGCGTCTTTTCACAAAATGTGTATACCTGGTTTTGAGATTAGCACGTTTTCTATGTAGATTATCTTTATCAAAACCTTTACTTTTCAAGACTTGTTAATCTATAAAGGGTCTGTTACCCTTAAGCAATTATTATATCAAAGGTTTTATTCTTAGTAGTGCTTTCAGTAAGATTTTTGTTTTGTTTATTGAAGACATGTTGTTTAGAGAATGTATCAATTAGCTCAAACTCTTACCCCATCACCCCATGCAGCCAATTATCTTTAAATAAATCTTAAAATCGAGAAGCATACTCATTTATATTTCTAGTAATCCAATATATTCCGTTACATGTATTGTTCAATATAGTGCTACTTTCCATTTTGCTTTTTGATTCTGTGATAATATTCAAAGAAAAATGTGTAACCACATGATCGCTCGCAGATGTTTGAATGAGTTTCAAAATGACCCATAAAATTCAACAACGATTTCGGGAAAAGAATATAATCAATTAATAATGTTTTTTTCACCAAATGACCATGTAAAGGGTGTAGAGCAGAGGGTACCTGCATCCATGTACAATTGAAATAAACGATTGATGTTTACAAATGATGGCCATAAATTCCAAGGAATTATATCCTCCTCTTAGTGCTGTATTATCATCGCACCAAGTTGGTCAGTAAACCTTGGTAAAGGCTCAATCTGTTCCTTTTAAAGATCTGTTAAAACGTTTGAAGTTAAGGTCACCCAGAATAATAAATAGAGCCTCAGATTTCAATCCTATCCAATTACCCAGACCTTTCTGTAGGTAGTCAATCTTCGTTGTTAAACTATTACCTGGAGGATTGTATACATTTATAATAAGTAACCTCCCCCTTATTCACTTTCACCTCTAAAATCGCTGCCAAGATGAATGGATAATCATTAGGAAGCCGATGCTCTGTTAAGGTCAAGTAGTTTTCTGTCACCAACACTAAGCCTCTATACAGTCCCTCCCTCATTCTTCAAATATTGTACAATATTTACAGTCTGGCATCATTATCTCTTTATCAGCTTTCACATCTTCTTCCCAGTCTACATGGTCCTCATCCTCATTCTTTTCTAAATCCTGTGCATTTTCTATATTTTCGTAGGATTGGGCAAAAGAAACCTTGTTCGTTTTCTCCGTTTTCTCGGGTTTTCGAATTACCCAGGAGCCAAGGGGACCCTGGAACCATCCTTTCTGCTTCTTCTTGATATTTTGCCTTTTAGGCATCATATCCTTATCAATCAATCGAAAGCTGTCTGTGGTTTCAATACAGCTAATCCTATCATAGTGTGTATCTGCTAATTCGCCTTCTTCGTACAGGTTTTCTTTTTACATGCCGTTTTCGGCAGTTTCTTTTTATACTTTCGTTTTTGATCTTTTATCAATTGGGGGCTATTTTCAGTTATAATAATTGGAGAGACACTCTTATGAACATAATATGACAGTGTGTATTTGATGATGGTGAAGATTGCATCATCAGCATCCATTATTAAAACCTCTTGTATAGGGCTCAATCTATGTTCTTCCAATTGGCGTTTATCAATAAGTGGAAAAACTTCTCTTGCCACGTCATTTGTACTACAGTTAGTATTGTACAGCACGACATCCACCAACTTAATCAAACCAACTTTTATCGTTTGCTGTTCCTTATACAAGGTGTTACATAAAGTAAATAATGCTTTCAATATTTTTACATTTTCTGGGTCATCAGAGGAGAAGGAGACGTTACCAATTGGAGAAGAGGCATATGCCGTGGCGGCAATTCTGGTCAGAACTTGTTGAACTTTCCATAATTGCCTGTGGGATCTCCTCCGGTGCATCTAACATTTTCTCTTTATTTTCAATACTACTCCTCCCATCTGTTCCATCTCTTAAACTTAGGGAACAAGCTAGTTGCAGCAGTTACTTTTTGCTATTTTTTATTGTATTTTACCTTAGCCGTACCACATTAACCGCTTTTGGCTACCTACTGTGGCCATGCCACATGATTTTTCATGTGTCCCTTGGCCATCTGGTCTCTAACCATTCTTCCTGGCCTTTGAGGCCAGGAAAATACTTATCTAGACTTCCGGTGTCCGGGAAAGCCGAGCCTTTTTGCGGGCTACTGCAGGGCCATTTGCGTTTACGGCCAGGAAGTGGGTTGGGACTGTCTGGTCCCAATCCACAAACTGTTTTCAGTGTGTCTGAATGGTATTCATGAGTTGTGACTCCAGTGGTCCCGAATGGACCAATGCTGGGTGGGGGTGTGTGTGGGCCAGATCTTTGATTTGCTAGTGGGAGTTTCAAACCTTGCCTGTTTTTTTTGTTTATTAGGACCCCTGCACCCACTCTAGAGGGATCCTGGAAGAAACCGAAGGAGCTAAGTATCCTGTACAGCTGCAAGACTTGCAAGGAGACAGTGGACCCATTGGAAAAAGGCTTGGAGTCCAACTTCTGCTGCTGTCCTAGAAGAGCCCCGTCTTGTTGAAAATCTCCAGTGGTCCTGCGAAGGAGCTGCGACCCTTGGAGTGCAGGGAGCATCCATTCTCAACATCAGCTCAGAGTTATGCGAAGAGCCTTCAGAAGTACCCCTAGTTCACTCAGTGGCAGACCAGCTCAGAATGTGATCTACCATGTCCCTGCTCCGAGTTGAGGCCTGGAACTTGGAGAATCGCCAGCTTGTGTTACAAGAGTAGCCTCTGCCAAGTTTCGTGGTTCTGGCATCAAGGGAGCCTGATATAGGAGGCCATGTCTGCCCGTGGCAAGTGTGTCCTTCTGAATTGCCGTGAATCAGTGGCCGTCATCCAAAACAACTTTCCTGTGTCCAGTCCTGTGCATCGAGTTATACTGCATTCTCCAACTTGAAGACCTTGCACCTGCATTTGTCGCCGACCGGAGAAGTGCTCAGCCCTGCAGTGGCTGGGCATCAAGAGCTGAAGCTAATGGCAGGAAAAGTGACCGTGGACCCTTTTCAGAAGACCTGCCAAGTTCCAAGAAGAATCAAAGTACAGGGGGTGGGTTGTAACGATACTTACCCAAACTCGTATCTCCCCTTTTAAAAGTCTGCTAACGTTTTGAAACTTGTACAACAGTTTTGCTTTGCCATATCTTGCTCGCGCAAGCACTCGAAAGTCGGCCACACTTGTTAGAACAGCTTGTCATCTACCACTTGGAACTCTTCTTTGGACCCCAGAAACCCTACACTAATTTTTCCTGTCTCACAAAAATGGCACGTGGCCCCATAGATCTTAGGGATGGACTTCTAAAGTTAGTGTTGCATCTCTGTGGGCCTGTATTGCTGCATTCTAATACTCACCTTCCTTTTCAGGGGTTGTTATGTAATTTTCCCTCATCCATGCATCTTTTATTTATTTTGAATGAGAATATTACATGCTAGTAATCCTTTTTCATAGTGTTGTATGGCCATAAATGTTAGGACCGATTTTCTATACTCTGGCCTGGTGGACAGATTTAGAGAAGGACAACCTATATTGTGACAGGGACAACTCTGGGGAGCTGTAGCCAACACTGTTCAAGGTAGCAGTGACGAGGGTCTGGAATAAGTCTCGAGAGGTGGTTTGCTTGTAAAGGGTCCACAATGAGTCCACACAATGGGAATTACAAATTACACTTAGACAGTATGCAATCACTGAAGTAGGGCATAACACAAATCAAACACCTATAAAAGAAAGTGCAGATTAGGTCATTTACTACAGGTCCACAGAGAATTAACCTTATCTTCAAAAGTCCTTCCCTTAGTTGTCTGGGGAATTATGCCCAAAAGTTCAGGAACGTTCCGACACAGTTTGTGATGCAAGAAAAAACGAAGGTAGGGTATCTGGGGTCCAGTGAACAGTTCCAAGTGTTAGAGGACAATGGGCCTCATTACGACTTTGGAGGCAGCCATACCTTAATAAGGGCATGGCTGCCTCCAAAACCGTGTCCGTGTCCGGGTTCCCTGAATGGGGAATTACCGAGCCATTCTGAGTTTGGAGGGCCCGGTAATTCCGCTCTCAGGGAACGCGGGCCCGGAACTTCCCCATTCCCATTTGAACCCCCATAGGGCTCAATGGGAATGGGTGCGGGAGCTAACAACGGGCCGATTACGACCGGCCCGTTGTTAGCTCACTGGTCCCCTCGCGGGACCCGGTAAGGACGTCTGGTAAAACCAGATGTCCACATCAGGTCCCACGAGGGACCCTCGTGATATTGCAGAATAGGTTTAACGAGTCCGACACCATTAGCGGCACCTGTTAACCCATTCCGCAATACTTAAAATGAGGCCCAACGTATTCTAACTAATAGAAGTGTCCCCAACTTTCGGAATGCTTGCGCCAGCAAGCTATGGTAAAACCAAAGTATAGAAAACGTTTTTTTTTAAGTTACGAAAACGTTTAAAGGGAGTTTAGGGGCAGGTAAGAACCACTGTAACTTACCCCCTGTACTCCGATTCATCCCCAGACTTGGCAGGTCAATGGAAGAGAGTCTGAGGTTGCTTTTCCCGCCGTCAGTCACAGTCCTCGATTTGCAGGGATTGCAGGTTCGAGCTGATCTCTGGTTGGTGTCTTTCCCTAGTGCAAGGACTCTCCGATGAAGAATGCACCAAAACTCGATGCAGTCCCCTCTCAGGACTGGACTTGGATCAGGTAAGCTGTTTCGGACGGTGGTCACTGCAGCACGGCGATGCAAAGAGCCTCACTTGTCACAGTCAGACTTTCCCTCCCATCTCTGGTCCCCTTGAAGCTAGGGCTCTGAACTTTCACTGAGGTAAGTCTTGTCGGACAAGCTGAGAATCCCCCAAGTTCCAGGCCACAACTCACAACGGTGATGTCGGCAGCAGGGTTGCCCAAACTCAGACCATAAAAATGGAAGGAAAGGTGCAGTAGAGAGAAATCTTTCCTAACAATAACATTATTATAACTGATTGTATACGTGTTCCTTGACTTTTCTCTATGTATGCTCATTGAAGACCCCTTAGAAACTCACCACCTCTTAAGACTTAGCCTAAAACACTTGTACATCTACCTTGAACTGGTTTGGCTACAACTCACAGATTTGTCCCTGTCACTAAACTAGGTTGGCCTTCCATGCCTCTGTCCATCAGGTCAGAGTATAGAAAATCAGTCATAACAAACAAGGTGGCAGAAGAGCCAAAAGGCAAACAGTAGAAGAGTGTCAGGAGGAACACAAGGTAGGAAAGGAGGCAAACCTAGACAGCTCCCAAGGAAGATAAAAGAGGAAATACTGAAGTTAGAGGGGCAGCAGCTGGACACCCTGATACTAGTATGTGAATGTCTCTTCATTGCCAAACCCAGATTGCACTGTGGTTCTCACGAGAACTACCCACCGGCAGATGAATAAAGTTCTGGTGGCCAGCACAACTATGTCATGAAATGTTTCTCATTGTGGGGTGGTGTGGGAAGGTGTGTGACGTCATTGGTGGTGGTCTTGGTTATACAGGGTCCAGAGGGCTTACTCCAATCATGTTTCACTAACGTATGCCTAGATACAGGGGACTGTCGTAATCCCGCCAAAAAACTTTGTAGGATTAAACAATGTTGCTAACTTTGTCATATGCTAATAATGTTTAACTCAAGCGTAGCCACGGTAGGTGGTTCAGACAGGTCACTTCTATCTATCCCAGCAGTGTCTGCACACTGCAATAAGCAGTGTTACTTCTTGCTTGGTGTACGATCATTTTGGACTACTATGGTGTTGTTGCCGGTTACTTTCCCGAATGGACCCCGAATACACTGTCAAGCCTCCAACCTCTACACCAGTTTGACCACTTCTAGTCATAGAATTCATCCAGTGGTTCAGCAATGAAAAGAGTCAAGCCCTTCTCCAATGAAGAACCAGACGGGTGTTTGCCGCTACAAGGGCTTCCCTTTGGACAGTCCTCCTTGGAACCTCATGGCTTTGGTCCTTGTTTTTAGTAAAGAGCCTGATCCTGTTCTTTCAGCAGATAGCACCTGCGAACAACAGGTTATTTCAGTCGCTACCATGTCATCTATGATAAGGGTCTGTTAAGAACCACTTTCCTTGGGAATGTTGCTCGACTTTATACTCAAATTAGGGGAATCCTTTCACTCTACGAGATTGGACAGGACTCGCAATAGAGAGGTGCTTGGCAATGTCCTTCTCTGGAACTTCCCACTATCCCGTTCCAGTGGCTTGAGTATTACATTGCCCCTTTCTTTGTATGGTCCAGGTTGTCATCTCGTCCCCATGCTGTGTCAGTGGCCCTCATTACAACACTGGCGGTAACCCATGGCGCTATTAGCACCATAGTTGCTGCCGGTGTTGTAACGAGTCCGCCAATGTTCAATGGGGAATTACCACCCCATTCCAAGGTTGGCGGGCGGTAATTCCCCATTGAACATTGGCCCTTCCCCATTCCCATTTTTGCCCCATAGGGCTCAATGGGACTGGGGAAGGCGGTAATTACGGTACCGCAAATTGTGGTACCGTAATTACCTCGAAGGTCCCTTTGCGGGTCCCTACTTTAACGGCTGGTCCAGTCAAACCGTTCAGGTCGGGTCCCGCAAAGTGACCTCGTAATTAGGCGCTAAGGGGTTAACGGCGCCGCAGCCTTTTATGGCGCCGTTAAACCCTTAGCGCCAGGGTCGTAATGACCGCCAGTGTCTTGTTTCACTTTACTCTCCAAGTTTCCCCTCAATTTAGCTGTCCCCCTCTTACTTGCTCCCACTCTCTAGGTTTCCTTATGTTTCCTACCTCTGCGGTTTTCAATTTTTCCCCTGGTTCCCATGGCAAGGTGGGAGAGGGGAGGAAGGAGAGAAGCATGGACGAGGGTGTGGTGTATTCAAGGTGGCCCTGTTCACGTGAGCGAGGGGAGATCTGTGCCACGTGATTAGAGCAGAAATAAAGATGGCCTCAACCCTGCAAGGGCTAAACCGAGTAAACCTGCACAGAGTGAGACGTGTTTCATTGCCGCTCCCGGCTGTGTGTTAGAGAGCGTGGGTGACTGGAAAGCGACCTTCCAGAGTGCACCATAGGTTGGATACTTTAACATCACAGCCCATGGCCAGTACGGTACTGCAATCACAGCATGGAGACCGCAACCCGAGGACAAGAAGTGGTGACACAGAAAGAACACCATTTTAGCAAGATACCAACGACACTGTGGAGAGAACAATCAAAAACTGAAACGCCAAGTGAGGCTCCCCCAGTGGACCTTGATCTACAACCAAGGATGAATGACAACGGATCTCAGCAAGCAGACAAAGTGCCATCACTCGACTGAGCAGAAGATCTCATCTCAGGCCTCAATACGACAGGACTACAAGAGAGAGCACGCACAAGATACCAACTCTGGGAGAAACCGCAACCCTCGACCCAGTTCCAAGGATACATACTACAAGTGATTTAACACCAGGCTCGAGGTGAGAGAAGCCCAAGGGGCGGAGGAGAAGCGGAAGAGAACAAGAGACAATAAGAATGTAGCGTTTCAAATTTTCCAAGTTTGGGAGGAATGTGGTTTATTCAAGGTGGCCCTGATCATGTGACCGAGGGGAGACCTTGCCACGTGATCAGGGTGGAAATAAACATGGCCTGGCCCTGGAAGGGCTAAGCAAAGTAAACCTGAATGGAGTGAGACGTGTTTCATTGTTTGTGAGAGGGCGTGGGTGACTGGAATCCGACCCCCCTGAGTTCAACGGAGGTCGGATGCTTTAACATCAAAGAGGGGACAGGGCGGGCACAAGCTGCCCCAGAAGCAGAGGAGTGCAGAGAGGCATGCATCTATGACAGCAGTTATTTACCTTGCGTGGCCTGTGCTCCTGACTTTCTGCGGCACACGACGGCGCAGGAATAGTGGATTCAGGTCTGGAGGAAGCAAACATTACCATATGATTAAGAACGATCTCATAAACACTCCTGGCATTTGCATGACCTCCAGGGAAAATATACAAAGCAAATGTCTAAAGAGGGACCCTCCCCTGCCCTGAGCGCCCCATCCCCCCAATTACTGCACAGGAGAACGCCTTAACAGGAAATAGACCATTTAAAATTCCCCTGAAAAGACTTCTCTCAATACAGACAGGCGCCTGTGACTCACCGCCATGAAATGAAGCTATAATGATCGTTTGTGCTGCATCAGATGGTCAGGAGTTTATGCATGGGCTCTCACGTGCCGGCAAACGCGCATGCGCAGTAGCGAATCTTCGGCGCCGCGTCCGGGAAATACACATGCGCATTACTGACTCTCGTGCGTCGCAGCTTGGCCTCACGCTTGCGAGGAAGGGAGTCACCGACGTCACGCCCGGTAAATACGCATGCGCAGTAGTGAAACCTTGGCATCACTGCTTGAAATCACGCTTGCCTGGAAGTGACTAAGGGACATGACAGCCGGGAATTGCGCATGCGCGGTAGGGTTCTCAGTCTTTGGCTCTCACGCGCCTGGCAGAGGGGCTGCAGACGGCGCGTAATGGTCCTCGTCTGGAAAACAGTTGGCAGAACTGGAAACGCGCATGCCCAGAGTTTGAAATAAAAACTGGGCATGCGCAAAAAGAGGAATTGTGAAAGGCGCATGCTCAGTGCAGGACCTGGCGGGCGAAGGAAGAGTCCTGCGGGGTTTACTTCCGAGGAAAGGACCGTAACAACGCCCCGCCCACTCTTCTTCACGTGACTTTTGCACGCAGCGGCCACGTCATCTTGTCCCCATCCTGAGCAGCACGCAGCTGCAATGTGGGATAAGGGGAGGCTCGTGCAAGACCCTCATAGAATTACATTACCTCCACGTCCACTCTTCCTCGTCCCAGTACTTACTTCATGAGGCCCCTGCCTCCGACACAGGACCTTCTTCTATTTCTTTAAATTCCTATAACTCTTCCCCCACATCCACGTCACTCAGTTTAATTTTTCCTGCCTCCGGCAGGTTGGACTTTTTCTTCCCGGTGCGGGGCACTGGGGAGCACCGATTGCTGGCCCCCTGGGGGGGGGCTGTGTGGCGGGGCCCTCGGCTCCCTCAGGTGCGGCGCTGCTCCTGGGCCACCTGCGGGGCTTGGGGTCACAGTTGAGCGGGATTGCCTCGCTCGGTTCTTTGCTGGGCTCCGGACCGCAGCGTGAGCATTGTGTCCCGGGTCCTGCATGGCCCGGGGGAAGGTAAGGAGAGGGGAGGACTGGGCTTGATGTTTTTCCCCTCTCCTCCTGTTTTGGCCATCTTGATTCAACAGGCCTTTTCCTCGTGCTCTGTGTACACATCTTTATTGGAAATGATGGCAAGCACTTGGCAGTATGGGCGAGCCTTCTCTTTTGTTGTGTGGCCTCTCTGCTTCTTGTCGTGGGGTGACAGTGGCAGAGAGTCTTTTGAAAGTGCGGGGGCTCTGTTCTGTCGCAGGCATGTCACATACCACCCGCTCCTCAGACACACACAGCACAGGATGCACCGGATGTTAGCTGCATTCTCTGGGGGAAGGTAAGGAGAGGGGAGGACTGTGCTTGATATTTTTCCCCTCTCCTGCTGGTATGGCCATCTTGACTCCTTCAACATGCCGTTTCCTCGTGCTTTGTGTACACATCTTTGTTGGAAATGATGGCAAGCACTTGGCAGTATGGGCTAGCCTTCCCTTTTGTTGTGTGGCCTCTCTGCTTCTTGTCGTGGGGTGACAGTGGCAGAGAGTCTTTGAAAGTGCGGGGGCTCTGTTCTGTCGCAGGCATGTCACATACCACCCGCTCCTCAGACACACACAGCACAGGATGCACCGGATGTTAGCTGCATTCTCTGGGGGAAGGTAAGGAGAGGGGAGGACTGTGCTTGATATTTTTCCCCTCTCCTGCTGGTATGGCCATCTTGACTCCTTCAACATGCCGTTTCCTCGTGCTCTGTATACACATCTTTATTGGAAATAATGGCAAGCACTTGGCAGTATGGCCTAGCCTTCCCTTTTTGTTGTGAGGCCTCTCTGCTTCTTGTCGTGGGGTGACAGTGGCAGAGAGTTTTTGAAAGTGCTGGGGCTCTGTTCTGTCACAGGCATGTCACATACTACCCGCTCCTCAGACACACGCAGCCCAGGATGCACCGGATGTTGGCTGCATTCTTTGCGTGCAGCCTGTGAAATGGCACAGATTTGGACGCGTCTGCAACGGCCTGAAGGGTACCGGCCTGGCATAGTCTACACTTTGGGTTCGAGTCTCTGCGGTGCTGACTCAGCATTTCATCCTTCCTAGACGGATGCATTGGAACGATTTAGAGCTTGGGGCTACCACCTACTGGATACAGGGCTCAAGCCACCTGTCAGCAATGTGGCGAGTTAGTGGTGTGTTTGGGTCTGTGCTAGCTATGGACGCAGACTCCTTGTCCTGTCCTCTTCCTCTGAACTGCACGAGGGAAGGTCAAAGGAGATGATTTTCTTTTCCCTTGTCCGGCATGGAATTATAGAAAATGCATCATGGAAGTAATGGCCATTCAGACGGTTCCCAGTGTCTCTTCTTTTAGGGCCTAGGTCCTCCGGTGCTGACGTGTTGCTTTCACGCCTCCTCTCAGACTTGTGGGAAGTGATAGGGCACATGGTGGCACATGTCTGTGCTTAGAGGGGTTCTCAGAGCCCCTGATGCCGGTGGAGGGGGATGTCACTTCAGTGGGTTTTCCAGTATAGGCATACCTCAGGTAGGGGGTTGCCTTTGAAGTCGGCTACCCGGGATGGATTGCTTTGCCCCGCTTTGTGACAGTACTCTGCCCTTTTGACACCAGCCTGGTGGCTCCTCTGTCGGCTGGGGGGACCCTGGTCTGCTGGACTTCTGGGCTGTCCTGTATCTTCCTTTTCATAAGTAGGATCTTTTTGTGGGCTGACAAGCATGCTGTGATATTGTGGCGCAGGCATGCTTCAACATCCTGTGATTTTCCTCTGGTGCAAGTGCAGTGACTGGCGGTTTTCCCTGGCTCCTCGTCTCTATCTTCTCTGAGGTGTATGGGACCGGTGGGGTTCGGCTTCCTGGGTAATGGGCTCCTTCCGGAGGGGGGTATCGGTTGCAGTTCTTGTCTCCTCCTGTCCAGGTTTGCATGGTTAGGACTTTGGTACCCAGCTCACAGTCCAAGTAGTTACCGTCTTGCCCGTTCCTCTCCCTGTTCAGGGTCAAGTTTTCTACTAGCGGGTGTTCCTGGTCCCTATGCCTTCTAGGATGTGTCAACTGCTTATGGGTCTCAAGACCCTGCACTGCTTGTCCGGACGTCTGGGGAGAGTGTACTCTGGATGTTGTGCAGGGGGGGCGCTTGCTGGCTGGTCTGCGCTGGGTTCTCAGAAGGCAGTGTGTCTCGGCTCGCCTGTTGCTGAAGTTACGGGGCACGTGGCGTCTTGCGTTTTTCGGTTCCTTGAGCCTGTCTTCGGTTATGTCCCCTGGTGTCTTATACTCTCTCCCACTGGTTTCCGACGTCTCGGCTTTCGTAGTTGTGTTTTCGATGTCCCCAGCGCTGCGAGTCTCCCCGCTGTGGTAGTGGGGGGTTTCAGGTCTACAGGCTGAGGTGTGCATGGTCCATCCTCCTGTGGCCTCTCTTACTACCAACGCCAGCAGAAAGGGTCTACATTGGGGGTCCTCTCAGCTCAAGGGTTGTGTGATCTGGGGAGAGCCGGCGATCATCCAATTGGCAAGAGTTGTGCCATTGTCCAAGCTCTGGTGTACTACAAGGAGTTGCTGGACGGTCGGCGGTTTTCATCTGATCGGACAATACGACGGCCTTGGCATATGTCAACTGCAAAAGGGGTTCCAGCTGTTCCTTGCATGCTCTGGCAGCGCTGATAGGCACCTGGGAGAAATCTCATCTGGTGTCTCTGGTGGCCTCACGTATCAGAAGGGTGGACAATGTTCAAGCGGATCTTCTCAGATGCTGGTTTTCACTCCTCAGCGGAACTGGTCCTGTTGGCCCAGGTCTTTGCAGTGACTTGTGTCAGATTAGTGTCCCCGGTTCTAGACCTGTTTGCATCCCCGGCCTCAGCAGAAGTTCGCCTCTTCTGCTCTCGGTTTCAGGCCGGGGGGATTGGGGAATGGACGCCCTCTCTGTACAGTGGCCTTGGGGTTTTCCTTTATGCCTTTCCACCTATTCCCCTTCTGCCCCACATGGTTTGGCGCATCAGAGTGTCCAGGGTGACTGTGTTGTCGTTAGCTCAGTTCTGGTCCCGCCGGAGTTGGCTCCCCTCTCTGTTGGAGCTTCGGTCCTAGGAACCTTGGCTGATTCTGAGGTGGCCGTGTCCCCTTCAAGGGGATCTGCGGTTGGAATTCCACTGGATGCAATGGGCAGTGTGGCTATTGCTCAGTCTAGGTTGATATCTCGGGGTTCTCAGATCCTGTAGTTGAGTACATAATGGATGCTCTTAGACCCTCCACTCTGAAGGTGTTCTGATAAAGGGCTTCCCCCTTCGGATCTCCCTCTTGTATTACGGTTCATTCAAGGGCCTCCTTTTGAGCCCTTTTCCGAGATTGATATCAAACATCTTACACTGAAATCTGCTTTTCTTATTGCCTTCGCTTCTGCCCGTAGGCTTGGGGAGATTGGGGCTCTCTTATGTCACCCTCCTTTCCTGAGGGTGCTGCCAGACTCGGTGCTGCTGAGGTGTGGCCCGAAGTTCCTCCCTTAAATTGTATCTCGGTTTTCATACCTCTCAGGATCTGGTTCTCCCTGACTTCTTTCATGATCCGAGAATGCATGAGGAGGTGGCTTGGCTTAACATTATGTCTGGCGGGACGTGTTGGAGTATTTGGCTAGGTTTGCTTTTTCCCACCAATCTGATAGTCTTCTGATTGCTTGTGGTCCGGCTGGGGCTCGGCAAAACGCATCTGTGGTTTTCCATTTTCCGATGGTTCCGGGTTGTGATCCCAGTGCCTATATGGTTTTTGGCCTGCCTGTGCCTGCGCACGATCAGGGGCGGTCCGCCAGGGGTTTGGCGGCTTCCTGGGCCGATGCAAGGAGGGTTTTTCTCTGCAAGAGATTTGTATGGCTGCCGCCTTGGCTGGTCTAGGGATTTCCATCAACCGCTATGGGTTGAGTTTCTCCCACTCGGGGGGGGGGGGATTGGTTCCTTCGTGGTTGGAGTTTTATCTGTGGGGATGTGAATTAAGAGTTATTGTGGGTGTGTTTGCTGCACTGTTTTTAGCTCTGTTTCTCATTGGGACCTTTTCCCCGTTGCTGCTTTGGTATACCTCATGAAGTAAGTACTGGCACGAGGAAGAGTGGACGTGGAGGTAATGCTCTGATTACTTATCGGTAATCTTCATTACTCCTAGTCCTACTCTTCCTCGTCACAGTACTGACGACCCTCCTCACCCTCCCTGCGGGGAAGGTCCCATGCTCTGGCTTGGTAATATGAAACTGAGTGACGTGGATGTGGGGGAAGAGTTATAGGAATTTAAAGAAATAGAAGAAGGTCCTGTGTCGGAGGCAGGGGCCTCATGAAGTAAGTACTGTGACGAGGAAGAGTAGGACTAGGAGTAATGAAGATTACCGGTAAGTAATCAGAGCATTTACCACGGCTTTCAGGAGGGAGGCGGGCTCTCATCAGGGGGTGGGGCTTGTGTGATGGGCGTGACCTATACATTGATAGGCGTGGCCTAAAGGTAGGGTTACCAGATTTAAAAAGTAAAAAAACTGGGACAGGGCACTTAAAATAAAGGTCGAACCAGTGCTTTCATTGGGGCCTCATTCTGGGGCTTGGTCTAAGACGTGATGGCCGTGGCCTAAAGAAGAACATTTAAAGATGCACCCGGTTGTATGTGGGTTTGGGTCTCGGTGTGAGCATGCCCAGCCCCAAGTACAGTAATACCCATAGACAGGAAAGGAAACCCTACAAGAGACACCCAATGATCAATGCACACAAATAATTGTACCTCTTACAAACCTTAGCCTGACCAGCAGTGGAGTAACTTTGCTGAAAATGTTGGGGGGGCACATGACATCTGAAAAAAAGGTGCCCCTGGCAAATGAATGGGGACAAATACTGTGCCATGAAAGTTGGGGTGGACAAACACCCCTGTCCCCTCCTTAAATTACGCCCATGCTGATGAACTGTTTTAAAAAAAAACAGCTTCCAATTCATGGTAAAGAGTCTAAAGTTCCTCAGCCATTACCTCCTCACAATTACACAGGCCTCAGTGGTTATTTCTGCAGAAAAATAGCAGGCCCTTTATCCAACAGAGCTAGCATAAGCATCTCATATTAGTGCTGGCACTGCATTGATTTGCCATGGTACTCTCTGGTGACACTTGTTTGTCACGGGTGTGGGCGAAGTTTCGGCGTATGTCTGGGCAGGCGGAAACGTCCAAAAATCAGCAAAAAAAGTGAATGGGAGATTTGGCCAAATTTTCAAAAATTCAGAATGGCCGAAAAATTCGACCAAATCCCCCGCACCCTTGTTCACTATATTGTGAGTGGGGGTTGCAGAGGTGTCCCGAGCAGCCGGTCCCGTTAAAAAGAAAAATGGGGGCCCTGTGGCGCAGGTTCCGTATCACAGAAGTGAACGGGCATAGGCGTTGCAGTGACACAGCGAGTTGGCGGCACACAATGAAGTGTGCCGCCGCAAGGTAAGTAGGGGGGCTGGGGCAAAATCTGAAATGTTCAATGGGAGAGAAGACAAAGTTATTTTCTCCCTCGAACATTTCAGCCGCAGGCTTTCAACCCAGATCCTGGGCAGGCGATGGGTGGATCTCGGATTCCGGTGATTACTGTTATGGGGTGTGATATGGTCGATGATGGTGGTAAAGCGGAGGCATTGGGTGAGTATTTTGTGGGCGTGCACAGCACATAACATTATTCTCTGGTGTCCAGACGGACAATGTCCGAGTTTGTGGCTGTTAATCATGGTGTGCTGAATGCTGTGGATATTTGGATGCCCTGTATTGATATGTCATTCACTTTGAGTGACTTGCGGGCTACCTTGAGGGGGCGAGGGATTCTAGTCAAAGGTGCGGATGGGGTGCATTATGTTTATTTGCTGCATTTGCTGGATGTTTGTTTGCTGGAGGTGTTGCAGCTGTTTAATTTAGTGTGGGGTAACGTTGTTGAGATGGATTTCTAAATCTGACCTGGTGGGCAGAACTTTAGGAGGCCAGCCTAGTTTAGTGGAACAGGGAACAGGGGAACCTTCTCGACAAACCAGACCAATCTATGGTAGATTGGCAGGACGTCAAGACTAAGTCTCAGGAGGGGTGAGAGTGATCGGAAGCCCACAATGAGCACAGCCAGAAAAACTCCACAGATTACTCTTAGGTGTATATCAAAAATATATTTATTATAGGCCTTTATAACAAAACATGATTAAACCACAGTATCAAGAAAACAGTTACCACACACGCTTATTCACTATGGCCCTCATTACGACCCTGGCGCAAAGCGAAAAACGATGGCGGTAAACGATTACCGCCATCGTCTTCCGCTCGGGCCGATTACGACCCGTGACCGTAAACTACGATGTCACTAGCGGCATCGTAGCTAACGCTGCCGCTGACTGCGCCAAGGGCGCGCGCACGCACGCGAACATCCACACCGTACTTAGCGCCATGGCGGAAAGGTGCGGGAATGCCGACCCAAGCGGACATGCCCCTAACGCCATCACCCAGGCCGTTAAGTACCTTACTGCCATGGTGCAAATTACGCCATCGCGAACCAACCGTAAAGGGCCATGTAAAGTGAATGCAGCTGCTACAGGTGCACAGAAACAGCACAGGTGAAGGCAATACAGACACAGGAAGTACAAAAAGAGCACACCCCACCCCTTCCCACACCCAGTCACACTCCACAATGATACCAATAGGACTAGCAATGTTGGGGCTGGAGGACCTGATAGCAATGCGAGTGCTACAACAGCAACTACAACAACCACAACTACAACAACAACAACAACAACAGGCTGCACAGAGGAGACGCAGGAGGAGAAGGAGGGCAAGGCAGGCCCAGCAAGCCCCACCAGCACAGCCAGTGCCACCACGCAGGCAGCCCCCAATCCCACGCATCAGACCCAGCCCATTCAACCTCACCGCTGAGCAGATCCACACCCTGTACCGACTGGACCGGGACACCATCACCACCATTGTGGACATGATACACAACGACATCGTCAGCATGATTGATACACCCACTGCTACCCCCCCCCTACTGAAGGTAGTGTCCGTGCTCCACTTCCTGGCCACAGGCACCTACCAGCACAGAGTGGGGCACTTGCATGGCATATCACAACCATTATTCTCGCGTACACTGATGCAAGTGCTCGATGCCCTCCTCAAGCACACAGATGACCACATCTCATTACCACGGTCTGCCCAGGAGATTGCCAACACCAAAGTGGGTTTCCATGCACTGGCCGGCATACCTGGTTGCATTGGTGCCATTGACTGCACCCATGTTGAATTGGTGGTCCCACATGCCATGGAGGTACCGTACCGCAACCGTAAACATTTCCACTCAATCAACGTGCAAATGGTCTGTGACTCCAACAGGATCATCACACATTGTTGTGCCAGATTCCCCGGATCAACCCATGATTCTATGATCCTTCGGAACTCAACAATACCACGCTACATGGAGCGACATGCAGGCCCAAGATCCTACCTACTCGGTGAGTCTAATGACATGAGCATGGAAATGCAAAGTGGGTGTTGAATGACGTACCAATGCATATTACATCTGGCAGATACAGGGGGGTGGGTGCAACTAGCAGTAGCCAGATCATTCCCTGTGGCAGCACTGACGTCAACAGAGAAGTGTACACATCATGCCTGACCTAATCATCCCAACATGTGAATGAAAGTGCATCCCAAAAACGACACAACCATTTGCAAGTGCATTGTGCAAATTGTGGCCGCATTGACCCTAAAGAATAACACCAACATGCACGTCACCATGCACCAACTACTGAAAGGCCTGTCCCCCACAACTGCGCACAAAGGAGGCACATGACAGACAGGGACATCAATGCACCACTACAAGACCCACAAACTGTCCCCATTGACACCAGTAATGCTCACTGGGGTCATAATGAGCCAGACATCGATGTTGCTATCATGTGAGCTTCAAGCTCACAGGACACGTGCAAGGTCACATGAATGACGGCCTGAACGGACACAGTGGATGGCCACTCACAAGGCAATCGTCCCCCCTGCATTGTGTTTTAGCACGCAAAACAGTACATGAGAGCCATGAACACATACTGGTTGCACAGTGTAAATCCATAACCACAACTCCAATTGGTGCACAGTAACAGTCAGAATCAAGGCATGGTTGTGCGTCATGTTCACATATCAATCTCGTTCCTGACACATTCTTTTCTCACATTTTACAGGTGATGCGGGCTATCCCCTGAAGAGGTGGCTCCTCACACCAGTCCGGAACCCATCGAACCAGCATGAGGAGGACTACAACCATAACCATGCACGTACCCGTGTGGTGATAGAGCATGCTTTTGGCCTACTGAAGGCACGTTTCCGCTGCCTCAGCAGGTCTGGCGGGGCACTCCTGTACCGCCATGAGAAGGTTGCAAAGATCGTCATGGCATGTGTCATGCTACACAATATGTGCATCAGACGAAACGTGCCTCTGCCCCCTGACGCAGAACCACAACCACCTGATGATGGGGATGATGATGATGGGGATGGGGCAGCACCTCAGGGAGGCAGCGATGCACAGGAGGGCCATATTATGCGTCAGAATGTCATTGACCGATACTTCTAGCACACACAGCGAGTGTGTGACATATGGATGGCACTTGGGGCACTGTGTGTGTCTGGTATGTCAACACTGTGGACTGTAACAATAAAGCACACATACGCAATGAGCAATGTCCACACTTTTAGTTTGTGAGAAAAGAAAAAGTGTATTGTACTACTGAATAGGTATAACAGTACCCCTCCCCCTCCCCCCTGCACACTCCAACACACCCAATACCCCCCTCCCCCTCCCCCCTGAACACTCCAACACACCCAATACCCCCGTCCCCCTCCCCCCTGAACACTCCAACACACCCAATACCCCCCTCCCGCTCCCCCCTGAACACTCCAACACACCCAATACCCCCCTCCTCCTCCCCCCTGAACACTCCAACACACCCAATACCCCCCTCCTCCTCCCCCCTGAACACTCCAACGCACCCAATACCCCCCTCCCCCTCCCCCCTGAACACTCCAACACACCCAATACCCCCCTCCCCCTCCCCCCTGAACACTCCAACACACCCAATACCCCCCTCCCCCTCCCCCCTGAAACACCCTGCAAACATGTGACAGTGCCCGTGGTGAAGTGAGTATAGTTCAGCACACTATTGACTGCCCCCTCTCCCGGAACCTGGGGCCCCCCTGCCTGTGCTCCTCAGGGTCCTGGATGACCTGCGGACGGGAGAGGCTTGTGCTGAACTTGCAGCCGAGGATGTACCGGGCTGCTCAGTACGGCATGTGTCCAGAATTGTCTGGATGAGCTGGCTCATCATCTGCCGCCCTGCAGCAAGTTCGGTGCAAATGTCCCTGCTGGCAGTTTGGATGGCAGCCCTGATGCCATCAGCACTCCTCTCCATGGCTGCACTGGTACTTACACATTCTGCTACATGCTGCGTGAGGAGTGTGCCCAGTGCTTCCTGCCTGTTGGCAATCTGCTCCAGCGACAGCTGGAATTCTGGCCCAATGGGGGGTGCCAATGGGGGACCAATGGGACTACTCCCATCTTCCACAACTCCCACTGGGCTTGGAGTTGCTGGCCATGAATTAGCTGGCGATGGGCCCAGGGTGTCATCTCCATGATGGCTGATTGGGGATAGGTGTGGTGAGTGCAGTTGTGTGTTGTGGTGAAGTCCGGTGTCATCCTCCACATCACTGTCGGAGCAGGCAGCGATGGCTGCAGTCTCCCCAACAGTACTGCTCCCTGCTGACGCATTGCCCTCAGTGGGCAACAGTGGGTGTGGTTGGGCTGCAGGTGCTGTCACGACCCCTTCCTCGGGGGACTTTGCTGCCCTGGGCTCTTCAGCCTGGCGTGGATTCTGCCTGGGTCCAGCAGAGGTGGATGCATGGTTCCCCTCTCCCACTTTCCTGGCCTTCTTGGCTGGGGTGCTGGTGCTGTCGTCCCTGCCAGTGTCCGATTGCGAGCCTGTGGTGGAGCAGAGGAGGGTGACTGTTATTGATGGTTCAGCCGACATTGAGCAGGCATTGTGAAGAGTGAAATGGATAGATGGTGGAGTTAGTAGCCCGTGACATACAGGTTGCCTCCCTTTAGGTTCGGTTTTGCATGCAGGTGTGTGTCTGCCTACTGTACAGTGTACATGCTGCATGTGCGCAGGGTGTGGCTCATCTGCTGATGTGTTGCGTCTGCCACATTGTGATTGTCACGTGCAAGTGTATCAGGGTGTCTTGCAAGGCTGGATATGAGGCACCTACCTGTGTCTCCAGATCTCGGGGCCCCTCTCTCCATCTCGCCGACACCTTCGATGCACTCAATGCCAATCAGAGAGGCACATGTCTCCTCCCATGGCTGCATCTTCAGTGGGGAGTCTGCTCCCCCGCCAGTTCCCAGGGCCAGGTTACGGTTGGCAGACATAATGCCCCGGACCCTGATCCGCAGGTCGTCCCATCTCTTGCGGCACTGTTTGGAGGTGCGTGGGGTGGTTCCAACAGCACTGACACGTTGTGCCACAAGTTCCCACACCTCCTTTTTGCGGCCTATGGCTGTTCGGGTCATCTCATTGGAGAAGACAACATCAGCCTTCTCCTGGAGCGTGTCTGCAAGCATTTGCAGTTCCTCTCGACTGAAGCGCTCCTGCCGCTGCCTGTCACATGCCTTCTTGACAACTTTAGGCATGGTTGGCTGTGGAAATGGGTGGGTTATGGGAATGTCAGGGTTTGAGGGTTGGTTGTGGTGTGGTTGGGTAGGATGGCAATGGATTGTGTTTTTTAAGATGGCCGCTGTGCTGTTTCCCGTTCCGCCGCGATAACGCTATTTCCGGTTCCGCCTAATTGCGGTCACCGCTAATTACGGTGACCGCTGACTACGGTCGGCGCAATGATGGGTGGCGGTAGGTCACCCTGCGCTGTTAACGAGGGCGGTAAGGGCTGTTTACGGCATGGCGTAGTTTACGTTACCGCCATGGCGTAATGCTCGTGCGCGATGGGTCGTAATGTGGCGCTCTTATCGTCATCGGACCATGGCGTTAACGCTCATTACGCCATGGCGGTAATTTCAATCACTTACCGCCTGAGTCGTAATGAGGGCCTATGTAACATATATACAAAATGCATTAAGCCCAATGCTGATGACAGGGGAGAAAACAACCACAACCTGCTACAGAAAGGGGTAAGTTCAACACAGATATCACATTAGGCAGCTCTTCGTAGTCAAGCCCTAATTTATGTAGTCCGACCCTAAGAAGTTAGGCTCTCAGCGGCTGCGGCTGTGGCAAAGGACGATCGCCCGTGCTGCGACAGTAGATTTTTCTCAGCTCTTGAAGAAAGGAGAAGGATAGTTCTGGTGCAGCACGTCTCAGGACACAGTGGGGCAGGTCTGCAGGCACTTACAGCGACAGTCACCACAGCGGGAGACACAGACCACAAATGCTTGCAGCGTTATGCACTCTCATAAATTGCGACTCAGAGGAGCTGGGACAACAAGTTCTGGTGGGAGAGGGCCCAGGACCACAAGTGATTCTCAAAGTCTAGAGTCTCAACTCAGGACAGCAGCATTCCTGTGCAGTACCCCGGGTTCAAGCTGGACAATTCACTGGATGGCCTAGGAACACTTCCAAAGGGGCTTTTTGCGAGGGTACGCAGGAAGTGCTGAGAGTAGTTGGTCCTACTACTCCAAAGGGGCGAAGTGCCCTTGCAGGCCTTTTTGGTATGATGCAAAAACGGGTCCAAAGGGACAACAGCGGGGTCAGGTGCCAAACCTTCCTAGCATGTCTCAGGCGATTCCTCAAGCCTGCTCTTTCGTTAAGGATACTTGGCACCTAGTAGTTCGGTATGAACTTCAGTTGATCGACCTGGAATGGATACAGAGCCCCTTTTCTTAACCAAGATTTGTTTTGCACTTAAATCTCAGATAGCGAATGAAGATCTGCTCTCTTTAATGCACACCAGGCGTGGGCCAATCGTGGCCCACAGTGGTTCCAGTCATGCAGGCCTACTTGACATACTGCCACCAGTAGTATGGATTAGGACCAGACAGTGCAGACCCTCTTCCTGGGCACTAGCTCACGTGACATGCAGGAGCCCGTGAAAGATGCAGTTTTTGCATAAGGCTGCATGCCCAAATAAGGAATAACTGGGTCTCTTGACCTGGTTGAAGGCAAAGGGACAAAATGGCCAAAGGACAGAACAAAAGACTTAGTGGCACAGCCATTTTCGGCACTGGCCACAGTCTTGGGCCAAACGTGGTAAGCACGATATGGTCCATAAAAATGAAGTAAAAATACTTTAAAAGTAAACTGTTGCCACCAATTCATCCTAGGCCCAATTGTACAAAAAACAACAAAAATCCTCAGACGCTGGCTAGGGCCAAAAACTAAAGGACCCCTCTGCGCGGAACTGAAGGTACTTGGTGTGATGCCGGAAATGCATTGGGGGGACAATGCCTCCATGTCCCTGTCCTGTACTCCCTTATCATGTGTGTTCTGCGTTATTTTCTGCGGCACAGGAATCCAGTAGGCACCCCTGGCAGTGCAGCTCTTCCACCTTTGGGTCATGGTGAACAAAGACCCTTGGGATACCCTTATGGCACCCATGGGTGAGGATAGAGCCCTGTAGCGCTAGTGTATGTTTTTTGGGCACCTGTGTGTTGCCCACAGAACAATGTAAGGGCTAATGGCAGCTTCATGCTGATATGACAGGAGCTCTGAGTAGCCTCCATTTTGGGATACACAGGCCCTGCCAAAGGAATCAGTGTATTCCAGATAGAGGGCAAGATGGCCCCTGTGGCCTCTTGGTTTCTATTGCCTGTTACATTGTTTTCCCAAAGTCCTGGGAAGTCCTGACTATGTCCCTTCCCATGACTGTGTTGGGTGGAAGAACCATATATGGTATTGTGGGTAAGTCCAGGCCATAGTGGCTGGAACCTTCCCAACGATTGTATGTTGTGGGTACACCCTTGGGGTGCGACCTGTGTGAATAGAGTGTGTGATCAATATGCATTCTATGTTATGGGTGTCTGGTTTCTGTGTGTGTCTGACACAATGAATGAGACAGCCCTGCCTGAAACTGACATGAATACATTGTGGTGTGCTGAAAGGCTGGGTGCTTGCCCCAATCCACAGTCCTTGTTATGGGTGTCTGAGTGGAAGTGAATAGCCTGAATGCCTGTGAGCCTGATTGTCTGCCTGCCTGCATGAATGCTCTTCTGTGTGATTGGCTGACGGAGCCTGGCTCAGACAGAGTGAATGAGGGACAGATATGTATGTCTGGGGACCTCTCACTAACCAATTTGTCCAGTAGCTGAAGTTGAAACTTGAAGCTCATCCTTGAAGCCCAGCTGGAAGAAGAATTGCTGCTGCATTTGCTACGACGAAATTTGAAAGCTGTTGTGTCTGTCGAGGACTGACCTGAGAGAGGACCTGACTAGGAGACCTCTTGCCCGAGCTACGAGGGACCATTGTTCAAAACCTGCTGCTCTTCATTGAGGCACCCTGGAAGCCAGTCCCAAAAGGCTGTCGACCAGAGAAAGGGTCCACTGAGAATCTTGAAGTAAAGCGCTCGGACATCGAGGACATCGGAGTCCATTGCTATCGACCGGTGTTCGGAGGATTTTTGAAACCGCTGGAAGCCAGTCGTGTCGCCCAGAAGCGGGACAGTTTGACGCTGTGCTGCTCGACGACCGGAGCCACAAAAGTTCCACCTTTGCCTAACTACATTTTACCAAGAGCCCCCTTGCCATCACCGTCGACCACTTTGTCCTGCTGGAGAAAGTAGAGGTCGTTGGCTACCAAGGAAAGTACGCCAGTGGGTTTCCCGCCACCAGAAGCCGACAAAGGCGTCCCGAGGACACTAACAAAGTGAAGATCTGAAGTCCAGCCCGTGGTCGAGTCCTGATCGCCAAAGCTATCCAGAGGTACATGCTGCGGCTGCAGCACCGACAGGCCAGAGGACCGCCGACACGACACCCGATGCCTGCTGCTGGGCCTGCATCCATCACCAAGTCTTTTCTGTGGCACCAAACACTGTGCATCAAGGTGTACTGCACGCCTCATCTTCCCAGGACTTCCACAATGAATCATCGAAGAGCACCACGAAGGTCGAAGCTGCAACCTCGACGACAGTGTTCCCCTTTTTGTCAAGGATCTCGATGTCCAGTGGCTCCTGCTTTAAAGGGAGTTCACTCTCAAGGGCATCGTCGACAAACCGTCGAAGAAACTCTTCCTCAACAGGTACATTGGGGTGGTTGAACTTTTTGACCAGGAAGCAAGGCTTATTTAAACATTTATGGACTGGGCTTGTTAATACATTTATCACAGGTTGCCCTGGTAGGGGGACCCTCACTCAGAATTGTGTCCTAGTAAGATAATAAGCATTCTGCCATTCTTTAACCTAACCTGCCATCCTTCCTTATGATCTATGCTGTTAAACCTCGCTGCATGATCTGTATGCCATTATAACTGTCAGCAGTTTGAAAGGAATCTAAAGCTAAGTGTGGTACCACATAGACATTGTATATATTGGCCATATTAGAATTACCAGGGTACAAAGTGTGTTATTAATGTATGTATATACCCTGAACCTTATTTTTATATAAAGAACTGTGTTAGCACATAACGAAGTGTGTGGACATTCCTTTGTGGGGGTTTGTGGACTACACTGTACTTAAGAACCAGCCTGCATCACCTCCTGAGAGTTTAAGCCTTGGGTGCTCGGCCATACTTCCAGTCTTTACACTTGGCACATACATAAAATAATTACCAAGAAAGGTCAACATAGTCGAAGACTAAGGGAAACATAGTTTCCCAGTATTGACAGTCTGAAGGACCTGTCCGTTTCCCCATAACACATGAGTGAAAGCCCAGAGGGGTGCAGCTGAAGGCTTTGCTCCACTGGTAAAAGTCAGGTTAGGTAAGCCAAACAAAAGCAACAAGTTTGGGGGGTTCACAAATGAGTGAAAATTGCACCTAGGCAAATCTTTCCTGACACTCGCCCCTCTCAGACTTAAGGACAGGGGGAATTAATCCACCCCTGGGTGAGCCTCATGTTCAGGTCGACTAAACATTCTGGACAATCCATCAGCATTGCTATTTTGGACACCTGGACTGTGCTCAATGGTGAAGTTAAACCCTTAAAGGCTTATGGACCACCTGAGCAACTTTGGATTGTCTCCCTTCATGTTCATTAGCCACTTTGAGGGCTTTTGGTCTTTTTTTACAGTGAAGTGGGTCCCATAGAGGTAGAGCCTCAGCTTCCTTAGGGCCCACACGACAGAGAAACATTATTTCTCTACAGTGGACCACCTGAGCACTCTGTCTTAAAGCTGGCGACTAATAAATCCAGTCTGGTGTTCCTTGCCTTTTTCATCTACCTGTGGCAGTACAGCACCTACCCCAGTGTCAGAGGCATCTGTCTGCACAATAAAAGCACATTTGTAGTTGGGGGCCTGGAACAGGGAGTCTTTTAAGCCATTGAAGGCCATCCCACACTGCTCAGACCAAGAGACCTTCTGGGTTTCTTTGGAGTAGTGACAGCAGTCAGAGGGGCAGCTATGGCGCCTAGTCTGCCATGAATTTTCAAAAGTACCCAGTGAGACCTAAGAAAGCACTCATCTAAGTTTGGGTAGTTGGGGTAGGTCAGTCTCATACGTCTTGTAATTCACTGGTAGAGGCTGAATCCTCCCTTCATCTACTTCATGTCGAAGGTAGACCACAGCTCCTTGTCCAATCTGGCACTTACTGGCCTTTATTATTAAGTGGGTCTTCTGAAGAGCCTGTAATACTGTTCCGAGGTGTTTCACATGTTCTTTCCAGGTGATACTTAAGACTGTTATATCATCCAGATATGCTAAGCAGAATTCATCCAACCCATTTAGGACATGATTCACGAGCCTTTGAAAAGTAGCAGATCCATTCTTTAATCCAAAGAACATTACCCTGAACTGGTAAAGACCCTCTGGGGTTGAGAATGCTGTCTTCTCCTTGGCATGTTCTTCTAGGGCTCTTTGCCAATACCCTGCAGTGAGGTCAAATGTGCTGAGGTACTTGGAGTCACCCAAGGTATCAGTTCTAAGCAAGGGGAGGGCATCTGTCCTGGTGAAAGCATTCAGAGCCCTGTAGTCCACACAGCACCCCAGTTAAGAGGTGCCTGCCTTTGGCACCAGAACCACAGCACTGGACCATGGACTACTAGAGGGTTCAATTACCCCAAGAACTAACATCTTGTTGACCTCTGTGTTGATGTAGGATCTCACCTTGTCTGAGATCCTGTACCCCCTGCTTTTGGTACTTTTGGTAGGTAGACTGTCCCCTGTGTCAGTCCTATGGGACTCAATGGGAATGGGGAGTCATTTTTTCCGGCGCCTGGCAATGGGGAATTACCGGGACCACCGGGGCTGTAATGCCCCAGTAATTACTCATTGCTAGGCGCCAGAGCCATAATGAGGCCCACTGTCTTTAAAGTAGTGTTTGGTACTATCAAGAATACTAGCATAAGCCTCTGAGACTGTAGGCTCCCAGGAACCCAGGGATACTAAGACTACTTCAGACTCTAACCCACTGGGGAATGAGTCTGAAGAGAAGGATGCCCCTGTGATCATTTCTTCCTCCTCATAAGAGGGGAACACCAGACTCACAGGGTCATTCAGTTTCCTACTGATTAAGCAGATTGGGTGTTCCCTGCCCTTTTCATCCAGCTGACTCAGAACTGCACTTATACCCGTATTGGAAGCATCCGTTTGTACAATAAAGGATTGGTTGTAGCCAGAAGCTCTCAAGACTGTAGGAGTGTAGCATGACAAAGGGTGTGCTTAAGTCCTTCAAATGCCTTAGTGCACTCCTCATTCTAACTGACTTCCTTGCGGAATGTGGGTGAGGAGATCGCATTCAAGGGAGAAGCTATGGTCCCATAGTTCTCTATGAAGTTCCTTTAGTATCCTGTGAGACCTAAAAAGGCTCTCACTTGGGTTTGAGTAGTAGGGATGGCACAGCCGCGTACAGCTTGTACTTTGCTAGGCAATGGCCTTATTTCACCTCCTCCTATCTCATGTCCAAGGTAGACCACTTTACTCCGACCAATTTGACATGTGCTTGCCTTTATGGTCAGATGGGCCTGCTCAAGAGCTTGCAAAGCATATCCTAAGTGATCAACATGTTCTTTCCATGTAGGGCTGAACACTGCAATGTCATCCAAGTATGCCATGCAGAAGTCCTCCATCCCATGCAGAACCTGATTAACCATCCTTTGGAATGTAGCAGGTGCATTCTTTATTCCAAAAGGCATAACCTTAAACTGGTAGGGGCCTCCTGGGATTGAAAATGCAGTTTTCTCATTGGCATCGTCTGTCAGAGCTATTTGCCAATAGCCTGAGGTTAGGTCAAATGTACTGTGGTACTGGGCTGAACCAAGTTTGTCGACCAGCTCATCTGCCTAGATAAAGGATGGGCATCAGTCAGGGTTACTGCATTAGGAGCTCTATAGTCCACACATAATCTCAATTCCTTGGATCCTGCCTTTGGCACTAGTACAACTGGACTAGCCCATGGACGGGTAGCAGGCTCTATTGGGTTCTTACATTGTCTGACATCCTGTATCCCCTGCTTTGGACAGGTACACAGTCACCAGTGAGCATCTCATGCTGGCCCCAAGGGGTCAAGCCTGGTGTTAGTGAAAACAGAGGGGAAAACTGATTTAACAGCTTTGCACTCTTCCTGTTGTTCCATTGTCAGATTAGAAGAGAGACTAACTCCTTCTATCTTCCCATCTAAAGGTTGTCCCCTGAGGAGGTCGGGTAGAGGTTCACTCTCTTCCTCCTCCTCCTGAGGAGAGGCTAGAAGCAAAGCTCCCAGTTCTGGTCTAGAGACATAGGCCTTTAGGCGGTTGGTGTGAAAGACCCTGGGTGCCTCCTTAGGATTGCCTAAGTCCACCAAATAATTGACCTCTCCAAGTGTTCCCACAACCTTGAAGGGTAAAATCCATTTGTCCTGTAAGGCGCTCTGCCTTGTAGGTACCATCACTAGAACTAGCTGGTCTTGAGTAAACTCAACCATGTTGGCCAACCATGTTGGTTGTGCTAATGCTTCACCAGAGTCTGACCTGCTTTCAAGTTACCTGAAGCCTCTGTCATCATGTGTGTCATTCTCCTTCGGAGACCTAACACATAGTGACTCTCACTGGCTTGTGGGAAGCAGCACTTTCCAACCCCTCCTTGATTACGACCAATGGACCTCTAACCGGATGACCATAGAGAAACTCAAAGAGGCTGAAGCCAACCCCTTCTTGAGGGACATCTCTATAAGCAAAGAGAATGCATGGCAGTAGAAGGTCCCACTTTCTTCTAAGGGGTTCTTCTAAAGCACCTATCATGCTCTTCATAGTTCTATTAAACCTATCTACCAATCCATTGGTTTGGGGATGGTAGGCTGGGGAGAACATGTAGTTCACTCCATAGTTTCTCCACATGGCTTGCATGTAGTAGGCATAAAATTGGTCCCCCTGTCTGAGATAAGCTCCTTAGGAAAACCTACTCTGGTAAAAATACCAAGTAGGGCCTTAGCCACTGCCTGAGCAGTAACAGTCCTCAAAGGTATGGCTTTAGGATACCTGGTAGCATGGTCTACCACAACCAATATAAATCGGATGCCTGAATATGTGGGAGGGTCTAAGGGACCAACAACGTGATTCCTACCCTCTCAAAAGTGACTCCCACCACTGGGAGAGGCAACAAAGGTGCCACATTCTCGGCTCCACTCTTGCTAGATGCCTGACAAGTGTGACAGCTTCTACAGAACTTATCTACATCAGACCCCATCTTAGGTCAGTAGAAATACAGAGAAATCCTTTCCTTGTTCTTCTTAAAACCTATGTGACCAGCTAAAGGAATCTCATGGGCTAACTGTAGAAATGGAGGTCTCACCTGCTGAGGTACTACAAGTCTTCTGTAGTCCCCTGGGGTAGACTCAAGAGGTTTACTGTAGAGGAGGCCATCCTCCCAGTACAACCTGTGATCCCTGGCTCTTGCCCTTCCAGCTGGGAAGCTGCCTGTTGGCGAAGTCCTTCACGAATAGGATACTCTCTTTGACCTCGGCTGAAGTCTGCCCTAGAGGGGCCACCTTCTGCAAGCAAAATCTGCAGCTCAGGGTGGTCTTTAGGATCCAGATCTCCAACAAGGGGAAGGTCTTCTTCCAGCTCTGTGTCATCAGTAGCTGATTTACCATCTTCTTGTTGAACCTTACACTAAGCTTCAGCTGGTGGAGAAGTAACAGGTGTGACTTGGGACTGTCCTTTCGGGGATGTCCTGGATTGGTGCACAGGAGTGATACCTTTCTTGTTTCCGGAGACCTTGGGTTTCCCCTTTGTCTCTTTCTTCTTGGAAATATAAGTTTGCTTTTCCTGTGGACTGGGTGTTAAAGGTTCCTCTGTAACAACCCACTGCAATTTCTTTCTTGCAACTTTCCATCTTCAAAGAGATTTCCCCCGTTAGAATTTTGTCACTGTAAATGTTGCGATTGTCATTTTTAACTTTGCTGCTGTGCGTTTTATAACTTTTAAATGTAGCTGATGTGAGTTATAATTTAAAATCTTACCACTAAGGGAGTTTCTTAAATTTGTATTTTGCAACTGTGAGACTTTCTTAACTTTAATAACTACCACTGTGAGACTTTGTCAATTTGAACTTAGCTGCTTTGATATTTTAACTTTAAATGTTGCCACTTGTGAAATTCTTTCACTTTCAGCTTTGCTGCTGTTAGGTTTTAACTTTACATTTCGCCACTGTGGGACTTTCTTAACTTTACATTTTGCCACTGTGAGATTCTGCCACTTTGAAACTTGCTGCTGTGAGGTGTTCATTTTGAATGTTCCCACTGTTCGACTCTCTTAACACTGAATTTTAACACTGTGGGACTTTCTTACATTTTAACTCTGTTGTTCTGGACGTTACTGTTGTGAGTTTTAGAACATCGAATTTACAACTGTGTGACTTTCGCACTTTGAATTTTGCCACTGTGGGATCTGTTTCTCTGAATTCTGCCTCTGTGAGGTTTGCCATTCTTTTAATTGTGCCATGGTGGGGCCCTGCCACTTGGAGCTTGGTCACTGTGAGACTTTGCCACTTTTTAGAGCATGCAACCCTGAGTTTGCCACCTCTGAACTTTGCCACTTTGCCACCCAGCCATTTTGAACTCTAATACTCTGAACCTAACACATTTAATTCTGGCCGTTGAACTTCCTGCTTCAAACTGTTGTGAAGCTGGGGTTCCCACACCACAAGACTTTACCACCAAGAGAAAACCACCACAGAGAGGCTTTCACCACTGTGAACCCACAACCACCACAGAGCCCTAACAAAGTGTGCCACAACCGTCAGGAAGCTCATAACACATTGAGCCACTCACTGCTGAAAGCCACCATCGTTCTAGGGTCTTACATCTGAGGCCCTAACACAGTGAGGACTTACCACCCGGAGAACCTGCTATTGCGAGACGTCTCCATCACAAGCTCCATACACTACGGGGCCTCTACTACAGGAAAACCACACCAGCAAACAACCCCCTGGGATAAGGGCACACGTTTACCCCTTGGATAGTTTGCTCTAAGATAGTTTTCCTACTGGATACTTAACCCACTGGGATAGACTGCCACTGGGATAGCTCTGCCCCCAGGATAGGTCTACCCCTTGGATAGGTCTGCCCCTTGGATAGGTCTGCCCCTTGGATAGCTCTGCCCCTAAGATAAGGATGGCTACTTGGAAAGGTCTTGTCCCAGGGATAGGTCTTGCCCTAGGGATAATACTACCCCTGGCACAAGTCTGCTCCTAGGATAGTTGTACACCTGGGACAGTCTGACCCCTGCAATGGTTTACCCCTGGTATAGTCTGGTCCCTGGCATAGTTTGACCCATTGGATAGTTTGCCCCTGGGATACTCCACCCTTTAATATCATTCTACACACTACCCCCCCCCCGCCCTAGGAAATTAGTTGAAAAGAATTTAAAGAAATGGGACCACATGATACCTTGGACACTATTCGCAGTGAGGAAACCTCCACAGGCATCTCCCGGGTTCTCCCCTTTTGAATTGCTCTACACCATAGAACCTTGATATGTTCTCTATATGCTCAGGGAGATGTGGAAGGAGAGAGAGGAAACACCCTTACTCCTGTTTCAGACTGTCCCACGATTGCGAGAGCATGTGAATGTAGTAGGAGAAAGCCCAAGCCCAGCAAAAACAGGCCTATTATAAAAGAGGGAGTCTCTGTTCCTTCTCAATTGGTCCGAAGGTGCTAGTTCTCCTACCCACCTCTGAGAATAAACTTATCTCTAAATGGCAGGGA
Organism: Ambystoma mexicanum; assembly: GCF_040938575.1. NCBI lineage: Eukaryota > Metazoa > Chordata > Amphibia > Caudata > Ambystomatidae > Ambystoma > Ambystoma mexicanum. The sequence continues at coordinate 1,373,275,216 of NC_090933.1, read as the reverse complement.
CCATGTGAGATCATAGAACGCGCTGGCACCTGCACTTGCAAAGTGGCTCAGCATGACAAGAAACAGAAAACCCATCTTTACCATGTGAATCTCCTCAAGGAGTGGGAGGAAAATCTAGTAGACGCCATGTCCTCTACACAATCCTGTTTGGTACCAGAAGACATTGAGAGGGCAGACCTTGTCCCTCAAGAATTATCAGAAGAGGGGCGTGGCCAACAGCCGAGCGATGAGGACGTGAGATCGCTTCGCTCCCGGGCCGCTAGCCGTATCCTGAAACAATCCTGCTTCCTGCACAAACAAAAAGCGTCTATTCGACGTGGGAACCTCTGCTGAATGTCCCGACCGGTTCCTGGAGGAAATCGGTGCCGCGGAACCCACTTAGTAAGATATTTCTGAAAGCGAGCGGACGCGCCGCGGAGCTTGCAAGATGGCCGCCGCGAACCGCGGATGAACAAAAGGCGCCGTGGTCACCAACAAGCACTACTGAATTTTGCCTGTACACCGGCGGCCGACGGGGTCGAGGCCGGGCCGGACCGCACGGCAAACGAAGGATCCTAACTTCGAGGATAAATCGTGAAACGGAAGGGATACCCCCCTGGACACGGCGTCGACAGTCAGTGATAGTAGGCACACGGCCTCGCACCAATATTCCCGCACATGCGGCCGCGGCCTGCAGATGCCACCGGAGCGACCACTGAACTCCTGAGGGGACCCCTGCCCGTCACCGGACGACTACCACTTCTATCCTGCGGTACGGAGAGGGGGATAAAGGGAAAGCGGGAACCCGCCATTTTGGGGCACAGGGACCCCGTGGGACCGATCTACATCCTCGCCCATTCCCGCTGCCCGAGAACCGTCGACAACGGAATACGAGGTGAAACTACCCCACGGCACACCTACTCACGGCGAGACAACGATGATTGGTGGCCGCGGCTTTGGACACCGTACAGACTCAACTGCGTATTAAACCCTACCACAGTGTCCAGCGGACCGCACCCGAACAGCTGCCCAACGAAACATCTGCCCCGGTCGGTACCGCTTAAACGCCACAAACCATGCCGGCCACTACGGGGAAGGACAAAACAAAAAGAGGGACCAGCCAAAGTAAGATAGATCAATTCACCACGGCCGCAGCAAACGCACAAACGGACCACGAACAGTCGAACCCCATGCTAGAAACAGAACAAGCCATATCCCTAAAGGACATCATGGCGGCGATAACTAACTCCAGAACCTCTATGGAACAAAAGATGGACAGCATCAGTACAGATGTCTCGCTTCTCCGTCATGATCTCCAGAAATTGTCCTCCCGCACGGGAGAAGCGGAACAGCGGATCTCTGGGAATGAAGATGGGCTGCGCACCATGGAACAGAGGATGGCCGGAGTGGTGGCGCGTTTGAAAACACTGGAGGAGAAGGCCGAGGACAGTGAAGGCCGATCGAGACGAAACAATGTGCGCATCCTGGGCGTACCGGAGAAAACGGAGGGCCCTTCCATGGAACTGTTCCTAGAACAATGGATCACCGACATGTTTGAGCCCCAGACATTCTCGAAGTTCTTTTCAATCGAACGAGCGCACCGTGTCCCCTCTGGAAAACCGATACCCGGCGCACCGCCACGCACCATAGTCGCAAGACTGCTGAACTACAGAGATAGAGATGCGCTACTCCAGACGGCGCGAGCCAAAGGCACACTGACCTTCAATGGATCCAGAGTGACATTCTTCCCTGACTACACAAGGGAGGTCCAGAGAGCCAGGCAATCTTTTGATCAGCTCAAAAGGCAACTCCAATCCTTACACGTTAAATACGGCCTGCTCTATCCGGCCCAGCTCAAAATTTACCACGGTGGGACAACAATACATTTCTCAGACCCGAAAGAAGCATGGAATTGGGCAAAGCAGCACATTGCAGGCGACTGGACACTCGCAAACAACAGAGGCAGAAACAGAAACCGCCGCCCACCACCGGACAGAGGACGCCCAGCTCCGCAACCCCCGGTGCAGGAACCACCACAACAAGAGGAAATGGACTGAAACATTGATACTGATGAGGCATTTTGTTCGACCACGACACACCTAACGAACTATTAGATCACACCGTGCTATGTAAGGCACGCGGCCTGGGAAGCACGAGGGCACTCACTGCATCGGCCAAAGCCACGCCCTCAGATCGAGACTTGTGACCTGGAACACCAGACTTGCACAAGAACAGTAAGTCGGGAGAAAGGTGTAAACAGCTCACATTAAGTTGAATCTGGCGATATAGTTGTTTGTGGCCAGTAGAGTTAGGGCGACAGATACTTCATGTTGGGGAGGAGTATAGGGAGGGGGGATGGGGATTTGTTTCAAGTTAGTTATGTTCCGAGATACCACGCCACCTGTAATGCCAAAGACTACACCACCCTTAACACACCAATTGTCAATCCGTACTTGCCAGCACTCTACACATCACAAATGGAATCACGCCCGATAAAACACCAGCCTGGTTTCAACCCTGACTGTTCTCATTATAACATGAAACGCCACAGTGCTATCGGGGGACTAGTGCACCCTGTTATCGCTGAAACACATGACGAATAGCTGGAATCACTAACGTGACCAGAAATAGAACAATCCGAGTGTTGACCTGGAACGTCAATGGGCTCGGCAATTGCATTAAAAGACGCCTAGTGCTGCAAACGCTGAATAGACACTCCCCGGATGTAGTATTCCTGACGGAAACACACCTAGCCGGTACCAACTGCTTATTCTTTAGACGCACCAACTACAGGCTAGCATTCCACGCCGGTTTCACCATGGGGTCACGAGGGGTACTGATCCTCATACATAAAAGACTTCCCTTTGTCCCCAAATCCACCACGCAAGACACGGGAGGGAGGTTTGTACTCACGACAGGCACGATTGGAGAGCGTTCAGTGACCATGATGGCGGTGTATGCACCTCCTAACTTATTGACCCCCCTGACTAACGATATTACGCCTCTAATTATGAACAACCTTGCAGACCTTACGTTGATCGGGGGAGACTTTAATGAAGTAATGGACGTGGACCTTGACAGAACACACAGAAGATCTAGAAATCCGAATGCACGCACAAAACTCGCCACATTTGTGGGCGCACTGGGACTACAGGATGTGTGGAGATCGCTACACCCCGCCACAAGGGAATACTCATACCATTCCGGTGCACATGCCTCGCTGTCTAGGTTAGACTATCTCCTATTGCCACTGAACAACATGCACGAGGTCCGTGAGGCACACTTTCTCCCCAGAGGCATATCAGACCATTCCCCCCTTGTGACAACACTTAATACCAACAATTCGATCCCACCACCCAGCTGGCGACTGAACAGTTACTATTTAGGCTTCCCAGAGCTGGTTGAACACATCCAAAAGACCACTGAAGAATACTTTGAAAGGAACACCAACTCAGTGGATAGCCCGGTAATCTTGTGGGAGGCGTTCAAGACAGTACTTAGAGGGGAAATAATAGCCTGGATCACAGCCCATAAAAAGAAACAAACAGAGGCAATACACCATGCCGAAGCAAATGTGCAGAAAGCAGAAACCGAACACCTAGCCCATGACAACTTGGAAACGCACCGTGCACTACAACTGGCGCAGGCGCAACTCCAACACATAGCGTTAGATAACGCAAAGCAGGCGCATACCGCAATGCGTGCAAAGATATACGAAACGGGGGATAAAGCCGGGAAGATGCTGGCATGGCTGGAACGCAAAGACCTGGGATCCAGCCAGGTCAGGCAATTAGCAACAGGAGAATCAGACCCATTGGTGAAGGACGCAGACATAGCGGAGGGTTTCGCAAAATACTATGCTGAGCTATATAGGGCACCAGCCTCACCACCCGTGATGAATGTCCTGGAGGAGATTGCCCTCCCCACCTTAAGTGCAGAACAGTCTACCCTGTTAGAACAGACAATCACTGAAGGCGAACTGACCCAAGCCATGTCAGAAATCCAATCAGGTAAAACCCCGGGCCCGAATGGCTTTCCCATTGAAACATGGAAAAAAATAGGTGCACACATAATTTCTCCACACTTGCTTCGCGCACTACAGCACTCTCACGCACAGGGCTGTCTCCCCCCTGATCTAAGGAAAGCCACAATTGTGGTCCTGCCCAAAGCAGGCAAGCCACCCGACAAGTGCAGCTCCTACAGGCCTATCTCTCTCATAAACTGCGAAGCCAAGGTGCTGGCCAAGGTGCTAGCCAACCGCCTCCAACAGGTCATACACACACTCATACATCCCGACCAGTGTGGATTCATGCCACAGCGGTCTACTAGACAAAACATATACAGGCTGCATACTGCACTGGAGAGAACACCTGAGATTCAGGATCCTTTGGCTTTACTCGCTGTAGACTTCGAGAAGGCATTCGACTCAGTCTATTGGGAGGCAATATGGGCGATCATGCAACGCATGGGCTTTGGACCATACTTCATGAGCTGGGTTAAATTGCTTTACAACCGCCCCGAAGCAGCCACGAAAGTGAATGGACACGTCTCCAACCCCTTCTATTTAGGCAGAGGCACGAGACAAGGGTGTCCCCTGTCTTCCCTAATCTTTGCAATAGCAATTGAGCCCCTAGCAATTCTACTGCGATCTACGCAAACATGGAGTGGCTTTAGGTGGGCAGACAACTGGGAGGACAAGGTGTCCCTCTACGCAGATGATCTGTTAGTATACCTGAAAGACCCACGTACATCCTGCCCCATAGTGACGCGATTATTAATTAAATACGGCGCATTCAGCGGCCTTCGCGTCAACTGGAATAAATCCAGATTGTTTCCACTGCAACACATAGACAATGCGGTACCGGATGACTGTCCATATTATGTGGAGAAGGAGAAGTTCAGATACCTAGGCATACAAGTCACGAACAACCTGACAGACTATGTGCCCAATAACCTGTATCCAATAATGACGAGATTCAAAGAAGACGTCCAGCACTGGATGTCCCTACCACTGACACTACTAGGCAGAGCCGCACTGTTTAAGATGCTGGCACTCCCCCGCTTCCTTTACATACTTCAAAATGCACCGCTACCCATAGCTCCTAACGAATTTCGGAAAATAGACCAGTCGCTACGCAAACTGTTATGGAAGGGAGGTCATCCGCGCTTAGCACTAACCACGCTACAAAGATCTGTATGGGAAGGTGGGATTGGATTGCCCCGAGTGCAAACTTATTACTGGGCCAGTCAAATGGCAATAGTGAATGACAAACTCCACGCAGACATGACACTACCACACAACAGAGAACCAGACCCTACCCAAAAAGAACGGCCCATACTTCGATACCTCTATCGACGAAAAGATCGAGCCACTGCCCCATCCATGCTTTCGCACCTATCTCTAACATGGTCGAACGTCCACAGATACCTAGGTTGGGATAATAAGCTGACCCCAGCTCAACCTTTATGGAATAATAAACTGCTTCCGGAAGTGAACAAACTTCCAAAATGGCACTCCTGGACCCAAGCAGGTATCACCAAAATTGGCGATGTAATACAAGGTAACGAAATGGTACCTTTTGCGAATCTAATCGCCAACTCCGGTCTGACAACTAAACAGCAGTATCGTTACACACAACTCAAACACGCCATACAAACTCATCTTCCTGAGATGTTTGACATGCCGGAATACACCCCTTTGGAACGTAACCTATTCCCAGACATGATTAAAAGTAAAGTCACATCTACCATGTATGGTGTCATAACGTCATTTGCCACCGAGGAACTGACGAACCTGAAAACGAAATGGGAGGGGGACATAGGTAGTATACTCCCTGAGGATTGGGTAACTGCCCTGATGTTCCCTAGAGAAATAGCGATCTCCTCCAGATTGAGATTGGTACAAATAAAGATACTGCATAGAATATATTATCCGAGGGTTGCCCTTTTCAAATGGGGTAGGGCTTCCTCTTCCACGTGTTTGAGATGCAAACGAGATGAGGGCACCTTCTTTCACATTCTATGGGACTGCACCATAATTCGACACTATTGGCAGCAGTGCTGCGACGATCTCTCAAGGGTTTTGGGCAAAAAGGTTCACAGAAATGCAAAACTGCTATTATTGGGGATAGATGATGAGATTGAACTGTCACGGTACGAAAAAGTGCTATTGTTCACGGCCAGTGCATTAATCAAAAGAAACATAGCGCAACTCTGGGGCTCTGAATCAGCACCAAAATATGAACAATGGACCACGGACGTGAGCATTTGTGGCGCAATGGAGAAAAGAATCTACACGGCCAGGGGATGCCCTGAAAAAGGCCCGAAAATTTGGCAAAAGTGGGAAGACTTACACTGAAAGATGCCCCCTGCTTGGCAGGGAGGTAGCACCCACGGACATGAACGGATATTACAGAGTTACACGCTACTGGCACGATAAAGACAGTTGACAACGCCTAGGAACATTATAGTAATGGATAGGTGAAAAGTGTTTGTTGGCGGGTGGGGGAGGAACGTAACTGTTTTCTCGCTGTGCGAGACGTGTGTTTTCTTTGTGTGAAAAAACAATAAAAATTGTTGTATTAAAAAAAAAAAAAAAGAATTATCAGAAGAGAAAAGGAAAAATCTAGCCAACCTTATTAATTCTTTTCTGTATGTCTTCAGTGAGAAGACTGGTAGAGTATGCAGCATATATTATCATAATAACACACCAAAGGGTAAGGTAGTCCATCTGAAGCCTTATCAGCTCCCAAGCCCAGAAAAAGATAATAATCGAAGAGGTCGAAGCCATGTTACAAGCCAATATAATAGAACCCTCTTCTAGCTCCTGGTCCTACCCAATCATTCTAGTGACAAAACCTGACCAATCCTGGCAGTTTTATATTGATTTTAGACAGGTGAATGCAATCTCAGTCTTTGACGCCTATATCATGATATAATACGATATGATAGGTTATTTATAACATGCTTAATACCCAGATTTTTCTAAGTGCGGACTCGGGGATCGATCCTGTGTCGCTCCATGTCGTCTTGCTTCCAAGGCGAGCACGTTGCCTCTGACCTGATCAATAAAATGGGTAGTGCAGTATATCTATCCACCTTGGACTTGACCAAAGGCTATTGGCAAGTACTGGTGCATGGGCCCGATAAAGAGAAAACCGCCTTCTCCACCCCTATTGATTTGTTCCAATTCAAAGTACTCCCCCTTTGAATTACATGGGGCTCAAGCTACTTTCCAAAGGCTTATGGATACTTTACTCCGACCACACTCCCACTTTTGTGGAGCGTATATCAACGACATAGCTATGTAGAGTCAAACCTGGGAAGAACATCTATCCCATCAAGAGAACGCTCCGGCAACCTGGGCTAACCACTAAACCGAAGCAATGCCGATTAGCCAGATTGGTGGTAAAATATCTGGGATTCTTCGTGGGGAACTGTAGTGTGCAACCTCAGCGAGAGAAAGTAAGGGCAGTACTAGACGCTCCCACTCCAAAAACTAAAAGAGACCTTAGAGCGTTTCTAGGACTTAGAGGGTACTACCAAAGGTGTATACCAATGTTTTCGGATAAAACAGCAAGACTAATGGATATACTTAAAAATGTTGAGCCACAAAATAATCCATTGGACCGAAGGCAATGAGATCTGTTATAACACTCTCACACAGACTCTCTGTTAAACCCTTATCCTCAAAGTAGCAGACTTCTCAAAGGAGTTTATTCTGCAAACAGACGCTTCCCTGGCAGGGTTAGGAGCAGTGCTGTCACAGACAGATAATGGCCTGGAACATCCCATCTTGTTTGCCAGCAGAAAACTACTCCCTAGAGAAAAGAACTACTCAGTAATTGAGCTAGAGGCTCTTGCCATCAAATGGGCCATTATCCATCTGCGATATTGCCTACTGGGTAGGAGGTTCAAACTAGTGACTGACCATTCTCCTTAAGTCTGCATAAGCCAGAGAAAGGAATTGATCCCAAGAGTAACGCAATGGTTCTTAGACCTTCTACCCTACTGCTTCAGAGTGGACCCCAGAAAGGGAAAGAGCACTGGAATGTGGATTTCCTTTCCAGGTTCCCCTGTAAAGCAGAATCGGTCACATCGCATAGGGGGAGGGTATGTGAGAAACTGGAGGGTGTCTCACTTGCTAGTCCTCAGTGATCTGTCATCCAGGTGGCTGGGACACAGCCATCACTATTGGATCCAGACCCCGGGGGTGGACCAGTGGGGGAGGATCACCTGGATGGCGGATCCTTGGGGAGTGGATATGGACCCCCTTTGGTGAGATACGGTATCCCCCCTTTAAAACCCTTACTCCCTCTTTCACGATTCAATACATGAGTATAGTAACTCCCCCTCCTACCCTACATGAACATCTATACATATTAGTTAAACACTGGGGAAAGACAAAGTCAGAGATGTCCCACTGTCGTGTCCAGGCAGAGTCATACAATTGACTGGAACAATGCACACCTAAATCCCCTTTACCTTCCCACCTGGTTAAAACACAGAGCACGAGAACACACTACAAGCAAGGCAAGGTACGGAACAGAGTATGAGAAGGAGCAGCCTATTCCAGGCCGCAGCTGAAGTGAGGAAGCCAGATGGGAGGTCAAGGAATGCTACCTAAGAAGGAAATATCCTTGAACCATTTAACAAGTAATTGCTGGGCTGTTGAAAACTCGGAAGCTGCATGTGTGAGGCAGAGAAGTGAGGCCAGAGAATCCTTTATTGTGTGTGAGATACCAGGGGCTCTCGTGCCTGACTGGTCGAGTCGGTAGAAAAGTGCCGCCACTGTGGTATCAACCTTGGCTCCATTATCAAAGCCACAAGCCAAACCTTTCATAAAGCCGGTGAGTTGAAGGCAACTGTGTGAGACTGGGCTACGTATGAGCGAAGATTGCGGGCAGCAACAAAGTGACAGATGAAATCAAAAGGAAAGGCGTTTTATGAAAAGCATGAATGAAAAGAGAAACCAATAATTGTTTTCTGTATTTAAAGAAGTGAACGTACGAAACAAAGTAGCCGAGTGGTCTGGCACTGAGTGTGTGCCCAATCGAAAGATCCCTGCCTCAGTATGTCCAGTTGACAGAATTTATGAGAAATTAACATGTTTTAAAAGAAGGATAATGGAAGTGGTCATGCGATGCTTAAGCCAAATCCATCGCACAGTTGAAAGCCTTCAATTTGGGACTATGGTGTAAAACAAGAGTCTGAACTCGGTCGAGGGGGATTCAGAGAAAAAGTTGAACTGTAATTTAAATCGGAGTCTGTGTCTAGTCGAGGGAGACTCACATTGGAAGTGAAAGACTTTGGGCCTCATTACGAGGTGGGTGGTAAGGGATTACTGGCACCGGTAAGGGCACCGGTGCCGGTAATCCCTTACCGCCCTACTACGAGTTCCCTTTGCGGGTCCTTCCTTAACGCCTGGTTTTTTCAGGCATTAAGGACGGGACCCGCAAAGGGACTCTAGAGCTAATAACGGTACCGCAATTTGCGGTACCGTTATTAGTGCCTTCCCCATTCCCATTGAGCCCTATGGGGGCTCAAATGGGAATGGGGAATGGCCCTGGTGAATGGGGAATTACTGGTCTCGCCAACTTTGGAAAGGACCGGTAATTGCTCCATTCACCAGGGCAGAGTCCGAACGTGTTTGGAGGCAGCCATAGCGCTAATAGCGCCATGGCTACCTCCAACCTCGTAATGAGGCCCATTGTGTTATTGGAGAAATAGATCACTGAGGAAAGGAAGGCGAGGCTGTTCCAGAGGAGGGAGCCAGCCGAGGAAAGAAATCGGCCACCAGCTTACTGTTTGGAGAAGCGGGTGACACACAGAGACTCAGAGCTGGAAGAGCGTACAGATCTAGAGGGAGAGTATTTGTAGACAGCGAGATGCAGATTGTGTGGTCCCCAGCCCCAGACAGCCTTATAGATGATGCAGAGGGATTCAAATTTGATCCTTGCAGCAACAGGGAGCCAATGGAGAGATTTGAGGGCTGGAGAGATATGGTCCCTAGGCTTGAGGCCAAAGATAATTCTTGCAGTCCTATTCTGGGTAGGCTGGAGGGGGAAGATAGAGGAAGAGGGTAGATTAAGAAGAGGCTGTTACAGTAGTCCAACCTAGAGAGAACCAGAGCTCTAGAGACATTAAGCTTCTGGGGAAAAGTGAGGAAAGGAAGGATACCTCTGAGCAGGTGGAGTTGAAAATGGGCCTTCTTGGCAAGGTCCAGGATGTGCGCGTGGAAAGAGAGAGAGTATTCAAAGATCACTCCAAGGTTTCTGGCTTCAGATGAAGGAGTAAGAGGAGAGCCCATGGAGGGAGGCCAGAGTGTAGGGAGGAGAGAGGGAGCAGGAGTCGCAATAGGAATGATCTCAGTCTTGCTGGCATTGTGGCATGATCATTAGAGGCACGCAAGGACTGGATAGCAGATAGGCATTCAGGAATGGTGGGGGAAGTAAGGACAGGATCAGAGGGAGGTTTGAAGTGAAGAAGAGTTGGGCGTTTTCTGCATAACACTGGAAGTGAGGGGAGAAGGTGGAGATGAGGTGAGCAAGCGGGGCAAGGTAGATTTTGAAGAGCCAGGGTGAAAGGTTGGAGCACTGGGGGACACCACAGATGAAGATAGAGGTGGGAGAGGAGAAAGTCAGTGAGGAAGGAGGTCAGCCAGTCCAGTGCCCGCTCCAAAATACCAAGGGTATCATGGAGCCGTTTTATGAGGATGGAGTGGTTGACCGTATCAAATGCAGAGGAGAGATAGAGTAGAATGAGAACAGCGGGTGAGTTGGAGTCAAGAGATGTACGCATTTCTTCACGGATGTACAGAAGAACAGTTTCCGTGCCTCTGGCTGCTCAGAATCCACATTCATGGTTTTGTGGGCAACCAATAAGCTCAGCATGCTGGGTTAGTTGGGAGAAGACCAGCTTTTCCAGAGGTTTCCCAAGGAAGGGATTGGTAGAGATGGGGTGGTAGACAGCCGGACATGAGGGGCAGCGGAAGGCTTTTTCAGGAGAGGGCACACAATGGAGTACTTGAGGTAGGAGGTGAAAGACCCGGTAGCAATTGCAGAAATCAGCAAGAGCAGGGGCAAGGAAGCCGATGCTGTCCTTAATAGTTCTGGAAGAACAGGGGGAAACGTGTTTGGAGGAGCCCTTCATATAGTGGACAACTCTAGTGACCTCATGCGATATGATAGGAGAGAATGGCTGATGGAGGATGAGAGGCCAGGAGTGGTAGGGGGGGGAGAAGGGGAGGAAGAAGGTGTACTCAGGATGTCCTGAGTTTTTGCAGTGAAGTCGGTGGCCAGTGCAGTGCACAGGGCCTGGGAGGGAAGAGGAGAGGTGGAGACTGTAGAAGGATTGCCTAGTTACTTGCAGATTTTAAAGAGTTCTGCCGTGTTGTTGGATGCTCCAGAGATGCAAGCTTGGATGTGGGCCCTCTTCTTGGCACGGATGGCGAGATGATATTGCCTTTGTAGAAGGTGACAGGCAAGTTTGGCAGAAGATGAGCTTGAGGTCTGCCACTTCCGTTCTGCAGCTCTGCACTTGTGTTTCAGGTTTGCTAGATCAGAATTTTACCAAGTGTTACGTTTGGAGTCATGTTTCAGGCGAATCCGCATGACTGGGGCAAGAATGTCGAGAGTGTTAATGATGGCGAGATGGAGGTTGCTGAGATCAGAGTCAGAGGTAGAGTATGCATTGGGAGGAGAGGGGGGATGAAGGTGGATGCGAAGGCAGCAGCTGACACTTGTTTCATTGGGCAGATGTCCGTGAACAAGGTTGGCAGAGCTTGGGGAGATGTGGTCAGAGGGCCGAGAGGACCCAGGTAAGAGGAGCGGAGTGAGTCGTCTGACAGGAGAGCGGGGTGGCGAGTGGGGGGAGAGCAAAAGATCAGTGTGGATAAAAGCTTTGAGAGTGGGTCCAGCCATGTTGGTAGGACCAGAGGGTAAAATGGAGAGGGAGAGCGAGGTGCAGAGGTCACAGAAGAGAGTGGACGCCATGATAGAGGAGTCAAGGTGGATGTTGAAGTAAACCAGGAGGAGGAATTTAGGGGTAGATGTCAGGAGAGAGGAGGAGAAATCAGCCCATTCTGAGAGGAACAGGGAGATAGAGTAAGGTGGCCTGTAGATTGTGGCAATGGTCAGGGAGGAAGTAGGAGAGATGACCAGCTTGTGACCAGGCTCTCAAAGGAGTAGTATGGCTGGGTGGGTACACGAGAGAAAGGGAACCACTCTGGGAAGATCAAGGCAACCCCACTACGGTTAGGGCGAAGCTTAGAGATGATATTGTAGCCAACAGGGAGAAGGGAGTTAAAAGCTGTGATTGAGCTGGCATTGAACCAAGTCTCAGTAAGAGCGAGGATATCAACATCAAGGATTATGAGGAGACAGATGTCAGCAAAGTGTTTGATAGCAGAGCAAGCATTAAGCGTGGCTAGATGAAGCAAGTCACTGTCTTTAAAGGTTTTCCGACGAGGGGTGCAGGGGCATGGTACACCTGTCAGAGGAGGAAGGATGTTGATGAGGGATGGCAGGTGCCGGTCAAAGAGGAGAAGGTTGGGTTAAGGACCCTGAGCCATGATAGGGCCATTACGATATACATTAATAATACACCTGAATTCTTAAGAAACCCGCCAAGAGCACTTCCCATCTAGTGCAACCATTAATGGGTGAGGATGAGAAAGGGGAGAGAGTAGAGATCAGATGAGTAGTATAGATATCTGGCGAGGGGACAGAAAAGAGGATATCAGTGACAATCTATCTGGAAGTTGTGCTGACGTAGGTGTCTGTGATGGGCACACCTAGGTTAGTGGCCAGGAAGTCTTTTTTTAAATGTTTCCTTCCAGACCTTGTGAGAGAGGGAGGATAGGTGGTAGTATAGCAGTTAGTATAGATAGGGGAGATGGTGAGTGCAATAGGGGTGGAAGAGAGATGAGGGTGGAGGATAGAGGGAGAAACTGCAGGCACGAGCACAAACTCACCAGGTGGCCTAGCAGCCAAAAACAGTGTAAGTCACACAGATGTAAGGCAAAACCAGAGTTCAGAAGTAGCCAGGGGGCACACAGATGCAGTACAAAACACTTGAGCACAGAAATTGGGGTGTAAAGTTGCAAAAATGCACCCAAGTTAGAGATTTCTAAAAAGCACACAGATGCAATGCAGAATGGGATAGCAGAGTTGTTAAAACTACCTAAGTTCGAAATTTCCAAAAAGCACACAAATGCAGTAAAAAAAAAGGGGTGCAGTAAGACATAGGAAAACAGAAATTGTCTTAAGACACAGCTAGGGTCAACATTTGTGAATTAGTGGATAGGTATAGGTAGTCCAGAACATCTCTCACAGGAACACTTGGAGTGGAAGAACATAGCTACAGGTGAGGATCGAGTTTGTGCAGCAGCTGGCTGCATGCTGGTTACTGATCCAGGAGGGGATAGGTCGTTGGGAGCGTGAAGTGATCTGAAGGAGGAGATGGGAGACCCTCCGAACCCTTCATTTCGGGGAGCCAGCACTGGCCTGCCAGCTTCCGACTGGCCCTGATGAGGACTGGGGGAACAATCAGATGGCAGGCAGGGCAGGCATCCGAGCACTCCTGTGCTCAGGGAAGAAGGAAGCCATGTTGGAAGGTGCAAAAGCCAAAGCACTGCATGGCTGGTTCAGAAAAAAAAGAGATTCAAACATGCCTTCAGGCTTGGAGGATGGGGGGAGCGCTTCATCAATAAAGTGAAGACCAACAGGGCAAGTGGAACAAAAAGCAGTTCTGTTTTCGACAAAAAAAGCAAGAATTCTGCTACAGACCAAAGGGGCTTACCTCGTGTCAGACTTGTTTGCCTTAATAGAACTGAAGTCTCCTGTTGCCTCGTGCAGGCTGCCAGAATGGATTCCTCTGGTCGCAAGGAGGAAATGAGGCCAAGTGCAGCCAGACAGGGGCCTTTATTGTGGGCCTTCGTTTTGGGGGGACGTCATGCCAAGAGTGTGCCAAAAACACCAACAACTCCCCTAACCAGCCAATGGCAGAACCAACTACAACACTAAACAACTACTCGCCAATTTCATCAAAATATCCACCAGCCTAGTGGACAAAAGCAATAGAGCCGGCTCGCCAGCAGATCCCTGGCCATCATACATGTACAAAAGTATCCTCACCCAAAAAACACCTGCAGAATGCTTCCACAACTTCTTCAACCATTCAGTAGCAACAGAAAATGTGCCACAAGTCTTCAAATCGGCATGCATGAAGCCACGGGATGAAGACCCATCGGGAAACATGGAAAACCTAACCAACTATTAACCAATTTCAAATATCCTGTACCGGACAAAACTCCTAGAAAGCTACGTTTATGAACAAATCGTGGTACATGTGGAAAACAATTGGATACTAGACCAGTCACAAGTTGGCTTCATACCCACGAGAGTAACGAAAACAGCATTACTATCTATATGGCATGATCTAAAAACCAACGCAGACACCAACGTCGTATCAGTACTAATTGTGATACTAGAAATGATTAGGAGGGACAGAGCCTCCATGTCCTTGTCCTGTACTCCCTTATCATGTGTGTTCTCTGTTGTTTTCCATTCATTTATAGAGCGCTCACACATCACAGGGGCATCGAGGCGCTGTTACAGGAATATGTCTTAGTTGCAGTACATAGGTGGGCGATCGGTTACATTGGCCTGCATACATGTATTATTCACAATATTTATTTGAGTGGATCGTTCACAGTCGCAATTCATAGGTTAGACAAGCTTAACTGGTTCTCTAATACCCCTGTGCAGGCTTGGTTACATCGTTCAAGCAGCAGGGGTGCATTTAGAGCTGTGGTCATACAGAATCAGCTTTAAACAAACAGTCTGTTTTTGACGGCCTTGCTGAAGGCGAGATGTGAAGACTCACTTCTGATGGAATGGAGCAGTGAGTTCCAGTGTCTAGAGGCAATGAATGGGAAGCTAAAGCTACTGCCTCTTGCATGTTTAATTCGTGGAACTGCCAGTAGATTGGCATATGGTGTTCTAATGGGTCTTGCAGCCGTGGGCAGGATGACTCTGTGGGAAAGGTAGGGGGGTGTGGTGTGGTGGATGCATCTATGCGTGATGGCAAGTGTCTTGAATAGGGTGCATTGGCAGACCAGCAGCCAGTGTGCTTGTTGTCTGGCTGCCGAAATGTGTTCTATTTTGGAGATGCCCAGTGCTGAGTGGAGGGTGTTGTTCTGAATGGTTTGTAATTTGTCTAGGTTTTTGCTGAGGTTCCTGTATAGAGTACATTACAGTAGTCTAGCCTTGAGCCCATGATGCCTCGCGCAATTGATAGAGAGTTGGTAGTGGATAAAAATGGTCTGGTGGCATTGATGAGTTTGGAGTAGTATGCTGCAGAGGTAGCTATTGTAATTACTTGTCTGGACATAGTAATGTTAGTGTCTAAGTAGACTCCGAGAGTTTTGACTAATTGGGAAACTGGGATGGTGATGTTGTCAATGGTGAAAGCTTGGTTTTAAGTGTCTACGGTGATGCGTGAGTCAGTGGGGGCTAGCAGTAGTGTTCTGTCTTGTCTTAGTTCAGGCAGAGCCAGTTTTCTGCCATTCATGTGTGGATGGTGGCATAGATGGAGTTAAGTGTGTTGGAATCATTTTCATAGTTGCCGGAGAGAGGAATGAGTATCGTCTGCATAATTAGTGTACATGATGCCATGCGAGTCAAGTAGTTTGAACAGGGAGATAGTAAAGATGTTGTACGATTTGGGAGATAGGCAGGATCCTTGCGGTACTCTGAAGAGGATGGTGTTTGGGTTTGCAGCTGCTAGGTCTGTGAAGACCCGCATGACTCGACCTTCAAAGAAGAATACATTCCAGGTGATTGCGCTCGGAGAGAAGAAGGCTGAGGAGGAGAGATGTTGTCATAATACGTTGTGGTCATCAGCTAACCAGAGCTGTCTTGTCCTCTTTTTAGGGGCCGTATGGGAAAGGACTACAAAATATTACACAAAAGAACACCCCATTGATACGGCTTCCTCCCTTTTGGGTTATAGACCTGCCTATAACATTAAGTTAATATGTACACACAAACCACCCTTTTTGCATTCAGGTAGACACACAAGATAATTAAAAAAATATACATATTTTAATCTCTGTCAAATACAAAACATAAAAAAACACAAATGTTGTGTTCCTCTATAATAGACAATATTTCATTGAAACAGGTATGCATTTTAACACATTTGTGACGTATACAAATCTTCACAAGTTGGCTCTATCCACGACATTTATAGTATTCCCCTTTCATAAGGAATAAAGTGTGTCAACACTGAGCATGTGTTTCTGGAATCTAGACAAATTCATTACATACAATCCAAACCAATTGGTGTTTGTATAATCCTAGATCTCATCTTAAGGACACATATTCTTTGATGTAATGCAGCCGTGCTGTGCGTGTTGCATACTATACAACGAGGGACTCCCCCGCCAATCTACAAAGTTAAAAACAAACAAACATACATATAAATCTCTTGTGTGAGCTTTGTGTGCTATATCAACTGTGACAAATACATGTTCTATCTCATCTTTCTTTATATAAAAAACCAAGGGACATGGCCGTAGCTCTCATTGAATCTAGGTACTCTTCATCGACACCCTTATATTCGGGTCGAATTCTTTACTTATGCCGTAATCTTTGGGCAAATTACCATTATTTAGTCCGATCTATAATTCATCAGTAGATAGGCTTATTATCTTTTACTTTTAATAAAACCTTAGGTATCGTTTCAGCATATTTCTTTTCAAGTACCTCTTATTTACTTTCCCTCGCCCCGAGTTTCTCTCACAGATTTTTCTCAACTTCAAACTTCTTGGCAGTTTGGCGCAACACATGTCGGCATTTCTAAGTTGCCGTATATCTAAAAAAAAAGAAACACCATCAAACGGTTACAATATCGTCTCATTTGTAACTTGTCTGTCTTAGCGCTTTATCACTCGTTCTTACCCGAGATGTTGCTGCGAAACGTTCGCACCAAGACTCCCTCAGCTCGGTAATCACCCTGCTCGTGACATCTGAATATCTTTACTTAGACGTTTCTTTTTCTATTTCAAAAGTACGGACCAAAATGACCGGCCCTACAAAGGTGACATTACTGCTATTACTAAAAAACAACAACATCCGTGCGCTAACTGTGCCCTTTTCATATATATATGCTTTTTTGATTTACCTAATATGTTGTGGTCCATAAGGTCAAATGTTGCTGATAGATCTACTAGGAGGAGAAGGGCAGGTTTACCAGAGACCCTGATATCGTCTATTTGATTTTTGAGGTCCAGTAGGGCCGTTGTGGTGCCGTGACCAGAACGGAAGCCGGATTGCCGGGTGCCTAAGATATTTTTACATTCTAAGAATTCCTGGACTTGCAGGTATGCTGCTTTGTCCAGAATCTTGAGCAGGAAGGGTACAGTGGTGATGGGCCTATAGTTATTGGTGTTGGAAGGGTCGAGTGAATGTTCAGAAGGGGATGAACCCACGCTTCTTTTAGGCTTCTTTAAGGAACCGATCCTGATGCAACAGATGCATTGATGAATGCTGTGATGAACGGCGTGAGCAAGTCTGCGCATTTATCTTTGAATAGGGATGCAGGGCAGGAGTCCCCTTTGCACATGGATGGTTTGATGTTCTTCATTATGGCATTGACCTCCGTCTCTTTGACGTCTCTGAATGAAAAGGGGGTCGTGTCTGTGGTCCGCTGGATAGATGAGGGTGGTTGAGTTGAGTTGGCAAGGAGAGGGTTATGTTGATTAGCCCCTAATTTTGTTCTGCAGGGTGTCAAGCTTGAGGAGCATGGCCGCTTGTATGTCAGCATACCACGCTCAATTTTTTATTATGGCGGAGGGGTGGGAAGGAGTTTCTAGCTCCCTGAAGATGGAGAAGATTTCTTTACAGTTGGACTTGGTATTATCTATTTTATTGCTGAAAGAGTTAGCTTTCTTATATTCATTAGATGGCTTGTTAAACTCAAGTTTGTCTAGTGCAAGTTGGCTGGCTTGCCATTTAGATAGGGTTGCGTGCTTTTTGGTGCATAGCATTGAGAGGTCTGGGGTAAACCAGTTATTAGAGTGTTTGGTATTTCTGGCTTTGCGGACCTTTAAGGGTGCAATGGCATCAATGGCTTCAGCTTGGATGGAGTTGAGTGATAAAGCCAGGTCTTCAGGGTCTTTGGAGAATGGAGCCTTAAGAGCTGGGACCATGAGATAGGGCTAGCCTTTCCCTAGTAAGTAGGCGTGCACCTCTGGTGGATGCAGCTGGGAGAGGTATGATGGTGGCTTTTTGGACCTTCGGTGTGGAGTGTGAAGAGTATGAGGTGATGCTCTGTCCAGGGAAGAGGGAGGTTGGCTGTGACATCTGGGGCACAGTTGTGGTGGGCTAGCCAGTCAATGGTGAGGCCCTTGTTGTGGGTGGGGTTGATGATGAAGTGTGAGAAGCCCAGAGTTTCTAGTGCTTGGGACACATTTTTGGCCGGAGTGTCTTTGGGGTTGTGAAGCCCTAGGTTTAGATCACTTGCTAGAATGACCTTAGAGGATGTTTTGAGGTTATCAGAGACCAGGTGCATGATGGAAGAGGGGAAGTCAGCTAGAGGCCCTGGTGGGCGATATACAATGTGAAATGTGATGATGCAGTTGTGTGAGGTGGAGATTTTTAGGGAAAGAAGATCATAGTTGCAGGAGGTCTATTTTGCGGATAGCAATGGAGTCTTTGGCTATGAGTGCCACTCCACCTCCTTTGGTGAGAGGGCGGTCCTGGCAGCCAGGTCTCGGTCACAGCACATAGGTCTAGTTTGTGGGTGGTGATTAAATCGTGTAAGTCTGCTGCATGAGCAGGGATGGATTGTGCGTTGATGAGGGCGCAATTACGGAGTGTTACAGAGGCCGTATGGCAGGTAGTAGTGGTAGCTGTTTCCTGCTTTTGGGTTGTAGGGAGGGAAGGCTCATTACTAGTAGAGGGCTCAGGAGGGACAGGCAGAGATGGGGCCTGTGTCTTGGGTGGGCTCTGGGGTTGAGGTTGAACTGCGTGGTGGGCTTTGGTTTTGCCGTCCATGTCTCTAGAGCACAGCCTATGGTTACGGCAGGAAGTGCTAATGGGTTGAGTTATGTGTGTGTGGGAGTGGGAGGGTACGGGTTTTAAGGCACATGCTACGGTGAGCAGGGTGTGGGGGGTCAACCTTAGGGGAGCACATAGTGCTCAGTGCGTGTTGACGGGTGGTTAGGAGCACTTTCCGATGAGCAGTAGACGACTAGGAGGGGGTATGTTATCATGGTCTCAGGGTGTAACAATCAGTGTTTTCCTAGCATAGGCAGGGTGCAACAGTTCATATTTCCCGAGAAGGCAGGGTGCAACAATCAATATTTCCCAAGAAGGCAGGGTGCAACAATCAATATTTCCCAAGAAGGCAGGTTGCAACAATGAATATTTCCCAAAAAGGTAGGGTGCAACAATGAATATTTCCCAAAAATGTAGGGTACAACAGTCAATATTTCCCAAGAAGGCAGGGTGCAACAATGAATATTTTCCAAAAAGGTAGGGTGCAACAGTCAATATTACCCAAGAAAGCAGGGTGCAACAATCAAGATTTCCCAAAAAGGTAGGGTACAACAGCCTCCAGCCCAGGGATCGTATCTCTCCAGGACTGAAATCTCTGCACTGGCTCCCAGTGGCTGCGAGGATTAAGTTCAAAACCCTCTGCATTGTACACAAGGCCTTCTGGGGTCTGGGGCCGCAATACCTTCAACTCTCTCTTCCTAAATATCTTCCTCCTCGAGCTCTTCGCTCATCTGCCTCCAATTCCCTGAGGGTCAGTCGCTTCTCCAAGCAACGAGTTGGTGGCAGATCACTCTCTTCGGCAGGGGCCTCTCTCTGGAACAGCCTTCCTGCCTCCCTGAAACTCGAGGAGAACCATCTCTGGTTCCGGAAACACCTCAAAACCTTCCTCTTTGCTCCTGCTTTCTCTCCTCCCCTCCCCTGCTGAATTCCTGACTGAATTTGCACTGGTTTCCTGGCCACCCTTTCTGATCTCTGGCCCAGGCCCCGTCAATTGCCCACCTGCACTGCACTATTTCCAAGAAAAGGTAGTATGACAGGTTGCACATATCATATGCCAGTCCTGTGTAGAGAGTGGCAGACTATCTCATATCGGATACCTCACTCACACATGGCTATTGTATTTAGTATACGCATAGGGCTGCAGCCATCATTGGTGATTGTACTGTTGGGGAGAAGCTGGACCCCCACCAGGGCTGTGGGGGGCCAGCAGCCATGGGAGACTCCAACATCTCCCATATGGCCCAGAGGAATGGAACAGAGACCCAAGCAGGCAGCCACATGTTCCAAACTGTGTTTATTCCTGGGCAGCAAAAAAGAAAAAAACAAACACGCAGAGCTTCGTGCACATTGAAAGTCCAGGCGCCGTCTCCGACGGGGCTGGCTTGCAAGCCAGCTTTGTAATCACACTGCAGGCTGACCTCACAGAATTGGATCAGCTCCCAGAAACCTATCTCCTCCTGCTATTGGCTTCTGAGTAATAGGTTCCCTATGTAGCCCTTATAGAGAGCCTGATAATTGGACATTAGAGTTTTGCGTCAGTGGGTTGGTTTAGCTGTGCCACCCACCATTACCTAACTCTGAAAATGTTACAGTATGAATCTGTTCCCATCAGTTTTTAGCTGAAACAGGTTTTTTCGCCCCTGGGCTCTGTGTTCATTGGCCAGAGCTGAGCCATTCTTGTTACAATTATGTTTCAAATGGTGTGCAAGTCTTTGCGAAAATGTCTTTTGTTCCCAGAAAGAAAAGAAAAAAACACACTGGGCTTTGGTGCTTTGCCGTGGCTTAGTCGCATTCGTGGAGAATTAAAAAATGTTTGTCTGCAGAAAGCAATCTTATCTGACTGCGCAACCTTGGCTGCTCGTGGGTTTGCGAGGAGTATTGGTGAAGCCGTCTGCAGCTAGTGTTCAGTGAGAGAAATGAACTTGGCTGTAATTTTCCTGAAACATGGCTTTACACTGTGCAATTAGACCGTGTTAATTCATATAGGCATTTGCAAGCCTTTAAACAGGGATTCTTGTGTTTGTAGATTCTGATATTGCTGCATTGATTCTAATGTAGCATGGAAATTGCACTGTTGGTGAAGTGGGTGTCTTTCAGCATATTTCTCACCCATGGGTGCGCTGGGGCCTGGTTCAAATGATAAGTGCGCTCCTTGTTCTTCCTGCTGTTTTTCTGTATATGCGCCTGGGGTGAGGGGGCAGGGGTTTGATCTCGATTTTCCCTCTTCAGTCCCCCCTCTGGTCGACTTGTCGACCACACCACCAATCAACATTCACCTCCTTCCGTTCTCCATATCTTTGTCAATTCTTTGAAGTGCCCATAATTGTTCACATTGTTGACAATGAACAGTACATGTAGGAGTGTTGTCCTTCTGCGTTCCACCACACTCACTTCCCTTCGTACTTCCACTGATCACAGAGAGTCTCTACCTTTATTACTGCTGAAACCATGTCGCACACCGCTATCTTCTCCCTTAGTCCAGCTCTTCCTTTCACCATGCCTCTTATTTGCATTCCTAATTCTTCTTCTGCTGTTCTCTCGCATCTTGCAATGTATCTTGATCTTGCACAATTATGCTGCGCCCAGTACTAGTGCTACCGTTATCACCTTCAATCGACCAGCCAGTCATGATGGCAAACGCTAGCCAGTTCTTGTCTTTCTCTGTTCACATGTATTTTCTGCTGATCATTCTTTTGTGTGCTGGTACTTTATCCAATGTTCCTTCTGTCTCGCTCGAGAAGTAATTCCCCCCTCTTTTTACTTCTCTGTCTGTTTCTCTTCTTCCATTGTTTTCCATCTTGGTGAATGTGTCACTCTTCACATCTTCCTTGGTCATCACCAACAAGGGCATGCTGATGCGCACCAATGAACACTCTCCTCCCCAATTCGGTGGTAGTTTCTCTTGAGCTTCAGATACATGTGGTCAATAGTTGTCCATAAGCAGTGATGTTCCTGCTCTCATCTCCCTACTTCTATCAACCTTCTTGCATGCAGCATGATTGTCCACTTCTTTTCACTGTTGTGCTGGTAACATAACGCTGGTACCTTCACAGTATACGTCTTTCTTCATTCTCCAACCAAGTGACCATCTTCGCTCTTTTCTCTCACTCCGTTAGGCACTTATCATATTTTTGTCTCTTTTTTTTCTTCTTCTCTCTTTTGTTTTTTCTTTCTTCTTTTATTATTTATTTATTTATTTTTTCTTTTGTTTCTTTTTTTTCTTGCAGCTTGCTCACTGGTGCATTTGCTCATTTCTTCTTCTCTCTCTGGTCACTTTCCACATACAGTTGTTCTTCAATTAGCTGCTTTATGTAATCATCTTCCGTAGGGGATTACCCCCTTTTTTTTCATCAATCCCGATGTTGCTGTCTTCCCTTGCAATCTTCTTCACACCTTGGGATACATGGGCGTCGTGCTCTGCTGTAGTAATTTCTGTTGTAATCAATTCTCTCAAGGCATATGTTATTAAATAGTAGTCAGGGCAGCTCTCCCAATGATGTCCCTACCAATTTAGTACATGTGTGCATGTTGCTGGTTACTGCTTCTATGTGTGTTATGTGTATGTTTTACTCCCTTTGTGTGTGCCCTTACCTCTCCTTACTTTTACAGCAGCTTTTCCTCACCCACTGACGCCGTAAGTCTTCCTGCTTAGGTTAGGGAATGTTAGCAGGGGTTACAGCGGTAATGCTCACTATTGCATATGATTTTCAAATCACCACCCCACATTATTTCGTTCATCATTAATAGTCCCATCATAATTATAAAAGTCCGTATTTGCTTTCCCATAGCCACTTACGCTGCTGGGTCCTTGCAGCTGATGAGATGATAAAGGTGCCCGCCTGAAAATGGCAAGAAAGGCGTTAATACGTTAGTACTTGTTAGTAACCTCAAGCTCCGCGAACTAAAAAATCACTAAGGGCAAAAATGAAACCTCCCCCTGGACATTTCGTGTTTTGAAAATTTCTTAATATGGGTAGGGAAAATCTTGGGCTGTTTATTTAATGGAAGCAAGGACATATACTTCAGGGAAACGTGCTCTAAGGGGTCTGAGGTTCCTGATAGGGTGGGCAATTGAGTGGGGAATGCTTCACAATGGTTTAATTAGTAGGCCTAAGGGTTACTAATGGAAGATAACATTAAGGACATTTCCTACACATTTCTAACAGCATACATACGCAACAACCTGCATGTGCGGGGAAAAGAGAAGGAACAAAACAGTGTTACAGCTGTAGGTGCACAAAATGTAATATGAAACTCAATTAAACTTTGGACATGGGTGTGTCAGTCCCTATTCTAGTTGCTAGTGTGCGTTGGACCATAGGATGGCCATGTTTCCCTAACTCGGGAGTGTTCGTGCTGTTTTGCAGTTTATGAAAATCTTTTGCGTTGGCCCTGTTGATCGTTGCTCCCTCGTTGCCAGGGTGGCCACCGCTTTGTAGGGCTTGACGCCTCACACATCTAACAAAGTCTGTCAGGGGGGCAAAATGTCCCACTGTAGTCCCTATCCATTGGAATTTTTAGTTCTTCGTTGTCTTCAGGCCTGCCCTGGGTCCTTTGTATCTGGCGAGAAATGAAAAAGAAGCGCTTGAGACCTGAGAATTGACATATTCTTTAATTTCTTGACCTAACCTCTCTGCACTACTCTTGCACTATTCAGTGTCCTAGTGGGAGGAGCCAATGGTACATGTATGCACCATCCTGTCACCACCTGGTGGCGTTCAATGGCTGTCTGACCGTAAATTGTTACACAATTCGAAATTTACCTGGAAAATGGGTAGACAATCACTATCCTGTAGCTGTATTCTTAACACATCTGGATCATCTGTACTGAATTAGGTGAATATACTCATGACACACTTGGATCATATATACGCAATTTATGTGCTAGTGTAGAAATGGGCCTTTGAGTCTTTATATTTACTGTACTTTTGCTCTAAGCTATTTATTGTGCGCACCTTTTGTCCCAAGGGGGCATTAGGCACTGACAAGCTAAACAGGGCAGCATCAGGGTGGTAAATCTGTCATATAGGGTGGCTGTGTTTCTAAATTAAGAGGACCATGTTACTTAGTTAAGATAATCACAGGGTTTTTAAATCTTTTTTTCTATGGCTCCTCTCTCAACTCTCAGGGCGTTTCTCACAGTGAACTGCAGGCACTTTAAGCTGGTACTAATGAAATTCGCTACCAATTATTCGCTACCTGTCCCCCCCTCTTTGTATTTTATTTATTTATTTACTTCCTATTTTCTTTCAAACCCAACCGTCACAATTTACTCCCATGCTCTCTATCCCACCCCATGTCCACTTTTTAAACCCTACCTACTCTGTTAATTACTCATTTAGTCTAGTATTTTATTACTCCACTACTGTAATTACTGTTACATTTAAACAATATATTTCTCCCCCCATTATCTGCTCTCAAATTGGAATACAGCCATTATTCTCCAGTTCGTGCAGCAATGACCTCTTTCCCTATGTGTGTTGGCTAATGCATTTGTGCCAGTGCTGTGTTCAAAGGCGCTAGTAGCATTACTACTTGCACTGTGTTATTTTGTCGCTAAATTGGGTCTGATGGGAACATGGATCAGCCACCCTTTACCTCTATTTCTCTCCTCCCGTGGTGAACTGTGAATGAAATGTACGCCTCCCCCCTCAAGTGCACCTTCCTCCACCTTGTGTGTCTCATTTAATTGCTGTGTTATTCGTGTATGCATGAGCCCAGTCTCCTCGCTGAAAGATGTGTGCTCAGAATGTAGCTAAATGTACTCTCTTCTTATGCGCTATCTCTATGCACCCCCCTCTGTACCGTGCACCCCCACTATTCTTAAACAATCTTCCTTACTTTCAACATGTGTATGCCTGGTGTTTAACAAGTTATGGCTTTCTCTGTTAATAAGGTGGTCATATCCACATCGCTCATGATGTCACAAATCTCTCTTCCCTAATGCATGGCCTAGGCGCCCCACTGTCACTCAGAAAAGAAAATATTTTGATACCTATCACCACCCCTATGCAATTGTCCTCTGGATTATTGAGTGTGTGTGAGTGTGTGTGTCGGCGTGCGTCTCGCCAGCTCTGTCGGGGAGGTGGAGCATGAGCGTGTGTGGGAGAGTGAGACAAATCAAGTTTGTCTTGGGCTGTCCTATTAGGGGTATGTTGCCAATCTATGTCCTTTGAAAGGTTTGTTCCCCATCAGGAAGACCCTTCCCAGTCATGTAACCGGTACCGTTGCTATTGTGTCAGTGTTCTGTATGGGTGCTTACTGCTGTGCAGTGCCCCTGGGTTGTGATTCTTGTCAGTCCTGGGTTAGTGGTGCTGTCATTTTTTGTGTCTGTACCTGTAGTGGTGACAGTGCCTGCGTTGGTGCTTGTGGTGTCTGCTGAAATGATCCCGTCCTGCCCCATGTATCCTCCCCACATGGGCGGTGCATATTATGGTGGTTGTTGACACTGCTATTGTGATGCTTGTGCGTGTGTGTTGAGGCTGTTTTTAACTGCCCCTCCCATTGCATACTTTAATAATTTATTTTGTGCCTACTTGTCTCATCTGCCTTTCTCTGCCTCTGCTATTTTGTTTAATTTTTTTTAACCGTCTTCTCTTGCCACAATCTATAATGCACACAGTCAATGTCTAGCGCGCTATCCTTCCTTCCTCCCTTCCATAACCCCATGCATGCTGCACCACCCCTTACTGATCCTCTATCATGTTTGGCTGTGCTGTCTCGTTCAGTCCTTCTCTCCTCCTCCCAACACTTCCTTTCTTATTCCAGTGCAGCCGATTTACTGGCCACTTTTATCGCCCGTTCATCCTCCTGTTTCTCTACCCATTCCCTTGCCATCTACCCCTTCTCCACGCTTTTTTCCCATAATCTCCCTCTCATGCTTCCTCCTCCAATCCCTTTCTTCCCTTTCCAGTTCCCCCTCTCTGTTGCTATTGTTACTCCTTGCACCTCCCCCGTTATCTTCCCTTTAAATTTAATTCCTCTGTACCTGTGCCTTCAAATCTGCTTCCATGCACTGCAGACCTCCCTTGCTCGCTCCTGTGCTGCTAGCGGGTTGTTCTGCACCTTCCTGTTTGTTCTCTTTAGTGTATTGTGATTGTGTGTGTGTGTGTGTGTGTGGTGTTTAAATGTCCTTCTGCTGTTTTCAGTTCTCTCATGCAATTCATTCCTTGCTTACCATCTGTGTCATCAAATATTACACTCCCGGAGGTGCAGAAGGGTGAGTCCCCTCTTCCCTCTGCTCGTGCTGGTTCAGCGTCTGCTGACGCCTCGCCACTTCCCTTACCTTTGTGCACACCGTTCAACTGTAGCCAGGTGCTTTTTCCCCAGCTTCTTTCCTGTGTAAGTGGTATGCATGTGTGTCATTAGCGATTGCTGCACGTTTCTGGAGAAGCTGTCCATGGGCAGCCATGGTCTTATTTATTTACCTTCAGTATTTTTGAATCTTTGCACAATATGTTTTACTAACTTATTTTGGCGTGGAAGCTGTGTGCTAAACAACAGGTTAAGGGGAGTCATTTCTCTATTGTGTGATACCTTTTACCTCACCTCAGTTTGAAAAGTTCGATAGTCCGCTGTTCAGGGAGCAAAAGTTAGAAGATAATTTAACATATTTTCAATTTCTGTGAGCCTTCTTGGCTCCGCACCTTAGCCAGTGCACTCCAAGTGCAGCCCATCTTCACCAAACCATTGCCTTCTCCGGCACACCCCCACAATCTTGCGCATGTGACTTCCACACACCGCCTCTGGGTCACCTCTTCTTCTTTTCCAAAACCACACCACCATCTCCTCACCATCAAAATCAGTATCCTATGTATCAATCTAAAGGTGACGTCACCAAACTAAAAACACAGTGCAAATGAACAGACAAATGTGCATACACAGAACAATAACCCATTGCTTCCAACCCCACAAATATCCCAAAATAAAACCCCACAATCCCCACAGCTGTCTTCCTGTTTCAACTGGAACAAGGTAAACCACAATAAAACTCTTATAATAGGACTGCGCACGCTGCGTCGCCTCGCGTGTGTCACGCCCCTCACCAGGGGACCTTAATCAGCCAACTATCTTCCGCACTCGGGAACAATCTAGCTACCTTCTGCGGGGAAACATCATCCACTCACTGAACTAAAACGCTCAATTAGCAGGGAACCTCATCTACTCATTGATCTACAACGTCAATTCATAGGAAATCCACACCCCCGTACATGAAATCGCCATCCAGACCAACCAGCGCGGCACTCCTTTCTATATGTGGGGAGTCACTACCCCACCCAATATCCTCATAAACACAAGAAGGGACCACTGCCACCGCTCCAGTCCCAACTACAATTCACGTGCCGATCACCACCAATGCGCCGAATTTTTGCAACAATGTGCAATCTTCCATCACCCAATTTACAATGCCTCCCCCCAGTTTCTACCCAAACAAAAGAACTTAACATTTCTGCAACATACTGATCAACAATTCATCCTAATACTTGAAACATTTGCCCATTGTTACCCCACACAATCACACCCTCCCCTCCAAGCCCCTGTTGCTGGTTACTTGAACTTGTACTTACATTTCCTATGCTGCACTGGCACTTGCTCTGCTACCGGACACCCCCTCAAGGCGCTTCACCGGACTCCTTCTCCTACAGGGCTCTCACCTGCCCTCAAGCGGGTTATTTCCAAGTGGCCCCCGATGCCTTTAGCCGGTTACGCGTTTTCCGGTGGTCTTCAGGTGCAGGCGAGGGTCCCACAGCTTCCTTGAGTCGGTGGCAGGGAGTGCAGTTCAATGCAGGGCAGGCAGGCAGTGCCCATTCCTCCATCTCCTACAATGAGCAAAGAGCCTCACGGAGGGCACCAACTTGTTGGGTGGAAGCTGGACCCCCACCAGGACTGTGGGGGGCCAGCAGCCATGGGAGACCCCAACACCTCCCATATGGCCCACAGGAATGCAACAGAGACCCAAGCAGGCAGCCACATGTTCCAAACTGCGTTTATTCCTGGGCAGCAAAAAAGAAAAAACAAACACGCAGAGCTTCGTGCACATTGAAAGTCCAGGCGCCGTCTCCGACGGGGCTGGCTTGCAAGCCAGCTTTGTAATCACACTGCAGGCTGACCTCACAGAATTGGATCAGCTCCCAGAAACCTATCTCCTCCTGCTATTGGCTGCTGAGTAATAGGTTCCCTATGTAGCCCTTATAGAAAGCCTGATAATTGGACATTAGAGTTTTGCGTCAGTGGGTTGGTTTAGTTGTGCCACCCACCATTACCTAACTCTGAAAATGTTGCAGTATGAATCTGTTCCCATAAGTTTTTAGCTGAAACAGGTTTTTTCGCCCCTGGGCTCTGTGTTCATTGGCCAGAGCTGAGCCATTCTTGTTACAATTATGTTTCAAATGGTGTGCGAGTCTTTGCGAAAATGTCTTTTGTTCCCAGAAACAAAAGAAAAAAACACACTGGGCTTTGGTGCTTTGCCGTGGCTTAGTCGCATTCGTGGAGAATTAAAAAATGTTTGTCTGCAGAAAGCAATCTTATCTGACTGCGCGACCTTGGCTGCTCGTGGGTTTGCAAGGAGTATTGGTGAAGCCATCTGCAGCTAGTGTGCAGTGAGAGAAATTAACTTGTCTGTAATTTTCCTGAAACATGGCTTTACACTGTGCAATTAGACCATGTTAATTCATATAGGCATTTGCAAGCCTTTAAACAGGGATTCTTGTGTTTGTAGATTCTGATATTGCTGCATTGATTCTGATGTAGCATGGAAGTTGCACTGTTGGTGAAGTGGGTATCTTTCAGCATATTTCTCACCCATGGGTGCGCTGGGGCCTGGTTCAAATGATAAGTGCGCTCCTTATTCTTCCTGCTGTTCTTCTGTATATGTGCCTGGGGTGAGGGGGCAGGGGTTTGATCTCGATTTTCCCTCTTCAGTACCGGCAGAATATAGTTATAGCATTCTAATTTGCAGCACTCCACCATTGGAGCATGGCAAAGTACAGGTAGCTACATGGCGAGGAACAGGTAGGCAACACCTAAATGGTTGCTAAATAAGTTGGCAGCTCACCCCCTATCAAACATGCATACGTGTTCATTGGCAGTTCACACTCTATCAGACATGCATACGTGTTCATCCGCATTTGACATTAGCCCAATGAAACTGTTAGCAGAATATTGAAGCCATAACTGTTATTGACAAATGCACGATGCAGAGTGTCGAAATGTTGTGTTGTGGAAACCGGTATTTCTCAACTAGTGGAAAGTGCTCGAAGTACATTAGCTGCAGCTCGGAGGCGTGCTGAAAAAATAGATGGACGTGGCTCCAGTTTGTGCTTACCCCCAGCAACGGTGGCCCCTGAATGTCCGGAATATGATGATCCTCGTCTGGAATTGGTGCAGGCGCGTCTATTTCCCATGCAGAGATGAGTGATTTGTAAATGGTGGGAAGCAGCGTGGGTAAGGCAGCGGGTCGTGACCACTCTAGCCCTTAAGGCCCAGACAGACCTTGTGAACCAGGTCTTTGGAAACAAAGGCCGGCTCCCGCCTGTCGGTTGCACTGGTTGGCTGATAAGGTTTCGGCCAGTCAGCAGATGCAGAAGTTGTTTCATCATTCGTTACATCAAACGAATGTGGCATCCATTTGCAGGGATCACAGGAATACTCATAATGGCTGTATAATGCCAGTGAACATCAGCACCGGGGCTTTCATGCCACGTGTGCAAATTCAGAGCTAAATAAAATCAGATCTCCCCAATAATTAAATATTGTGGCTGCCAACGTTGAATAAATGCACATGTGCCTGTGCACAAGTAGACACTCACCAGAAATGATCTAGTGTGCCGAGGGCCTCAGGCTGAGGCTGTTGTATTCTGGTTGAGAGGACTCTCTGCGATGTCCAGCGGAGAAATTGAATGTTGGGGCACCTTGAGCCTAACATAGTCCGGTCCTCTTTCAGGTTCTTCCGACTCACTGGCTGTGCTGAACTCACTGGCGTTTCTTTTGTCTCTGGAGTCAAGGATGGTACCAGGATGGCAACCGCGTCTGTCCGCCCTGGCTATCAGTTCAGGAGGGATCCAGGTACCGCTGACATCCATCACACCATTCGCCAGCTGCAATTCCCGGTCTTATGTTTTCTTTGTCAGAGGCTTCACGGGCCTGGGTTGAAAAGGGCAAGGGCAACTACCTCCTTGAAGTCCTTTCAGGTCTTGCTGCCTTT
The DNA here is from genome assembly GCF_040938575.1 of Ambystoma mexicanum. Taxonomy (NCBI): domain Eukaryota; kingdom Metazoa; phylum Chordata; class Amphibia; order Caudata; family Ambystomatidae; genus Ambystoma; species Ambystoma mexicanum. The sequence goes on along the minus strand of NC_090933.1, from coordinate 1,373,244,970 downwards.
CTACTCCATTTGAACTACCATTCTGGAATAGTTGCTTCCTCGTGCGTTTGGCCTTGCTCAGAGTGTGCTCTTGTGCTCCGCCTTTTATCCCTATGGGGGAGGGAAAGGGCAGTCAGGTGTTTGTAGTTGTCGGCAATTGCCTGACTCTGCCTGACCCTTATCTTGGGACATGCCAGGTAAATGGCTATGGTCTTATTCCGTTGTCACTCACGATGCGAGAAAGTGTTCATGTTGGAAAAGGGGGGGATAAGAGTTTTTAAATATCCTACTGGGCAGGATGGGGAAAAGGTGCCATAAGGAAGGGGATACCGTGTCTCACTTCCACTCTCCGAAGACCCTTCATCCATGTGATCCCGCTGCACTGGCACACCTCCAGGAACTGGATACAATAGTGATGGCCATGTCCTGACCACCTGGATGACAGATCCCTGGGGACTAGCAAGTGAGACACCTTTAGGTTTCTCATAAGACCAAAATAACCATTGCATAGAAAAGCACAGACCACTGACATCACTAACTAACCCTTCTAAAAAACCTTCTGATATCCTCCATACTCACCCTCAAACAAGAAACAAAACACACACCTAAACCAGCAAGAAATACACACTGTGAGGGGTCAAAAATGTGAGGCGGACAACTCTGAATTTTTCTGAACAATTTCCATTTTATGAAATTAAAAGGTCGGATGAATACCTGAGTATCCCTACTCTGACACTCATGAAAATACTCTAATAACGGATATCTGACCCTCACACTTATACATATAAAAAATGAATAAGGAAATACATGGCAGTTCAAAACAACAGTGGTTGAATTTGCATTGTAACAACAGCCTCTTCTTAGAACCTGGGTGAATTCCCCTTCCCTGTATTTCTGCTTCACAGTTCAAGAAAGTAAAATAAAGAAATCCTGGTTTGCAACAAAGTTCCAACTCAGCTCTTTGCAGCTTTAATTTGTCAACAGGGAGCTCCGCCACTCCAATAGTTCAACAAAGAAAATGAGAAGACTCTTCTTCTTCGTGTATGGCTTATTCTTGTTAGACAAAGGACAATTTCTCAATAACAATAATTATCTTAGCCAGGATGTTTTGCCACAACTGATCAGCTCTAAAGAAATACAGCTTCTTGATAACAGCTTTACGCAACTCTTTTTTCAGAAATATAAGCAACATAAATTGTCTCTGTCAGGACCACTTTGTAGCACTTCTTCAACTTCCACCTGGTGTACTCACAGGCCAGGCCTACTACCTCAGTTCACACCCGGTGTACTCACAGGCCAGGCCTACTACCTCAGTTCACACCCGGTGTACTCACAGGCCAGGCCTACTACCTCAGTTCACACCCGGTGTACTCACAGGTCAGGCCTACTACCTCAGTTCACACCCGGTGTACTCACAGGTCAGGCCTACTACCTCAGTTCACACCCGGTGTACTCACAGGTCAGGCCTACTACCTCAGTTCACACCCGGTGTACTCACAGGCCAGGCCTACTACCTCAGTTCACACCCGGTGTACTCACAGGCCAGGCCTACTACCTCCTAAAAAGATTTGCCATCCGGGTACACCCCTGACTGAACAGCATTTAACAACAAGAAGTGCTTTTGTGGTTAAGGTCCACTGACAAAAGATTTACAACAGCTCCACAGTATTCAACAGATTGCAGCTTCAAAACCTTTTACCCTCATGGGAAATAGGATTCACACTGGTGCTCTTTAATAACAGTGCTCCTCTCCTTCTGGACATCCTTTTCCAGAAAGGCAGCCTTTTTGACCCTTTTATTTCCCCACTGCACATGTAACCCAATACTGACAAGCTTATGGTCTTATTTTGCTTCTCCATTGGCTTTTGCAACGTGAGTTCATTCCAGCTTTTACCACAGGTTGTACAATGCATGTGTCATGCAAAGACATTTCCGATGGTCATTATGGCACCGTTGGAAACGCATTGCTCATACCTGGCTGCAACCTCCCAATATGGTGCCTTCTGGGGAAAGCAGCGTTGTAGTCTTGCAGGTGTCAGGTGATGGCTTTTTCCAGGGGAAAGCATTTCAGCCCGTTGGACCTGGAGATCCATGCGTTGCTACATTCTATGGCGAACGATCTGTGAGTCCAAATTATTCTATCCTTTTGTGTGTCCTGCGTTCTGTATGCCTGCATTCATCTCTCTTTCCTTCTACTCAACCTTTAGCCTTCCACTAATCATACGATCATACGGCCTCTTCCTGAGGAAATTGTCTGCAATTCCTGCCAGAGATAGAGAGAGTGTAGTTAGGTTACCATAGCAACCCTGCAGGGCCGAAGCACACTGACCTTTTCCTCTATTTGTCCAGACACCCTGCAAAGAACAAACAAGAACGACCCTCTGCTTCCACCTGGCATTTCTGTAAATCTGCAATGCTTCCCGACTTAGGCGGCGGAGCACACAGACACAACACTCACAAATCTAACTCCTGTATCAGACGGTGGGCAGGTGAAGAGGCAAGCCTCCCCCATCCGAACAAGCTCCACGAAGACAGGGAAGGTGCCGCACTCACAGATCTTATCCCTCCTTCAGAAGTGTTTTCTAATTCCATGGTCGCTTTTACTTCTGCCCAGGAAAGGAATTTGCAGCAATCCTTTCAAGTCTACTCCCATCAGAGAGTTCCCCCTTTGTTTCCAAAGCAAGATTCAGAGGTACTCACACTCTTTCATAGGATAATCCATTCTACTGTATATCTTTCTTTTGCTCTCTTCTCATAACTAAAACTATCTCATTCTCTTGCATACAGCCACTCCCTGATAAAGAACTATAGCACCTGCATCCATCCGTCCAGAGGAAGGACCTTTCACCAGCAAGGGATCCTGCACTTCTTGAGCTCGCGCCCAGGTTTTTCTTTCCCCAGAGGGTTGCCCTGAGAGGCCTGTGGCACTCTGGTGCAAGGCCATAGGGTTTTGAGGGTGATCCGTCCCTTCACTCATTGCTGTTTCCGATCCAAGCTATTCTCAAGGTGGATACACCTTTATTATTAATTCAAGTTACATGTAACTATTATTACACTATGGCCAACACGTTTCACAACTTATGGACCTTTCATTAGCCCCCTTCTGCTGTTGGCAATATCTGCTGGATTGTATTTGCCTAGGGTTGTAAGGGTTTATGCAGCAGTATGTGGGCGTGGTGTTGTTGGGCAATGGGGCCGTGCAGTGGCTGGAAACTACAAAGCCCATGGGGCTTAGTGGTACCTGCTATACACAAGTGCCGTTTGAAGCCTTAAGTGGCCTCACCTGCCGGTGCCGGGTGCTGATTGTTTTGATAATGAAGGAGACACGGGTGGGGTGCGGTTTCAGGAGCAAAACATTGAGGACTTCAATGGGCTCGGGAGCGGCAGTGAATTTTGGTGCCAAATGATACGCAGCGTCTGGAGGCACGGATCCATTTGAGACAGAAATATCGCCTGCTACTACAATGCTCAGGGGCATTGGTAACTTTTGTACTTAGCACTGCAATGTGTGTTATTTCGCACTAGCGGTGAGCACAGTACAAGCGCCCATTGTGAACTCAAACGGGGGTGTATGTTTTCTGAGAATTACCTTGTTTGGTTACTTGTGAGAGAACGCTGGAGCTGCAGGACTCGGAGTGTCAGAAGCAGGCACACATTCAGAGTCCGCTGTGGCTTAACAGTGGGTTACGAGACGTCCAATCTACCATATGGTGTGGGGGTTCCCATTCGCTTTGAGGACGCTTGTCTGATGCAATCCTAGATGATGAATGTTACCATTATTTCCTACTTTCATGTTCTCCATTGTAATGTCATACATTATCATTTCATCATGTTGGTAGTGTGAGTCTGGTTCTAGGGTTAGGGAGCAGGGCAGGCATGTTCAGGTCATTGTGTGGGGTCAGGGTGTGATTAGGAGAATCCAAGTGTTCAGGGTATCTTGGGCATTAACCAAGCGGTGCCTAGGTAAGGTAGAAAGCACCCCTTCCTATCCATTATGTTACCCTAAACCTCTTTCTGGTGTTCCTCAGAAGCCCCTACCCATCCACATCCTCTCCCTAACCCTCTTCCCCCACATTGTCTGACTTGAGGCAACCGGTTATTCATAATCCCGTGCTAACCAAGGTGGGAGGGTCCTACTCCTTTTGGCTTCAGTGGTTAGGGCGGAAATGTGGATATTTCTACACTTCCTGTGCCTGACATAACAATCAGCCCCCCAACAGAAAGATGAGCCACCCAAACCAATCAGAGTCTCCTCCCTTAGCAGATGTGTGACGGGCATTACAGGAGATGCAGGCAGAGCTTGCTCGGTCACAGCAAGAGGCCCAAGATTTAAAGGCACAGGTGAATGGGTTGGAAGCTCAAAATGTACCTCTGCAAGGAGCTTCTACCTCTACGACCGGAAGACCAGCCACAGTGGTGGTAAATATAACCTTTGCATGTACTGCTCGCAGCACAAGAGCATTTCTTTCAGGGGATCCTAGGAAATACCTAAAATTTCTTACCCAATGCCAACTCCATTTTTTGCGTAAACCGTGTGCCTTTGATAACGGCCATCATCTCATATTAATCTGAAGATGTGGCAGCATTGGCCATTCCACTGGTGCAGAAGGATGATCCTTTGTTGCGTAACTGGAATTTATTTACCACTGAGTTTTGCCGGTTGTTTGATCCCAAAAATGTCTCCCTAGCTGAGGATAAAGAGCTATTGAACTTAAGGCAGGTAACATGGGATTTGGTGTCCTACATTTCACAATTCAACAGGCTCATTATCGAGACTGATTGGCGCCAGAGGCCAAACAAAATGTTTTATTCTACCAGGGATTAAAGAAGGAACTGAAAGATACTATAGCACAGGTGGAACCTCAACCCAACACTTGTACAGCCATGATAGACCTAGCACTGCGCTTGCACCACGAATCAGTGAACGAAAAGGAGAGAAGAAGAGAGTTGAGGTTCCTTTTGTGCAATTGGATAAGAGTAGGGAAATGAGTACATGACTGGCAGAGAGTGAACCTATGCAGATAGGTCGTTGAGGGGCCCCATACACCAGATGAGAAGGAGAAGCGAAAGGGCTCTTCATTCACAGGAGTGGGATTGAAGCAGAGACCAGAGGTGGGAAAAGAGCAGGCTCATCAATAAGGAAACTGGACTGACGAGTCCAGAGAATAAAGGGTTCCCAAAGAGTATCGCTAACACGGTCCAAAATAAGACACCTCATCTGTATATACAGGTAACTTTGTTTTTTCTTTAACTAAGGTGATGGTATCTGCCATGATCGATTCAAGAGCTACCGGTAACTTTGTAGATGTGTTATTGACTTACCAGAATCTTGGCGTAATATGTCGCAGAAAAATAATCATTGAGAGACCGAGCTCTGTGGTGTAGTTTCTTCAATACAACTGTTGAGGCTCTTCTAAAGGCGACTGGTAATTCCCCAAAAGATTTTGGGGCCGATTCACAGAACAAATGTGCACTGAAAATCGTGGCGCAAGCGTGAAAAAGCAAGCACGGGCACACACATCACAGCAAAATCCCGAACGCCGTGCATGACGCGCACACCGAGAGCGCACAACGTCAGCACACACACCACAAAGGGGGCGGAACACGGGGCGGAACACACGGAATGGGGAACAATGCGTGAAAAAGAAGGGGAAGTACTGCAGGGAAACACACGAAACGCCCACACGCACGCGAACAACACATATTCATGTAATCGAATACGGGAAACCCGCGCACGCCAAAAGACGCGCACAGGCGTCAACACGTCCGCCACACGAAGGCAGACGGAAGCGTCCCCATGCGCAGTATAAAAGTGCACGCAAACAACAAACACGTATATACAGCTATGATGAATGCCCCATTTGTCGCAGCACTGATCATGGGACACCGCAGGAGGAGAATAGCCAAGCCCCGCATTTTTTTGCCCCGGACCAGCCTTTTTGGGATGCCCGATGACCAGGTCTATGGCAGGTATAGGTTTCCACCTCGTATCATCCTAGACCTGGTCAGGGCGTGGGAAGATGACCTTACATCACCCATCCTGTGCTCCCAAGCATTGAGCCCCTTGGATAAGGTGCTTAATGTCCTGCATTTTGTGGCCAGTGGGTCATTTCAGCAGACAACTGCCATAGTTGGGGTGTCTCACAGGCCACGCAGTCACGCTGGTGTTGGCAATCATGACTGCGCGCCCCTCAGTCTGCAGGCACATATACATGCCCAGAATACCTACAGAAAGGCAGGCTGTGGTCCAGGACTTTTACAGGGTGGCACACTTCCCCAAAGTGCTTGGCGCCATAGATTGCACCCATGTGGCCCTATGTCTACCTAGGGCCACTGAGCACATCTATCGAAACCGCAAGCACTGGCATTCCATCAACGTGCAGGTTGTATGTGATGCCAAGGGAATCATTACCTCTGTCTATGCAAACTACCCTGGCTCCACCCATGACAGTTTCATATACAGAATGTCTGCCCTGAGCCGGGCCCTGGAAGCTGGGCAGCATGGCGACACATGGCTCCTAGGTGAGTACAAATGCCTGTGCACATGAATGCATGTCACACACAGACAACTACACAAACCCAACTAATCACCTCCCCAGGGGACAGTGCCTACCCTCTGAGCACCCACATGATGATGCCAATCCGGAACCCCACCACACCACCTCAGGTAAGATACAACGCGGCCCATATTGCAACCAGGGGCATAGTGGAGTGCACATTCGGAGTGCTCAAGTCACGCTTCTGTTCCCTTGACCGCTTCGGCGGGCAGCTACTATATGCACCCCCAGTAGTGTGCAGGATCATTGTGGCAGCATGTGTCCTGCACAATGTTGCAACACGGCGGGACGTACCGGTGGACATGGTGGTGCCCCCACAAACCCAACCACATGCACAGGCGCTGCCCATGGGAGGGGAAAGGGCATGTGGCGAGGAAGCCCGGACCCAGCTTGTGGCCACATTTTTCACCTAAACTCCCACCCCTGCGGAGTGCACACAGGCCTGGCACATACCATGTGACAATCGATGATGAGAAAGAGACACTCAACCGTCACAACCTTACCACCCTGAGAATGTTGCCACGGAAGTGCTACATTTTGTGCATCCCTAGCTACTTAAACATAACCAATCCTGTGTGACCAAAAGGAACACATGCGAGGTGTGTATCACAACACCCCTGTGCAAAACAGGCCATTACAATCACTGATATGTCACCCAAACCCTCCCAACGCACATCACCCTTGTCAGCCACACCATGACATAGCATGCAACAGCAAAAGCCCAACCCATGACCAATTAGATACGACGTGACATGTGATGAATGGAAAGAGGCCAGAGACAATCACACCTGACATGGAATCAGATTAAATGACTGACCAACAACCTCCCACACATACAAGGTCAAATGCATGCCACCAGTGGTACCATCAACAAAACACTGAATGCCTCTTGTCATGCACATTGGCCAAGCCAAATCTGCTAATCCCTACCCCGTGTGCTGTGTTTGTCTCCTGCAACACACTTCTCAGCACACAGCACAGTGAGCAGCCATTGTGTCGGAGATACACCTTGAGCATCATATAAAAGGGACAAGCAACAAAAATTACCTGCTGACGCATGTACACGATCCCCAAATGGTAAATGATCATGCGCTGAGGGACACAGCATGCCAGAGAAGGCAATCTGTGTGCACATGTGGGCATGGAAGGGTGGTTGTATGTGTGGTGGAGCATTGTGTAAGTGTGTGTGTCAGTAGGGAAATGCACTCTATACATGCATGTGAAATCAAGTGACCCTCAGTGTCCTGTACACATCACATGTGAACATTGCCCATGTGTACACCCCATCATGTCAAACCACAACAATCCCCTGACACCTGAAAAGTAAACACAACACAGGAACAGCCATTGACCAGCAGAACACATCATGCACAATTTGAATGTCAGAGAGGGCCCAAACACTGTAGCCCAAGCTTACTGTCCAACAACAAAAGGCCCTCTCTCATTGACACATCACCATGACCTTCTGAAGAACTGTGTCTGGGGTCCATTGCCTTCTTCCTTCTAGTCTACCTGGCTTCAGGATCTCCCTACCCCTTGGTTTCCATGTTCTACCTTGCATGTAAATAGGGTCCAGCCCCCTCAGAGGCCACCTTTACTGGTATAAATACCAAATCGCAGAGAACTCCAAGGAACCAAACCCCCAAACCAGGGAAGAAGCCTGTAGCCTCAAAGAAAAAAAAACCTGGAAGAGTCTCCAGTAGATGAATAGAAGTAGCATAAAACTGCCAAATACAATTCCAAGCAGAATGATAGAAGTACAACCCAGGTAGCACAGTTCAACAATGGTTCAACAGGATGAGTAGCATTTTCAGTACACAATAATCAATGAGGATGCAACAACTGATGGGTAGTGTCACAGCTCCGGTCTTCAGGCACAGGAGTGCCACGAACCAACCCCCCCTCTGCGGTCTGGGCACCTGCAAGGTAAAACTTACACAGGCCTCCGAGACCCCGGCGGGGAAAGGGGGTTAGGGATCCATTCTTTGGATAGGCATCGGTATTCAGGATAACCGGAAAGAGGGTCAGGAGAGGGCAGGTAGATGGGCAAGGGAAAGTAGGCAAAAGACAAAATACAACTATTGACAATAACACTTACTCAATCAGAGAAACCATGTTCTTCATGCACATTGTACAAAATGGATCAAATGCAAGCCAAAGAGACACTTATCTCTGGGGTGAGTGCTGGCCTCCTGCCAGCGCACTCTCAGGTCCGGTAACAGGAGCAGTTCAATGCTACAAAAAGAGCGTGAGTTACTATTCTGTGTGTGTTTTCACCACACACACACACACACCATTCATGCCTCAAACTTAGTGACTCCTCCCCAAAGAAACACTCTTGTCTGCTGCTTTGTTCGTATACTTTTGCTTGCCCCCATGATGGGTCATACACTGTCAATGCGGCAAGGCAGCCGCATGTGGCCCTGCGGTAAATGAAAGAGCAATGTGTCAAGGATCACACATGATACAATGGACCCTGGGTGAGCTGCTAGACGCATGTGGCGAGGTGCGACTTCAGGATAACAAATCACGAAGGATGGAGGGGCACTACAAAGTACAAAAAAGTGGTAAATCTGGTAAGTAAACTATGTTTACAAAAAACATAGAGGGAGAATTAAGTGATCACACTCTTAGCTGATAAATATATTTCAGGTGCACAGGGACTGAAAAGTGTCTCAAGACCACCAGAGACATGTACAATAATGTAGACAAACAGAACCTGTCATCTGCTGACAGGTGGTCCCTAACGGCACTCCAACAGGGGAAAACAAAACCCCTACAATATTAGATGTAAGTACATTCGCTATAAATAAATATAAATCACACCAAGCATTAGTTGTTCGTGTAAAGTAAATTAATTTATCAAGGTTAATAGACCTTAGGCTTGAACAATATTGCAAATTGGATATGTAACACAAACACAAACTTAATTTCAAACAATTAAATTTTGCACCAACACCCCTTCTTGCTAACTAGCAAGAATTCACATGAAATTGTAATACATTAAGTCAACAACTCCACATTGATTAGGGTTGAATCGAGTCAAATGTTAGATCACACTGAGCACATACTTTTCATATGGAAATTTAAGGAGTTGTAACATTCATCATAGGCATATAGAATGTCAATATCACAATGATACTTCCGGGAATTCTTTGTTACAAACAATTAGATTTCCTATATTGATGTCCCAATGTGTTCCAATTCAGTGGGCAGTGTCCACTTTATTATATACAAAAATGCCAACGCGTTTCGGAAAAAATCCTTCTTCAGGGCGGTTACTGCTGTACATACATTTTCATTCAAATTCAGTCTGAGTTACTGTGAATAAATACAAAAATGTGTAAGGGTGAGTCAAGCTGTACTCTTACTCCTCTCAACAGACAAGCATCTGATCATCCCACTATTCAAGAATAACACAAAACTGACCTTCTGTCAATCACCAAACGGGGGCCACAATGGTGGAGCCAAAGGCTGTACTGGAATATGATAGAATACGGTAGAATGCACTCAAGGCTGAGGACAGGACCTCGCGCGGCCGCCACGGTCAAAAACCAGCTCAGAGTCAATTGATAATCAACTAAAAAGAAATAAAATAGAGAAATCTAATTATCCAGTATATCCCGCGCCTGTACGAACTAAACAGAATATCTAAATCCTACAAGGCACCATAATGTGAACAACATCACTTGTAAATATAAAGAATGTCCACATCAAACACTCCCCAATAACACAATCTACTACGCCTCACGTAAACAAGCCATGACTACATGATCGTACATGGACTACACTTCACAGAGTGCACATCACGAGCAAAATAATATCTCCTGCTGGTCATCGTAACTGTGTTCCTAAAAGCCAAACTTACATTGCATAGTATCAGCGCTGGGCGTCCGGCTGCAAGCGATGTATCGCTGCTGTGAGCCCAATGTTATAAAAGAGTCAACGCAAATGGTGCACATGCGCAAAACGTCACCCTGACGCCATGATGGTAGGGGCAACAATGTGTGTTGTCACGACGACGGCAACGTCAACACACGCTGGGACCACTCCCCGCAGCTGGCAGCTGCAAATAAATCTGCGTGTACCTGAAGCATGTTACGAAAAAGAAAAGGTGCGACTTCAGTACAAGTCGTGTTCTGGCAGCCGCTAATTTCCATAGGTAGCGCATGTGGCAATTTGCATATGCAAATGATATGCACTGCACTCGAGTCTGTGCATCGCTGGGTGCCCCCGTGCGCTGTATTAGTTTCTGGCTTGGAATGCTACTGCGCTAATAACTCAGCCACTATGGAGCAGGGGGGACTCCAGGATATTGGCGACCCCCCCTGCGTGTGCCCCTGACAACTTGTAAAGCCACTTGGCATTTGTTCCTCAACACGGCTTAGCTGTACTGTGCGCTTCTTCCCCAATGCCTGCCCAAGCTCCCAAGCACTGGCGCACCTTAGCATGCATGTGCGAGGGGGCTGGAGGAAGGTTGGCTGCGGTGTGGCCCCTCCTTCTGCTCACCTTGCTTGGAGCTCCTGGAAACACGTCTGCTTCTGTCAGACGTCTGAGCACAAGTCCTGTGCGTCTGCTTGCGCATGCATGCACACATGTGCACCACCCAACATGTCCAGGTTTCTGTAGTTCTTGGTCCCGTGTCTGCTGGGAAAGGTAGTCTGGAGGCTCATTTTCCAGCAGAAAGGGCATAAAAGCTTTTAATAAGGCTGGCAAGTTTCCTGTGTGTGTGTCTTCACACTGGTTGTCACTGGGCCATGTCTGAGACCTACATCCGACCTCCTCCCACCATCAGTGTGACTTTGACCGCCAAAGGGTGCAGGCTACTGTCTACAGCATGAAGTGGCCTACCACCCCAAGAACTCCACTTGTGCTGGGTTGCTGGTGTGATAGCAACCCTGTGTGGTATGACATCACCATCCTCTGCCTTCATTGCTTCATCATCTGAAAAGTGTAAAAAACAAACATGAGTACACATGTCAGAAGCACATAAGCCACACACACATGGACAGCCAACACATGAAGCAGACATGTCACACACAAATGAGAACCTGGCATGCATCCAGTGGCATTGATATGCAAACATATCCCAAAAGCAGAAAGGGATGCGTCTAAATAGCAAAGCCTACACAAGTACAAAATGTAGTACATCACCTCCATCAGACACCACCTCGGTCTGACACATGTCACAGGCAGAAACGACAGATGGCAACAAAGAGATGGCACATACCATAAGCATGTCTGAACTGCAAATTGACCACAGCTGCAAGTGGATCCAAACACACAATGACACATGTAATATGCATGTTCACATGCATCAGTAAACCATTATCACCAATATAGCTTCATCCATCTGCAGCTCTGCCTGTACCGGGCGTCATGGGCCATGTAGATATAGTGAATGTCCTGAGCATAGCAAGGGCCTGCAAACAGGCATGAGGGACCATAACGGCCAGTACGGTCCGAGCTGCAGGCCATGAAGCCTCCTGAACACCCCTCAGGGCCCAATTGAGCACATTGTGCTATGAATGGGCCCTATTCCATTGTTTCGTGTGTACATTCTGCACGGCCAGGCCCCACCATATCAGCTAAGTGGGACTGGGCGTACACATACTGCACAACAGTGCACCTTCAGGATTATGCCAGTTGAACATAACGTGCGCTGTGCTGAAATATCACAAGCATTAACGTCAATCAACCACAGATCAGTCAGTCAACAAAAAAGCTACGGAAGACACATGTGTAAATGAACACTTTTACATACACATACGTGGGTAGCCGCAATGTTGCACTACACAACATTGAAGCTGCTTGCATATGTACATGTGAAAGCGTTCCAAAACACACCTTTCCCTGTACACCTGTATTGTGAACATGAACAGCATCTAATACAGCAAAGCAAGCAGCTACAACACTGCTTGCTTTGATGTATGTGAAAGTGTACACATACACACATGAAGGCAGCTCCACATTCATCACAAACCAATTTGCAGTGTACATTCATTCTGCGCCCCATACTAGTTGTTATAGGCCGCACCTTGACCTATCAACTTAGCTTAACACCCACTAGGGAGTTCCAATACTGAGTACATGTGTCACAGGATGCACCTGTGCCCGTGGCATACATGACAGAGAAGGGATGAAAATCAGACCATACATGCCAGGTCACTTTGATATTGCAGCCGTGAGTAGGCATGTAGAATGGTGTAACACGGCTCAGAAGTGGGTTGATACAGTGCAGAACATGTGTACCTTACCCACTAACTACATGAACAAGTACATTATGATGTCAATCAATAAACACGAAGGCAGTGTAAGGGCAAGTTCAGGCATCACATGCAATGTGCATGCAATGGGTTGCATGCCTACAGGCAACCACCCCCCCCCCCCAAGTGAAAATGCAGGGAGGCATTGCATGGCAGCGAAAGTGTGACCAGAGAACTGTATATTGGCAGACAGTGTTGACTAGCGTCAATTGCATCATCTGAGTCAACTGACAACACAGCAGATGAGAATGGGACAGTAAGCAGGACACATGATGAACCCTCCATAGTACACCCATATGTGCAGAAGGCACTACACCAGTTGAACAGAGTCAGGGGGCCTGAAACAGGGGGAGGCCTGTGCCCCACTGTTAAGTAGTCAGCTGGAGACAAACAAGGTTTTCTTTCACAGTGGTTTATTGCACAACAAATACTAGTCACAGATCAATAAATTCAGCCAACTGATGACGGTTCTTTTCACCTCCTAGGCACAGGCGTTGTGCCTTACTTTACTTGCGACTTCCGCTGATGGCCTTAATTAGTTCCAAGATAACAGCCAGGCGATTACAGGCTTTTCACCCTTCAACCTGTCCGCCGGCCATGAAAACGAAAATTAACAAAATGTCAATAGTACACACTTCACCACTCCGAATCCTTCTTCTTCGGCGGCCGTTTCTCTACACTGGAAGGTCTTGAGCCTTGGAACGGGTACGGTGTCAATCTGTGAGCTTTCAGCTTACTACTAGTAAGCCCACTCGTATTCTTGGCTGGTCTCACTCCACTCGGGTGCGGCGTCTCTCGCCACACGCTGCTCCTGAAAAATAAGACGCCTCCTGAGTCTCTTGGAGTTGCATTTAACTCTTGTCCGGCCCCTCCCCCGTAATCAGCCCCATGTGTTCTAAGCAACGGTTTTAACACACCTGATTCAGATTCCCCACCTCCTCCCTGCTCTGTCCACTGTGGGCTAACCCTGTACTTTGTTTGTGTTCGGCCGGTTTTATCATAAGGAAACCCAGTTCTTCCTTTCCTCTTTTTCCTTTCTTTAGCCATCGGTGTGCCTCCCCCCTGATGCAGTATTTCGTGGGGCATTTTGGGATCTGTAGTTTGTCTCTTTTCATTGATGGCCAGCACTTGATGGGACTCTTCCCCAACCGCCTCCTTTCTCCCAGTATCCAGGGCGGCTGCCACTGCTTCCACCTCACATACTCCCCCCAAGGACCCATGCCGTTCGCGCAGGTCCATGGCACGGGACAAGTAATCAGCCACCATCTGATATTTTCCTGGTTTATGTACAGTCACGAACTGGTAAGGCTGTAGCGTCAAAAACCATCTCAGAACTCTATGGTTTGAGTCTTTTTGTGTAGCCAACCATTTTAGTGGTGCATGATCGGTAAACATGGTAAACCGTCTACCCAGTAGGTAATATCGAAGAGACTCAACAGCCCATTTTATGGCAAGGCATTCCTTCTCCAGCGTTGAGTACAGAATCTCGTGTGGAAGCAACTTCCTACTGATGAAGGCTATTGGGCAAAGGTTTTGCTCAGTCCCCTGGGACAGCGCTGCTCCTAAACCACATCCCGAGGCATCCGCCTGCAAATAGAATTCTTTTGAAAAGTCAGGACAATGGAGAACAGGTTTTGTGGAAATCATCCGGATCAGCTTCTGGAATGCTTGCACTGCCTCCGGGGTGATCTGTAAGGGACAGATGGTTTTCAGCGCCTCTGTAAGCGGTGCAGCAATGGTAGAGAAGTGTGGCAAGAATCCCCTATAGTATCCCACAAACCCCAAGAAGGCTCGAATTTCTTTCCTATTTTAGGGAGGCCTGAGCTTCTGTAGGGCTTGAATCTTGTCCAAAAGGGGGGTTATCATCCCTCGCCCCACTGCATTCCTCAAGTATTTGGTTGTGTGTTCTGCCAGTTTAGTCTATTTCGGGTTAATGTGCAGACCAGCCTCTTTTAATGATTGTATTACTTGGGTCAAATGTGCCAGGTGTTCGTTCCACGTATGGCTGAAGATCACTATGTCATCCAAGTAAGCCGCAGCATATTCTTCGTGTCGTCTCAAGATTTTATCCATTAATGCCTTGAATATGGCCTGTGCCCCATGCAAACCAAAGGGTAGGACAGTGAACTGAAATAAGCCTTGAGGTGTCGAAAAGGCGGTTTTCTCCAGATCTGATTGGTTGCGGGGTATCTGCCAATATCCTTTGATTAAATCCAGGGTGCTCAGGAATGAGGCTGAACCCAGTTTTTCTATCAGTTCATCAATTCTGGGCATCGGGTAGGCTTCATAGTGGGATATTGCATTCAACTGCCGAAAGTCCATACAAAACCTAGTAGTACCATCAGGTTTGGGTACTAGGACCACTGGTGAGCACCATGCGCTTTTAGATGGCACAATGGTCCCCAATTTGAGCATGTTATCTATTTCCTTGGCCATTTCCCCACGTTTTGACTCTGGAATTCGATAAGGCCTGAGCCTTACAATTTTCCCTTCTTCCGTGGGTATAGAGTGGTTAGCCATATGTGTTCTTCCTGGTATTCCTGAAAAAATCCCAGCCACCTGCTTCAAGGTATCCAATAATTCGGTCTTTTGGGATTCACTCAACTGTTTCCCCATTTCCACATCTTGAAGACTACTATGGCTATTAGGGACCATTTGCTCTGAGACTGACATGTCTGAGAGTGTTGAACATAATATGTCCGTTGTTCCTTCTTTCCATAGCTTGAGCAAGTTAATGTGATAATTCTGAAATGTATTTTTCCGTTCGGGTTGTTCCACCTCATAGTTTACAGGTCCCAATGTTTTTGTTATCTGATACGGGCCCTTCCACTGAGCCAACATTTTGTTCGTGTGGATAGGCAGCAAAACCAATACCTTATCTCCTACCTTCAAAGTTCAAGGTCGGCTCCCTTGATCATAATACCTCTCTTGTCTGTCTTGGGCCCTCCCCAGGTTTTCTTGAGCAAAGTCTCTTAGTTTACCTAGATGTTCTTTTAGGTCATTAACATATTCGGTGAGTGAGGTTTCCTCCTGTTGTTCCCAGGTGTCTTTTAGTTAACCCAGTATGGATTTCGGCTGTCTTCCGAATAACAATTCAAAAGGGGAGTATGCGGTTGAGGATTGTGGGTTATCCCTTATTACCATCAACACCCAAGGTAGAACCCGATCCAATCCCAACCCTGTGGGGCTGGTGGCTCTTCTTATCATCTGTTTAATAGTTTTGTTATAACGTTCCACCAACCCATCCGTTTGGGGATGGTACACTGAGGTTTTCAAGTGTTGAATTCCTAAGGTCTTACACACCTCCTTCATAACCACTGACATGAAGTTACTCCCCTGGTCTGTCACTATCTCCACGGGAATTCCCACTGGAGCAAAGAACGGCATAAGCACATCGCATACCTGTCTTGCTGTGATTCCCCTTAAAGGGAAAGCTTCGGGATAGCGAGTGGCATAGTCCACAATCACTAAGAGAAACCGGAACCCTCTACTGGTGGGCTCCAATGGCCCTACAATGTCCATCCCTATTCTCTGGAAGGGTTCCCTAATCAGGGGCATTCTTTGTAGAGGTGCTCTTGCCGGTATATGATGACTAGTTTTTTGACATATGGCACACTCTTGACAATATCTGGCTATTTCTGCATATACTCCAGGCCAGTAGAAATTCTGCAACACCCTTTTCACCGTCATGTTTTCCGCTAAGTGCCCCCCTGTTGTGTGATCATGGGCCAGCTGGATCAGAGTTTTCTGGTATGACTGGGGAACCAGCAATTGCTCCCTCTCCTGATTATCAGAACCTCTCGTCACCCTATATATTAGCCCTTGGTTTTCCTTGAAGTATGGAGTAGTAACTGGGGTCCCTCTCATTGCTTGGGCTTGTTCCCTGGCCCTTTTTAGGGTTTCATCCAGTCCGGTTTCGGTCCGGAACGAGGGAAGATGGTCTCCCACTCGCCAGTCCATGAGGGCAATTTCCATTCCTTTTCCCCTGTTCTCTTCCATATTTTTTCTCTGGCTTTTTGTGAATTTCCCCCTTCTTATTGGTACCCCGATCTCTGTTTTGGCAAATGGAGCTTCCTTTAACCAATTATCGAATTCTGGAATATATGTCCCTATTAGTACCGGGGCTGGTATGGCCGGAATAATGGCTACTTTAACTGGTATCTCTTGTCCCTGTAGCCCCAACACAATGTCTTTCATAGGATACCTTTTTACGTCCCCATGCACACATTTAATGTCAATGGTTCTCACCTTTCCTGGATCTTGCTCACTCACATGCGGTTGTATGGCCGTCTGTCTGCTACCGCTGTCCATCATGGCTTGTTGGGGACGTCCATCCACCGTTACCTCTATCACATAGGGCAGTTTCTTCCGATATCCTGGAGCTTGTAGTGTTCCAATGTCCATTGGTTCTGCCTTGGTTTTTCTGGCACAGAACTGGGCTATATGGCCCCATTCCCCAAATTCGAAGCATTGGGGTGCCTGTCCCTTTAGGACACTGGTTCCGTTGTTGGGCTTAGGGTCTGGCCTATTCCTGGGTTCTTGGATTGCTCCCCTGTAATTGCTGCGCATAATAGGAATTTCATTGGGGGGCCTCGCTGGTAGTGTTGTGAATGTGCGGGGTGTTCCGGCTTTTTGATAGGCAGTGGCCACATCTATGGCTTCCGACAGAGTAAGGTGGTGATGTTGCCTTACCCACCTTTGGATGGGACTAGGCAGGGCGCCAATGAATTGTTCCAACATTACCTTTTCCTTAATCTGTCCAGTCGTGGCTGTGTTGTGTTGTAGCCATTTTTCCGCTAAATCCTGTGTGCGGTAGAACAGTTGCCTGGGGCTCTCGCCAGGTTTCAGTTTGGTTTCACGAAACTGGAGCCTATAGGACTCCTCATCCATCCCCAGCCTTTCCAGCACTGATTTCTTGATATCCACATATGGGGTGTCCCCTGTGGGGTTGGCAGCCTGATAGGCTCCCTGCATTACTCCCGTAAGCAGGGGCCCCAAAAAGAAAGCCCATCTGTCCTGTGGCCATTGTGCTGCTCGGGCTATTCTTTCAAAGTTTACAAAGAAATAACTAGGGTCATTCCCTGCCTGGTATTTTTGAAGTACGGTAGGGGGAATAGCTGGATGTGCCCGTTGGTTAGCCATTGATTCACCCAGAATCCTCAATGCTTCTCTTCCCTGTTCTTGAGCTGCTGTTTGCACTTGGAGAGCCTGTTGTAGGGCCTGCCGGTCCGCCTGGGCTTGATGTTCTTGTACTTGCACCAACTGCTGCAGTTGCTGTTGGCCTTCAGCCAATGCTTTTAACACGGCTTCCATACTGCTGGTGATTTTGCGTTCCTCTGCAATCCCACCGCTGCCACCACTGTTAAGTAGTCAGCTGGAGACAAACGAGGTTTTCTTTCACAGTGGTTTATCGCACAACAAATACTGGTCACAGATCAATAAATTCAGCCAACTGATGACGGTTCTTTTCACCTCATAGGCACAGGCGTTGTGCCTTACTTTACTTGCAACTTCCGCTGCTGGCCTTAATTAGTTCCAAGATAACACCCTTCAACCTGTCCGCCGGCCATGAAAACGAAAATTAACAAAATGTCAATAGTACACACTTCACCACTCCGAATCCTTCTTCTTAGGTGGCCGTTTCTCTCCACTGGAAGGTCTTGAGCCTTGGACCGGGTACGGTGTCAATCTGTGAGCTTTCAGCTTACTACTAGTAAGCCCACTCGTATTCTTGGCTGGTCTCACTCCACTCGGGTGCGGCGTCTCTCGCCACACGCTGCTCCTGAAAAATAAGACGCCTCCTGAGTCTCTTGGAGTTGCATTTAATCCTTGTCCGGCCCCTCCCCCGTAATCAGCCGCATGTGTTCTCAGCAACGGTTTTAACACACCTGATTCAGATTCCCCACCTCCTCCCTGCTCCGTCCACTGTGGGCTAACACTGTACTTTGTTTGTGTTCGGGCGGTTTTATCATAAGGAAACCCGGTTCTTCCTTTCCTCTTTTTCCTTCCTTTACCCATCGGTGTGCCTCCCCCCTGATGCAGTATTTCATTGGGCATTTTGGGATATGTAGTTTGTCTCTTTTCATTGATGGCCAGCACTTGACGGGACTCTTCCCCAACCCCCTCCTTTCTCCCAGTGTCCAGGGCGGCTGCCACTGCTTCCACCTCACACCCACACAGACTGTGACACCCTAAACATGTGTGTGATGCAAGACTGAGCCAGAGTGGCCATGGAATGGATGATCAAATGCAAAGAATTGTAGGTCATCCTGGACACGTACTACAATGATCATCCAGTCAAGGACACACAGGAGCATGCATGGAATACACATGGAGTATGAATGGGCACTCATGTCCCTGCGGAGCATCTGAAACCTGCATAGTCCTAGTGAGACACACTGCATCAAGGACAGAGTATGTAGGCCACTGTATGCGTCTGGCAGGTTGGCAGGGAGAAGTGTGCATCCACATAGGATCGTTGAACAGGCCATTGCAGTAGTCCAACATGACACCCACCAGTGCCATGGTGAAATTGGGGTGCAGTGGGGTGGAGGGGCAAGGGAGCATGTCTACATGGAGTACCCGCATGCAGGCAGAACACACATGCACGTCAGTCATGAACAGAGGCAGTGGCAGGTGGAACAAGGACGGAAGCCCTGACTTGCGTCAGTGGCTGCTGGGTGCCCTGGAATGGATCCTGAGCAGCAACATCCGCTGTGCCAGGGTCATTGATCGGGACTGACTTGGATGGTAGACTCACAGCCGGGGTGGTGTGGGCTGCATCTGTCCATGCACTTGCCAATACCCGGCTGCTCGGGGGCCGCAGATGACAATAATGCCCCAGGGACGCGTGCCTCGGCCAGGGCTGCCCTGCGTGCATTTACGGTGTGTCTCCTGACCTCCTGAAAATCATCCTGGGACTCTTCAGGTGCCAACGCAGCATGCGCTGGCCGACCCTGAGCCTGGGTGGTGGTGTCCACAGCTGCACCTGCAGCTACCACTACTCTTGGGCCCGTGGCAGTCGATGAAACGGACTGGCGAGTCACATGGGCGCCAGTGTCAGATGTAAGAGCTGCATCTCCCAGAGCCACAGGGGGTGGTGGCATGATGCACCAACACGTGGCACAACATTGTGCCGAAGTGGCGCACCCCTGCCTCTTCCCCCTCTGCAGCCACCCTGGACACCCTGGTCACCCCGGCCACGTCCCTGACCACGCCCGGCACATGGAGTATGCCTAGCTGAGGCGCCCCTCACCTTTCGTGGCCTCCCAACTATGGCACAGATGTAGTAGTGCCGGCACAGATGTAGTATTGCCAATGGGAGGTGTACACGACAATTGACCTGGGCAATTGGGGTGAAGGGGGTGGGGTACTAGATGTTAACAGCACCCCTGCACCTGCAAGGCTGTATGTGACCCCAGTGATAAAGTGACGGGTCACGCAACTCGCAGGCACCACAAAACTGAAGTAAAACAATGCACGCAACCCCCGGTAGCCCACATGTGTGGAATTAATCTCCCACAGTATGCAGTGGCACCCAGGGACACGAAAAAAAATGTACGCGTGGGACACGCAGGCTACTATGACCTTGAAAACGGGTACGCGATACACAGGGGCACCCGCAGTGGGAAAAATAGCGTGCGCGACTCACCGTCTGTCTAGCGTGATAATGAAAAACACGCATAGCCAATACCTCCACCAAAAGAAGAGATACATCCTTGATCCGCTGTGAAGTTGTGATGGCGCGCGAAACAACCAGAAGTAGCAACACACGTCGGTCTCTACGAAAGGCACATACAGCGAACTGCTGGCCCTGCTCACCTTTAACCCGTGCTGAGGGAAACGCCCGCGCGCATCAAATCACATACGCGCTTAGGCCCTTTCCTCGAATTACATGCATTAACATGCGGACATGCTGTTTTTTTCACGTGCTGAATCACTATGTACCCATCATGAGGGGAATGCCTGCGTGTCTTACGTCACATACGCACTTATGGGCTAAGGGCCTTTCCTCAAATTACACGCTGATGTGCTGTTTTTTCATGTGCCAAATCACTCTGTATCAAGCTGGCCACGTGACAACAAACGGAAGACCACGATCCTGCCCAGAAGGCCGAATTACTGCCCCCTGACTCCCGAGCAGCCTCCCACGAGCCATCTGCTGCTGCCTGTTTGCTGGCCACGTGCCCTGCTATTTGGTGCCTGCACGTCAGCCATCTGCAGGGGTCCAGTTGCTGTGACCACCCCTGCTGGAACAGAAGACTCCCGAATGAAGTTATATCGCTCCACAGCCCAGCACCAGGACCCAGTTGCCCACCCACACCTGCCTCGGGGTTGCCATGTCGGGGGCATCACCATCGGAGACCACTGGCAACCCCCAGCCAGAAAGGCAGAGGGATACCAGCTTCAGTGCCGCAGAAGTTGGTATCCTGGTGGAGCAAGTCCTGGTGCATTATGATGCCCTCTTCAGAAGACCACGCGCCGACAATGAAGGACGGAAGAGGATCTGGAAGGACATCGTGGCTGCCATCAACGTGGAGGGGGTGGCAGCCCGTGACATTGCACATGTTCGGAAGTGCTGGGAGGACTTCAGGTCCAGGACCCTCAGCAAGGCCCGGCGCCTCTTGGAGGCAGCACACCCTCATCTGGTTGTTGGTCTGCCTTACCAACAACCAGATGAGGGTTCTGGAACGTATACGCCCAGCGCTCCACCTCCAGGTCCTTCAGAGGCAGATCCATCTGGAGTCAAGCGGTATGTGTCCATGGGTACTGATTGGACGCAGTGCATGTTGAGGTGTGCCAGGAGTGTGCAGCTTGGACATATGTCTGGAAAGCCCCATGTATGGATGTGTATGTGCAGGGACATGAGCCTCCCGCATGTGAGTCCAGACATGTGTGAGTCACATCAATGGTGTATGTGTTCAAATTCATGATGCACGGATGCATGTGGGGATGCACACATGTTTGCATTTCTGTGTATGCACTGTGGCATGGTTGTGGTGTGACACATGGATGCTGGTTCCACCTTCATGTACCTGCATGGCATACATGTGCGTGTGTGTGTTTGACATGTGTGCGAATGTCATATGCCACAGATGCATGTGACACAGGCATGTAGGAACCCGATTGGCAGATGTGACATAGTTGCCGATGATTGCACTGTGACAGGTGGTGGAGCTGTACAGATGCATGTCTGTCTGATGACGTGTGTGCATGTGTTCGGCACTCCCCGTGTTGCATGTGACGTCAGGCTCACCTTCGGATGCTCATGCTGTTGTATGTGTATGGATGGTGATGCCTGCTGCAACATTCCTGGTAATTTGTGCATGTTTGTGGGTTCAATTGATATGAGTGTCAGGGAGTGTGATGCCATCTGTGAAGTTTGACACTGCCACTCATGTACAACTGTCATGTGTGTATCAGACCATTGTACAGTGCCCTGATGTCTGTGTTCTGTCTCTCCCTGTCTGCAGCGTCAACTGATGAAGAGGGCAGAGACGGTGCTGTGGAGAAAAGCGGCAGGGATCACACCGCCAGCAGGAGACGCAAGGCCCAGCTCCCCTCCCAGGTTGTCATCTCTTCGGGGAGTGAGGAGTCTGGTGCCGCGTCTGCGGCCACAGCTGCTGAGGGTAGGTCCAAGAGGCGGAGGTCGGAGGTGGACTCCTCAGCAGCAGAGGGGGCAGCTGATCCCCTACCGGGGCCTATAGAGGAAGATGGCACAGAGTCATCCAGGTTGGTGGTGGGTTTGGCTGATGAGGAGGCCATGGAAGGCCCACGCACGGGGCCTGGAGCAGGGGATTCCACTGGTGGTAGTGGTGCAATCCAGGGGCAGGGACAGGAGGCAGCACAGGCCACCGCGGAGGTGCCTGTGTGTTATCCTGTCCCCGATCCTGTGACTGCATCATCCCGCACCAGCAGGGAAGCCTTTGTCCAGACCCGTTTTCAGGGAGGGGATGCAGGAACAACAACTGGCCTTCCTCTCCCTGTGGATGTGGTTATCCCGGGCCGGGTTGAGCCTGTCCTAGCTGGGGTGGCGTTGCGTCAACGTGGTATTCGGGATGATGTTCAGGGTTCTTGTGAGGACAATCCACATCATTTCGAATACCTCATTCACCGCGTCGACCTACTAGGACAGGTCACCCAGGCTGGGTTCCTCTGTGTGCTGGATCTAATAGCGACCCCCCTCCTCAACTGAACCCCCTATGCACCAGTCGTTCTCCATGCCATCTTCCTGCCCACGTATCACCTGGGCACCCTGCGGAGCTGCCCCTGAACCAGTGGCCAGGCTGGTGGAGAAACATCCCTGCCACAGTCGGGAGTCAGAGGTCCAGCAGGGGTGGCCACCCCCACAACTGGACCCCAGCAAGAGGAGGACGTGCAGGCATCGACCAGCAGGGTATATGCACAGCAGCAGCAGGCTCTGGGTGGGGGGAGTCATGACTCAGGGCCATCTACATCAGAGGGGCAGGCATCGGCCGGAGGGCAGGAGGACCCAGGATTGGGAGTGTCTTCCGTGTGGCAGCGGTTGGGCCGGCAAATAGATGCGGAGCGGCGGCGGGCGGAGGAGGCACGGCTCACTGTGGTCATGGCGGAGAACTCCATGCGCAGGGCATTGAGGCGGGCTGAGTGCCTCGAGGCAACTCGCAGGGAGTTGGAGGACACCATGACTGCATCCCTGCGAGACCTCGAAGCCAGGGAAGAGGCCCGCCTCCAGGACATTGAAAAGGTGCTCAATGATGCCCTGGCCTGGAACATCAAATAGTGAGCCGTAGGACTTGCCCACCACCTTTGTACATAGTTCTTTAGCGTTAGGTTTCCTTTGTGTTTTTATTTTATTTTGGAGTTCATGGACTTTGCTCCACTTTATGTACATAGTTATTTTGTAGGGTTTCTGGTAGGTTTCCTTTGATTTGGGCATCATGGACCCTTTGGACTTGCAGTGTATATAGTTCCTGACTTGTACATACTTTAGTTATTTTAACATCCCATGGATCAATGGTTTTGTTTGGATTTTTTAATTTACTTTATTTGGACAATGGAAATGGACCACTTCCCATTTTTTCCTCTTGTGGATTTTTCTTTTTTTCTGATTTCATTATCTCTTAATTTACAAGTTTGATTTCTCAATATGTTTTTTCATTAGGTTTTTTAATACATATCATTTATCTTCATGATTGGTGTTGTGTTCCATCATTGGTTTTGTGCATGTCTCTATGACCATTGCCTCAGTCATGTGTTGCCACTGTGTGGCTCTGTTGTACATTTATGCATGGCCATGGTGGTTCTTTTGAGACTCTCATGGCATGGGTAATTCGGGAGTGGGTACAGTGGATGGTTGCATGCTTGTACTGGGGGGCAAGGGGTAATAGGGTTGGCATTATGGACATGGGTCTGTTTTGGTAGGACATGTTGTTTGGTGGCCCATGTGTCGGGGCCTGCTGGCAGGTGCCTGCCAATGGTGGGTGGGTGGGTGGGGGGTGAGGGACATGAGTCGGGGCCTGCTGGCATGTACCGTCACTGCTGGGTGGATGAGTGGTTGGGTGGCTGGGGACATGAGTCGAGGCCTGCTGGCAGGTGCCAGTCAATGGTGGTGGGTGGTTGGGTGCCTGGGGGACATGATTCGGGGGCCTGCTGGCAGGTGCCCATCAATGGCGGGGTGAGGGACATGAGTCAGGGCCTGCTGGCAGGTGCCCATCAATGGCGGGTGAGCGACATGAGTCAGGGCCTGCTGGCAGGTGCCCGTCAATGGCGGGGTGAGGGACATGAGTTGGGGCCTGCTGGCATGTGCCGGTCACTGCTGGGTGGGTGGTTGGATGGCTGGGGGACATGAATTGGGGCCTGCTGGCAGGTGCCCGTCAATGGTGGGTGGCTGGGGGACATGAGTCTGTGCTCCCAAGTGCATGGTGCCATGTGGGCTAGCTGCGGGGCATGCCCCGGGGTGTATGGTAGTCCCCTGTGGTGTGGGCTGCCTGAAGGGCATGGTCAGGGATGAATGTTAGTAATATGGTGGTTCAGGGTCAGAAGCCTAAATAGTCGGCATATCGTAATGCGATACACCTCTGATTACTATAGAGAGATCTGGAGTCGAAAAGGGGAAATAAAATTACCTTATTTCATTAGTCTCCCTGCATTTGACTCTGCTCGCTCGATCTTGTGAACCTCTGTACACCGTTTCGCCATCTTGAATGAGGAGTGCTTTATAGGATCGAAAGTCCTTTTTCAGTGTTTACAGTAACAATATGGCGCTACCCTTGCAGCCATATGTCAATGCTAAACTACTATTCTAGGTCCGGTAAGGTATTTAATGAACATCTCTATTCAGTAGAATCTCACTCTGATGCGTAATCCTTTCTGTACATCTATTTGATGCTACTCAGTTAGCTTCGCGGTTGTGATCCGCTAATAGAACAGATATCGACTCCAGATCTCTCTATAGTCATCAGAGGTGTATCGCATTACGATATGCCGACTATTTAGGCTTCTGACCCTGAACCACCATATTACTAACAGTCATCCCTTATGTTACCTGATTATTTCTCCTAGAACCCCATAACGGCGCTCACATTCGTCTTTACTAATGAAGACTTAATTAAGAAAAGCAAACTAACCACATCCTGCCGCTCGGGCTACTACATGAAATCTATAAGGTGAGCCCTAATACTAAGATGACAGCTATGTAGGTATAAGAACCTAACAGAGCCTGATTCCCAAACATTAATTTCAGCATATATATCTTTTCAGACTCATCCAAGTGCCCTCTATTATAGAGACTGCTCATGCTACACTGAAGGACTGAATATGACAGAACCTCTGTCTAACTAAAGTTAATGTCTTAGAGAACCTCTCTCTTATAAGAGGTAAGTCACTATTGATTTTACTACATGTTCCACGAGAGAGAGTAAGCCAGTCTAGACTGACAGTACTTATTAATTGATGCAAATTAAACTTGCAGGTCCTAGTAGCCTCATTGAATAGCCCACTACGGACCAATAGGACTATTGCCTGCCTTATACAGGAATCTTCCTCCCAAAGAACCACTCGCCCCGACAAGACTAGGTAATTATCTAACCTAGCCAGGTCTGATAAATTATATTTATCAATAAGATTCACTTAGCACTAAAAGCCTATATCTTTTTTATATTTTCTTGTCATCAACATCTACAGCAAGAACATTCGAGTTCGATATTAAATACTGGCAACAGGAACTACCAACTCAAGAGATGCGCAATGATAGCACGCTCTAATGTTGTTGTCAAAGTTGTTGTTTTTTTAGAATATGACACTACTCCTGAAGATATTTCTGTGAATTGTCAAAAGAACTGAAACATTGTGAGTTCCCCCATCTAGAATAAACACTAGATAGATGTTTTAACAACCTTAACGTAGGTCCTATGAACAGTGCGAGACAGCAATTGCTCCCTGCACTGATCATTGAACCAATTACCTGTCAACTAGACAGGTGCCAATAAATTGTGGTAAAGTCAAAGTTTCATGACAAAGTTGTCTGTTTTTATAAACAATGTATGATTGTTTTATGTAAAGTGAATGGGATTGGCCCATCGCTTTTTTATGCTAATGTGTGTTTTTTCATAGAAATGATTATTAAAATATGACTGAAGAACTATTCTTACAGTTCAAATTTAATGAATGTCGACTGTAAGTTGTTGATAAGAGCTAACTACCCCCTATGTTTAATAATATTGATTCCCCGATAAAAGGTGGAGCTACTACACAGGCAGTAAAGATTGGGTTTCCCCCTTTACAGTATACTGAATGAAAAAGTGGTCCATTGCCAATGTCTATAAGAAAAACATAATCCAAATGAAAGAAAACCATTGATCCATAGGAACATTGAAAAAGAAAGTATGTACAAGCCTGCAACTATTTACAATGGAAGTCCAAATGGTTCATGATCCACAAACAAAAGTCAACCTACAAAAAAAAGTCCTATGAAGAAAAAACGATATACACGAAGTGGAGCAATGTCCATGAACTCCAAAATAAAAGAAAAAACAAAGGAAACCTAAAACTAATGAACTATGTACAATGGCGGCAGGCAAGTCCAACGGCTCACTCGTTGATGTTTGGGGCCAGGGCATCATCAAAACTCCATGTCGATGCCCCGGAGGCGGGCCTCTTCCCTGGCCTCGAGGTCTCGCAGGGATGCAGTCATGGCCTGTTCCAACTCCCTGCGAGTTGCCTCGAGGCACTCAGCCCGCCTCAATGCCCTGTGCATGGAGTTCTCCGCCCTGACCATAGTGAGCCGGGTCTCCTCCGCCCGCTGTCGCTCCGCATCTATTCGCTGGCCCAACCGCCGCCACATGGAAGACACTCCCAATCCAGGGTCCTCCTGCCCTCGAGCCGATGCCTGCCCCTCTGATGTTGATGGCCCTGAGCCATGATGCCTCCCACTCTGAGCCTGCCGCTGCCTCCGACGCAACTGCCTCTGCCACCACGACAGCATCCGAGATGATAGAATCCACCGGCACCATCGTGCACGTGCCCTGCCTGATGATGCCGGCACATCCTCATGCGTTGGGGTCCAGTTGGTGGGGTGTCCACCCCTGCTGGACCTCAGACTCCCGACTGTGACAGGGATCGGATCTCCACCAGGCTGGCTGCATTGGTTGGGGCAGATCCACAGGGGGCCCTGGTGGCATCTGGGCCGGAATACGGCTCAGAGATTGACTGGCGTATGGTGTGCACAGAGGAGGAGAGGGCTGCAAGTCTCGCCGACACATGGAGGAAACCTCCGACCATGGACCCTCCCAACTGGGCCACGTTGGCACACAGCTCTTCCTGATGACGTGCATGGTCCCCCCAGGAACCACGCACATCATCAGGAATGTCACGTGTGCAACGCGACACCAATCAGGACGGACTCCTTCCGGTCACGAGTTCCCTCGTCTGCAGGGAGAGGAGTGCCAGATGACATGGACCTCCCCCGTACGTGCGGGCGGGCCTGGGAATGGGCATCGCTGCTGGCGCATGGTGATGCATTCACAGTGTCAGGGACAGAGACATGCACAGGCACCTCCACGGTGACATGTGCTGCCTCCTGCCCCTGCCCCTGGACTGCACCACTTGCCCCATGTGCGGCTCTGTAGCGGCCTCCTCCTCCTCTATGTCCACCACCAACCTGGATGGCTCTGCACCATCTTCCGCCGTTGCAAGCCTCTGTGGGGGCTCATCCACCCCTTCTGCTGCAGCCGTAGTGGCAGACGCAGCACCAGTCCCCTCGCTCGCGGATGATGCTATTTCCTGGGAGGGGGACTGGGCCTTGCATCGCCGGCCGGTGGAGGCATCCCTGCCACTTTCCTCCACAGCACCGTCTCCGCCTTCTTCTTCACCCGCCGCTGTATAAAGGGAGACATTGAACACAAGCATCAGGGTACTGAACTATAGTCCCCTAGACACAAAGCAATTGCACATGGGTGGCACTGTCAACGTCACTTCCATCATGTCCCTCCACAACACATAGGTCAGTGCAGGCAACACACATGCAGGAACAGGCATGGCACATGCAGCATACTTTGGCATCCATGTCCAAGGCACCGTAGTTGCATCCAATGCTGGGCTGATTCTCACACGCACCATGGGTATGCTGGTCAAATGCACACACATCACCGGAGGGTCATGCATTTGGCCGGGTATACCCCCGGACACAGTGGATACAGGGATGACTAGGCTGTTTCAGTGAATCAACACATCGTCACCGACATATGTTATGTATCCATGGCACACACACTACTCAAACACACGGACATGTACATCATGCATGTCCATGACAACAGCACACATCTCTCACACCCCAAACATGTCAAATTACAGACACAGGCATGCATACATGTGTGCGTTCCACATGCTGCTCCGCATGATGCATTGTTACACATGAACCATCCACGCCTGACTGGACTCACATGTGGCACCATCATGTCCCTGCACACACACATCCAAACATTACCCATTTCACGCATGCAGCCAAGTAGCTAACTACCAGCACACTGCAACATGCCCTTTTTTAAACATGACTGCATGGCCACTTACCGCTCGACTCCAGACGGGCCTGCATCCTGAGGATCTGGTGGTGAAGCACTGGGCGAAGGCGCTCCAGGACCCTCATCTACTGGGTGGTAAACTGGCCCCGGCTTGGTTCACATATTCCATCTTTACAAACTCCTCTAATATATACATTTCGTCCTCTGTTTCTTACGGTGATGATTAGACTGTCACTTTTATCAACATCAATGTCTACTTCAGTGTGACGTCACCCGTGCATGATAATGTATAAACACTGAGTTTTCAACAGAACGGCAGACTGCGTTTTTCTGGCTCCGGGCTCCCGTTACCTTCACCTTCGACTGCATTGCTTCAAGTGGAAAGACAAGATATGAAGTAAGTTAGAGACTTACTGGACTTTCAGGACTTGTAGAAGTTCTAGTATGCTGCTCCATACTTACCATCCTCATTAATTTTGTAGAAATCCATCCTTGGGCAACATAGACCTGGCCTGCATGAAGTCGTTGCATGAATCCTTTGCACTCCATTTTGTGCTGCATTCGCCTCGGGGCTCCCGTTGCCTTCACTTCCGACCGCATCGCTCCTAGCGGAAAGACACGATACCAAGTAAGTTAGAGACAGTCACTATTTGAAGTTTTATCTATTCAAACTTAGGTACCAATACTTACCCTTGTAGAAATCCGTTCTTGGGTAACATAGACCAGTACTGAATGATATCTTTGCATGAAATCTTGGCACCCCATTTGGTGCCGCATCCGGATCTCCAGCTGGATACTTAGTTGTTTTCTAGCCAAATATAATAAGCAAGCTTTATTTAAAAGGAATCACTTAATTTGAAAAAAAGTTTTCATTTTTTTAACTTTGCAGCTTTAAAATTCACATGTTACTTAACACTGTTTAGAAACTGGATCCGCAAAAAATCTTTTTGGGAATTACCAGTCGCCTTTAGAAGAGCCTCAACAGTTGTATTGAGGAAACTACACCGCAGAGCTCGGTCTCTCTATGATTATTTTTCTGCGACATATTACGCCAAGATTTTGGTAAGCCGGGCATGTTGCCCCCCATAAATGAGTTCACCTATCTCCACAATCACATACCAGTCACAGATCTCCTCCTGTGACTTGTTTTTACAGGTAGCACACCAAGGTTGATATTCGGGGAACTTTTCAAGACATTTACCCTCTAAAACGTAATATTAGCAGCAAACCTCAGAGCAAGATTTTGCTGAGAATGAACTCTTATACACCATCTTCTCTGTATACTAGAATATATGGCAGCTACCCCTGATTAGCGACTAGAGAGGGCCGCATATATACTGGGCAAACAGTGCTTTTAGCTCTGGAATTGCATCTACATTATGTTATGTTATGTTATAGCATTTCTATAGCGCTAAAGCCCTCAGGCATCCATATCTTCCTAGGTTTCTATAATAGCCCTTTCACTTCTGGACCTAGATGTTTCATTACTCATGTATTATTGGCATAAGACACATCATCACAGTTTGCCAAAAAAAAATCCTTTCCAGCTTTTGACACAGATGCTGTATTACTGATAAATGACCTACATCTACCTGAATGTCCTAGTTTCCTCTACCTTGAGTATGTTAACCATTTTGTTCAGCAGCAGACATGAGTTTATACAGGTAGAATTATTTAATGAAGAATATACTTAATTAATTTGACGTTGAGTTGTTTTTTAATCATCGATGCATTGGGCATAATTCTCTAGGCTGCTCAAAAAAAGCTAATTTTTTCAAATATATGATATTGTTATTTTGACCTAAAAACATGATATCATTAAGATGTTTTTGCTTAAACAGTCATCATCTAATGTTATACATAATATTTTTCTTTTTATAGAAATTGAATTGAAGTGAAATTTATTTTGCCCCTGATGAAGAGTGTCTCTTACTCGAAACGCGTTGGGCCAACCACTTAAAGATTTATATTGTTTTCTACAATCCTAAATGGTCATATGAAATATTTTTGTGTGTTTAAAAATGTACGTTATGTCATAAGGTTATAAAACTTTGGATAAATACCCTTTACTGCTCTGCAAGGACAGGACAGCCTATTCCGTTTTCCGCGTCCATGATGGGGACTTTATGATTAGACTGTACCCGATCAAGACCACCCTAGGCTTCGGCCAGTATACAGTGTGCAGGGGACGCAGGTTTCCTAAATTAGGATTCCTTTGTCTTTTAGAGGAGAGGACCTACAGAGACCACAAGTTGGTGTTTCTGGTATTGAAGTGGGCCGTCACAAAAAGGTTCAAGGATTACCTGTACGGTGCAACTTTCACAGTGAGGAGAGACAAAAAAAAAACTGATGTACGTGTTGAAGTCAGTGAAGATGTATACTGCCGGCATCGATGGCTATCGTGACCCAAAACAGGCTGCAATGCTGAAGGAGTGGAAGACGCTTATGCTGGCTGAAGGGTGGAATCCTGAATAAGGAAAGTAAAGTTGGAGATTGGCTATTACATTGACTGGTTTTACCACTGAGGTTCTGTCGCGCAGTGTTGTCTGCATTCCACGACCAGCATGGACTTCCTGGCAGCAAGAGAACCTTGGATTTGGTCAACTCAAGGTTTTTCTGGCCTTGACTAGCAGGAGATATGGAGTATTATTGTCAGCACTGTGCCAGGTGTGTGACCAAGAAGGTCATGGCCCGTCCTGCAGCTTATGTTCATCATTTGCAGGGTTCTGGGGCCCCTGGACCTAAACTGCATCGACTTTCTCATGTTGGAGATGGACAGGTGAGGAGTGCAGAACTCAGTACCTCCAGGCATTCCCCCCGCCCCCTAATGATCACTGGGCCACCATCATTACCCGGGTGCTGTGGGAGAAACCCTTCATGCACTACGGTTGGCCAGCCAGGATTCATTCCAACCAGCGACCAGATTTTGAGTCGACACTCATAAAGGCAGATGCTGGTATTGGTTGCCATCCAGAGATCGGTACGTCTATGCCACCCTCAGGGGGATGCCCAAGTAGAGAGGTTCAATTTTACTCTATTGGCAATTCTGAGCACTGTGAAAATCTGGAAGGTGTTTCACCGCCTAGTCTCCGGGGATCCCGTACACAGATGGCCAGGGGAGGGCCATCGCTTTTGGATCCCGACCCCAGGGGTGGACAAGCGAGGGAGGCTCACCTGAGTAGGGGGTCCTCAGGGAGTGGGGGTGAAGCATCTGATGGTGAGACATGGTATACCCCTTTCCCTGAAACCCATTTAACCCCTGTCTTACCTGTTGTATGGGAGACTACATTTCCCATAATTCCTCTTCTCTCTAGACTGACAACACTACTGAGACAAGGATGATGAAGATTAGAGGTAGGAATATTACCTCTAGTGACTTGCAATTGCTCTGTCCCTTTAATGAGACCCGGTTGGGTCAGGCACTTAATGCTGCCTACACACACTGGACAATTGTTAACACTCCCTATCAGTGTAAAAGGTGGTGCACACAGGCACACTCTTACTGAGCAGCTGCGAACCAGGCAGCGCAGATTGGAAGGCCAATGGGCTGTTAGAATACTGAGAGGAGCAGAAGAAAGCCAGGTAACCTATACCCAAGTGTGTTACTCTCTTCTGTAAATTGACTGGATGCATCGCAATCAGAACACCCTAATTATAGGCTCTAGTAACTTAAATCAACTGAGCACTGGATGCATGGTATCTGTTGTAATCAGCGGTCTGAGCAATCTACGACTCCTATGAAAGCTCCTAGTAACCGGCTAAAATGCATAACAACCAAGCGTTGCAAGAGGAGGCACCCACAAGACCCACACTGACATGCTAAGAAATTACTTTGAGACCTTCTCAGTGTACATATATTCTATGACATACAATATACACATTTGTATTATTGTATATTTGCTGTAACATGGGCCACCGCTGTATTTCAAAATGACTGATTAGCATCGTCGGCCATTTTCCAACCGACAACCCACATTGGTGTTTCTAGAGCTGATCTGGCAATAGTGTCAGGCTGAGCTCTATCATTCATGCACCTTTATGCACCCTTTTGAAGTGGCATTCCAAAGGAACTGAGCTGTTCGCCGGACAGGGGGAGAACATGTAAATATGTACATTGTGATGCAACTATGCGCACATAACCTGTCACGTCCGTCACGCGCACGGACACGTGAGACGTGAACCCCGGAAAAAACAACAATTAAATAAATATTGGCACGCGGATGGCCGCGCGCGATAGCCAACAACAAATCCAAGGTAAGTAGCTTGCCACCCTTCAGCAGCAATTATTCGTGTTTGCAATTAGCAAACGCACTGGCTTATCCCGGCATACTCCAACCGTTTGGTATCAGTGCCCTGATATACAGCAATATTCATTTGCTGTCACATGCTTCTATGTGAAGTTTAACTGGCACACAGGATCTTCCGGATACATCTAAAGCCTTTTGTGTCATTACCCTAATTCATAGCAGCACTGATTTACATACAATATGCTTCGAAGAGAAGTTTAACCGTAGCCTTACTACCTGCTACTCACGCAATTCTTTCACTTTCTAACCAGCCTTTCAACCCTTTTACAGGGATATATATTTGTTAAACAGCCGCTGGACATTGGAACATTCCCAGTGTATTGAACATATAAGAGTGAGTGGTTACTGTTATTTAACTTAATCTCTCGCTCTACTTAAGATCACCAACCTTGCATTATCATAATTTAGATGTTCTATCCCCTCTGCCAGTTCCTAAGACAGAGCCACACCAGAGTTGAGAAGCAAACTATTCATAGAAATAGAGTCTGTAACCAGACTGAGCAGGGTAGCACTACCGGGCCTCATTACAAGTTTGCCGGTCTGGAAAGTACGGTACCGGCAAGCTTGACGGTACCGTAGTTTCCGGCAAACTACGAGTTGTGCTCACGGGTGCCTTTCTGACCTGGCGGGCAGAGCGGCACCCGCAAGCACAGCATGTCGGAAGCACCAGCACCATTCTGAATGGTGCCGGTGCATCCGACCTCCCCATTCCCATCGAGCCCAATGTGGCTCAAATGGGAATCGGGAGTAATGGATTCCGGCCCCTGGCAATGAGGACATACACGGTGCGCCATGGTTGTAATGGCCCTGTATGTCCCCACTGCCACAGGCCGGAAACAATGCAAGTTCGGCGGCATCCTGCGGTTTTACCGGCAAGGCTACTGCCGAACTTGTAATGAGGCCCATCGAGTCCTAATTTCCTACACCACTAGAGATTCAGTTACCCTTGGCTTCTTACCGGAGCTTCATTTCTGCGTGCACTTTGCAGGTCTTCCAAGAACTCAACATTGGTGAGTTTGGATTATTTTAATCAGACCACCGTCACTCATCTAAGTGTGTCATGTGCTCATTTTTATATTCACAGTCACACTAC
Organism: Ambystoma mexicanum; assembly: GCF_040938575.1. NCBI lineage: Eukaryota > Metazoa > Chordata > Amphibia > Caudata > Ambystomatidae > Ambystoma > Ambystoma mexicanum. The sequence goes on along the minus strand of NC_090933.1, from coordinate 1,373,210,770 downwards.
TATGGCAATCATGATAGCAAACTATCTGTCGGAATTCCAAATAGGGAGCCATCTTTGAACTTACTAGCTTGCACAAACCATTATTTGGGGCACTTTCAGTTATTGGACTTTGGTTGCTTCTTCCTCCACATTTTCGCTCATACGTATAACACAATATGTGATCTCTTTTAGCACAAGACCAAAATAACCAATGTCTATTACTGAATCTAACATGATTTTCAAGATGCATGCTAATACTTGCAGGGCGATGGCCTATGATAATGCAACTCATTTTACTCCCCTAGTCGCATTCTCTGTCCCTGACCTCCCTAAACCCCAAAACTGGGATGGATTGACGATTTTTGTTTCTTTTCCTAACTATGTGAATATGACCAACGTGTGTATATGCTCAATGTCCTCTGATCAGCCTTGACAAAGACGCGTTTTCGAAACACGTGTTGGCTAAAGAGGTGAAATGTTTGACTGTAAAGAAAAATTCTAAGCAATTAACAATTAAAAATGTTAATTTTGCTGATTATAGTTATGATTACTCAATTGATGATTATCTAGACTAGCGCAACAATCCAGAACCACCATTATTTTTTCACTATTTACCCCTTGAGGTTGGGAGTAGAGCCTCTAGTCTCTGGACGTGCAGCAAGCCCGATTACAAGTCAGGACGTTAAGCGCGCTACTAGTCGGTTCCACTCACCTAACTTGAATCCAAGAAGCCACAAGGGTTCACAAAATGTGAGGTCAAGAAGATGGAGAGCCCTCCTTTGAAGTGTACCAAGGTTGCCGGTTCCCCTTCCGGTTGAACGAGAGAGTCGGGTAGGTACAGAGGAGTCAGTGTTGAAGTCCTTGACAGCGGCGCACAAGGCAAATGAGAAAGGAAGCAAGATAAACACAACTAGTGATTTGACAGTTGAAACAAAAGCCTGGTTTGTGTTACAAGCAAGTGAAACAGTATCAGACAAGGTTGCGCACATATCGGGTAAAACTGTAACAAGCAGGGTTACACGTAGCAGCAAGGAATATTTGATCGTAAAAGGAATACAAACTATACAAAGTAACAGAGTGGTCCTGCGACCATGAAGCGCACTTTCAAAAGTCTCTGTGAAATGTATTTGAACTTGTAGCAGGAAAAGGAAAACTAATTAACGGCAAACTGTTAAATGTGTTTAAATATAAAGAGGAAAGGCTCAAGCCTGACGGAGGGAAGCCTATGAAAGTTTGTGAACAGGCTGGAGCCCGATCAAGGGAAGCTTATGAAAGTTTGTGAAAGGAACTACAAATACCAGAAAGCTTTAGTTTGTGAAATCACGTACGAACTGGGAAACATATTAATGGAATGTTGAAGTGGTCATGCAGGGTCTTACCAAAATTCTTTGCAGTCTCGAAAGCCTTCCACAGTTAAGGAATGAAATAAGATAATATTGCGTGGAACAAAGCTTGGGGAAGGGAACCCCCACAGCATAGAGAGAGAGTCCGAGCCTGGCGGAGGGAGACCCGTGTGGGAAGTGAACTACACAAGCGAGAAAAGTGGTAAAAGAAAAATAGGCTTGAGCCTGACGGAGGGAGGCCTATACTGAGTTGTGTGAAAGTAGGACATCAAGATTTGAACTGTGCTTTTGGTGATATCAAGAACTTGTTGAACTTTGAGGATCCTGGAGCTCACGCCTGAACTGTTGAATCGTGCCAGTAAGCCAGAGTGTGCCACATTGACAGAACTGTGCCATCCACCTACCTTTTTAAGAAACGCTTCAAACCCCCCTGCTTTTGAACGGGGAGTTGTTAACTACGCCATTCTGACATTTCTTTTGAAACACTACATTTCCTTTAGCTATCCCCTTTTCACATTTGTCATTTCAGAGTGAGGGCCAGGTTAGGTTTTTATAGTATAGGCCCTTTATTTTGACTAGACTGACTTAGACAATTTGGTTTGTTTGATGGTCGAGACTTCTCCCATTCTAGAAATAGGGTGAGTTAGTAATTCTCCCAACCTTGCAAAATACAAAATAAAGGTTTTCAAAACGTGCATCTATTGTGTCTGTGTCTACTGTTGATACCATGCCATCCTCAGAGCACCCTCATGCTAGAGACAAAATGGTGGAGTCAGCATGTGGCTACTCTGACCCATGCTTATAATTGTACCAAGAATAAAGCCACCATGTTTACACCATACTACTTGATGTTTGGAAGGGAAGCCCGGCTACCTATGAATTTGTGTTTTAGTTTATCTGCAGATGGAACAGGCAGCTAGACCTCTGCTAGTTATGTGAAGCAGCCCAAATGGCAACTATCGCAAGCTCATCAGCTTTTCCAGGCTACCATGGAGATGGCAACGGAGTGAAACAAAAGCTACTATGACACCAGGATTAAGTTTCACGCTCTTCAGCCTGGCGATTGTATGTTGATCCACAGCCTGGGAAAGAGCGGACAGAACAAGCCCGGTAATAAGTGGGAGTCGCAACCAATCATCATTGAGCATCAGTTGGGAGAGCTTCCTGTCAGCTGACTGCGGAAGTAAGGACGGCCAAGAAACATCAAAATCTTGTACCAGAATGACCAGTCAGGGATGAGTTTGAGCAGACAGCGGTGGTGAGAGAAGTGGAATCGGTCAAGGGACCGGTGACTACACAGCATTGACTGAAAGACCTGATGAAGAGCCTTCAATGGCTCAATTCCCAGAAGCTGCTCAAGTTATGAAACAGAAAGGTCAGTGGAAGGCCAGCCAGAAGCCAGTGATGCCACCGAAGATGAAGAAGATCGCGTTGGCTTCTACCAAGACCCTCTACCCACAAAACTGGATATCACTTCCACAGAATGTGAACCCGAACCTGAGAGCGTTCCTTCAGACTAATCCTGATCCCATCGCCCCTGCTACATTGGACATGGCAGAGGAACCCTTCCCATTCCTCCACTGGAAGATAGAGACCCTGACACGGTGCAGCGTGGATCTCTGGGTCAGGGAGAAACCCTGGATAAGGCCCTGGATGCTCTGTGTGGTTCTAGCAGTGAAGGCAGGCCTGTCGTGAAACTAAGTTAGGATTCACCAATGGTCCAGTGTGATGTTCCCATTGCCAGATCCTCACAGTTTCCCATTGCTCCTTTAGTGGAGGTGTCTAGGAGTTCAGCTTATTATTATTATTGTTGTTATTGGGATATGTATTGAGTGTGGATCTGGCTTTGGGAAGCAACGGAGCACTGTTCAGTCACAGGGGGAAGAACATGATGAGTGAAGTAGAGAAACAATGGAGCAGGAGGCTAGAAGGGTATGGGGAGTGCAGGAAAGGGATATCCAAGCAATCAGGGGTGGAAACATTGTGGAGCAGATCACCCAGTCTCAGGTAGGGTGGGGAGTGCAGGAAGGGGATCTCCAAGCACTCAGGGGTGGAAACATTGTGGAGCAGATCACCCAGTCTCAGGTAGTGCAGGAAAGGGATATCCAAGCACTCAAGGGTGGAAACATTGTGGAGCAGATCACCCAGTCTCAGGTAGTGCAGGAAAGGGATATCCAAGCACTCAAGGGTGGATACATTGTGGAGCAGATCACCCAGTCTCAGGTAGGGTGGGGAGTGCAGGAAAGGGATATCCAAGCAATCAGGGGTGGAAACATTATGGAGCAGATCACCCAGTCTCAGGTAGGGTGGGGAGTGCAGGAAGGGGATCTCCAAGCACTCAGGGGTGGAAACATTGTGGAGCAGATCACCCAGTCTCAGGTAGTGCAGGAAAGGGATATCCAAGCACTCAAGGGTGGAAACATTGTGGAGCAGATCACCCAGTCTCAGGTAGTGCAGGAAAGGGATATCCAAGCACTCAGGGGTGGGAACATTGTGGAGCAGATCACCCAGTCTCAGGTAGTGCAGGAAAGGGATATCCAAGCACTCAGGGGTGGGAACATTGTGGAGCAGATCACCCAGTCTCAGGTAGGGTGGGGAGTGCAGGAAAGGGATCTCCAAGCACTCAGGGGTGGAAACATTGTGGAGCAGATCACCCAGTCTCAGGTAGTGCAGGAAAGGGATATCCAAGCACTCAGGGGTGGAAACATTGTGGAGCAGATCACCCAGTCTCAGGTAGTGCAGGAAAGGGATATCCAAGCACTCAGGGTGGAAACATTGTGGAGCAGATCACCCAGTCTCAGGTAGGGTGGGGAGTGCATGAAAGGGATCTCCAAACAATCAGGGGTGGAAACATTGTGGAGCAGATCACCCAGTCTCAGATAGTGCAGGAAAGGGATATCCAAGCACTCAGGGGTGGAAACATTGTGGAGCAGATCACCCAGTCTCAGGTAGTGCAGGAAAGGGATATCCAAGCACTCAGGGGTGGAAACATTGTGGAGCAGATCACCCAGTCTCAGGTAGTGCAGGAAAGGGATATCCAAGCACTCAGGGGTGGAAACATTTTGGAGCAGATCACCCAGTCTCAGGTACTGCAGGAAAGAGATCTCCAAGCACTCAGGGGTGGAAACATTGTGGAGCAGATCACCTTGTCTCAGGTAGGGAGGGGAGTGCAGGAAATGGATATCCAAGCACTCAGGGGCAGAAACAGTGGGGAGCAGATAAACCAGTTTCAGGTAGGGATGTGGAGTGCAGGAAAGGGGCCTCTAAGCAATCAGGGGTAGAAGCAGTGGAGAGCAGATCACCCCGTTTTAGGTAGGATGGGGAGTGCAGGAAATGGATCTCCAAGCAATCAGGGGTGGAAACAGTAGTGGGCAGATCACCCAGTCTCAGGTAGGGATGGGGAGTGCAGGAAAGGGATATCCAAGCAATCAGGGTGGAAACAGTGGTGGGCAGATCACCCAGTCTCAGGTAGGGTGGGGAGTGCATGAACGGGATCGCCAAGCACTCAGGGGCAGAAACAGTGGGAAGCAGATAATTCAGTTTCAGGTAGGGATGGGGAGTGCAGGAAAGGGGCCTCCAAGCAATCAGGGGTAGAAACAGTGGAGAGCAGATCACCCAGTCTCAGGTAGGGTGGGGATTGTATGAAACGGATCTCCAAGCAATCAGGGGAGGAGACAGTGGGGATCAGATCACCCAGGCTCAGGTAGGGTGGGGAATTCAGGGCCTGTGGACTAGGTGTTAGCTGGATAGATATATAGATCAGGCCAAGGCTATCCTCAAGTTTGAGGATAGGTTAATAGGGGCAGCATGCAACAACATAGAGCAAAAGACCCCTGCATGTGATACTGCATGGGAATCCTTTAACAAAAAGAGGGGAACACGTTGAGTGAAGAGCTGTGGACATAGTTGGTCTCAACCCCCACCTGCGTCTTTGCTAGTTATTTTTCACTGACACAGGCCTGAGCTGAAAAAGTGTTGCTCCCCTGACAGGGAGCGAAGAGCCAGAACTCACCACTGCTTCCTGTCCCCCCTGCTACTGCTGTGGCATGGCTCCGCTCGTCTGAGGACGCAACAGGGATGCCTTCCGCCTCTCGCTCTCCTCGCCCACTTCTTGGTCTGTTTGGCCTTCAGCTCCTGCTCGACAGCCATCCCCTCTCTGTGACAGTCCTTCTTTCCTTTTTATAGGCCTTGTTGTTCGAGAGTGAGGCTCAAAATCTCTTGTCTGTTTCATGGAGACGATTCGAATGCCTCCTTGAGTCTTACTCGTCTCAGTATCCTTTACTGTCATGGAGTCACAGAACAGCAAAGTGTGAGGAATCTGAAGGCGTCCTCACTTCTTTCCCCAATATATCCTCTTCCCAGGTGGCCAGGGAAAGTCTGTCGCTATCGGATCGTGACCCTGGGGGTGGATATGTGAGGGAGGGTCACCTGGGTGGAGGAGACCTTTGGAGAGGGGATGAGGCACCCTTGGTTGAGGCGCGGTATGCCCCATTTCCCTTTTCTAATTAACCTAATGCCCCCCGGACATGTGTAGGTTACTGCCAGTCCCTTCCCCATCTTTCACCTAAATCCTCTCCCAGCAAACACCAGTCAGGTACCTGGACAAGGAAGAGGCACACTAGAGTCATACCTTATATCGTTACTGACTTACACACACGAACATCACTTTAGTGCTGGGACGACGAAGAGGCATAAAACATGGAAGACAGACTATTGGTTTGACATGAAGTCGTCTAGTCTTTCTGAAACTTCAATTGATGCCGGGAACTTTAAATGGAGGAAACAATGGCAAGAGACAGGCATCAGTTTCCTCTGGGAAACACAGCAGGGCATGGAACGAGAGGCGGAGACCCAGAGAAGCTGCAGCAACAGAGTAGCGGGAAACGGAGAGAAGCCAGGTCCAAACTTGCGATCAAGCCGGGAGAAGCAGAACCGGCATTGTGGAATGCCGCAGAGAGACCGGGAGCAGAGAGAAGCTCCCTGGGCATTTGCAGCTGCAGGACCGCGAGGGCAGTGCTTACAGGTGCACCAGGGAAGGCAGTAGGGGGAAGAAGAGTACTTTAAAGGGAACCTGAGGCAGTGGAAGGTAGAGCGAACAGCAAGAACCAAAGGAGGGTTTCCAGCACCAAACCGAAGCCGACGGGCACGTGACTAGAAGCCAGCGAGTCTACCTGAAGGCAAAGGGGATCCAAGACATGTGAATGGTATCACAGAAAGCTAAGGAACATTGAAAAGATGAAATCTCTGAGAACAAGGGGCCAAGAAAAGGCAAACAAGCATTGCCAAGAGTCAAGTTTGTGATGAACATTGTTAAGAGGCAAACAAGCATTGCCAAGAGTCAAGTTTGTGATGAACGTTGTCAAGAGGCAACCAAGCCGTGCCAGGAGTTTAGCAAGCCTTGACAGATGTAAATAAGTATTACTGAAAGAAATGCATTGATGAGAAATGGAAAGCTACATACAAGAGTAAAGAATAAAGAAACCTGGAAAAAGGCACCAGATGCTTTGGTCAAGTGAATTGTGACAGTGACTATGTTTCCTAGCAGGAGAGTGTGCTGGGAAGCCTAAGGTGATTTCTTCAAGCTAAACTAATAAAGGGGAGGAAGGATAGCTCAGGGTCAATGTGTTTGTCTTTGAAGCAAGACAACACAGCGCAACACAGGTTTGAATCCCAATCCTGGCTTCGAAACCGCTCACTGGTATTAAGCATGTTAAAAAAGAACAATTTTAATCATTATAATAAACAATTGAACGGTGGCCAAACGAGCCATATCATGCATCAAGAGCATGTATTGAAACCCAAGGAAGGTGTGCCGGCTGTGTGACCTGTAATGGGTGGACGGTGCGGTCTAACAACTGCGCCTAGACCGAGTACACCCACCTAAGGAAAGCCACTTTGTGAGTGAACCAAGGAAAAGGTTTATGAACTGTGTGAAAAACCTGAGGGTTTTTCCCTCCCTACTCCCAGCAGATCCTCTACACTAATGGCCAGGGGGGCATCATCGCTTTTGGATCCTGATGCTGGGGGCGGACAAGCGAGTGGGGATCATCCGGGTGGAGGGTCCTTTGGGATTGGGGAGGGATTACCAGTGGGGGAGAAATGGTATCCCCCTTTTTCGAACAACCCCTACCTGACATTCCCTCTGCTTATATGACTTTCTGACTGTCCATTTTTCACAAACACGAAAGGTACAAAATCACCATGTACTGTTAAAACACAGCAACAACAATTTAAGGCACTTTTCCATTTCTACCAATGTCCCATTGACAAGGACAGGCGAGGTCAGGCAATGATCAGAGAGCACACACACCTGCCACCGGTTAACACTACACAGAAAAACACAAACGAGCAGCTGGAGCCCACAGAGGTTCACGAGTCGGAGTACGAGAGCACAGGCTGAGTGGGATGCCGAATCAGACCTACTGGGGGAGAGCAAATCACAGAGATGCTGAGCGCCTAAGGGACAGGAGAGCTACAGAAAGCGTGGTGAGGGAGTCATGTCCCCAAGGAGCCAGATGGGAGTGGAGTGCAATTTTCCATAGTGAAATTGCTGGAAGGAGGCTCACTCCCAGCACCCAGGAAAGGTGCAGGGGCTGGCGAGGAGGCCATGACCGCTAAATGACAAGATTGCTACAGCAACGCTAAAAAGTGTTGAGTTCAAAGTCAGTAGCAAACCTGGTTGTTGATACCAACGAAGCTCGAGAGGTATAATGTTGCGAAGAGTGATTTACTTGCAAGGACTAGTCTAAGATAAAAGGACATGCTGAAGGTGAAAGCTTCAATTGTCCTCTTGTGAACTTTAATGAAGAGAAACAGAGTCCCGAGCGTTAGTGTGTACGTTGACACACGGGAAAAGAAGCTCTAGTGACTGTAGGGCACTAGCTATGAGAGTGAAGGATTGTGTAAGGTTCAAGGACAGGGCAAAATTGAAAGCAAGTGAAGGGGTTTATGCTGAGCAGGGGCGTTGCTGGGGGGGGCTAAGGGGGCTATAGCCCCTGATCTTTTGGTTGTAGCCCCAGATAGAATCTCAGGAGCTACAGCCAAAAGACTAGCTAGCCCCCAGTCCCAACAGTTCCGACATCAGCGTAGCCCCGGGTCTTTTCCAGACCTAAGAACTCCCCTGATGCTGAGAGAGAAAGGCATTCACAGACCCTGTGAAAACCTGTTTATAAACTGTGAAATATGCCGGGGGCACAAGCTTAAGAAAAGCTGTATTTGAACTATGAAGAGGTGCTGGGAGCACGACATTGCGGGAGAGGCCCGGTCCCACACAGGCCCCGAGAATAGTGTGTGTTAATCGAAAGTCTCTGATACCTTAAGTTGTTAAAGAGTTGTGAAAGTATCATAAGGGGCGCCAAGACGTCCGAGTGGTCCAGCATAGGGCAGAGACAAATACAATGAGTTTCTTGAAAGTCTCTGATGTGAAAACTAATACAAGTGGTTGAAAGGTTGCGGAAGGGAGCCCCAATGTTGAAGAGAGAAAGAATAACCAAGGTGAAGACGTTACAACTTTCCATAAGAAAGGTAGTTACAAAAGTCTTCCAAGTCTGTGGAGATAGGAAGTCTGATTGTTACCTCAAGGAACTTTGGACTTTTGTTTCGAACTGGAAGAAGAGATCTTGGAAGTCTGTGAAACAAGCCTTGACCTGTAAGATATAAAGAACCTCACCTTTTAATAAAGGCTTTGATTAAACCTGATTCATTGTGTCTGTGTCTATCTCATGATACCATGCCTGTCTCACATCCCTGCCTGTCTCACATCTCTGCCTGTCTCACATCCCTCCCTGTCTCACATCCCTGCCTGTCTCACATCTCTGCCTGTCTCACATCTCTGCCTGTCTCACATCCCTGCCTGTCTCACATCCCTGCCTGTCTCACATCCCTGCCTGTCTCACATCCCTGCCTGTCTCACATCCCTGCCTGTCTCACATCTCTGCCTGTCTCACATCCCTGCCTGTCTCACATCCCTGCCTGTCTCACATCCCTGCCTGTCTCACATCCCTGCCTGTCTCACATCCCTGCCTGTCTCACATCTCTGCCTGTCTCACATCCCTGCCTGTCTCACATCCCTGCCTGTCTCACATCCCTGCCTGTCTCACATCCCTGCCTGTCTCACATCCCTGCCTGTCTCACATCCCTGCCTGTCTCACATCCCTGCCTGTCTCACATCCCTGCCTGTCTCACATCCCTGCCTGTCTCACATCTCTGCCTGTCTCACATCCCTGCCTGTCTCACATCCCTGCCTGTCTCACATCTCTGCCTGTCTCACATCCCTGCCTGTCTCACATCCCTGCCTGTCTCACATCCCTGCTTGTCTCACATCCCTGCCTGTCTCACATCCCTGCTTGCCTCACATCCCTGCCTGTCTCACATCCCTGCCTGTCTCACATCCCTGCCTGTCTCACATCTCTGCCTGTTTACTAATGCCTATATCGTGTGTTTGTGCGCAGCTCAAAGGCACTCACAGAAAATGTATATTCCGTCTTGTCTTTCTTCACTCTTCTACAGTCCTTGTGCGGTTGAGCCTCCCTCTGATGCACCCATCACCTCATCTGGCTTCCTTTTACTACAGGGTGCACGCGCATCGCAAGTGATTTAAAAGTGATCTGGCTGTTGGGCTCTTTGGATGGTGGTAAGAAATTCATTGTTTCTTTTTCAGTCCTAGTGTAATTACATAAAAAAGGAGGTAGTCTTTATAATTTGTTATTATTTGCTCGTGTTGTACCAGTGTCATCATTCTTGTTTCTCTGCACTTGAAATTAGCGTGGCCTGCAAGTACACAACATGGTGGGAAGTTTGAGGAGCGGAAAGTCTTTACACGAGAGAAATGCATGCATTATTTTAAACTCTACTGCCCCACTTCTATCACATGATTCGTTTGGTAATCTGGAGTATTTGCCATTACATGTTAATCTTCCACGTGTGTCTGAGGTAGACTCACACACACTTCCTTCAGTGGCAACAGAGCCCAATGACAGTACAGCTCCAAACCCATTGAAAACCTACGCCAGGAATCCATCTGTGCAGAAACTGCACACTGTGAGTAAAGAAACGCATCTATCTATCCATCCATCTATCTATCTATCCATCACTCTATCTATCTATCTATCTATCTATCTATCTATCTATCTATCTATCTATCTATCTATCTCTCTCTCTCTCTCTCTCTCTCTCTATCTATCTATCTATCTATCTACCTACCCATCTATCTATCTATCTATCTATCTACCCATCCATCTATCTATCTATCTATCTATCTATCTATCCCTCTATCTCTTATCTATCTATCTATCTATCTGTCTGTCTGTCTGTCTATCTATCTATCTATCTATCTATCTATCTGTCTGTCTATCTATCTATCTATCTACCCATCTATCTATCTATCTACCCATCTATCTATCTATCTACCCATCCATCCATCTATCTATCTATCTATCTATCTATCTATCTATCTATCCCTCTATCTCTTATCTATCTATCTATCTATCTATCTATCTATCTGTCCGTCCGTCCGTCCGTCCATCTGTCTATCTGTCTATCTGTCTATCTATCTATCTGTCTGTCTGTCTGTCTGTCTGTCTGTCTGTCTGTCTGTCTATCTATCTATCTATCGGTAAGGTGAAAGAAGCTGAAATAAGCATATATCAAAAAGAAGACACATTTAATGCGGCTTTATTGTAGGCAAATCATATCACTGATGTCTCTATTTTGGCGCCCTCCTTACTGAATGACTGGGAGAAGCGCCATCGCAATGCATTAAATCCCAGCTCCCCCATAGTATTTCTCCCTTCACCAGTTCAACGCACCTCCCTTCATAGCTTGCAAAATGAAGAAGGGAAGGACAAAAACCTTGGGGCTCCTGCTCAATCCATACCTCGATGTGGTCTGCCCTCTAACAGCTCGCCTATTAATTTATCCAAAGATTTAAATACAAGCTTTTAATTTTTTCACAATACTCAACCAAATGGGAATGTAAACGTAGAGCAAAACGAGAATGTACCAACAGAGCCAAATGTTGATTCACATTTTCCATGGGAGATTCCCAGTGCTTTAAGTGGGTCGGGGCCTGCCGGGGCCGGGCTACGGCAGTCTCCAAAAGGTGGGGCTGAGCCAGGGCCCTGCCGGGGCCCCCTGTCCCCTGCAATATTGTCGGGATGCATTATCCTGTGCGCCTGCCATGAAGTCAGGCTAGCTGACAGAAGTGGCAGCCAACCACAGCGATGCTGTGCCTGGCTGCCACTTCTGTCAGTCATAGTAACTGCCTCTGGTGACCCCTCGAGCGAGGGGTCACCAGAGGCAGTTACTGTCCTTTTGTCTCCCCAGGTCACCGAGGCGTCTTTAACCCTCAGTGAACCTGGGGATTCCTCGACATTTTCGAGGTTTATGAAAGATGGTTTGAAAAGTACAAAATTCAAGCCATCTTTTAAAAAGCTTTGCCAACGGACAATTTTATCCGTAGTCAAAGCTTTATAAAAGATGGCTTGAATTGTGTACTTTCAAAGCCATCTTTTATAAACCCGAAATGTTTTTAAAAAATGGCAGGAAAACTAGACAAACCGTAAGGTATGCACACAAATGTACATGTTATATATCTGTGTGCGTACCTTACTATGGCTTGCATACTACACAAACCATAGTAAGGTACGCACACAGATATATGTACATGTTATATATCTGTGTGCGTACCTTACTATGGCTTGCATAGTACACAAACCATAGTAAGGTACGCAGACAGATAAATGTACATGTTATATATCTGTGTGCGTACCTTACTATGGCTTACATAGTACACAAACCATAGTAAGGTACGCAGACAGATATATAACATGTATACACATTTGTGTGCATACCTTACGATTTGAGTATGTTTTGGGCCACTCCCCCCCACAAGCCACGCCCCCAAATGAGGCCACCCCCTCGATTTCTTACTCCACTTAAAGCCCTTGAGATTCCTAAAGACCCTTCTCCGTTTGCAGTGATTTGTAGCCTGTTAAACCTACTAGAAAGAGGACATGATTTAACACACTCCTCTTTGGAAAATGTCAAACTCATGTTAGCCGAGCTTTCTTCTAAAGTTAACAAGATAGAGGGATTTAGGTCTGTCCAGGCACACTATCAAACTGAAAAATCTAAACTTACGGACACAGCTCTACTTACATTGTTGCACCAGCCAGCCATTCTTGTTAGTAATCAATCTACTGAAATATTGGAAGGTGACTTGGGTGTTGTAACTTCGGGTCGATCTTATGCAAACGCTGTTGAAATTGAGAATGGCAGTACTCAAAGTTCTAAAGTGGACACTTCAAATGCTATCATCAAAGCCATTCAACTAAACTAATTAAAACTTGATGATGTTTTCCGCTACTTAATTTCCGATAGACATGTTGTAGGGAAAAACTGCCAAGTTTATATTGACGAGCACTCTGTGACAAAACCCGAAAAGTCATTAAGCACCCCGATAGTCAATCTCACTTGGTTACCATCATTGAGCAAACTGCTTGTAATGCAGTTCATCTAAGTGCCTTAAAACCTGAATTGGAGGGGGGGCTTGCATTGTCTCAACTCGACCATCATCTGGTTGATACTGATGAAGACAATAATCAATTTCTTTTTTCCCGCAAAATGCGGCAAGCACACTTGAGGGCACTGAAACGAAACAAACATAAATAAAAAAAAAGGTGAAGTTACAAATGACCAAGTCATACAAAACAAAAAAACAAAAAAAACCAAATGAATTTGTCCGATGATACAATACAAATCACAAAAACAATTAAAGGTGAGCCGCAAATTGATCTCAGTCAGCTAAATAGAGAGTCAAGGACAGCTCTCAATTTGGACATCAGTAAGGTAAAAGGGAATATACTGACTCAACTCTTTGACCCCCACTAATGTAGTTATGCAGTTAAAATCCTCTTCTGCTGCAAAACCAATTAGCTCAGATGGTCAACTATTTAAGTATTACCCTGTTATCACCAAAACAGAAATAAAAAATCTTTAAAACCTCACAGGAATGCCCCTTAGAGAGCAAGGGGTGCAACCAGCAAACGAGTAGTCAGGATTCACTTAGTGTATCCTCTACTGCTGTTAACACAGGGGCGCGTGAAACATTAAAGTTAGAAAAAGATAACTCGAGTGCCTACATAAATCAAGCATTCGTGCATCACCAGAGTTCAGAAGAGTCTGCTATGTTGCAGCCCAAGGTCATGCTGTTACAGGATAAGCAGGCCTTGGCGATGCAACATATGGATTCAATGAAAGAAGCTCCAAACTCATACGTAGAAGAACATGACGAGGAGAAATTTGACAAATACTTTATGTATATAATGGGATGGTCTAGTGATCCTAAAATTAATGGAAGCCAGTGCTTAAATAGATCTTTTCTATTTAATAAATTTAGAGGTTGTCCCCAACTGCATGTCCTCATATCCAAAGATATAACCTGGCTGTGTCTGCCAAACCACAACAATTATAGGATATGTGCTCCTTCTTCACCAATCATACTAAAATTGCTGTGGGATCATAGAGAGGCGTTTGAATCGCAAGGGGTTGCTATTGATCTTTTTCGATCAGATGAGGAAGCAACACTGTTTCTTGAGGAACAAATGGAAACTTCTTCACAGCTAAATAAACAAGGTGATTTAAATTTAAATTCACCTAAACAGGAAGCTGAGCTTGTCACTCCGATATCTGCATTGGTTGGATCTGCAACTAATCTCATGTGGCTTGCTCCCTTGCTATTGACAATTATTGAGATGACAAAAAATTCTAAACAATCCTAGCTGTGATGTATTTCAGATGGTGTCATGGAACTGCTGCGGGATAAATAATTTCAAGGCATGGCTGGCAGTTTTGCCCAGTACCAACCATCCTGCTGTAAGAAACTATGTGCTCTCATGATTTCAAAATGGACGGCTTTACCTGCTAGTCGGTACCAGCAATCAAGGCATCTATTGATCGCCCGAGTGGTGGTATAGCGATAATATTGAATAATGCTTATAAATATAAAGCTACTGTGTTTTGCTCATCAGCTTTGTTGCTGGCACTTGAATATAAACTGTTATGTGAATTTCCAAGTGAGTTCCTTATTATCTGCATCTATTTCAATCCCGCAAAGCAAAGTTTTGATACCTTACTTGATGAAATAGATTCGGTGTTGGAATATGCTTACTTAAAAAAATCCAGATTTCAGGATCATTCTGGTGGGTGATCTCAATTTTACTTGTCCTACAGCTATTCCTGACACTGAGCCTGGCAGGTTCTCACCAATAAAACTGTGATTAGCAAAAAGGGGCTGCTTATGGCAGCAGCATCTCATTGAGTGGAATATTCATACAGTTGTTTTCGATGTTGTTGAATCACCGGGTACCTGGTCTAGTGGAAACCAAGCTCCATACATTGATTATTACTTTGCATCAGCTGATGCGTTATCTATGATAGATAAGGTAAAAGGTTGCAAATGCACTTTTAGTGATCATGTACCTCTTTTGATAACAATAACTCAGAAAAGTAAATTGCTGGGAATTAACTCAAGTTTAGGACTCAAAGAGAACATTCAGGCACAAAACTCTGTTAGATGGAATGCGGTTACATTTGGAGAATTCACCTATTTAATTAACATGGATATGTGGAAAGCGCAATCTAATTTATTTTTAGATGCTTCAATTAGAGAGAAATGGAACAATACACTTATTCAAGACACCTTACGTGCTGTATCTTCCCGCGCTAAAATTCCTAGTAATCCAACCCTGGATTTTCTAAAGTGCAAGATAGCAGCAATTAAATATGCATTAATCACTAACATCTGAGCTTTAAATCATAGTTCCTTAGATTCCTGCTCTTATAGGCATGAAAAAAATACGATACAGTCCAAATACCGAACTCAGATCAAAGTTACCAAACATCTCTTTCACTATATACAAAACCAATCTATTTTGTCATTGCTTTGTAAGAGGGATTCCCAGAAATTATGGTCAATTTTGAATGACACACAAAGGGAAAATCAAAATGCCTTGGCATCCTTTATCTCAGCGGATATATGGCAAAGTTATATTGCAGAGAAATTCAAATTACCCGAGCTCTTTCAAGGGTATGACTCTGGAATCAGGGAACTTATATGTGAAGATTCAATTAGATTCACTAAAGATGAGATATTGGATGCAATCAAAAATGTAAAATCCTGTAAAGTTCCCGGTCCAGATGGGAAACCGGCATGTTTACTTAAATCAGATCCATTGTTTTGGTCTACGGTTTTATAGAGCAAATTTGACGATATTCTATCCACCAATCAAATCCCTAAATCTTGGTGTAATGCAATTGTTATCCCAATATTTAAAAAGTGTTATCCCAAAAATCCTGCAAATTTCCGTCCAATCGCTCTGATGGACGCGGCAGCTAAAGTTTTTGCGATTTTGTTACTATCTCATTTGCAAACTTTTATCACCACAAATGACACCTACTCAAAATACCAGGTTGGTTTCCGCAAGGAAATGGATACTTTGCTGAATGCCACAATTATATTTCAGCTAGATCTAAAGAAACTAATTCTGGTCCCATTTACATGGCAGCCCTTGATCTCTCGCGTGCTTTCGATACTATTATTAGAGCGCTCATGTGGGCTAAGCTCTTCGCTATGGGCTTTTCTCCTACATTGATTCAACTCATAGCTGTGTTGCATTCAGATACCACGTTTCAAATTAGAATTACCAACTCAGGTGCATTGACATCACCAATAGTCACCATGAGGTAATCTTTATAATGTGTTATTATTTGCACGTGTTCTACCAGTGTCATCATTCTTGTTTTTCTGAACTTGAAATTAGCGTGGACTGCAAGTACACAAAATGTGGAATTGGATGAAATGAGGAGCCTGGGATTGTTATCATTAGATGAATCATAAGTACTATCTGTAGAAGAACCATTACCCATTCTTAGACTCACTGTTAGAGAATCATTAGAATCTTTGCTGTGGAATTGCTATCTATTATTGCATTCTGTTTAGTTCTGATTAGTACAGTGCTGAAGTAGACACCATTACCCAATCACATATTTGACTGCCACCTTTGTATGCATTTGCAGACTTGCTTATAGATTGACATGTTATGCATTTGAAGAGACAGGCCCTGTTATATGAAGGGTATGTTTAGTTATGTTATGACAGAAAGAGATGCTTATAGACATGCTAGTCACTTTGCCATTTGCAATAGAATGACACTTGCATATATTGCATTAAGTGCCATGATTGTGCTTTAGAGACACGGTATATTTGCACCATGATTTGCTATGCATTTATGTTTGCATTAGAAATAGCGCTTAGGCTGAGAGAAACTTTGAATCAGGCCTGGAATGACACACAGTGTCATATTTGAAATGACATGAAAAGCCTTTTAGCACATGTATGCTTTGTAGAGACATGTATGTATGTATGTTGAGGCACTTAGAATGAGTTTGCTTTATAGTGCCTGGATTTGCGGTAAACGGAGAGCCATTTTCTGATGGAGAGAGACAGATGCGCCCTGAGCTCAGTGCGGAGAATTGTTATGAATTACACTGAGAAAGTATTCGTAAACATTGGCAGAGAGACATAGATAACATGAACCCTTGTCCGAGAAGGAAGCTTATCAGCTTGGCTGGTGTGCCTCGTGGAGACAACACGAGGGTTGTGGCCATGAAGGGTGTGACATGGAGAGATGGGAGAAGGTGCTTTTGCATGAGAGGGACGGGGCCTAAGAGAGCATTTTCGTAATGCACACAGAGCCTACAGTGAAGTGCATGGAGACAGAGGGAATAGATGGTATTTTTCACCGCACACAGAATGGCAATGAAAGAAAGATATGATGTTCAAATGTCAATTTGACACTCTTTGACACAGGACATGCTGTAAAAGTACATGAGACAGAAACACGCAACACAGACAGGCAGGTATTTTGCTAAACGCTGAGAGAGAGACATTCTTTAGCTTAGAGAATGTTTAAAGTAACCATAGAGATGTGTGCGTCATTTGAAGAGTATAACCGAGTGAGGAGAGGAGACTGCACTAGAGATCGGGAGAGTTGCAGGGCTGAAGTGGCAGAGAGTTGGCTGGAGATGGTGCTTGATGCAGCAGACTGATGGGCCTTGATGAGATCGATGAGGCAGAGAGAGAGCTTGAGAGAGCTTGGCAGTTGGCAGTCTTGAGGCCTGCCACTGACTGATTGACCTGGCAAAGACAGAGCTGGAAACAGAATGGGAAGTATGGTTTTGGCCTAGGCTTGAATTGATTGATAAGAACAGACTCATACACACACAAAGAACTTTGGGTGAAGGGGAAAACCAGACAGGGGATTGTCTAGAGTGAGAGTGTGAAGATGGTGTGGATTGGGGTGGATTTGCCCATGAAGGTGATGGATGATTGGTGCTTGCATTAGATTGCATTAGAACCACACACTTGCAGCACAGGCTTGCATTAGAAACCTAAAAGGCTTATAGTCATTACATGGTAGCTTTGCACCAGATGTATAAAAGGTGCAAATTAGACATAGCATTAGAACTGCCTGCATTGTCATGCATTTTGCTTAGCTGTGTGTATATAAATAAATGTATCCCATTGTTATAATTGAATCGATTCATGTGTTTTCTTTGTGTTGTGTCTTATGTTATTCTGTTCATGGTAGTAATCTAGGAGTAAATACAGTGCACATAGGGCCTGATACTAATGCAGCCGGGGGGGGAGGGTGTAGTGCCATAACCCCCTAGGAGGTTGTCAAAGATTGTCTGAGACCGGAGCATGCTTCCCCAAAAGGGGGGGGGGGAACACGATGGTTAGAGATTTGGTTTTTCCAAACTGACAAAAATGGTGGGAAGTTTGAGGAGCGGAAAGTCTTTACACGAGACAAATGCATGCCCCACTTCTATTACATGATTTGTTTGGTAATCTCGAGTATTTGCCATTACATGTAAATCTTCCACGCGTGTCTGATGTAGACTCACATACACTTCCTTATAGTCAACAGTCAATGGCAATAGAGCCTAATGACAGTACGGCTCCAAACCCATTGAAAACCACCGCGAGGAATCCATCTGTGCAGAAACTGCATACTGTGAGTAAAGAAACGCATCTATCTATCTATCTATCTATCTATCTATCTATCTATCTATCGGTAAAGTGAAAGAAGCTGAAATAAGTATATATCAAAAAGAAGACACATTTAATGCAGCTTTATTGTACGCAAATCATATCACTGATGTCTCTATTTTGGCACCCTCCTTACTGAATGACTGGGAGAAGCACCATCGTATTACATTAAATCCCAGCTCCCCCATAGTATTTCTCCCTTCACCAGTTGAAAGCATCTCCCTTCATAGCTTGCAAAATGAAGACGGAAGGACAAAAACCTTGGGGCTCCTGCTCAATCCATACCTCAATCTGGTTTGCCCTCTACCAGCTCGCCTACTAATTTATCCAAAGATTTAAATACAAGCTTTTAATTTTTTCACAATATTCATCCAAATGGGAATGTAAACAGAGAGCAAACCGAGAATGTACCAACAGAGCCAAATGTTGATTCACATTTTCCTTGAGAGATTCCCAGGGCTTTAAGTGGGCCGGGGCCTGCCGGACCCCGGCAGTCTCCAAAAGGTGGGGATGAGCCAGGGCCCTGCCGGGGCCCCCTGTGCCCTGCAACATTGGCGGGATGGATTATCCCGTGCGCCTGCCATGAACTCAGGCGAGCTGACAGAAGTGGCAGCCAACCACAGCGATGCTGTGCCTGGCTGCCACTTCTGTCATTCATAGTAACTGCCTCCTGGTGACCCCTCGAGCGAGGGGTCACCAGAGGCAGTTACTGTCCCTTTGTCTCCCCAGGTCGCCGAGGCCTCTTTAACCCTTGGTGAACCTGGGGATTCTGCGACATTTTTCGAGGTTTATGAAAGATGGCTTGAAAAGTACACAATTCAAGCCATCTTTTATAAAGCTTTGCCGACGGACAATTTTGCATTGACATCACCAATAGACACCATGACTGGCGTAAAGCAGTGATGATTTATGGCAGCTACTATCTTTAATCTGTATCTAAGCGATATGGATCAACTTTGGCAGCATTCATCTATGTATCTTATATGGCTGGGAGATATGAAAATAAACTGGATTTGCTTTGCAGATGATATCCTCCTTATGGATTGCACTCCATCTGGGCTGCAATGCAAACTAAACTCTTTTGAGAAATATGCTACTAAACATAATCTTCAGGTAAATTCGGAAAAATCAAAAATGATCATATTCTCAAATAGAAAAAAGATCAAATCATACACCTGGTCAATTGGACTCGCCAAGATTGATCGGGCTTTAGCCATGCAATATCTAGGCTACACGCTCTTCGAGGTTAATTCAATTGCATCATGGACAGTTTCCCTTAACATCAAAGTCCGTCCTCTTGCTTCCATGATAAAGATTATTTTGCGGAAATACTGCAAATATTAATTATTACCTTTAATCAACTTTTACTTATTAAAAGTAGAGCCAATATTGTTATTCGGCCTCGACACTTGTCTGTTAAAAATAGAGCCTCTTCTCAATCGTATCCAAGGTCAACTTTGGAAAGGAGTTATGGGACTGGTAGCCTCTGTGCCAAATGCAATAATCCGACATGAGTTGGCCTTATCATCCTTGGTCTCCAAGTGGACATGGTGTAGATTTATCACTTACTCTAAAATATTGTCAGTGATACGCAATTCACAATTTCAAGAATTACATGTTGGGAAATAAGGTTTCTTCAATGGGGAATTTTATTAATAAAATGAATAACATTCTATATAATATAAATTTGTCCATTGAGGACCTGAAACTAGGCTTACCTGATGTAAAGAAAAAATTGAACGAATACGAATCGATTCAGACTATCGGTTTGATTAAAACTTACAAAACATACTCTGAATACTCCCTCTTTTCAAGAAAGAGAGAATTGCATTCAATATATTTAATTAAGAGTCCTTGTGATAAATTTCGCCGAACCTATCTCAGATTTAAGTTGAATCAGTTTCACACACTAGAGCGAATTGCCTTATGGAAGAACTCATCAACCTATACTGCTGAGATGAGTTGTCGATACTGTAAAAATTCCCTCCAGAAAGAAACATTAAAACATCTAGTGGTATACTACCCCTTCCTAGAGGATGCTAGAAGGAGTATGATAGGTATTTTTGCACCTTTGGAGGTGGAATTCTCTCGTGAAATTTTCTGGAATAGATGCATGGGAGGAAACAATATGCAACTGTTAGTAGCATTGTACAGATTCCTATTGAAAATGGAAGAGTTTTTAACCATGTATAACATTAGCCTTGACTAGTGACTAACATTATTTTCTTTTTTAAACTTTAAGAGGTATATTGCTGTTAGCGTATTAATGCTGTTTTTTAATAGTTTTGGACTGGAAATCTGTTTTCAGATTTTTTCAGACGCGTAAAACTAATATTTTAATATTATGAAAATATGCTTAGGTCTCGAAAAATGTTGAGTGGAATGGCTGTCATTGCAAATTGAAATGTTTTTTTTTTCATTGACAAATATGATTGTAAACAGGTTTCTTTTTTGTTATATATATTATATATTATGTTTTTTCTTTTTTGGCTTTATGTTGATCAATTATTTTACAATTATTTTTCCTAATTTGTAAAAATGTGTACATGAAAAAAAAAAAAAGAAAATGCTTTGCTTTCCCTCGCTTCTTACCAGCAGACAGGCAATCTGTATTCGTTGGACACACTGTTGCCGCTATGATCCCTTTTCAACCACAGATCGGCCTCTCATTGCTTTCATCAACTCACCAGCTGTGTTAGTTAATTTTCTTTACTCGCAGCTTTGATCCTGAATTCCAGGTTGATACCGCAGAAGCTGCTTCACCTCCCCAACTCCGTCATTCACCCGGGGGAGTGGCTGGTATCATTGAAACACAAACCAGGTTTGTCTCTCCTTTTTAACTGGCCTCCCTTGTGCAACCTTCCTGGCCCTTCGGAGGTAACAATCTCTCGCCGGGGTGCCAAAGGTTTCTCCACACCACGATTCCTCCACTCACTCGGCCTGTCGCTCTGCTCCGCCAGGTTCGCCACCACCCTGGAAGTACTGCTCCTTCTCGTGTCTCGTCTTGCTCAAAGCGGGTCTCAGTGTTCTACCTGTTAACCGTGTGGGGAGAGCTAACAGGTACCAGGTATGTGCAATTATAGTAAAGTGCCTGACCCTGCCTGATCGAAGTAGTGGGGCATGTCTAGGTGTTAGTTTTCATGCCTTGAAACACTTGTGTATAGGCGCGTCATAAATGCCATATCATTAGTCTTTTCAACTTCAGACTGCCTCTTACTCACCTCAGTGTTTGTGTAGGAAGGGGTTTGCGGGGAGTTGAAATATTCTATAAAATAAGACGGGATAGGGGTATTGGGAATGGGGGGATATCATGTCCATGGCCACCCACGGGGTTTCGGCAGTGAAACACCCTTTGGTTTTTCACATACCCTTCCCCTATGCAATATGGACGGGTCTGTTTTGCAAGGGAACCTGGAAAGGAAGTCAACGTTCCCCTGGTCTTTATCCTTTCGATGTTCCACTGCAAAACAGTATGGTTGCAAGTCCAGGAACCATCGCATGACTTGAGGGTTAGATTTTTTCCTCTGACTTATCCATACTAAGGGTGAATGATCAGTAATAAGGGTGAATTTCCTTCCCAATAGGTAGTACTGGAGATGGAGGATAGCCCATTTGATAGCAAGGGCTTCTAGTTCTAACAGAGTAGTTTTTCCCTCTGGGAAATAGTTTGCGACTGGTGAACAATATAGGGTGTTCTAAGCCATTATGTATTTGCGATAGTACAGATCCTAATCCAGTCAGGGAGGCATCAGTCTGAAAAACAAACTCTTTCGAGAAGTCTGCCACTTTTAATATGGGGTTCTGACACAATGTTTGTTTAAGGTTTTTATAACAAATATCCTCATCGGTCTGGGGTTCTGCATTTCTTAATTTGTCCAGCAACCATAATGTTTTTTCTGCAAATTGTGGGATAAGCCTGCGATAATACCCAATCAAGCCCAAGAATGCTCCAAGGTCTCTCTTGTTCTTGGGTGTGGGGCATCTAGGACGACTTTCACCTTTTTTCGCTGAGGCTGTACACTAACATTCCCCACAAAGAAGCCTAGATATGTGACTGCTGATTGTGCCAGCTTACATTTCTTAGGGTTAGCGGTCAATCCGGCCTCTCGGAGAGCTCTCAGAATGGTGTAAAGATGGGAGAAATGGTCTTCCTACGTTTTAATGTAAATGACTATCGTCAATGTAGGCCCCACATAAATCGGAATAGCGTTGTATTATTCGGTCCATGAGTCGTTGGAAAGTCGCTGGGCCCCATGCAGACCAAAAGGGAGCACTTAAAATTGGAATTGCCATATGGGTGTCGAAAAAGCTGTGTTTTTCCTAATCAGATCCATGTATAGAAACCTGGCAATACTCTTGTTAAATTTAGGATTGACAAGAACACTGCATTTCCCAGCTTGTCATCGATACGTGGCATAGGATATGAGTCAAAGGCAAAGATAGTGTTGACTTGCCTAAAATCTATGCAAAATCTCCAAGACTGATCGCACACGGTCACCAACATGATAGGGGGGGCATGGGCTTGAAGAGGGCTAGATAATATTTGCCTTTAGCATGTTCTTAACCTCATCAATTACTATTTTCTTTCATCCCTCTAGGAGTCTATATGGTTTTAGAGGAACCACTTTCCCTTTTGGGGTTCTGATGTAATGATAAGTTCCATGTATTCTCGCTGGTGCTCTGCTACCACTCTGCCCCCTCCTCCAACTCTGCCTGCAGCCTGGCCCTTGTGGGAGTCACCTTTATATGTTTTCCATTTCCACCACTGCCTGTCTCCATGGTAAAACACACAGAATACATTAATGAGACCGCCTATGTACGAAATTCACAAGTTTTATAACTAAAATGGAATGAATCAGGAGGTCAACTTGTAATTCAGGGCTTGGCATGTGTACCACAAACACTCACGCCTCTAACTGGGGAGCAGAAGGCAAGTCAGCTAGAGTGGCACACCTAGACCCTGCAGGCCCCTGTGTATGCACTGAGTAGAGCAGAGCCTGCAGGGGAGACACTCCTCACCCCAGCTCCTCCCGGCGTGCACCCAACCCTGCTCGTACTGTAAACTGGGGCTGGTCCGTGTTGTTGCAGGTAGAGCTTGTCTGGGCGCGGGCAACACCCGGGCATCCAAAACTACAAGTATTCCGATGCATAACATTAGGAATTTCACAGGCTTTTCAAGATGAACATGGAAAATCAGAGCTCTCCCCCCGCCGTGTCACTTAGCCCGGTATTGCATAGCCACGCTAGTACTGCCAGTGATCCCTGCAATTAGTATAGCTCAGCATTGCAGTGTGTGCAAGTGCAACACTTGCCCCCATAATTTGGCCGAATATCACTTTCGGTACCTGTGCACTGAGCTCACACAAACAAGGACGCACGGGGATGGCTTTCAGTGCATTGTGGGGCTTCAAGCCCATATTTATAATGGTTGGGGGGAAGCAAAACTGCACATAGCAAAATGCAAATAACTAAATGAGCACCTAGACACGGGATAGATATCAAGAGAATCCAAAGGCTGAAAGTACTGAAGAGTTCTACCCTCTATGCCAGGCTTGTTCTGTGAGGGCGTAGCCGCTGACATCTTTCTTCCTTAGTTCTACTCCCGAGGAGGGGGAAGAGCTGCGGACTTCTGACACAGGCTCTGTGAGGATAACTCATAGGCATTGCAGTCTGCCCTGGATTCACAATGCAGAGCAACACTGTTTCACATCCTGCTCCTAGACAATTAATTATATAAAATAACCCGTGTTTTTCCAGAGTCCCAGAGGGAAGAACAAAAAAAAAAAAAAAAACAATCTCAAGGACTTTTCCCAGATTTTTGTCAGAATTTCCCAGAAACCCTACCTATAAACCAAAACTATTACATTAGAGTACTGATTTGGAAAACTGGCATATGAGGGATACAAAGCTTGTAGGTGTTGTTTGGTTATTTACCCACCCATTGACTGCCCCTGGCCATGCTAAACACTATGGCCATCCCACCCAGTTCCTGCCTCTGCCTGTCCAAAACATATCGTAATGGGAATTCTTCACTCATTTTAATCAAGCCTTACCATCAAACCTTGCACTCAAGTGCATGGTAGTGTTTTCTAAAAGCAGTTGAATTTATGGACCTTTTCGGGTAGCGTGTCATGCAGTGGATGGGACGCACAGTAACTCTTACACCAAATAATCAAACCAACTGGCAAAGACTTCTGTTATAATGTCCACGGACGTGAACAGGTAGTTAGAACGGTTAACGGACAAGCATCCGGCGCATCATACAAAAAGGTATGCTTATATAGTAAACATTTGTCATACGTGACATCATATTACGTGGCAAATAAGAGAAACCTATGAGAAACCTATGAGGGGTTGTGTTGGATCAAGGGGAACATCTAAGTATGCTTTCTATAAGGGATTGGGTTGTGATTGGATCTCTACGGTCCGGTGGACAATTCATGCCCACCCCTAGTGCAAGTCATCTTCAACATTTATTAGGTGCACGATATATCATTGGCTTTCAAACTATAAGGCCCTTCGTTATATGGCCTTCTATAATTGGTTGGCATGCTTGTGCCCTTCTGGAAAATTCGGCTCACTAGCAGCACGTAAGCTTAACCCCAGGTGCCAGGAAGTAGGCATGACGTTACCTCCCCACCCAATTAGCCCATCATCTCTCATCACCCATGCCTTCTGCCATGAAGATGTTCTTTGTTACAATCCTTTTAAAAAAAAGACATTAAAATGAATTAAAGAACAATCAAGCATGAACAAATGATTGGGCAATTTTTACAACATTAAATTGGAAACCAATAGAAACATAAAAATATATATACTTTTTTAACGAAATGCATGGCAAAAGGGAGTAGTTTATGCAGTGAAGATAGTGCTAAGAAAAGGTAGATGCACGGGACACACAAGCAGGTTTCCCCACTCATCATCTTTTCTCACCCCTGAGCTCAGAAAAAAGGAATTCAGTTTTTTGTTTAGGATTTGAGTGAAACTTTCACTTTTGCCAGCTTCTTTACTACTTTTTCTAGAAAGAAAGTCAATTCAATTGTCAGCTTCTGATCATGATCGTCAAACAATTCGCACCAACAATCTTCAGCATCCAAGGATGGCCTTGCTCGGAAAAAGTCTCCCAAATGCAGGTTCCATTCTTGTGTCAGATCCGGACATGTTAATGTCAGATGTTTTAATGTCTTGTGCGTTAGTTCACACAGTCGACATGTTAGTGATGCTGGGTTGTCCATCTTCCAGAAATTTAGATTTTGTCTGGTTGGTATTTGATTTAGATGGAATTTCATGAATATCAACCTGCTGGCTCTCCCAGGAAATTTCTCCAGGTATGATTGAGTTGTGTTGTACCTCTTTGCGTCACTCAGAACTATACTCATCGCTCTATGTTTGCGCCGGGTGTCCCCGGTATCAATCCAATCTTGGATCCATAAGGTAGTTTTAACTTTGTTAGGGTTGTTTTGCAATGTCAAATTATCAGAAGCTATGTCTGCTAATATTTTTTCAGCAGGTTGAGCCCATGATGTTAATACACTCTCACTGTTGCCATTCGCTGGGTCCTTCAGGATTGCATATTGGGGAGCAATCTGTATTGAAGTCATCTTGCGAAACTCGTTCAGGGTGTTCCACATTATTCTTGCATTGATGGATATCAGTCCTAGCTCATACCTTATGGATGCAGTTGGTACACCCTTTGGTAGCCACAAGACTTTGGTCCAAAAAGAATGTTCAAGAGAGGACCAAAGTTGTGCAGAACAGCCAAGAGCAGTTTCTGCTCCATGAATGAGTGCAGGAACGGCTTTTTGCTTGTAAAAGTTCAATACAGGCATGATAGAAAATGTACAAAATTTTTTGTTCAGCATACAAGCTTGATTTGTGAGTTGTTTACATTTGGCCTTAGTTCTTTTGATCCAAGGGGAGTTGTTAATGCTGGCACTGACACACATGCCCAGGTATACAGTTTGCATTACCAGTTCAATGGGTTTGTTTCCCAATTTCCAAATACTTTTTTTGTTCTTGCCCTCTTCTCTGTTCTTTTGCAGGTTTTGTAGAACTAGAATTTCTGATTTTTTTGTGTTAACGCACAACCCGTTTTGGTTCATATATTGTTATAATATATTTAGTTTGCGCTGGAGGCCTATGGGTGTCTGATCCAGCAACACCAGATCGTCTGCATAGAGTATCCAGTTTACTTTGTTGCCATTTATCTTTGGGGGGAAAACCTTAGCTGCCGCATAGTGCTCACCGATGTCGGATATGAAGAGGTTGAATATGATAGAGGTCCCTGGGCATCCTTGTTTTACCCCACAATGCTTTTTTAGGGGTGCAGATAGTGTGTCCTGTTGGTCCAGTCTCACTCTGATTTCTGTATCAGTGTGTAATTCTTTTATTAACATTAGAAGACTTTTTGGGCAATTGCAGGTGTTCATTTTTGCCTAAAGCAGCTCTCTGTCGATGCTGTCGAAAGCCTGCGATAAATCAATACAAGAAAAGTATACCTCCTTGTTAGTTCTAATTGCCTCCATTTTTAATAAGTTGAGGATCATCAAATTTAAGCTGCTGCCAACTCCCTTCACGAAGCCTGACTGCCGGCGGTCGAAATAACCACTTGTAATTATCCACTTCGTTAGTTGTTTTTGCAGCTGGGCGGCATACAGCTTACCTAAGACGTCCAAGAGCGCAATGGGTCTTTAGTCATTTGGGGCCGCTCGATTACCTTTTTTAAAGATGGGGGCCACAATCACACTTTTCCAACTTAATGGAGTAGATCATTGGGTGGCTATGTTTGAGAATAAATTTCGCACAAAAGTTTGCCCACTCTTTTGGGTTTTGCTTTAAGATTTAATTTGTTAGTCCATCAGCACCAGGTGCCCATGATGAACTGCAATGTTTAATACTTTGAAAGATTTCCGATTCCTCAAATTGAAGGTCCCATTTAGATAGTTCTGGCAATTTGGATTCTGGAAATGGGCCTTTTTTTCATATAGTTTTCCAAAGTGGTGAACCCACTGGACTTCGGTAACCATGTTAGTTTGTATGGCTTGCTGTTTACAACTGTTGTTGTTTATTAATTTCCAGAAGTCCTGCGAGTTTTTGTTAGCTAGGGTCGACGTCATTGCCTCCGAGTCTCGTTGCTGGAGAATAACCCTAAATAACCCTATGTGAGATCAGCCAGTTTTAATATTTTTGTTGACTCGCTTTTTTTCGCCTCTTATTGGTTAGTGGTACTTAGGTTGGTATGTTGTCTGAGTTCTTTTCGAAGTTGACACTTTCTATTAGAAATTCCTTCAGGTCTGAAGGAACCTCTTTTCAGACCTTGAGCTTGGTACATGAATTTCTGTAGCAGATGGCTGTACCCCACTTTATTTTCCATCACAGCACGCAAGTTATTAGTATAGGCTTCTGTAATTTGTTTGACCTCGTAACCATTTATTTTCAATCTTATTCGATTTGGTTCTACAACGATGTTCTGCATCCACATCCTGGACCGACAGCTTGAGTGGACTATGATCACTCCGTGGGGATTTAGTTATATGTAATGAGAGAACACGTCGATTCAGGTTTTCAGATGAATAGAAATAATCTATAGTCGAAGACATCTCCTTATATCTCCAAGTAGTTTGTGCACTCCTTTGGTATTTCCATTTATCATCATTAAGTTTCTCTCTTCCAATGCTAAGGACCATTCTACGGCAAGTTTGTCAGCTCCTCCGCTGGACTTGCTTGTTTTTATGCACTCCAAATTGAGGTCCCCACAGAGTATTATGTTGGGAACTTCCTGGGAAATGTTGATGTCATCAATTAGGTCACAAACCATGTTTATGAATTTGGATGTTCCTGCTAGCTTATGATGCCAGTAGACATTACTTAAATCCAAACGGTTTTTGCTTGCGGTTATAGGGCATTTTGATTCCACCACAATGTGTTGTATAAAGGTGGTGCGATTGGTTGAACTCAACATTTTCAGGCCTGAGTTTTTCCTAATAAGAGTTAGTAGACTTGCAGACCTACAACCTTTTTGTCTTGTTATGGCTGGGTTCATAGCTAGATCAAAGTCCACCGAGATTGGACAACTGGCCATCCACGTTTCTTGTAGGCAAATGATGAAAATATCTTCAGTCCATCTGAGAGAATCTTGAAACAAGTGACTAAAACCTCTAATTTTCCAGGATATGATGTTGAGGTTTGGGCCTTCATGCCCTAACGGACATTAACTTGTTTGGCCTCCGAATACTCCCTCTAACCAGTTCCAATGTGCTGGCATAACAGTATCGGTTGAGCCGGCACTAGGATCGTTGATTTTGGTCTTTTGATTTGGTTTACATGCGAAGGTGATTTTGATATTCTCTCCCGGAATTACTTCTGGGGTGTCACCATTTTCGCACGTCCCAGGGTGTCACCGCAGTGACAAGCGCCTCATCGGAGCTTTGCTGGACTAAGATCTGTTTGCCAGTATCATTTTTAGTCATCTTTGGTTTGATTAATTAACACCCTGCTGCAGGCAGCTTTCTTTGGGATCAGGGAATTCTTCATGTAAGTCAAATCCTAGTGATAATAAGAAGGGAACAGCGTTTAGTAAAAGATCGCATATTAATCTGGATTCTATATGAAGGCGAGCTCTATCATTGAGGATCTCATCCATGAATTTGACAGTTTGTATGTCGCTAGACTCGATTGATCTCAATCCCAGGACATGGTGTAATATTCGCAGAACATTGTTTCGTTTCAGTCAGGCCATCTTTGGATGTTAAGATTCGTTCCAGAACCAGATGATATTTTGCTGTTTTGTATTGAGATTGTGTTGCTTTATTTGTCAAAGGAGTCGGGCTCCATTTAATTCGACCATTGTCTAAGCCCTTCTTTTTTAAGCTGGTCAACGGTTGATTTTGTTTGCCCTGTGAGAAGTCAGGCATATTCTTGTCTCTACTCACAAAATGAAACGCCTGTTCGTGTCCATTACAGGCCATTTTCGATGCAGTTTGGCCATTTGGGATAGGGTTTGAAAGATTCATTGCTGCCAAGAGCTTCCATTTAGAGTCCATGGTTTGGAAGCTTACAGCTTGAATCATGTTTTTGGACAGCTTAGGGCAGTCAGGGGGCAATACTAAATGGCAAATTCTGCCAGACACTTGCGGTGTTGCCGGTGCATCTCTAGGGAGACAACGGCTTCTGGCATGTGCTTCTGGCCAGCGATTCAGATTGTTCACCTTCACAGGATCGCTGGCTAAATTCTAAGCAATCCTCATCTTCATAGATTGACAAATACATTAATTCATTGGCAGAAGTTTCTGCAATTGATTCGGCATCAGATTGGCGACTGGATTGGATCCCAGAGTAGGCCAAACTTTTTGGCCTTAGCGCAGGGCTGCTCAGAATTGACAAAAACGTTTACAGATTTCAAATTTCTAAGGAATTTCCTGGAGCCCAAGTTGTTCCGTTTTCTTTAACATTTTTGGTTTTTAGTTTTTTTTTCCTGCAATGTATTTTCCTGAGTGGCACTATTCTTTTGAAATATTGCGGATGTTTTGTCTTTTTCACCTGCCGTTGCCCCGTCATTTCTCTCAGGTGGACAAATAGTGCCCTGAGCATTTGCCGATGTAGAGGGTTGAGATTCGGTTTCGTCGAATGCGATAG
This sequence comes from Ambystoma mexicanum, assembly GCF_040938575.1. Lineage (NCBI taxonomy): Eukaryota > Metazoa > Chordata > Amphibia > Caudata > Ambystomatidae > Ambystoma > Ambystoma mexicanum. The sequence continues at coordinate 1,373,180,704 of NC_090933.1, read as the reverse complement.
AGTCATTCTGTTTATCTCTACTTTCACTAGGTTCAAGGGCATTTGGTAGAGATTGCACACGAGGGACAGGAGGCCTTTCATTAACTTCGTCAATGACAATTACTTCTCTTCTTGTGGGCTGGCTCAGACTAGGGTTGTCAGAGGCCACTTTGGACAAAGGCGCAGTGGGAGCACTCTCAGACTGTGTAGATTATATAAAAGGCACGAGGGCTGGACAATTTGTGTTAGTTTTTCCAGAGAACTTAGAACCCCTCCTGTCAGTCAGCAAGCTCACGGGATTTACACATGCACCATTCTCCACATAAAGAAGGTTTTACACAGGATTTTCCTTAACTTCTTTCTGTACAGTTTGATGATGTTTAAGGAGTCCCATTGCTTCTCTGATTAGGTCTACAAGAAGTCTCTTGTCTTCCCTGTTATTTCTTTTTTGGTCCGCTAGTTCCTTGATGGATACATCAATTCTTCTTATGTTGTCCCATATTTTGGATTTCGAAGAAATGTTGTCTAGATCACTACTTGATCATTTGGAATTCATTAACCCTGAAAGTGTTGACAAGTCTTATGTTTTCGTTAATTTGCTCATAACGTTTAATCTTTGGAGCAATTTATGGACAATGAGGACATTATGTATGGCCTCCGTTCATTTAGTGAGTCTTTAACCAGGATCTCAATGTTATTCTCCATAGTAGGTTGACTTCAGTTGACTATTTTGTAGGCGCCTTATTTTAGGGTACTGGCGTTCCATGATGGAAGACTCTGAAGAGGATTCATTTGATGAGGAGGAGGAGCTTGCATCGCCATTGTCAGATTCTTGGAGGTGTTCATGATTGGAGTCCTGCCTATTAGGACTCATAGAATTTATGTGCTTGCTTGAACGAGTTACGTTTCTACAGCAGTTTACTTCTGTTTTGTGAGGGACGAACCACTGAAAACGGACTTGAGTCAACATGGCGTCGTTTCCTGGTACCAGCTGGCCATTTAAATGTAGAACTATGTGATGTCGTATCCACAATCTGAGGGAGGACGGTGTCAGACAACTCTTTATGTATATCCTGAGAGTCGCATGAACCATCCGTTGTTACTGGGTTTATTTTTAGTTCACCATTCAATTTGGTTAGATCCTGTAGGAGTTTGTTTACTACAGCCAAAGAGTCATGCCGATTCCTCGGACTTGGAGTCTTGATGCAAGTATTGTTGAAGGAATCATTATTTTTTGGATGAAGTGTGGCAGCAGGATTAGTCTGAAAAGAGGTGTCTTGTATATTGAGATCAAAGACCTCAGACTCAGACTGCGCTTTTCCCGCAGCTTCCATGTCTATGTTAGACTCAGTAGGCTGCGAGGGCGCTATGGGAGTGCAACGAGGCAAACAAATGTCGCACTGCATCTCATGGAATTCCGTCAGCTGCAGCGAGTGCAGCACTGCGGATGTCGCGTTTGTTGAATAGCTAGTGCTTTCAATCCATGCACTGGTACATTGGGAAGTCAAACGCTGCATCCTACAGGGGCGCTTATTGTCAAACACACTCAGAGTCACTTTAAGCTTTAACAGTTCACCCCAAGCTAGGGCACTCAAAGGGGGTACCTGGTCCGTGCCCCTTATAGCTGTCAATTCTGAGGCAGAAGGCAGTATAATGTTTTGCAAGGTACAGCCTTGCAAAACGCTTTGGAAAGTACAAGGCAATGACTGCGTGTTACAAAGCGGAGGTGTATTCTCTTCACACACCACACTTTGTGTTGTTAACGTGCAGTGTACAGCAGTATAGGGAATGCTGTCAGGTACTACACAGGAATTACTAACAGTGTCAGGCTCACGTTCTTGGAAATTTTGGGAGGGGGATTTTCGACTGTTTACAAACAAAGAATAGCTTGATTCATTCACACTAAGTTTGTTCACAGGGAACGTTACAGGGTACAAGCAGGCAGGTGTGACTACTATACTAGGTTCAAGAAGTCTTACTTGTGACTTGCAGCTAGCGGCGACCAGCCGGCTCGCAGATGAGACAGAGATCCCCAAACCACCTTCCTTCCCACCTTCATTCCCGCACCGTAGTTGGAGGCGCGTGAGAGGCTGGCACAATTTTCACGCAGGTTCCTTGTTGCGTTCCATAGGATGTTTTTTCTGCAGGATTTCTTTTGGAGCCTCGCAAACCTCCAGAGACTCACGAGACTCTGCTGGACTCTGCGCCGCTCTGCGGGCTACCAGGGTTTTTGTAGGTTGACTCCTCCCAGCCAGGCAATAGGAGTAGAAAGCACACTGTTGGAAACACAGTTCACGCAGCAAACGCCACAACAGCAGACTCAAGAGACTCTGCTGGACTCCGCCACCTCTATTGTCATCCTTGGCCCACGTGAAAGGAGACCATGATTTGGTCCAATTTACAGCATTTAATTGTCTTTAATGAATACAATTTGGCACGCATGGTGTTATTTCTTTGCACCTTAACAAGGGATGATTCAGCATCTCACGTTCATCGCCTTCAAGAATAGATAACCAGTCTTGGCTGCTTCAGCCTTGACACCAGGCCAGACAGCCCTTCCAGACTCATCCACGATCTCGGCTAATTATTTGCTGTGACACAGCTTCTCTGATCTTTTCCATGGGTTTGAGCTGACTAAATATGTGACACCAATGTCAAGTTTCTATATAATGGTGGCTCCGCCTGCATTCTATTCACTACTATAGCCAGCCTCGAAGATTACTTGATCTACTTGTGTTGCAGCATCTGTACATTTATTGAACGTCTTGCATTTTCTGCAGTGCTCTTCACACTTGCAATCTTCTGTTCGTTTACTCGATTCTCAACTTTGTCATCAGTTTTGGTAAGGTTTATACATTCTCTTCTTCAGCCAGTCTTCTCTGTGCGTCACACTCGTCTTTCATAACGTCACCAGCTCCTCTTTCCCTCATTTTCATATTCCTTCGGTGAGCTCCTCCCTTAGATAGTCATCTCTTCGGGGATACATTCGATAGGGTTTTCTCAGTGGATACCTTTCCTTTAGAAGGTGAAGTGGTTTGATTCTGGTGAGTAGTTTTTTAGCAACTACATTTTCCTAGATTTCAACAAAAAACGGGGAGGCTCGTAATGGGCCGGTAATTGGCTTCCATTAGGTCACCCTTTGCATCCAGATGGGTAATTGGACAGTGCTGACACAAGCAGAGCTGTATCAAGTTTGGCTGGTTTAAGTTCTGTTTCATATATACAGTAGTACCTTGTTGTATCCAGTCTGCCAATTAGATTGCAGGGAACAGTGGGTAAATCTGCCAGAAGTAGCCACTGAAGCCTTCTCTGGTGGGTTCTGTCATGTGTCATGTTCTCTCACCACAGACTTCCAACTCACATATTACCCTTGGTCATTCCTATAAAGGAGTGCTGTGCTTTTAGAGGGGGCAAGAGTGTGCAGACACCTGGGAGTTGTCACAGAATCATCTTCCCCTTTATTTCCAGAGCACCCACTGTTCATACATGCCTGAACCATCCCGAATCATACACCGACCATGTCGCAGCCTGGCTCTCTTTTTTCTTCTCCAGATGGTTTTGAAATGTCCTTATTATGGATGGCGATAATGCTGTGCATCTCGTGCTGTAACGGCCGTTGCAGCCCATGGCAACCAGCATCATCATCCAAATATGGATTGAATATATGTTGTATGAAAAATGTTGTGGTCAGAAATGGGAAAATCACATTCATTCCAACATTAAACTGAAATCAAGATGTACAACCCACTACATAAAAAAAAGTAATCACCTTTGTTGCAGGAAGTCGCTTACTCCAATGTAAAGCTGGAAAAAGAGAAATAAATGCAACTTATGCATGGGGGGGGGGTACTACAAACCATTTATTGATGTTAACACAATGACATATGGACAGAAGCTCAATATTCGTTTAATCAGCATTTCATTCCGTTTTTAAACAGAGTGGGTAAGGCTAAAATTCAGGATGTCAATTTATCCAGGATCAATATCATTTGGTAAACATTATTGTTCGCCGTTTCTTCTTGTAAATTACAGAGAGCAGCTAGGATATCATTACACCCACAACACTTTAATCCTAGACAGAAAGGCACCACATTTCCACATTTGCACGAATGGTATTACCACACTTACTGTATTCCGCTTGCCCTTTGTACTCTATTCACAAAATGTCACATTTTTTAAAATGCATTTACATATCATTTAATGGAACACTTGACATCTCCATGCCCTTCATATCAAGCCAATCTCATATAAAATAGTGCTTTAACAGTGAACATGCATTTTAAGTTATGTAATTGCACCTCCATATGCCGATCTGCTCCCAGGGGACTTTCGAAGAATCTTAAGTGTCCACTAGAGATCGGCAATAGCATAAAACACCAGAGGGGATCCTGAGGAGAAGAGTGTTCTCTAGAGATAGGCAATAGCATAATACACCAGTGTTCTCTAGAGAAAGTGTGAGAAACCTGAGGGCATTCTCACACCTACTCCCCTTGGATCCTCTCCTCAGGCCATCACTTTTGGATCCTGTCCCTGGTTTAAGGGAGGATCACTTGGGTGGCGGGTCCTTGGCGATTGCAGAAGAGGATGTCCCGCAGGCACGAAATGGTATCCCCCTTTCCTTGTGATAACCTACCTTAGCTTTGCCCTGCTTTTATAGGCTGTTGCCAATCACTTCCCCTCATTCATACCCCTATAGTACTGGGCCGAGGAAGAGGCATCTAGGAGGGACAGGGGATGCATAGAGTAGGGGGTTGCTAGGTGACATGGGGTATATTAAGAACCACAGTGTTTGGCTATTGGGATAACTGTGCCGCAGGTGGTAGCAGGACAGGGGATGCATAGAGTAGGGGGTTGCTAGGTGACATGGGGTACATTAAGAACCACAGTGTTTGGCTATTGGGATAACTGTGCCGCAGGTGGTAGCAGGACAGGGGATGCATAGAGTAGGGGGTTGCTAGGTGACATGGGGTACATTAAGAACCACAGTGTTTGGCTATTGGGATAACTGTGCCGCAGGTGGTAACAGGACAGGGGATGCATAGAGTAGGGGGTTGCTAGGTGGCATGGGGTGCATTAAGAACCACCGTGTTTGGCTATTGGGATAACTGTGCCGCAGGTGGTAGCAGGGCAGGGGATGCATAGAGTAGGGGGTTGCTAGGTGGCATGGGGTGCATTAAGAACCACCGTGTTTGGCTATTGGGATAACTGTGCCGCAGGTGGTAGCAGGACAGGGATGCATAGAGTAGGGGGTTGCTAGGTGGCATGGGGTGCATTAAGAACCACAGTGTTTGGCTATTGGGATAACTGTGCCGCAGGTGGTAGCAGGACAGGGGATGCATAGAGTAGGGGGTTGCTAGGTGGCATGGGGTGCATTAAGAACCACAGTGTTTGGCTATTGGGATAACTGTGCCGCAGGTGGTAGCAGGACAGGGGATGCATAGAGTAGGGGGTTGCTAGGTGGCATAGGGTGCATTAAGAACCACCGTGTTTGGCTATTGGGATAACTGTGCCGCAGGTGGTAGCAGGGCAGGGGATGCATAGAGTAGGGGGTTGCTAGGTGGCATAGTGTGCATTAAGAACCACCATGTTTGGCTATTGGGATAACTGTGCCGCAGGTGGTAGCAGGACAGGGGATGCATAGAGTAGGGGGTTGCTAGGTGGCATAGGGTGCATTAAGAACCACAGTGTTTGGCTATTGGGATAACTGTGCCGCAGGTGGTAGCAGGGCAGGGGATGCATAGAGTAGGGGGTTGCTAGGTGGCATAGGGTGCATTAAGAACCACCGTGTTTGGCTATTGGGATAACTGTGCCGCAGGTGGTAGCAGGACAGGGGATGCATAGAGTAGGGGGTTGCTAGGTGGCATAGGGTGCATTAAGAGCCACAGTGTTTGGCTATTGGGATAACTGTACCGCAGGTGGTAGCAGGACAGGGGATGCATAGAGTAGGGGGTTGCTAGGTGGCAATGGGTGCATTAAGAACCACCGTGTTTGGCTATTGGGATAACTGTGCCGCAGGTGGTAGCAGGACAGGGGATGCATAGAGTAGGGGGTTGCTAGGTGGCAATGGGTGCATTAAGAACCACCGTGTTTGGCTATTGGGATAACTGTGCCGCAGGTGGTAGCAGGACAGGGGATGCATAGAGTAGGGGGTTGCTAGGTGGCATAGGGTGCATTAAGAACCACAGTGTTTGGCTATTGGGATAACTGTGCCGCAGGTGGTAGCAGGACAGGGGATGCATAGAGTAGGGGGTTGCTAGGTGGCATAGGGTGCATTAAGAACCACAGTGTTTGGCTATTGGGATAACTGTGCCGCAGGTGGTAGCAGGACAGGGGATGCATAGAGTAGGGGGTTGGTAGGTGGCATAGGGTGCATTAAGAACCACCGTGTTTGGCTATTGGGATAACTGTGCCGCAGGTGGTAGCAGGACAGGGGATGCATAGAGTAGGGGGTTGCTAGGTGGCATAGGGTGCATTAAGAACCACAGTGTTTGGCTATTGGGATAACTGTGCCGCAGGTGGTAGCAGGACAGGGGATGCATAGAGTAGGGGGTTGGTAGGTGGCATAGTGTGCATTAAGAACCACAGTGTTTGGCTATTGGGATAACTGTGCCGCAGGTGGTAGCAGGACAGGGGATGCATAGAGTAGGGGGTTTCTAGGTGGCATAGGGTGCATTAAGAACCACCGTGATAACTGTGCCGCAGGTGGCAGCAGGACAGGGGATGCATAGAGTAGGGGGTTGCTAGGTGGCATAGTGTGCATTAAGAACCACAGTGTTTGGCTATTGGGATAACTGTGCCGCAGGTGGTAGCAGGACAGGGGATGCATAGAGTAGGGGGTTGCTAGGTGGCATAGGGTGCATTAAGAACCACCGTGTTTGGCTATTGGGATAACTGTGCCGCAGGTGGTAGCAGGACAGGGGATGCATAGAGTAGGGGGTTGCTAGGTGGCATAGTGTGCATTAAGAACCACCATGTTTGGCTATTGGGATAACTGTGCCGCAGGTGGTAGCAGGGCAGGGGATGCATAGAGTAGGGGGTTGCTAGGTGGCATAGTGTGCATTAAGAACCACCATGTTTGGCTATTGGGATAACTGTGCCGCAGGTGGTAGCAGGGCAGGGGATGCATAGAGTAGGGGGTTGCTAGGTGGCATAGTGTGCATTAAGAACCACCATGTTTGGCTATTGGGATAACTGTGCCGCAGGTGGTAGCAGGACAGGGGATGCATAGAGTAGGGGGTTGCTAGGTGGCATAGTGTGCATTAAGAACCACCGTGTTTGGCTATTGGGATAACTGTGCCGCAGGTGGTAGCAGGACAGGGGATGCATAGAGTAGGGGGTTGCTAGGTGGCATAGGGTGCATTAAGAACCACAGTGTTTGGCTATTGGGATAACTGTGCCGCAGGTGGTAGCAGGACAGGGGATGCATAGAGTAGGGGGTTGCTAGGTGGCATAGTGTGCATTAAGAACCACAGTGTTTGGCTATTGGGATAACTGTGCCGCAGGTGGTAGCAGGACAGGGGATGCATAGAGTAGGGGGTTGCTAGGTGGCAATGGGTGCATTAAGAACCACCGTGTTTGGCTATTGGGATAACTGTGCCGCAGGTGGTAGCAGGACAGGGGATGCATAGAGTAGGGGGTTGCTAGGTGGCATGGGGTGCATTAAGAACCACAGTGTTTGGCTATTGGGATAACTGTGCTGCAGGTGGTAGCAGGACAGGGGATGCATAGAGTAGGGGGTTGCTAGGTGGCATAGGGTGCATTAAGAACCACCGTGTTTGGCTATTGGGATAACTGTGCCGCAGGTGGTAGCAGGACAGGGGATGCATAGAGTAGGGGGTTGCTAGGTGGCAATGGGTGCATTAAGAACCACAGTGTTTGGCTATTGGGATAACTGTGCCGCAGGTGGTAGCAGGACAGGGGATGCATAGAGTAGGGGGTTGCTAGGTGGCATAGGGTGCATTAAGAACCACCGTGTTTGGCTATTGGGATAACTGTGCCGCAGGTGGTAGCAGGACAGGGGATGCATAGAGTAGGGGGTTGCTAGGTGGCATGGGGTGCATTAAGAACCACAGTGTTTGGCTATTGGGATAACTGTGCCGCAGGTGGTAGCAGGACAGGGATGCATAGAGTAGGGGGTTGCTAGGTGGCATAGGGTGCATTAAGAACCACCGTGTTTGGCTATTGGGATAACTGTGCCGCAGGTGGTAGCAGGACAGGGATGCATAGAGTAGGGGGTTGCTAGGTGGCATAGGGTGCATTAAGAACCACCGTGTTTGGCTATTGGGATAACTGTGCCGCAGGTGGTAGCAGGACAGGGATGCATAGAGTAGGGGGTTGCTAGGTGGCATAGTGTGCATTAAGAACCACAGTGTTTGGCTATTGGGATAACTGTGCCGCAGGTGGTAGCAGGACAGGGATGCATAGAGTAGGGGGTTGCTAGGTGGCATAGGGTGCATTAAGAACCACCGTGTTTGGCTATTGGGATAACTGTGCCGCAGGTGGTAGCAGGACAGGGGATGCATAGAGTAGGGGGTTGCTAGGTGGCATGGGGTGCATTAAGAACCACAGTGTTTGGCTATTGGGATAACTGTGCCGCAGGTGGCAGCAGGGCAGGGGATGCATAGAGTAGGGGGTTGCTAGGTGGCATAGTGTGCATTAAGAACCACCATGTTTGGCTATTGGGATAACTGTGCTGCAGGTGGTAGCAGGACAGGGGATGCATAGAGTAGGGGGTTGCTAGGTGGCATAGGGTGCATTAAGAACCACCATGTTTGGCTATTGGGATAACTGTGCCGCAGGTGGTAGCAGGACAGGGGATGCATAGAGTAGGGGGTTGCTAGGTGGCATAGGGTGCATTAAGAACCACAGTGTTTGGCTATTGGGATAACTGTGCCGCAGGTGGTAGCAGGACAGGGATGCATAGAGTAGGGGGTTGCTAGGTGGCATAGGGTGCATTAAGAACCACCATGTTTGGCTATTGGGATAACTGTGCCGCAGGTGGTAGCAGGACAGGGGATGCATAGAGTAGGGGGTTGCTAGGTGGCATTGGGTACATTAAGAACCACAGTGTTTGGCTATTGGGATAACTGTGCCGCAGGTGGTAGCAGGACAGGGGATGCATAGAGTAGGGGGCTGCTAGGTGGCATGGGGTGCATTAAGAACCACCGTGTTTGGCTATTGGGATAACTGTGCCGCAGGTGGTAACAGGACAGGGGATGCATAGAGTAGGGGGTTGCTAGGTGGCAATGGGTGCATTAAGAACCACCATGTTTGGCTATTGGGATAACTGTGCCGCAGGTGGTAGCAGGACAGGGGATGCATAGAGTAGGGGGTTGCTAGGTGGCATTGGGTACATTAAGAACCACAGTGTTTGGCTATTGGGATAACTGTGCCGCAGGTGGTAGCAGGACAGGGATGCATAGAGTAGGGGGTTGCTAGGTGGCAATGGGTGCATTAAGAGCCACAGTGTTTGGCTATTGGGATAACAGTGCCGCAGGTGGTAGCAGGACAGGGGATGCATAGAGTAGGGGGTTGCTAGGTGGCATAGGGTGCATTAAGAACCACAGTGTTTGGCTATTGGGATAACTGTGCCGCAGGTGGTAGCAGGACAGGGGATGCATAGAGTAGGGGGTTGCTAGGTGGCATAGGGTGCATTAAGAACCACAGTGTTTGGCTATTGGGATAACTGTACCGCAGGTGGTAGCAGGACAGGGGATGCATAGAGTAGGGGGTTGCTAGGTGGCAATGGGTGCATTAAGAACCACCGTGTTTGGCTATTGGGATAACTGTGCCGCAGGTGGTAGCAGGACAGGGGATGCATAGGGTAGGGGGTTGCTAGGTGGCAATGGGTGCATTAAGAACCACAGTGTTTGGCTATTGGGATAACTGTGCCGCAGGTGGTAGCAGGACAGGGGATGCATAGAGTAGGGGGTTGCTAGGTGGCATAGTGTGCATTAAGAACCACCGTGTTTGGCTATTGGGATAACTGTGCCGCAGGACACAGGTGGTAGCAGGACAGGGGATGCATATAGTAGGGGGTTTCTAGATGGCATGGGGTGCATTAAGAACCACCGTGTTTGGCTATTGGGATAACTGTGCCGCAGGTGGTAGCAGGGCAGGGGATGCATAGAGTAGGGGGTTGCTAGGTGGCATAGGGTGCATTAAGAATCACCGTGTTTGGCTATTGGGATAACTGTGCCATAGGTGGTAGCAGGACAGGGGATGCATAGAGTAGGGGGTTGCTAGGTGGCATAGGGTGCATTAAGAGCCACAGTGTTTGGCTATTGGGATAACTGTGCCGCAGGTGGTAGCAGGACAGGGGATGCATAGAGTAGGGGGTTGCTAGGTGGCATAGTGTGCATTAAGAACCACCGTGTTTGGCTATTGGGATAACTGTGCCGCAGGTGGTAGCAGGACAGGGGATGCATAGAGTAGGGGGCTGCTAGGTGGCATAGGGTGCATTAAGAACCACAGTGTTTGGCTATTGGGATAACTGTGCCGCAGGTGGTAGCAGGACAGGGGATGCATAGAGTAGGGGGTTGCTAGGTGGCATAGGGTGCATTAAGAGCCACAGTGTTTGGCTATTGGGATAACTGTACCGCAGGTGGTAGCAGGACAGGGGATGCATAGAGTAGGGGGTTGCTAGGTGGCAATGGGTGCATTAAGAACCACCGTGTTTGGCTATTGGGATAACTGTGCCGCAGGTGGTAGCAGGACAGGGGATGCATAGAGTAGGGGGTTGCTAGGTGGCAATGGGTGCATTAAGAACCACCGTGTTTGGCTATTGGGATAACTGTGCCGCAGGTGGTAGCAGGACAGGGGATGCATAGAGTAGGGGGTTGCTAGGTGGCATGGGGTGCATTAAGAACCACCGTGTTTGGCTATTGGGATAACTGTGCCGCAGGTGGCAGCAGGGCAGGGGATGCATAGAGTAGGGGGTTGCTAGGTGGCATAGTGTGCATTAAGAACCACAGTGTTTGGCTATTGGGATAATTGTGCCGCAGGTGGTAGCAGGACAGGGATGCATAGAGTAGGGGGTTGCTAGGTGACATGGGGTACATTAAGAACCACAGTGTTTGGCTATTGGGATAACTGTGCCGCAGGTGGTAGCAGGACAGGGATGCATAGAGTAGGGGGTTGCTAGGTGGCATGGGGTGCATTAAGAACCACCGTGTTTGGCTATTGGGATAATTGTGCCGCAGGTGGTAGAAGGACAGGGGATGCATAGAGTAGGGGGTTGCTAGGTGGCATAGGGTGCATTAAGAACCACCGTGTTTGGCTATTGGGATAACTGTGCCGCAGGTGGTAGCAGGACAGGGGATGCATAGAGTAGGGGGCTGCTAGGTGGCATAGGGTACATTAAGAACCACCGTGTTTGGCTATTGGGATAACTGTGCCGCAGGTGGTAGCAGGACAGGGGATGCATAGAGTAGGGGGTTTCTAGGTGGCATAGGGTGCATTAAGAACCACCGTGATAACTGTGCCGCAGGTGGCAGCAGGACAGGGGATGCATAGAGTAGGGGGTTGCTAGGTGGCATAGTGTGCATTAAGAACCACAGTGTTTGGCTATTGGGATAACTGTGCCGCAGGTGGTAGCAGGGCAGGGGATGCATAGAGTAGGGGGTTGCTAGGTGGCAATGGGTGCATTAAGAACCACCGTGTTTGGCTATTGGGATAACTGTGCCGCAGGTGGTAGCAGGACAGGGGATGCATAGAGTAGGGGGTTGCTAGGTGGCATAGGGTGCATTAAGAACCACAGTGTTTGGCTATTGGGATAACTGTGCCGCAGGTGGTAGCAGGACAGGGGATGCATAGAGTAGGGGGTTGCTAGGTGGCATAGTGTGCATTAAGAACCACAGTGTTTGGCTATTGGGATAACTGTGCCGCAGGTGGTAGCAGGACAGGGGATGCATAGAGTAGGGGGTTGGTAGGTGGCATAGGGTGCATTAAGAACCACCGTGTTTGGCTATTGGGATAACTGTGCCGCAGGTGGTAGCAGGACAGGGGATGCATAGAGTAGGGGGTTGCTAGGTGGCATGGGGTGCATTAAGAACCACAGTGTTTGGCTATTGGGATAACTGTGCCGCAGGTGGTAGCAGGACAGGGGATGCATAGAGTAGGGGGTTGCTAGGTGTCATAGGGTGCATTAAGAACCACCGTGTTTGGCTATTGGGATAACTGTGCCGCAGGTGGTAGCAGGACAGGGATGCATAGAGTAGGGGGTTGCTAGGTGGCATAGGGTGCATTAAGAACCTCCGTGTTTGGCTATTGGGATAACTGTGCCGCAGGTGGTAGCAGGACAGGGGATGCATAGAGTAGGGGGTTGCTAGGTGGCATGGGGTGCATTAAGAACCACCGTGTTTGGCTATTGGGATAACTGTGCCGCAGGTGGTAGCAGGACAGGGGATGCATAGAGTAGGGGGTTGCTAGGTGACATGGGGTGCATTAAGAACCACCGTGTTTGGCTATTGGGATAACTGTGCCGCAGGCGGCAGCAGGACAGGGGATGCATAGAGTAGGGGGTTGCTAGGTGGCATAGGGTGCATTGAGAACCACCATGTTTGGCTATTGGGATAACTGTGCCGCAGGTGGTAGCAGGACAGGGGATGCATAGAGTAGGGGGTTTCTAGGTGGCATTGGGTGCATTAAGAACCACAGTGTTTGGCTATTGGGATAACTGTGCCGCAGGTGGTAGCAGGACAGGGGATGCATAGAGTAGGGGGTTGCTAGGTGGCATAGTGTGCATTAAGAACCACAGTGTTTGGCTATTGGGATAACTGTGCCGCAGGTGGTAGCAGGACAGGGGATGCATAGAGTAGGGGGTTGCTAGGTGGCATAGGGTGCATTGAGAACCACCATGTTTGGCTATTGGGATAACTGTGCCGCAGGTGGTAGCAGGACAGGGATGCATAGAGTAGGGGGTTGCTAGGTGGCATAGTGTGCATTAAGAACCACAGTGTTTGGCTATTGGGATAACTGTGCCGCAGGTGGTAGCAGGACAGGGGATGCATAGAGTAGGGGGTTGCTAGGTGGCATAGGGTGCATTAAGAACCACCGTGTTTGGCTATTGGGATAACTGTGCCGCAGGTGGTAGCAGGACAGGGGATGCATAGAGTAGGGGGTTGCTAGGTGGCATAGTGTGCATTAAGAACCACAGTGTTTGGCTATTGGGATAACTGTGCCGCAGGTGGTAGCAGGACAGGGTATGCATAGAGTAGGGGGTTGCTAGGTGGCATTGGGTACATTAAGAACCACAGTGTTTGGCTATTGGGATAACTGTGCCGCAGGTGGTAGCAGGACAGGGGATGCATAGAGTAGGGGGTTGCTAGGTGGCATAGGGTGCATTAAGAACCACCGTGTTTGGCTATTGGGATAACTGTGCCGCAGGTGGTAGCAGGACAGGGGATGCATAGAGTAGGGGGTTGCTAGGTGGCATAGGGTGCATTAAGAACCACAGTGTTTGGCTATTGGGATAACTGTGCCGCAGGTGGTAGCAGGACAGGGGATGCATAGAGTAGGGGGTTGCTAGGTGGCATAGGGTGCATTAAGAACCACCGTGTTTGGCTATTGGGATAACTGTGCCGCAGGTGGTAACAGGACAGGGGATGCATAGAGTAGGGGGTTGCTAGGTGGCAATGGGTGCATTAAGAACCACAGTGTTTGGCTATTGGGATAACTGTGCCGCAGGTGGTAGCAGGACAGGGGATGCATAGAGTAGGGGGTTGCTAGGTGGCATAGGGTGCATTAAGAACCACCGTGTTTGGCTATTGGGATAACTGTGCCGCAGGTGGTAGCAGGACAGGGGATGCATAGAGTAGGGGGTTTCTAGGTGGCATTGGGTGCATTAAGAACCACAGTGTTTGGCTATTGGGATAACTGTGCCGCAGGTGGTAGCAGGACAGGGGATGCATAGAGTAGGGGGTTGCTAGGTGGCATAGTGTGCATTAAGAACCACAGTGTTTGGCTATTGGGATAACTGTGCCGCAGGTGGTAGCAGGACAGGGTATGCATAGAGTAGGGGGTTGCTAGGTGACATGGGGTGCATTAAGAACCACCGTGTTTGGCTATTGGGATAACTGTGCCGCAGGTGGTAGCAGGGCAGGGGATGCATAGAGTAGGGGGTTGCTAGGTGGCATAGGGTGCATTAAGAACCACAGTGTTTGGCTATTGGGATAACTGTGCCGCAGGTGGTAGCAGGACAGGGGATGCATAGAGTAGGGGGTTGCTAGGTGACATGGGGTACATTAAGAACCACCGTGTTTGGCTATTGGGATAACTGTGCCGCAGGTGGTAGCAGGGCAGGGGATGCATAGAGTAGGGGGTTGCTAGGTGGCATAGTGTGCATTAAGAACCACAGTGTTTGGCTATTGGGATAACTGTGCCGCAGGTGGTAGCAGGACAGGGGATGCATAGAGTAGGGGGTTGCTAGGTGACATGGGGTACATTAAGAACCACCGTGTTTGGCTATTGGGATAACTGTGCCGCAGGTGGTAGCAGGGCAGGGGATGCATAGAGTAGGGGGTTGCTAGGTGGCATGGGGTGCATTAAGAACCACCGTGTTTGGCTATTGGGATAACTGTGCCGCAGGTGGTAGCAGGACAGGGGATGCATAGAGTAGGGGGTTGCTAGGTGGCATAGGGTGCATTAAGAACCACCGTGTTTGGCTATTGGGATAACTGTGCCGCAGGTGGTAGCAGGACAGGGGATGCATAGAGTAGGGGGTTGCTAGGTGGCAATGGGTGCATTAAGAGCCACAGTGTTTGGCTATTGGGATAACAGTGCCGCAGGTGGTAGCAGGACAGGGGATGCATAGAGTAGGGGGTTGCTAGGTGGCATAGGGTGCATTAAGAACCACAGTGTTTGGCTATTGGGATAACTGTGCCGCAGGTGGTAGCAGGACAGGGGATGCATAGAGTAGGGGGTTGCTAGGTGGCATAGGGTGCATTAAGAACCACAGTGTTTGGCTATTGGGATAACTGTGCCGCAGGTGGTAGCAGGACAGGGGATGCATAGAGTAGGGGGTTGCTAGGTGGCATAGGGTGCATTAAGAACCACAGTGTTTGGCTATTGGGATAACTGTGCCGCAGGTGGTAGCAGGACAGGGGATGCATAGAGTAGGGGGTTGCTAGGTGTCATAGGGTGCATTAAGAACCACCGTGTTTGGCTATTGGGATAACTGTGCCGCAGGTGGTAGCAGGACAGGGATGCATAGAGTAGGGGGTTGCTAGGTGGCATGGGGTGCATTAAGAACCACAGTGTTTGGCTATTGGGATAACTGTGCCGCAGGTGGTAGCAGGACAGGGGATGCATAGAGTAGGGGGTTGCTAGGTGGCATAGGGTGCATTAAGAACCACAGTGTTTGGCTATTGGGATAACTGTGCCGCAGGTGGTAGCAGGACAGGGGATGCATAGAGTAGGGGGTTGCTAGGTGACATGGTGTACATTAAGAGCCACAGTGTTTGGCTATTGGGATAACTGCCGCAGGTGGTAGCAGGACAGGGGATGCATAGAGTAGGGGGTTGCTAGGTGGCATAGGGTGCATTAAGAACCACAGTGTTTGGCTATTGGGATAACTGTGCCGCAGGTGGTAGCAGGACAGGGATGCATAGAGTAGGGGGTTGCTAGGTGGCATAGGGTGCATTAAGAACCACAGTGTTTGGCTATTGGGATAACTGTGCCGCAGGTGGTAGCAGGACAGGGATGCATAGAGTAGGGGGTTGCTAGGTGGCATAGGGTGCATTAAGAACCACCATGTTTGGCTATTGGGATAACTGTGCCGCAGGTGGTAGCAGGACAGGGGATGCATAGAGTAGGGGGTTGCTAGGTGGCATAGGGTGCATTAAGAACCACCGTGTTTGGCTATTGGGATAACTGTGCCGCAGGTGGTAGCAGGGCAGGGGATGCATAGAGTAGGGGGTTGCTAGGTGGCATAGTGTGCATTAAGAACCACCATGTTTGGCTATTGGGATAACTGTGCCGCAGGTGGTAGCAGGACAGGGGATGCATAGAGTAGGGGGTTGCTAGGTGGCATAGGGTGCATTAAGAACCACAGTGTTTGGCTATTGGGATAACTGTGCCGCAGGTGGTAGCAGGGCAGGGGATGCATAGAGTAGGGGGTTGCTAGGTGGCATAGGGTGCATTAAGAACCACCGTGTTTGGCTATTGGGATAACTGTGCCGCAGGTGGTAGCAGGACAGGGGATGCATAGAGTAGGGGGTTGCTAGGTGGCATAGGGTGCATTAAGAACCACCGTGTTTGGCTATTGGGATAACTGTGCCGCAGGTGGTAGCAGGACAGGGGATGCATAGAGTAGGGGGTTGCTAGGTGGCATAGTGTGCATTAAGAACCACCGTGTTTGGCTATTGGGATAACTGTGCCGCAGGACACAGGTGGTAGCAGGACAGGGGATGCATATAGTAGGGGGTTTCTAGATGGCATGGGGTGCATTAAGAACCACCGTGTTTGGCTATTGGGATAACTGTGCCGCAGGTGGTAGCAGGGCAGGGGATGCATAGAGTAGGGGGTTGCTAGGTGGCATAGGGTGCATTAAGAATCACCGTGTTTGGCTATTGGGATAACTGTGCCATAGGTGGTAGCAGGACAGGGGATGCATAGAGTAGGGGGTTGCTAGGTGGCATAGGGTGCATTAAGAGCCACAGTGTTTGGCTATTGGGATAACTGTGCCGCAGGTGGTAGCAGGACAGGGGATGCATAGAGTAGGGGGTTGCTAGGTGGCATAGTGTGCATTAAGAACCACCGTGTTTGGCTATTGGGATAACTGTGCCGCAGGTGGTAGCAGGACAGGGGATGCATAGAGTAGGGGGTTGCTAGGTGGCATAGGGTGCATTGAGAACCACCGTGTTTGGCTATTGGGATAACTGTGCCGCAGGTGGTAGCAGGACAGGGGATGCATAGAGTAGGGGGTTGCTAGGTGGCATAGGGTGCATTAAGAACCACCATGTTTGGCTATTGGGATAACTGTGCCGCAGGTGGTAGCAGGACAGGGGATGCATAGAGTAGGGGGTTGCTAGGTGGCATAGTGTGCATTAAGAACCACAGTGTTTGGCTATTGGGATAACTGTGCTGCAGGTGGTAGCAGGACAGGGATGCATAGAGTAGGGGGTTGCTAGGTGGCATAGGGTGCATTAAGAACCACAGTGTTTGGCTATTGGGATAACTGTGCCACAGGTGGTAGCAGGACAGGGGATGCATAGAGTAGGGGGTTGCTAGGTGACATGGGGTACATTAAGAACCACAGTGTTTGGCTATTGGGATAACTGTGCCGCAGGTGGTAGCAGGACAGGGGATGCATAGAGTAGGGGGTTGCTAGGTGGCATAGGGTGCATTAAGAACCACAGTGTTTGGCTATTGGGATAACTGTGCCGCAGGTGGTAGCAGGACAGGGGATGCATAGAGTAGGGGGTTGCTAGGTGGCATAGGGTGCATTAAGAACCACAGTGTTTGGCTATTGGGATAACTGTGCTGCAGGTGGTAGCAGGACAGGGGATGCATAGAGTAGGGGGCTGCTAGGTGGCATAGTGTGCATTAAGAACCACCGTGTTTGGCTATTGGGATAACTGTGCCGCAGGTGGCAGCAGGGCAGGGGATGCATAGAGTAGGGGGTTGCTAGGTGGCATAGTGTGCATTAAGAACCACAGTGTTTGGCTATTGGGATAACTGTGCCGCAGGTGGTAGCAGGACAGGGGATGCATAGAGTAGGGGGTTGCTAGGTGACATGGGGTACATTAAGAACCACAGTGTTTGGCTATTGGGATAACTGTGCCGCAGGTGGTAGCAGGACAGGGGATGCATAGAGTAGGGGGTTGCTAGGTGACATGGGGTACATTAAGAACCACAGTGTTTGGCTATTGGGATAACTGTGCCGCAGGTGGTAGCAGGACAGGGGATGCATAGAGTAGGGGGTTGCTAGGTGACATGGGGTGCATTAAGAACCACAGTGTTTGGCTATTGGGATAACTGTGCCGCAGGTGGTAGCAGGACAGGGGATGCATAGAGTAGGGGGTTGCTAGGTGACATGGGGTGCATTAAGAACCACCGTGTTTGGCTATTGGGATAACTGTGCCGCAGGTGGTAGCAGGACAGGGGATGCATAGAGTAGGGGGCTGCTAGGTGACATGGTGTACATTAAGAACCACAGTGTTTGGCTATTGGGATAACTGTGCCGCAGGTGGTAGCAGGGCAGGGGATGCATAGAGTAGGGGGTTGCTAGGTGGCATAGTGTGCATTAAGAACCACCATGTTTGGCTATTGGGATAACTGTGCCGCAGGTGGTAGCAGGACAGGGGATGCATAGAGTAGGGGGTTGCTAGGTGGCATAGGGTGCATTAAGAACCACAGTGTTTGGCTATTGGGATAACTGTGCCGCAGGTGGTAGCAGGACAGGGGATGCATAGAGTAGGGGGTTTCTAGGTGGCATAGGGTGCATTAAGAACCACCGTGATAACTGTGCCGCAGGTGGCAGCAGGACAGGGGATGCATAGAGTAGGGGGTTGCTAGGTGGCATAGGGTGCATTAAGAACCACCGTGTTTGGCTATTGGGATAACTGTGCCGCAGGTGGTAGCAGGACAGGGGATGCATAGAGTAGGGGGTTGCTAGGTGACATGGGGTGCATTAAGAACCACAGTGTTTGGCTATTGGGATAACTGTGCCGCAGGTGGTAGCAGGACAGGGGATGCATAGAGTAGGGGGTTGCTAGGTGGCATAGGGTGCATTAAGAACCACCGTGTTTGGCTATTGGGATAACTGTGCCGCAGGTGGTAGCAGGACAGGGGATGCATAGAGTAGGGGGTTGCTAGGTGGCATGGGGTGCATTAAGAACCACAGTGTTTGGCTATTGGGATAACTGTGCCGCAGGTGGTAGCAGGACAGGGGATGCATAGAGTAGGGGGTTGCTAGGTGGCATGGGGTGCATTAAGAACCACAGTGTTTGGCTATTGGGATAATTGTGCCGCAGGTGGTAGCAGGACAGGGATGCATAGAGTAGGGGGTTGCTAGGTGACATGGGGTGCATTAAGAACCACCGTGTTTGGCTATTGGGATAACTGTGCCGCAGGTGGTAGCAGGACAGGGGATGCATAGAGTAGGGGGCTGCTAGGTGGCATAGTGTGCATTAAGAACCACCGTGTTTGGCTATTGGGATAACTGTGCCGCAGGTGGCAGCAGGGCAGGGGATGCATAGAGTAGGGGGTTGCTAGGTGGCATAGTGTGCATTAAGAACCACAGTGTTTGGCTATTGGGATAACTGTGCCGCAGGTGGTAGCAGGACAGGGGATGCATAGAGTAGGGGGTTGCTAGGTGACATGGGGTGCATTAAGAACCACCGTGTTTGGCTATTGGGATAACTGTGCCGCAGGTGGTAGCAGGGCAGGGGATGCATAGAGTAGGGGGTTGCTAGGTGGCATAGGGTGCATTAAGAACCACCGTGTTTGGCTATTGGGATAACTGTGCCGCAGGTGGTAGCAGGACAGGGGATGCATAGAGTAGGGGGTTGCTAGGTGGCATAGGGTGCATTAAGAACCACAGTGTTTGGCTATTGGGATAACTGTGCCGCAGGTGGTAGCAGGACAGGGATGCATAGAGTAGGGGGTTGCTAGGTGGCATGGGGTACATTAAGAACCACCATGTTTGGCTATTGGGATAACTGTGCCGCAGGTGGTAGCAGGACAGGGGATGCATAGAGTAGGGGGTTGCTAGGTGGCATAGGGTGCATTAAGAACCACCGTGTTTGGCTATTGGGATAACTGTGCCGCAGGTGGTAGCAGGGCAGGGGATGCATAGAGTAGGGGGTTGCTAGGTGGCATAGGGTGCATTAAGAACCACAGTGTTTGGCTATTGGGATAACTGTGCCGCAGGTGGTAGCAGGACAGGGGATGCATAGAGTAGGGGGTTGCTAGGTGGCAATGGGTGCATTAAGAACCACAGTGTTTGGCTATTGGGATAACTGTGCCGCAGGTGGTAGCAGGACAGGGATGCATAGAGTAGGGGGTTGCTAGGTGGCATAGGGTGCATTAAGAACCACCGTGTTTGGCTATTGGGATAACTGTGCCGCAGGTGGTAGCAGGACAGGGGATGCATAGAGTAGGGGGTTGCTAGGTGGCATAGGGTGCATTAAGAACCACCGTGTTTGGCTATTGGGATAACTGTGCCGCAGGTGGTAGCAGGACAGGGGATGCATAGAGTAGGGGGTTGCTAGGTGGCATTAAGAACCACAGTGTTTGGCTATTGGGATAACTGTGCCGCAGGTGGTAGCAGGACAGGGGATGCATAGAGTAGGGGGTTGCTAGGTGGCATAGTGTGCATTAAGAACCACCGTGTTTGGCTATCGGGATAACTGTGCTGCAGGCGGCAGCAGGACAGGGATGCATAGAGTAGGGGGTTGCTAGGTGGCATAGTGTGCATTAAGAACCACCATGTTTGGCTATCGGGATAACTGTGCTGCAGGTGGTAGCAGGACAGGGGATGCATAGAGTAGGGGGTTTCTAGGTGGCATAGGGTGCATTAAGAACCACCGTGATAACTGTGCCGCAGGTGGTAGCAGGACAGGGGATGCATAGAGTAGGGGGTTGCTAGGTGGCATGGGGTGCATTAAGAACCACCGTGTTTGGCTATTGGGATAACTGTGCCGCAGGTGGTAGCAGGACAGGGGATGCATAGAGTAGGGGGTTGCTAGGTGGCATAGGGTGCATTAAGAACCACAGTGTTTGGCTATTGGGATAACTGTGCCGCAGGTGGTAGCAGGACAGGGGATGCATAGAGTAGGGGGTTGCTAGGTGGCATGGGGTGCATTAA
This sequence comes from Ambystoma mexicanum, assembly GCF_040938575.1. Taxonomy (NCBI): domain Eukaryota; kingdom Metazoa; phylum Chordata; class Amphibia; order Caudata; family Ambystomatidae; genus Ambystoma; species Ambystoma mexicanum. The sequence continues at coordinate 1,373,159,916 of NC_090933.1, read as the reverse complement.
GAACCACAGTGTTTGGCTATTGGGATAACTGTGCCGCAGGTGGTAGCAGGACAGGGATGCATAGAGTAGGGGGTTGCTAGGTGGCATGGGGTGCATTAAGAACCACAGTGTTTGGCTATTGGGATAACCGTGCCGCAGGTGGTAGCAGGACAGGGGATGCATAGAGTAGGGGGTTGCTAGGTGACATGGGGTACATTAAGAACCACCGTGTTTGGCTATTGGGATAACTGTGCCGCAGGTGGTAGCAGGACAGGGGATGCATAGAGTAGGGGGTTGGTAGGTGGCATAGGGTGCATTAAGAACCACCGTGTTTGGCTATTGGGATAACTGTGCCGCAGGTGGTAGCAGGACAGGGGATGCATAGAGTAGGGGGTTGCTAGGTGGCATGGGGTGCATTAAGAACCACCGTGTTTGGCTATTGGGATAACTGTGCCGCAGGTGGTAGCAGGACAGGGGATGCATAGAGTAGGGGGTTGCTAGGTGGCATAGGGTGCATTAAGAACCACCGTGTTTGGCTATTGGGATAACTGTGCCGCAGGTGGTAGCAGGACAGGGGATGCATAGAGTAGGGGGTTGCTAGGTGGCATAGGGTGCATTAAGAACCACAGTGTTTGGCTATTGGGATAATTGTGCCGCAGGTGGTAGCAGGACAGGGATGCATAGAGTAGGGGGTTGCTAGGTGGCATAGGGTGCATTAAGAACCACAGTGTTTGGCTATTGGGATAACTGTGCCGCAGGTGGTAGCAGGACAGGGATGCATAGAGTAGGGGGTTGCTAGGTGGCATAGGGTGCATTAAGAACCACAGTGTTTGGCTATTGGGATAACTGTGCCGCAGGTGGTAGCAGAACAGGGGATGCATAGAGTAGGGGGCTGCTAGGTGACATGGTGTACATTAAGAACCACAGTGTTTGGCTATTGGGATAACTGTGCCGCAGGTGGTAGCAGGACAGGGGATGCATAGAGTAGGGGGTTGCTAGGTGGCATAGGGTGCATTAAGAACCACCGTGTTTGGCTATTGGGATAACTGTGCCGCAGGTGGTAGCAGGACAGGGGATGCATAGAGTAGGGGGTTGCTAGGTGGCAATGGGTGCATTAAGAACCACAGTGTTTGGCTATTGGGATAACTGTGCCGCAGGTGGTAGCAGGACAGGGGATGCATAGAGTAGGGGGTTGCTAGGTGGCAATGGGTGCATTAAGAACCACAGTGTTTGGCTATTGGGATAATTGTGCCGCAGGTGGTAGCAGGACAGGGATGCATAGAGTAGGGGGTTGCTAGGTGACATGGGGTACATTAAGAACCACCGTGTTTGGCTATTGGGATAACTGTGCCGCAGGTGGTAGCAGGACAGGGGATGCATAGAGTAGGGGGTTGCTAGGTGGCATAGGGTGCATTAAGAACCACCGTGTTTGGCTATTGGGATAACTGTGCCGCAGGTGGTAGCAGGACAGGGGATGCATAGAGTAGGGGGCTGCTAGGTGGCATAGGGTGCATTAAGAACCACCATGTTTGGCTATTGGGATAACTGTGCCGCAGGTGGTAGCAGGACAGGGGATGCATAGAGTAGGGGGTTGCTAGGTGACATGGGGTGCATTAAGAACCACAGTGTTTGGCTATTGGGATAACTGTGCCGCAGGTGGTAGCAGGACAGGGATGCATAGAGTAGGGGGTTGCTAGGTGGCATGGGGTGCATTAAGAACCACAGTGTTTGGCTATTGGGATAACTGTGCCGCAGGTGGTAGCAGGACAGGGGATGCATAGAGTAGGGGGTTGCTAGGTGGCATGGGGTGCATTAAGAACCACAGTGTTTGGCTATTGGGATAACTGTGCCGCAGGTGGTAGCAGGACAGGGGATGCATAGAGTAGGGGGTTGCTAGGTGGCATGGGGTGCATTAAGAACCACCGTGTTTGGCTATTGGGATAACTGTGCCGCAGGTGGTAGCAGGACAGGGGATGCATAGAGTAGGGGGTTGGTAGGTGGCATAGTGTGCATTAAGAACCACAGTGTTTGGCTATTGGGATAACTGTGCCGCAGGTGGTAGCAGGACAGGGGATGCATAGAGTAGGGGGTTGCTAGGTGGCATAGGGTGCATTAAGAACCACCGTGTTTGGCTATTGGGATAACTGTGCCGCAGGTGGTAGCAGGGCAGGGGATGCATAGAGTAGGGGGTTGCTAGGTGGCATAGTGTGCATTAAGAACCACCATGTTTGGCTATTGGGATAACTGTGCCGCAGGTGGTAGCAGGACAGGGGATGCATAGAGTAGGGGGTTGCTAGGTGGCATAGGGTGCATTAAGAACCACAGTGTTTGGCTATTGGGATAACTGTGCCGCAGGTGGTAGCAGGGCAGGGGATGCATAGAGTAGGGGGTTGCTAGGTGGCATAGGGTGCATTAAGAACCACCGTGTTTGGCTATTGGGATAACTGTGCCGCAGGTGGTAGCAGGACAGGGGATGCATAGAGTAGGGGGTTGCTAGGTGGCATAGGGTGCATTAAGAACCACCGTGTTTGGCTATTGGGATAACTGTGCCGCAGGTGGTAGCAGGACAGGGGATGCATAGAGTAGGGGGTTGCTAGGTGGCATAGGGTGCATTAAGAACCACAGTGTTTGGCTATTGGGATAACTGTGCCGCAGGTGGTAGCAGGACAGGGGATGCATAGAGTAGGGGGTTGCTAGGTGGCAATGGGTGCATTAAGAACCACCGTGTTTGGCTATTGGGATAACTGTGCCGCAGGTGGTAGCAGGACAGGGGATGCATAGAGTAGGGGGTTGGTAGGTGGCATAGGGTGCATTAAGAACCACCGTGTTTGGCTATTGGGATAACTGTGCCGCAGGTGGTAGCAGGACAGGGGATGCATAGAGTAGGGGGTTGCTAGGTGGCATGGGGTGCATTAAGAACCACAGTGTTTGGCTATTGGGATAACTGTGCCGCAGGTGGTAGCAGGACAGGGGATGCATAGAGTAGGGGGTTGCTAGGTGTCATAGGGTGCATTAAGAACCACCGTGTTTGGCTATTGGGATAACTGTGCCGCAGGTGGTAGCAGGACAGGGGATGCATAGAGTAGGGGGTTGCTAGGTGGCATAGGGTGCATTAAGAACCACAGTGTTTGGCTATTGGGATAACTGTGCCGCAGGTGGTAGCAGGACAGGGGATGCATAGAGTAGGGGGTTGCTAGGTGACATGGGGTGCATTAAGAACCACCGTGTTTGGCTATTGGGATAACTGTGCTGCAGGTGGTAGCAGGACAGGGGATGCATAGAGTAGGGGGTTGCTAGGTGGCATAGGGTGCATTAAGAACCACCGTGTTTGGCTATTGGGATAACTGTGCCGCAGGTGGTAGCAGGACAGGGGATGCATAGAGTAGGGGGCTGCTAGGTGGCATTGGGTGCATTAAGAACCACAGTGTTTGGCTATTGGGATAACTGTGCCGCAGGCGGCAGCAGGACAGGGATGCATAGAGTAGGGGGTTGCTAGGTGGCATAGGGTGCATTAAGAACCACCGTGTTTGGCTATTGGGATAACTGTGCCGCAGGTGGTAGCAGGACAGGGGATGCATAGAGTAGGGGGTTGCTAGGTGGCATGGGGTGCATTAAGAACCACCGTGTTTGGCTATTGGGATAACTGTGCCGCAGGTGGTAGCAGGACAGGGATGCATAGAGTAGGGGGTTGCTAGGTGACATGGGGTGCATTAAGAACCACAGTGTTTGGCTATTGGGATAACTGTGCCGCAGGTGGCAGCAGGGCAGGGGATGCATAGAGTAGGGGGTTGCTAGGTGGCATAGTGTGCATTAAGAACCACAGTGTTTGGCTATTGGGATAACTGTGCCGCAGGTGGTAGCAGGACAGGGGATGCATAGAGTAGGGGGTTGCTAGGTGGCATAGGGTGCATTAAGAACCACAGTGTTTGGCTATTGGGATAATTGTGCCGCAGGTGGTAGCAGGACAGGGATGCATAGAGTAGGGGGTTGCTAGGTGACATGGGGTACATTAAGAACCACAGTGTTTGGCTATTGGGATAACTGTGCCGCAGGTGGTAGCAGGACAGGGGATGCATAGAGTAGGGGGTTGCTAGGTGGCAATGGGTGCATTAAGAACCACCGTGTTTGGCTATTGGGATAACTGTGCCGCAGGTGGTAGCAGGACAGGGGATGCATAGAGTAGGGGGTTGCTAGGTGGCATAGGGTGCATTAAGAACCACAGTGTTTGGCTATTGGGATAACTGTGCCGCAGGTGGTAGCAGGACAGGGGATGCATAGAGTAGGGGGTTGCTAGGTGGCATAGGGTGCATTAAGAACCACAGTGTTTGGCTATTGGGATAACTGTGCCGCAGGTGGTAGCAGGACAGGGGATGCATAGAGTAGGGGGTTGCTAGGTGGCAATGGGTGCATTAAGAACCACAGTGTTTGGCTATTGGGATAATTGTGCCGCAGGTGGTAGCAGGACAGGGGATGCATAGAGTAGGGGGTTGCTAGGTGGCATAGGGTGCATTAAGAACCACAGTGTTTGGCTATTGGGATAACTGTGCCGCAGGTGGTAGCAGGACAGGGGATGCATAGAGTAGGGGGCTGCTAGGTGGCATAGGGTGCATTAAGAACCACAGTGTTTGGCTATTGGGATAACTGTGCCGCAGGTGGTAGCAGGACAGGGGATGCATAGAGTAGGGGGTTGCTAGGTGGCAATGGGTGCATTAAGAACCACAGTGTTTGGCTATTGGGATAACTGTGCCGCAGGTGGTAGCAGGGCAGGGGATGCATAGAGTAGGGGGTTGCTAGGTGACATGGGGTACATTAAGAACCACCGTGTTTGGCTATTGGGATAACTGTGCCGCAGGTGGTAGCAGGACAGGGATGCATAGAGTAGGGGGTTGCTAGGTGGCATGGGGTGCATTAAGAACCACCATGTTTGGCTATTGGGATAACTGTGCCGCAGGTGGTAGCAGGACAGGGGATGCATAGAGTAGGGGGTTGCTAGGTGGCATAGGGTGCATTAAGAACCACCGTGTTTGGCTATTGGGATAACTGTGCCGCAGGTGGTAGCAGGACAGGGGATGCATAGAGTAGGGGGTTGCTAGGTGGCATAGTGTGCATTAAGAACCACCATGTTTGGCTATTGGGATAACTGTGCCGCAGGTGGTAGCAGGGCAGGGGATGCATAGAGTAGGGGGTTGCTAGGTGGCATAGTGTGCATTAAGAACCACCATGTTTGGCTATTGGGATAACTGTGCCGCAGGTGGTAGCAGGGCAGGGGATGCATAGAGTAGGGGGTTGCTAGGTGGCATAGTGTGCATTAAGAACCACCATGTTTGGCTATTGGGATAACTGTGCCGCAGGTGGTAGCAGGACAGGGGATGCATAGAGTAGGGGGTTGCTAGGTGGCATAGTGTGCATTAAGAACCACCGTGTTTGGCTATTGGGATAACTGTGCCGCAGGTGGTAGCAGGACAGGGGATGCATAGAGTAGGGGGTTGCTAGGTGGCATAGGGTGCATTAAGAACCACAGTGTTTGGCTATTGGGATAACTGTGCCGCAGGTGGTAGCAGGACAGGGGATGCATAGAGTAGGGGGTTGCTAGGTGGCATAGTGTGCATTAAGAACCACAGTGTTTGGCTATTGGGATAACTGTGCCGCAGGTGGTAGCAGGACAGGGGATGCATAGAGTAGGGGGTTGCTAGGTGGCATGGGGTGCATTAAGAACCACCGTGTTTGGCTATTGGGATAACTGTGCCGCAGGTGGTAGCAGGACAGGGGATGCATAGAGTAGGGGGTTGCTAGGTGACATGGGGTGCATTAAGAACCACCGTGTTTGGCTATTGGGATAACTGTGCCGCAGGCGGCAGCAGGACAGGGGATGCATAGAGTAGGGGGTTGCTAGGTGGCATAGGGTGCATTAAGAACCTCCGTGTTTGGCTATTGGGATAACTGTGCCGCAGGTGGTAGCAGGACAGGGGATGCATAGAGTAGGGGGTTGCTAGGTGGCATGGGGTGCATTAAGAACCACAGTGTTTGGCTATTGGGATAATTGTGCCGCAGGTGGTAGAAGGACAGGGGATGCATAGAGTAGGGGGTTGCTAGGTGGCATAGGGTGCATTAAGAACCACAGTGTTTGGCTATTGGGATAACTGTGCCGCAGGTGGTAGCAGGACAGGGGATGCATAGAGTAGGGGGTTGCTAGGTGGCATGGGGTGCATTAAGAACCACCGTGTTTGGCTATTGGGATAACTGTGCCGCAGGTGGTAGCAGGACAGGGGATGCATAGAGTAGGGGGTTGCTAGGTGACATGGGGTGCATTAAGAACCACCGTGTTTGGCTATTGGGATAACTGTGCCGCAGGCGGCAGCAGGACAGGGGATGCATAGAGTAGGGGGTTGCTAGGTGGCATAGGGTGCATTGAGAACCACCATGTTTGGCTATTGGGATAACTGTGCCGCAGGTGGTAGCAGGACAGGGGATGCATAGAGTAGGGGGTTTCTAGGTGGCATTGGGTGCATTAAGAACCACAGTGTTTGGCTATTGGGATAACTGTGCCGCAGGTGGTAGCAGGACAGGGGATGCATAGAGTAGGGGGTTGCTAGGTGGCATAGTGTGCATTAAGAACCACAGTGTTTGGCTATTGGGATAACTGTGCCGCAGGTGGTAGCAGGACAGGGGATGCATAGAGTAGGGGGTTGCTAGGTGGCATAGTGTGCATTAAGAACCACAGTGTTTGGCTATTGGGATAACTGTGCCGCAGGTGGTAGCAGGACAGGGGATGCATAGAGTAGGGGGTTGCTAGGTGGCATAGGGTGCATTAAGAACCACCGTGTTTGGCTATTGGGATAACTGTGCCGCAGGTGGTAGCAGGACAGGGGATGCATAGAGTAGGGGGCTGCTAGGTGGCATAGGGTGCATTAAGAACCACCGTGTTTGGCTATTGGGATAACTGTGCCGCAGGTGGTAGCAGGACAGGGGATGCATAGAGTAGGGGGTTGCTAGGTGGCATGGGGTGCATTAAGAACCACCGTGTTTGGCTATTGGGATAACTGTGCCGCAGGTGGTAGCAGGACAGGGGATGCATAGAGTAGGGGGTTGCTAGGTGGCATAGTGTGCATTAAGAACCACAGTGTTTGGCTATTGGGATAACTGTACCGCAGGTGGTAGCAGGGCAGGGGATGCATAGAGTAGGGGGTTGCTAGGTGGCATAGGGTGCATTAAGAACCACAGTGTTTGGCTATTGGGATAACTGTGCCGCAGGTGGTAGCAGGGCAGGGGATGCATAGAGTAGGGGGTTGCTAGGTGGCATAGGGTGCATTAAGAACCACCGTGTTTGGCTATTGGGATAACTGTGCCGCAGGTGGTAGCAGGACAGGGATGCATAGAGTAGGGGGTTGCTAGGTGGCATAGGGTGCATTAAGAACCACCATGTTTGGCTATTGGGATAACAGTGCCGCAGGTGGTAGCAGGACAGGGGATGCATAGAGTAGGGGGCTGCTAGGTGGCATAGGGTGCATTAAGAACCACAGTGTTTGGCTATTGGGATAACTGTGCCGCAGGTGGTAGCAGGACAGGGGATGCATAGAGTAGGGGGTTGCTAGGTGGCATGGGGTGCATTAAGAACCACCGTGTTTGGCTATTGGGATAACTGTGCCGCAGGTGGTAGCAGGACAGGGGATGCATAGAGTAGAGGGCTGCTAGGTGGCATAGGGTGCATTAAGAACCACAGTGTTTGGCTATTGGGATAACTGTGCCGCAGGTGGTAGCAGGACAGGGGATGCATAGAGTAGGGGGTTTCTAGGTGGCATTGGGTACATTAAGAACCACAGTGTTTGGCTATTGGGATAACTGTGCCGCAGGTGGTAGCAGGACAGGGGATGCATAGAGTAGGGGGTTGCTAGGTGGCATAGGGTGCATTAAGAACCACCGTGATAACTGTGCCGCAGGTGGTAGCAGGACAGGGGATGCATAGAGTAGGGGGTTGCTAGGTGGCATAGGGTGCATTAAGAACCTCCGTGTTTGGCTATTGGGATAACTGTGCCGCAGGTGGTAGCAGGACAGGGGATGCATAGAGTAGGGGGTTGCTAGGTGGCATAGGGTGCATTAAGAACCACCGTGTTTGGCTATTGGGATAACTGTGCCGCAGGTGGTAGCAGGACAGGGGATGCATAGAGTAGGGGGTTGCTAGGTGGCATAGGGTGCATTAAGAACCACCGTGTTTGGCTATTGGGATAACTGTGCCGCAGGTGGCAGCAGGACAGGGATGCATAGAGTAGGGGGTTGCTAGGTGGCATAGGGTGCATTAAGAACCACCATGTTTGGCTATTGGGATAACAGTGCCGCAGGTGGTAGCAGGACAGGGGATGCATAGAGTAGGGGGCTGCTAGGTGGCATAGGGTGCATTAAGAACCACAGTGTTTGGCTATTGGGATAACTGTGCCGCAGGTGGTAGCAGGACAGGGGATGCATAGAGTAGGGGGTTGCTAGGTGGCATAGGGTGCATTAAGAACCACCGTGTTTGGCTATTGGGATAACTGTGCCGCAGGTGGTAGCAGGACAGGGGATGCATAGAGTAGGGGGTTGCTAGGTGGCATAGGGTGCATTAAGAACCACCGTGTTTGGCTATTGGGATAACTGTGCCGCAGGTGGTAGCAGGACAGGGGATGCATAGAGTAGGGGGTTGCTAGGTGGCATAGGGTGCATTAAGAACCTCCGTGTTTGGCTATTGGGATAACTGTGCCGCAGGTGGTAGCAGGACAGGGGATGCATAGAGTAGGGGGTTGCTAGGTGACATGGGGTGCATTAAGAACCACCGTGTTTGGCTATTGGGATAACTGTGCCGCAGGTGGTAGCAGGACAGGGGATGCATAGAGTAGGGGGTTGCTAGGTGGCATAGGGTGCATTAAGAACCACCGTGATAACTGTGCCGCAGGTGGTAGCAGGACAGGGGATGCATAGAGTAGGGGGTTGCTAGGTGGCATGGGGTGCATTAAGAACCACCGTGTTTGGCTATTGGGATAACTGTGCCGCAGGTGGTAGCAGGACAGGGGATGCATAGAGTAGAGGGCTGCTAGGTGGCATAGGGTGCATTAAGAACCACAGTGTTTGGCTATTGGGATAACTGTGCCGCAGGTGGTAGCAGGACAGGGGATGCATAGAGTAGGGGGTTGCTAGGTGGCATTGGGTACATTAAGAACCACAGTGTTTGGCTATTGGGATAACTGTGCCGCAGGTGGTAGCAGGACAGGGGATGCATAGAGTAGGGGGTTTCTAGGTGGCATAGGGTGCATTAAGAACCACCGTGATAACTGTGCCGCAGGTGGCAGCAGGACAGGGGATGCATAGAGTAGGGGGTTGCTAGGTGGCATAGGGTGCATTAAGAACCACAGTGTTTGGCTATTGGGATAACTGTGCCGCAGGTGGTAGCAGGACAGGGGATGCATAGAGTAGGGGGTTGCTAGGTGACATGGGGTGCATTAAGAACCACAGTGTTTGGCTATTGGGATAATTGTGCCGCAGGTGGTAGCAGGGCAGGGGATGCATAGAGTAGGGGGTTGCTAGGTGACATGGGGTGCATTAAGAACCACAGTGTTTGGCTATTGGGATAATTGTGCCGCAGGTGGTAGCAGGACAGGGATGCATAGAGTAGGGGGTTGCTAGGTGACATGGTGTACATTAAGAACCACCATGTTTGGCTATTGGGATAACTGTGCCGCAGGTGGTAGCAGGACAGGGGATGCATAGAGTAGGGGGTTGCTAGGTGGCATAGTGTGCATTAAGAACCACAGTGTTTGGCTATTGGGATAACTGTGCCGCAGGTGGTAGCAGGACAGGGGATGCATAGAGTAGGGGGCTGCTAGGTGACATGGTGTACATTAAGAACCACCGTGTTTGGCTATTGGGATAACTGTGCCATAAGTGGTAGCAGGACAGGGGATGCATAGAGTAGGGGGTTGCTAGGTGACATGGTGTACATTAAGAGCCACAGTGTTTGGCTATTGGGATAACTGCCGCAGGTGGTAGCAGGACAGGGGATGCATAGAGTAGGGGGCTGCTAGGTGGCATAGGGTGCATTAAGAACCACAGTGTTTGGCTATTGGGATAACTGTGCCGCAGGTGGTAGCAGGGCAGGGGATGCATAGAGTAGGGGGTTGCTAGGTGGCATAGTGTGCATTAAGAACCACCATGTTTGGCTATTGGGATAACTGTGCCGCAGGTGGTAGCAGGGCAGGGGATGCATAGAGTAGGGGGTTGCTAGGTGGCATAGTGTGCATTAAGAACCACAGTGTTTGGCTATTGGGATAACTGTGCCGCAGGTGGTAGCAGGGTTTTCATCAGTAAATCAGACTTCATTTCTGCTCCCACCCAGTCAGTGCACAGACATTGCAAGTGTCCTTGGGGGTGGTGTGAAAGGCTGCACTGTGAGTGGTTTACGTTGCAGGGTGTAGCAGTATCCCAGGCCTCGAACAGCGGACATTATGACAAGTTGTGTTGCAAACACTAGCTCAACATCACTACGGGCGACAGACACATTCTGGTGAGAACACGAAGGTGTTGAGTTGCGGCAAAAGGAGTTGATCCGGTTGTGAGTATATTGTCCCCTGCTGGAGAGTGGTCCCTGTTAGGAAAGATTTCTCTTGAAGCAACTTTTCCTCCGTAGTCCATGGACCCCCAAACTTTTTGCATTTGTTTTTGTGCCCTGACCCGACTTTTACGCCAAGGACTGCGGTTTCACTCCCCTGGGCTTTCGCTCATTGTTAGAGAGAAACAGACACATCTTTCAGGCTAGAGGCCACTTTCTGCTAACATTTTATCACTGAGCAAAGTACCTTCCAGTACCGCGCAATGGGGCCATTGCGGTTTATTGCCCCAGATACGATATGATATGATGTGGCATTTGTCTCGGGAGGATAGCCCAGGGGCAACGTGCTCGCCTTGGAAGCAAGACGACACGACCCACCACAGGTTCGATCCCCGGGTCCGCGCTTAGAAACCTCTGGGTATTAAGCGCGTTAAAAATAACCTATCATATCATTTAAAACGCGCCTGTACACAAGTACTAAACGCCCTGCAAGAATATTTGGGTGATTGCACAATGTGCCTTGGGACAGACTGCTGGCAGCAGTGCCTTTTCTTTCATTTGTGTAACTTTTCTACAGAGTTCTACCACGTTTTCCGTGTCTGGCACCTGACTGTGGCTGGTGTCCAACATGGCCATGCCACAAGGTCTTTTGTTTGTCCCATTGGCCATTTTGTCCCTTTGCCTTCTCCCTTTTTTCCAAGACTGGGGTTGCCTTATTTGGGCATGTAGTTGCCTGCAAAATCTGAGTTTTTCACAGCCTACTTCAGGTCACGTGTGCAGGCACCCAGGAAGTGGGAGGGGACTGTTGGGTCAGAATCGACACTACTGGTGCTAGGGTGTCTGGTGTGCACAAGAGCATAAGGATGTCAGTGGTGTCTTATTGGATAACTGCTGGTATGCATGCATGGAACAGATCTTGCCATTGGTGGGCTGGGAGCGAGCACTCACCTGATTGTGGATAAGAGAGAGAGTCCTCCATTCATTTCTCAGATCCGAAGAAGGAGCCAAGTATTTGGAGGAACCCAGAAAAACAAAGGAACATCCTGAGGCGCACGTGAAGAGGCCTGGCAACCGAATCCTGTGGCTGTCTCAGAAGTGTCCCTTGGCCATCGACCAGGCTGTCCAGCTCAAACTAAGATTACCATGCAAGAGCGTTGCTGTCTCAGTTTTGCCCAGAGACTGTGGAAAGACCTAGCTTGTTCAACAAGGCGCCCTTCCTCCGAATGTTATTGTCCCAGCACTTGTGGCCTGCGAGATAGAAGGCTGTGCAATACCGCAACTGCTGGGTCCCCTTGCATTACTGTGTTGCAGTGAAGGTTGCTGAAGATGGATCTCCCACATTTGTTCCTGTGTCTTGAGGGGTGCTGCATCAGTGTTTCTCTTTAATCCTGCCAGAATCGAGGACTGCAGCTCCTGTGCCATACCATCAATGCATCCGCTCCCGCAGCATCCCAGCACCTGGAAGCCATGGTCACTGGGAAATCGTACCTCCGGTGACCGACCACCTCTGGACCAAAACCAAACTAAGGGACGACACGCCTTTAAGCACGCATTGAACATTGTGCATAAGGCTCCTTTCATCTTAGGGCGGGAGTAATACAGTTACTATTGTTAAGTCTGAAGTCTGTCAGTGCTCCTAAACTTATTTACCCTTTTCCTTTACAGGTATAGGTGAAGTTATTAACTTTCTCGCACTGACTCCAGTGACAGTATTTATATGACATAGTGTGTGCTTTGTCTGGTATTTTTCTTGTGCATTTCAGTATTCATTGTGTGTTATTGGGCCTATAATAAAAGTATATATTTTTGTATACTACTGTCTAATTGTAATAGTTGGTGTTTCACTGTGTGTGCTCATTGGGGACCCCTGATCACCACCAAGCTTCCTGAGACATAGTCTTGACCGCCTGCCAAGCTACCGTAGATGGGTCTGGCTTGTCCAGAAGAATCCCTTATTCCACTAAACTAGGGTGGCCTCCTAAACATCTACCCACCAGGCCAGAGTTTAGAAATCCATCCTAACACACCCTCAATAGGATGGGGTTGTGTTGTGAATCAAAGGAAACCAGCGCTTCGTATCAAAGTTTTGATTGAACCTCGGTTGTTTAAAGTTTCGTATCCCAAGAATGAAGGATCACTCATGTTTGAGGTTGGTTCTCATTGCAGTCTTTATTGTTGCTTAAGGTGTTGACACGTGTTTTGACCCCACAAGGGTCTTTATCAAGGCAATTAGTACGTTCCAATGGCCTTTTTGAGTATTGGTCACCGATACCGCCCAGTCGGCCCCCACAGATTTCCATCCAGCATATATAATCACAGAAGCACAACACATGGCAACAGCCATACTCACCGTGCCTTGATAAAGACCCTTGTGGGGTCAAAACATGTGTTGGCTCCAAGTATGTGTTTTTAGTTGTGGGTGATTGGGGCGGCTGGCAGGTACGAGGTTTGTGTCGGGCAGGTGGGGTGCCAGGATCCTGGCTATGGATGTTGTGCTGTGGGGCGGCAGGATGGCAGGTACGAGGTTTGTGTCGGACAGGTGGGGTGCCAGGATCCTGGCTATGGATGTTGTGCTGTGGGGCGGCAGAATGGCAGGTACGAGTTTTGTGTCGGGCAGGTGGGGTGCCAGGATCCTGGCTATGGATGTTGTGCTGTGGGGCGGCAGGATGGCAGGTACGAGTTTTGTGTCGGGCAGGTGGGGTGCCAGGATCCTGGCTATGGATGTTGTGCTGTGGGGCGGAAGGATGGCAGGTACGAGTTTTGTGTCGGGCAGGTGGGTGCCAGGATCCTGGCTATGGATGTTGTGCTGTGGGGAGGCAGGATGGCAGGTACGAGTTTTGTGTCGGGCAGGTGGGGCGCCAGGATCCTGGCTATGGATGTTGTGCTGTGGGGCGGCAGGATGGTAGGTACGAGTTTTGTGTCGGGCAGGTGGGGCGCCAGGATCCTGGCTATGGATGTTGTGCTGTGGGGCGCCAGGATCCTGGCTATGGATGTTGTGCTGTGGGGCGGCAGGATGGTAGGTACGAGTTTTGTGTCGGGCAGGTTTGGCGCCAGGATCCTGGCTATGGATGTTGTGCCGTGGGGCGGCAGGATGGCAGGTACGAGTTTTGTGTCGGGCAGGTGGGGCGCCAGGATCCTGGCTATGGATGTTGTGCTGTGGGGCGGCAGGATGGTAGGTACGAGTTTTGTGTCGGGCAGGTTTGGCGCCAGGATCCTGGCTATGGATGTTGTGCCGTGGGGCGGCAGGATGGCAGGTAGGTACGAGTTTTGTGTCGGGCAGGTGGGGCGCCAGGATCCTGGCTATGGATGTTGTGCCGTGGGGCGGCAGGATGGCAGGTAGGTACGAGTTTTGTGTCGGGCAGGTTTGGCGCCAGGATCCTGGCTATGGATGTTGTGCTGTGGGGCGGCAGGATGGCAGGTAGGTACGAGTTTTGTGTCGGGCAGGTGGGGCGCCGGGATCCTGGCTATGGATGTTGTGCTGTGGGGCGGCAGGATGGCAGGTAGGTACGAGTTTTGTGTCGGGCAGGTGGGGCGCCGGGATCCTGGCTATGGATGTTGTGCTGTGGGGCGGCAGGATGGTAGGTAGGTACGAGTTTTGTGTCGGGCAGGTGGGGCGCCGGGATCCTGGCTATGGATGTTGTGCTGTGGGGCGGCAGGATGGTAGGTAGGTACGAGTTTTGTGTCGGGCAGGTGGGGCGCCGGGATCCTGGCTATGGATGTTGTGCTGTGGGGCGGCAGGATGGTAGGTAGGTACGAGTTTTGTGTCGGGCAGGTGGGGCGCCGGGATCCTGGCTATGGATGTTGTGCTGTGGGGCGGCAGGATGGTAGGTAGGTACGAGTTTTGTGTCGGGCAGGTGGGGCGCCAGGATCCTGGCTATGGATGTTGTGCTGTGGGGCGGCAGGATGGTAGGTAGGTACGAGTTTTGTGTCGGGCAGGTGGGGCGCCAGGATCCTGGCTATGGATGTTGTGCTGTGGGGCGGCAGGATGGTAGGTAGGTACGAGTTTTGTGTCGGGCAGGTGGGGCGCCAGGATCCTGGCTATGGATGTTGTGCTGTGGGGCGGCAGGATGGTAGGTACGAGTTTTGTGTCGGGCAGGTGGGGCGCCAGGATCCTGGCTATGGATGTTGTGCTGTGGGGCGGCAGGATGGCAGGTACGAGTTTTGTGTCGGGCAGGTGGGGCGCCAGGATCCTGGCTATGGATGTTGTGCTGTGGGGTGCCGGGATCCTGGCTATGGATGTTGTGCTGTGGGGCGCCAGGATCCTGGGTATGGATGTTGTGCTGTGGGGCGGCAGGATGGTAGGTACGAGTTTTGTGTCGGGCAGGTGGGGCGCCAGGATCCTGGCTATGGATGTTGTGCTGTGGGGCGGCAGGATGGTAGGTACGAGTTTTGTGTCGGGCAGGTGGGGCGCCAGGATCCTGGCTATGGATGTTGTGCTGTGGGGCGGCAGGATGGCAGGTACAAGTTTTGTGTCGGGCAGGTGGGGCGCCAGGATCCTGGCTATGGATGTTGTGCTGTGGGGCGCCAGGATCCTGGCTATGGATGTTGTGCTGTGGGGCGGCAGGATGGTAGGTACGAGTTTTGTGTCGGGCAGGTGGGGCGCCAGGATCCTGGCTATGGATGTTGTGCTGTGGGGCGGCAGGATGGTAGGTACGAGTTTTGTGTCGGGCAGGTGGGGCGCCAGGATCCTGGCTATGGATGTTGTGCTGTGGGGCGGCAGGATGGCAGGTACGAGTTTTGTGTCGGGCAGGTGGGGCGCCAGGATCCTGGCTATGGATGTTGTGCTGTGGGGCGGCAGGATGGCAGGTACGAGTTTTGCGCCGGGCAGGTGGGTGCCAGGATCCTGGCTATGGAGGGTGTGCTGTGGGGCGGCAGGATGGTAGGTACGAGTTTTGTGTCGGGCAGGTGGGGCGCCAGGATCCTGGCTATGGATGTTGTGCTGTGGGGCGGCAGGATGGTAGGTACGAGTTTTGTGTCGGGCAGGTGGGGCGCCAGGATCCTGGCTATGGATGTTGTGCTGTGGGGCGGCAGGATGGCAGGTACGAGTTTTGCGTCGGGCAGGTGGGGCGCCAGGATCCTGGCTATGGATGGTGTGCTGTGGGGCGGCAGGATGGCAGGTACGAGGTTTGCGTCGGACAGGTGGGGTGCCAGGATCCTGGCTATGGATGTTGTGCTGTGGGGCGGCAGGATGGCAGGTACGAGTTTTGTGTCGGGCAGGTGGGGTGCCAGGATCCTGGCTATGGATGTTGTGCTGTGGGGCGGCAGGATGGCAGGTACGAGTTTCGCGTCGGGCAGGTGGGGCGCCAGGATCCTGGCTATGGATGTTGTGCTGTGGGGCGGCAGGATGGCAGGTACGAGTTTTGCGCCAGGCAGGTGGGGCGCCAGGATCCTGGCTATGGATGTTGTGCTGTGGGGCGGCAGGATGGCAGGTACGAGTTTCGCGCCGGGCAGGTGGGGCGCCATGATCCTGGCTATGGATGTTGTGCTGTGGAGCGGCAGGATGGCAGGTACGAGTTTTGCGCCGGGCAGGTGGGGCGCCAGGATCCTGGCTCTGGATGTTGTGCTGTGGAGCGGCAGGATGGCAGGTACGAGTTTTGCGCCGGGCAGGTGGGGCGCCAGGATCCTGGCTCTGGATGTTGTGCTGTGGGGCGGCAATAATGGCAGGTACGAGTTTTGTGTCGGGCAGGTGGGGTGCCAGGATCCTGGCTATGGATGTTGTGCTGTGGGGCGGCAGGATGGTAGGTACGAGTTTTGTGTCGGGCAGGTGGGGCGCCAGGATCCTGGCTATGGATGTTGTGCTGTGGGGCGGCAGGATGGCAGGTACGAGTTTTGCGCCGGGCAGGTGGGGCGCCAGGATCCTGGCTATGGATGTTGTGCTGTGGGGCGGCAGGATGGCAGGTACGAGTTTCGCGCCGGGCAGGTGGGGCGCCATGATCCTGGCTATGGATGTTGTGCTGTGGAGCGGCAGGATGGCAGGTACGAGTTTTGCGCCGGGCAGGTGGGGTGCCAGGATCCTGGCTCTGGATGTTGTGCTGTGGGGCGGCAATAATGGCAGGTACGAGTTTTGTGTCGGGCAGGTGGGGTGCCAGGATCCTGGCTATGGATGTTGTGCTGTGGGGCGGCAGGATGACAGGTACGAGTTTTGCGTCGGGCAGGTGGGGCGCCAGGATCCTGGCTATGGATGTTGTGCTGTGGGGCGGCAGGATGGCAGGTACGAGTTTCGCGCCGGGCAGGTGGGGCGCCAGGATCCTGGCTATGGATGTTGTGCTGTGGGGCGGCAGGAGGGCAGGTACGAGGTTTGTGTCGGGCAGGTGGGGCGCCAGGATCCTGGCTATGGATGTTGTGCTGTTGGGAGGCAGGATGGCAGGTACGAGTTTCGCGTCGGGCAGGTGGGGCGCCGGGATCCTGGCTATGGATGTTGTGCTGTGGGGCGGCAGGATGGCAGGTACGAGTTTCGCGCCGGGCAGGTGGGGTGCCGGGATCCTGGCTATGGATGTTGTGCTGTGGGGCGGCAGGATGGCAGGTACGAGTTTTGCGCCGGGCAGGTGGGGTGCCGGGATCCTGGCTATGGATGTTGTGCTGTGGGGCGGCAGGATGACAGGTACGAGTTTTGTGTCGGGCAGGTGGGGTGCGGCGGCAGGATGGTAGGTACGAGTTTTGCGTCGGGCAGTTGGGGTGCCAGGATCCTGGCTATGGATGTTGTGCTGTGGGGTGCCGGGATCCTGGCTATGGATGTTGTGCTGTGGGGCGGCAGGATGGTAGGTACGAGTTTTGTGTCGGGCAGGTGGGGTGCCAGGATCCTGGCTATGGATGTTGTGCTGTGGGGTGGCAGGATGGCAGGTACGAGTTTTGCGTCGGGCAGGTGGGGCGCCATGATCCTGGCTATGGATGTTGTGCTGTGGGGCGTGGGGCGGCAGGATGCTGTCATGGGATTTCATCCCATTCTGCTCTATGACGTGAGGGCAACAGGTGAGACACCATCACATTTCATAATATCCCTTCATTATAACAAAACAAGCATTGGCTGGAGTATGCCGAGTAGAATGTAGTGCCTTGAAGGTAAAGAGCAAGTAGTGTGATTCATGCTTAAAAGGGCAGTCTAGAGTGCAATGCTTAGAGTAGCAAAGTAGTGCGGAAAACAGCACAAGTGTACTCAAAGCGCTTTAGGCTCCTAGAGGCCTAGATTAGCACTGTATTGAGAAGTAAAGCG
The DNA here is from genome assembly GCF_040938575.1 of Ambystoma mexicanum. Lineage (NCBI taxonomy): Eukaryota > Metazoa > Chordata > Amphibia > Caudata > Ambystomatidae > Ambystoma > Ambystoma mexicanum. The sequence continues at coordinate 1,373,142,154 of NC_090933.1, read as the reverse complement.
TGTTTCTTTCTTAACATTATTATAGCAAAGGGCTTAGCGGCTTCATCATTGCATACATGCCTGCATGCAAACATTTGTGGTGTTAAACGGGCCAGCACATCAACCCCATATGCAGGCGCATGTCTATAATGAACAGGCCTTCAAATCAAATCCACTTCATTTTCCATGTTAGGGAAAAAATAATCAGTCTGCTTAAAATCTGAGACAAAAGAACATTGGCCTTACGCCTTTGCATAAGGGACATGGGGCGTAGCTGCAGCCCTAGTGATACTTTAGCCAGAAGCCGAGGTGCAAAAAGCTGAGGGGAGGTAGACACCGTTTTGTTTTCTTACTTCATACAAATGAGGGGAGAAACCTCCAAGTTATGGAGGTTAGAGTCAGAAGCAGGGACAGCATTTTATGGGAATGGGATTTCCAGGCTAGAGGCCCTATACATATGATGCATGCCCCCCTGTCAGGGCTGGCTGCTGGGGGCTTTATGCTTATACCATGTCATGAAAGCTCTTAGCTGCCCCTTATAATAATTGCTATTGAGATGAAAGGGTCTTTTGACTTGAGTAAATAATGTGCAGCCATCCGGTAGTGCAGTGATGTGTGTGATTTGCTGCTTGGCATTGAAGTTAGCCGTATATATTCAGATGTGTATCACTCGTTTGTGGTGAGATAAAAATGCTGAATGCGCATTTACGGTGCATTCAGCAGTAACAGAAATGTCAAATGGCAAAATACTGTACAAGTGGAGCGGGTGTGGCAGGGCTGTCCCCTGCTCCCTGTTAGAAACCTGAAGGGGTCTCACCACAGTTAGTACCCGGGGATCTGTTGTCCAGGTGATCAGGACGCGGCCATCGCTATTGGATCCAGTTCCTGGGGTTGGACCAATGCGGGAGGATCACCTGGATGAGGGGTCCTCAGGGAGCGGAAGTGGGACACCGAAGGGTGAGATGCGCTACCCCCTTCCCTATAACACCACCTTTTCCCCATCCTACCAGGTAGGGAACTCAACCCCCGCACCCCTTCCTGACACGGACACTTTCTCACGGACAACTCACCGTGAGTGACAAAAAGACTACCCCCCACCCACTTTCTTGACAGTATTTTTCCGGATGTACCTAAATCTACTAGTGAAAACTACAATCCCCATGATACCTCCCCTCTGTTCTTTCTAAAGTCACCGAGACGAGGAGGAGAGAGATTGGGAGGATGAAGATTACCAACAGGGAGCCAGAGACACAGAAAACAGACTCTCCCCTTTCTACAGCAGACTGTCCCATTAATGAGTCAGGCCTCCCTCTTTAATTACACCTGACTCCACTTGTCTCTTCCAGGCAGCATAAAAGGCGGAGCAAGAAAGCGCACTTTGAGCGAGTCAGGGATGCAGGAAGATGCCAGAGAAAGCTGTAGTGAGCTGCAGAAGACCTGGAGGAGGAGAAAACCGTCCAAATTACTGGCCCTACTATTTGAGAGGAGACTGCAGTGTGGAGGAAGGAGCTGTACTTCCAGAAGACAATACCAAGGGAAGATGGGTGTTGCCTGGCTGTACCTACAGCAGATCTCCTCACCTGGGCCAGACAGGCGAACCCAGGTACATGAGGGGCACAAGGTAAGACCCATTGAAACATCCCCCTTGTGGCTCCTACAGCCCCCAAAACATGCAGTGCTGTTTTGGGGAACTGTGAAGTGGGAGCAAAATTATCACAAGTGCATTCTGCGACTGGGAGTCCAAAAACATAGTTTTGAAGATTGTGAACTTTGTAAGAGGAGTCCGAGCCCAACAGAGGGAGACCCTTGTGAACTTTGTGAGAAGGGTCCGAGCCCGGCAGAGGGAGACCCCTGTAAACTTTGTGGGAGGTGTCCAAGCTCAGAAGACGGAGACCTTGTGAAATTTTGTGAAAGAAACTGTCACTGGATATAGAGTGGCCTTACGCTACGTAAGTGCTCATTCGAATGTCTCTGGCTGTTGCCCCTCTCACGAACCAGGAGAAACAACAGCACCAAGAGGTGTTAGGGGAGGCCAGCGCGAGGTGTCAAGGTGGTCATGTGAGGGTCAAACCAAACCCCTTATACAGTCGAAGGTCTTTGACAAGTTGTGGAGGCAAACGTGAATCCGACTGAGGGATACCAGCGAATTGGGATTTTATTTACTTATTTTATTTATTTATTTGGATTTGTATAGCGCACATCTGCCCGGGGGGCAAAGTGGCGCTGAAAGCAGTCTTACTTTTTAACATAGCATACATTGTGTATAGATAGAGACAGTACAGAGCATACTTACATACAGTTGTGCTTATTTACATACAGTTGTGACATAAAGTAGGATAGTGTGGCGTGGAGGGGGTTAGTTGAACAACGTGGTTTTGAGTAGTCTGCGGAAAGCATGGTATGATTTTCCGTTCCTTAGTGCGGTGGAGAGTGCGTTCCAGTTTTTGGGTGCTAGGTGTTGACAGCTGGACCCTCTGGCTTTACTTCTTTTGAATGTGGGTACATAGGTCTGGTTAGTCAGGTGTGACCTAGTGGGTCTGGTGGATGTATTAAGGGTGATTCTTTCCGAAAGATACGGCGGAGCGTTGGCGGAGAGGCATCTGTGGGTGATGGCCATGGATTTGAATAAGATACGTTATTTTATTGGCAACCAGTGGGCTTCTTTTCTGGCTTGGGAGATGTGCTCCCTTTTTGGGATGCTCAGGGCTGATCTCAGAGCATTCTTTTGTGTGACTTGCATTTTTTTTTAGGTTTTTGCAGACGTGCCCAAGAAGAGGGCATTGCAGTAGTCCAATTTGGTGCCTACTGTGGCTCTGGCTATGGCCAGGCAGTTTTTAGTGGATAGGAAGGGTTTAACGGCATTAATTACCTTAGTGGTAAGCTCAGCAGAGGAGGCTATGGCATTCACCTGCTGTGTCATGGAGAGAATGGAGTCAAGGTATACTCCATTTTTACTGCAGTGGAGACTGTGATGGTGGAGTTATCGATGTTAAAGTATTTGTAATGCAGCGGGAGATTGTTTAGTGTTTCTTTGGTGCCAACTAGTAGGATCTCTGTTTTGTCCCCATTTAGGCAGAGGCTGTTGGCTGGCATCCAGGTTTGGATGGCTGTATAGATCTTGGTTAATGCCGCTGCGTCTTGTTCATAGACCCCTGTGAGAGGGAGCAGGACTTGCGTGTTATCGGCATAGTTGGTGTATGCTATGTGACGACGGTCCAAGTCATTGAACAGTGGGAGGGTGAAGATGTTGTATAGGGTGGGGGTAGTGCAAGACCCTTGTGGGACGCCACAGTGGATAGTGGTGGGGGTAGCGCTCGCAGAGTCTGAAAAGACTTTCATAAGTCGATTCTCGAGGAAAGATTTGACCCAAGAGATGGCTTTGGGCGAGAAGTGGGCTTCATTTTTGAGTTGCGTGCCTAGAATGTCATGGTTGACCAGGTCAAAGGCCGTGGATAGGTCCAGCAGGAGAAAGAGTGCTGGTTTCCCTTTGTCCATGATGTCATTGAGTTGGATTTTGCGATCTAGTAAGGCCTATTCGGTCCCATGTCCCGGGCGGAAACCCGATTGCCTTTTTCCTAAAATGCGGTGTTCTTCCATGTATTGCTGGATTTGTGTGTAGGCCACTTTATCCAGGATCTTGAGCAGGAAGGGAACGGTCATGATAGGTCTATAGTTGTTGGCGTTTTCAGGATCTAGGGTGGGTTTTTTGAGAAGAGGGTGCACCACAGCTTCTTTTAGGCTGGTTGGGACTGAGTTGGAGTTAAAGGATGCACTCATGAAGGTTTTAAGAAACGGTGCTAGTGTTTCTACGCAGTCTTTAACTAGTTTAGCGGGGCAGGCGTCGCCTTTACAATTGGAAGGTTTGATTCTGTTAACAATATCAACTACCTCTATTTCAGAGACTTCTCTAAATTAGAGTGGTGTAATGTGATTAGTCTTTTTGTTCTCAGTCACTGTTTCAGTGTGGGATACTGATAAGATGTGCTGAGTGAGATGTTTGTGGTGGACTAGGATTTTTGCTTGGAGGAGTTCAATTTTATTTAGGAGGGCGGACTGTATGGTGTTACATGGGGATGAACCCTAACACACCCCAGAACATTGCGATGAATGAACTGTGCAAGGCACAACTGGGGGCTTTAGAGAAAACCTGACTGGGGCTTTAGAGAGAGCCTGATTGGGGGCGTAAGGGAAAGCCTGATTGGGGGCTGAGACCAGGACGTAGGTAAAGGGAAGAACCTAAGGGGTCCAGAATGACTTTTTGTTGAAATGTGAACTGAGGAAAGTGTGAAACCGACTGAGGGAAGTGGGACACTGGCGTTTGCGTCTGGCTGAGGGGAACACTGTGTGAACTGTCATATTGTAAAGCACTCACTTGCCATAGAATAACAGAGTGACCCAGCGAGACGTGATCGCCCTTCGGAAGCCTCGGTTTAAATTGGCAAGTGCTTTGAGACGCTAACGCTGAAAGAAGGATCGGAGCCGGACTGAGGGGGATCCTAGGGTGAAGAGTAATCACCCGACGTAAAGGTTACCAGAATGAACTGTTTGTTTTGTTGGGAGAACTTGGGGGTCGTAATTAAGACAGTGCGCTAGTTGATACCACAGAAATAAAGGGGTTTGGCCTGCTGCAATGATACACTTCCACTGGCGTCCCCTAGTACACACCAGTACAGGTAAACATGAGAATGATGATGTAAGTATAGGTTCAGTGCACAGATCCCCAAAGTTCTTGTTAAAAGTCCATAATACAAATTAATCTGGCTTCAAATCCCAATTTATTGGTTACTAGACAGCCGACACCTGTTTTGACCTTTCAGGTCGTTTTCAAGGCTGTACGTTAATCAGAAAATAATGCAATCAAGTATAAGATACAGGATCATGAACAAACATGAATGGACATCCCAATTATAATAAAACCATGGAAAAGAGAAAAAATAACATGCCAGTATTGAGTGCATGGTTGAAGCCAATAGAAAGAAAAAAGGAAAAACAGCAGAAATCAAAACATAAAACAAAAGGATAATCAGAGTTGGTATGGACTGCTTGGGCACCATTGCTCTGAAGAATCCAGTTAGGCACTATTGATACTAATGGGCATGTGGGAAGTTGCTACATACCGTAATTCCAAATATATGATGAACAGATTGATAATTGTCGCAGTCAAATTGTTGCCTGCAATGGTAATGAAATAGCCTTTACTAGTGAATACATTGCTAGTGAAAATGGTTTTAAAGGTTGGTTTAAAGATACACAATAGCAGTGTAAATAAAAGAGTTAGACTGACTCACCCTCCAATGGGTATGTGTCTTTAGGAATGGATGGTTATCTAAAAAGTAGAATGTTATATCCCAAATTTGAGTGCTGCTATATATTGTAAGTTCCTTCAAAGGACATATTATTCTGAAAATATACTGTACCTGAAGCTGGCTAGCTCATGTTAATTCAGGGGTCAAATCCCCATGTTTGTTTAACAGCAAGTAATCTACACTGGCGCCGTGCGGCACATCGAGTGTAAATCGTGGAGAAATGTGTAATGTGCCTGCGCGTTATGTCACGTGCACGTTTTTGCGGGTGACGTCAGTCGCGCACGGCCCGTAATTTACGTCAGTGCACGTCATGACATGCAACCCGTTAGTGGTTAGATGTAAACAAGGGATAAATATGTAGATTGAATCACAGCTTCTCAGATGCATGCTCAGAAGCACTCATGAAGTTGAATAAAATAGCATCTATTTGGCGGTATAATGCGTGAGAGGCTCATGCTGCATGAGCAGTCACAACAATATATGTTTACATCCAATTGAATAGCAGATGGGCATTGCTATACTATTCGTGTGTCATTAGACACTTGTTGCATATTGCTAATGTATGGTGCCATTATAGATTTAGACATGCAGATTCCCACAGCTCATTGTAGTTAATGAGAAATCTTCTCGTGGCCATAAATGTTTGTGAAACAAAATATAAAGCAAGGAATGCAGGGGCTGCTAAGGTAAGTATTAGGCATCTGTAAATAACACCAAATTCCTTATGTTCAAGTATTAAGCAGAGACATTGTATGGTCCTCCCTGCACCTTAACCACAATGATGCAGCCACCTCTCTCCTCTAAGAAATCCGGACTGCCTTGACTTTGCCACCTCCAGAACTATGGGTTAGTTCCCTCCTTATGGACTCACTTCTACTGCCTTTGACTATCACTGTTCTTTCTGCTTGTTGCTCCCATGTTGTCATCTTGCTGCGCAGTGCTTCCTAAACCCTTTGCCAACATCCGATTCCAAGATTGAAAAAGTCAAATCTTGCTGTTTTTGCTTTGTGCTAAAAATTCAAATCTTGGTGTTTTTGCTTTGCTCTTAAAAGTCATATCTTGCTGCCCAGTGCGAAATTCTCTGTATTTTGCTTGTATACTGTTTCTTCTCTGTTACCTGCCAGCCCAGTGACCTCACCACTCTCTCTGTCCCACACCTACCTGCCTTAGACCCCCCAGTATCTCCATCCTCTCCTCACTTCCACCCCAATGGCGCTTTCTGTTTCTCCGATCTTTTCTAACTGCCTCTCCATTGACTATCCTTCCCTTCTCACTAAGTCTGATAGGAAGAAGTTCAAAAAGGATATCTTGGCCTCTAATCCTGGTCTTCCTATCGCCGACACCTACTCCAATGCTTCCTCCAGACAGACCCTCACCGACATACTCTTTGTCATTCCTTCGCCAGTTCTATGGTAATACTTGGAGCTAAAATTTGCCGCTGGTGCGTAGTGCATTCTGGTGCGCCCAGAGCCATAATGGACATTCGCTCCATGCCTCTGTGAAAGCTGCACTTGCTGTGAACTGTCGACATATTTTCAGCATCTTTCGCACTATTTCACTGGAAAACATGCTTGAAAACATCTTTTTAATGTTATTTGTTGCTTATGTTGGTTTGCACTGCTCATCCAAGGACACTGGAATTTATTTGCACGGTTCAAAGTGACTTTACACTGCTGAAAAGTGACTTTATTTATTGGTCATTTGTTAGGCGCTTATACAATTATCAACAACTGTTTCAAAGCGCCCGTTTTTGCAGGACAAAATGAACTTTGCACTCACTTTGCACTGCAAAAATACATGTTGCACAGCTCCATGAATCAGGGTTTGTGTGTGAAAAGGTTGGGATACGCAGGTGCTGATAAGGTTGCCATGGACATTTTCAAAGCTGAGGATGAGTTAGAGAGTTGTTTTTGCTGCTTTCTTCAGAAAGGGAAGAGTTCTGCTCCTTGAGGTTATGATATGATATGATATGATATGATATGGCATTTATAACGCGCCTATACACAAGTGTTTCAAGGCGCGACGAGCTAAGGGGGGGGACAAAGGGAGGACAGATAACAATCTTACTAGGCCAGGTGTCATTCAGATCGCACAAGTGCATGGGAAGGGGGGGAAAGGGAAAAGTGCGAGGAGGAAGGGAGATGGGAAAGTGCAGTATATGGGATAGTAGAATAAATAAGATAGTAAACGGCCAGATGGTGGTAAGTGCAAGGTAAGTGCAGACATAAGTGCTGGAACAGGGACTGTAGGGATACAGAAAACAGTCCCCAGGTGCAAGGGTTGCCAGGGAGGCAGTGCAGGTGTGCAACTGGTGGGGCCTTGTCCCGAGATCAGAAGGGTGGCCAGGTAACCAGTGCAGTATCAGCCAAGAATTCAGCAGGGGAGAGGGGGAGAGAAAGCAGAAGCAAAGAGGAAGGTTTTGAGGTGCTTCCGGAACAGGAGATGGTTCTCCTCAAGTTTAAGGGAGGCAGGAAGGCTGTTCCAGAGGGAGGCCCCTGCTGAAGAGAGAGATCTACCACCAACTCGTTGCTTGGAGAAACGGCTGACCCTGAGGGAGTTGGAGGCAGATGAGCGAAGAGCTCGAGAAGGAAGATATTTAGGAAGAGAGAGTTGAAGGTATTGCGGCTCCGGAAGGCCTTGTGGACAATGCAGAGGGTTTTGAACTGGGTCACTTCGGCCGGGGGCACATGGGGACTGGGAACTCATGCCAGAAGATTCTAGAAAATGCCACCCTGCCTTTGCAGAGGGCTTAAAAAGCGTGGCACTGAAGGGGTCAGGCAGAAAGTTTCTTCCTGGAGGCGGGACGCCTCACTCTGGGCCTGTTGGCTGCTGGTCTCTTACCTGGCTGTTTTTCAAGGCTTTTCAGCGGATTCTGACGAGATGAGGGAATTCCTTAAAGATGCGCCAACTGTGATGTATTTTCTTTAGACCTCTTTGCTTCATTTATTCTGTTTTGCCTTTATTTGTTTATCTATGCTTTTTGATTAATAAAAAGCTGTATAAAAGCCCATTTATCATTTAGCTATGAGTGCATATTTGTGAGTCATTGCCTCTCTGCGTTCAGGGTTTTTCATGCAGTGTATTGGTGAGAGAAATAAGATTTGTCTATGTGCTCTTTGAAAAGCACAACTGGGCCATGCTGGAGCTCATTTGCGGCATATTCATCAGCCCAAATATGGAAGTCTCCGAGAAGACTTGTTAGCATAGAGAGAAAACTTGCTGGGATTAATGAAAGAGTCTTAGCAGGCAAGAGGCCACTCAATATTTAGCCTTTTCCATGGATTTAGAATGTGTATAGAGGTTCCTTCACTGGACGGTGGCCCTCTTCGCACCTCCTCCACCACATGGCTTGAAAATCATCCAGAACCTTGGTGGTGTAGCTGCAATGGATCAAGTGCCTGCAGTGGCCTTCTTTGTTACAACCGAGCACTCGGCTCCTTCAAGATGGTGGACGCGACATCCATAATTGCTGAACGGGCTCGCTTCAGCCCTAGGAGCTGCCTGTATTGCATTTGATTGGCTGATGGCTGATTTTATAATCCAGCTTGCGGGGAGCCGGCCGGCAAAGCCGGCTCCCTTTGAAGGACCCCGGAAAGGATATCAAGGCCTGGTAGGATCATTTCTGTATTGTCTTTTCTTCATCCCTGTCCCCCTGCTTGTCTTGATGCGCCTTGACACACATTTATGCTGAATAGGTGCGTTACAAATAACCAATAAATAATTAAAATAAAGAAATTACCGAAAACCAAAACAAAATACAATAACTGATTAGAATAAGGAAATAGAACATTTCATGGATTGTATTAGATTCAAATTGCCTGGTCATAGATAGTGGGGGTGGCATTTGCTGCAATGCTTTATTGGAGCCCAACACATTTTGTCCCTCATTACAAGTTTGGTGGTATTCCTGCAGTAAATCCCCCGGAATACTGCCAAACGTAATGACCTTTACCGCCACCTGGCCCGGCGGATTTAGCACCAGATTACAAGTGGTGGTGGAGGAGATAGTCCTCATTTCTTGGAGTCCATTGGACTCATGGGGATTTTGGCAGACTTACCCCCAGCAGCAGAAAGGTGGAAGATTTACCTCCAGCGTGATGCTAGAGGTAAGTCCTCTACTCCGAGGCCAAACTCAGAATATGGCAGAGTGATTCCGTTACCACCAATTCGTTACCATCCTCCGTACTCCGAATGAGGGCCATTGTGTTGAAGCATGCGTGCAGGATAGGTACATTTTTTTACGGTGAGTGAGTCTGATGCAGTTGTGCGAGATGTGTTTGTGTGTAGACTTATGTGTACTATGTGTATAATGCGTTCGCATCTGTATGACAAGATGAGTGCATGAAGTAGCAGGGCATATGCCGTATGAGATACGTGTGGCGTGTAGAATAGGCTTTGTTTGTGTGTTGAGTATCTATTACCCATCATCTATGGGTCGACCAGCTTTTCCTTTGCACTGATTAACCGTCTACCTCTGCAACATCTAATAATTTTGAACTAAACACTAAACACAGTATGAGCAGACATCCAATGCCTCATTATCATGTTTCAATAATGGCCCCAACTCTTGTTGCAACATCTGTGTTTCCTGCTGAATTTCTAATCGAACAAAAGAAGCACAAGTGTCAGTGGTTGGCCAAGGGGAAGGTGAGTGGGAGGGTCCATTTTTGATTACCATGGATTCTTGTTGGTGACAGAGAAGCCGCAGTGAGACACACAGTGGAGGTAATGTAAGGTTGTTCAGACACCTTTTGATTTACAGCACACAAAACATCCTCAGGAGTGCCTATAGTAGCAGTGTGATGTGCTTCTCTAACACGTGCAGACTCTTTGTTATATTTGTCACTTTCCTAATCAGCTCCGCTACCTTTTCGAGTCTCTTGCACCTGTGTGGCACTAACTCAGGCCATCCCTTCAAAAACTCAACATATACCTCTACTGTTCTTCTCCCTGTAGCTGGCCACTGTCTTGCACTTGTATGAACTGTAAAATGCACATCTGCCCCTGGAGGGGCCACCAATTCCATGCATCTAGCGTTTCCCCTCAACAATCTTCTTCCTTCCAAACTATATCCTGCCCCTTCTTCTTGCCCACACACTCTATTCCCTACCAGCACTATCTGTCTAGACTGTGGGGGCTGCTATGGACAGCTAATGCTAAGCCAGAAATTGGGGGTCATCCCCAGGCAGAAACAAGATATCCAGAGGCACCATTTGGAGGCTTAACTTCTCATACCTCATGAGGAATCTCCTATTCCCAGTTTCACCCTGCACACAGACCAGGCAGTAATCAGATTGGCAGAGCCCACAATCCTTTACACTGACCTTGCGCAATGAAAGAGCACTCCAGTACCAACCTCTGTACTTCCAGAAATGTCTCCATGGCCATAGGTAATCTGGAACTCCGTAATCATTTTTTCAGCAGTCTTGGCCAGCTGCCGTGTAAACCGTTTTCCTTGACGGAGAGTAGTTGCGAGTTCAAATTCTTGCCTGCTTCAAGCACACCGCTCATGAATCGATGAGGGCTTCTCGAGTCAATTGGCTGAGAGTTCCATTACCATCCAACTCCCCAACGTGTGCCTCACCGCTTAAAAGCTTTGCCCCAGATATGAGCCTGTTGGCCTTTTCAAGTCGATTGATTGATTGATTGATATTTTATTTCTATCACGCTCGTACACAAGTGTTTCAGAGCACGACAAAGCAAGGAGGGGAACAGGGGAGAACAAAACAGTGATCTTACTAGTCCCAGTGACATTGAGAACGTGCAAGTGCATGGGAGGGGGGAGGAGAAAAGTGCAAGTAAGGGGGGAGAAGTGGAAAGTGCGAAGCAGAGGGGAAACAGATAAATAACAATAAATAAATAATAAAGGCAACAAACAGTGGTAATGCAGGCAGCAATTTGTAAGTGCTAGGTTTAAGGCAGCAGACAGGGTAGGTCTGATAAGTGCAGGAAGATAAAGGGGGGGCTGTATGGGTACAGATACAGACCCCAGTGCAAGGGGTGGCCCGGAGGCAGTGCGAGAGGGTGGCAGGATGAGCAGGTGCCTGGGCCCGAAGGACAGAGGGTGGCCAGGTGCACGGTGCCAAGAGAGAACAGATCAGCAGGGGAGAGGGGGAGAGAAGGCAGAAGAAAAGAGGAAGGTCTTGAGGTGCTTCCGGAACCGGAGATGGTTCTCCTCAAGTTTTAGAGTGGCAGAGAGGCTGTTCCATAGGGAGGCCCCAGCCAAAGACAGAGATCTACCCCCAGCTCATTTCTTAGAAAAACGACTGACCCTGAGGTAGTTGGAGGTAGAGGAGCGAAGAGCTCGAGAGGGAGGTATTTGCGGAGGGATAGCTGAAGGTATTTTGGACCCACGCTCCAGAAAGCCTTGTGGACAATGCAGAGGGTTTTGAATTTAATCCTTGCATCCACTGGGAGCCAGAAGAGAGATCTACCCCCACTCTCTGCCTGGAGAAGCAGCGTCTGACCCTCAGAGAGTTGGAGGCGGCTGAGTGAAGGGCTCAGGAAGCAAGGTATTTTGGAAGAGAATTGGATGTAGTGCGGGCCCAGGCCCCAGAAAGCCTTGTGGATGATGTAGAAGGCCTTGAAATTGATCTTCGCAGCCACCGGGAGCCAGTGAAGAGATTTCAGAGCTGGAGAGATATGATTCGAGGGCTTGAGGCCAAGGACAAGTCTCGCAGTCCTGTTCTGGATTAGTTGCAGAGGGCGGAGAGTAGAGGCAGGTAGATTTAGAAAGAGGCTGTTACAATAGTCCAAGCTAGAGAGAACCAGAGCTTGGGATACCATGAGCTTCTGGGGAAGGAGAGGAAAGGCAGAGTACCTCTGAGGAGGTGCAGTCGGAAATTTGACTTTTTAGAGACCTCAGAGATGTGGGCGGAGAAGGAAAGGGTGGAGTCTGCCCGGCCATCTAAATTTGACCTTTTGTAAATACTCCACTTGCAAGAGTAGTGTTAGCCCCATTTCATAGGTCATAAAAAACTTCCCTTTTCTGTCATCCCCCAAATAGCTCCTCCCTCTGTTGTTCTAAGTGGATTCCAGCCTCCCTTGTGCAGCTTGGGTAATGAGTAGTAACCTGGAAAGAGGACAGGGCTAGAGTAAATAACACTGTAGCTACCACTGCATTCAACAGCAAATATCTGTATCAAGTCTTATCCAATGTCAACACTGTACTGCACCACACCTTCTGGCTATACACCTGCGTGTATTTGATAAAGTCCTCTGTAGCCATCTCTGGAGAAATGTTGAAGCATGGTACACATTCTATTTTCTAGGTTCCCTGAAAAGTGGCACTGTGAATCCATCGAACCAGCGCATACTGTCACCATCTGGGTACCATTTGCCGAATCTAAGATAGTCAGTGGATAACACTCTAAATGTATTGGCCGTTCCCTGCTTCTCCACGAAATGGCACTGAGATCCTCCAATTCACAATACCCCGGCACCACCACCCGACGCATAGCAAAGGGTGAGTTCACCATGTCTGATAGCAAACTGACTTTGCCACCAAGTTCCTGCCGGGCTGTCACTGCTGTGGGTTCAGGCCTTTGTTTCTACCAGTAGATGAGTTTGGAAATCATTGTGTTCCAGTAACTTACATCAGAAATATGGGAAGGATTTAACAACTGTGTTTTCGGTGGTATTAGGCATGTTAGCAGTAGTAGCACCACTCTATCTTTAAGGTTAGGTTGGGGTGTTACTCTTCCAGCTCAACATTCAAAGCTTTGAGGTAAGCCTCATCGCTTATCCAATCTGGAAGAGCCCGACATGGCTAAGGGAATTCAGCTGGCCAGGGTGTAAACCCTGACCAGAGGTTCACCTCACACTCCAGCCACCATTCATGTAGCAGGTCCAATCTTGCCATTGTGGTTCCGATGCTGAAGGGGAGGAGGTTCCATAGTATTGGGCAGTAGGCAGAGATGGCTTGTTTTCTGGCAGAGCTGCTTGTCCCTGATTATGAACATGACTTACAGAAGATATTAAAATCTTCAAATACACAAATAATCCGTGGTCTGAATGCTGCAGATTATCAGTAACAGTTTTCATGTGTGGAGATACAGGTGGTTGCATATGTCATCCATAAAGGACCTCATGAGGACTGAGCCCAGTCTTCATGTTTGGGGTACTTCTCATACTGAATAAAACCAAAGGAGGGCCTCTGGCCACTTCTACCCCGCTTCCTAACACTTGCTATTTAAGAGCCCATTTCATCTCTCTATTTCCACTGCTGACTGGGGGTGTAAATGGTGCTGAATCTTTAAGGTTGACAACAATGTGTTAATAAAACTGTTCACAAAATGAGTGCCCTGATCGCTGATAATACACAGCGATATCCCAATCATCTCCACAACCACAAGCAAATACTGCTATTGGTTATACGCAGTAACTGTAGGAGATCTATCTGCAGTCCCACAAATGGCCCATACGGGGGTGACGTACCTCTAGCCTGATAGGTACAGTTTTCCACACATTAATCTGCAAACAAATAATACATCTCTGGCAATACTCCTGTGCCATAGTGGTGAAACCAAGAGAAATTCAACAGCAATGTCATCCCGTCTCTTCCCACATGTGCCTGCCATGATGCACCTTACCAATGTGTGACACTAATATTTTTGGTGCCACTAACCAACCCATCTCACCTCTCCAGAGAGAGTGCTCATGTTACTTGCAGCCCTTTCGGATCCAATCATCCATTTCACTGGGTGGGGCGGGGGTGAGGGGTCTACTCCTGCATATAAGGTAGGTCCTCTGTCCTTGATCATTCTATATGTGGTTTCCTCTAGATCAGATTTAACAGCCAAGATGTATACATCAGACTCTTTGGTGGTGGCTAATTTGGCTGTTCTATCAAGGAAATCATTCCCACAACTAATAGGTTCATCCAGAGACTGGTGTGCTGCGGACTTAACTATTGCAATCCGTTTCGGCAGCACTATTGTATCTAACAGACCCTTTGCATATTGACTGTTTTTATGGCCATTCTGACTGATGTCATGAAGCCTCTCTGCTTCCAGAGTTGTCTAAACCTGTGGGCTATGCCAAACACGTAAAGCATATCTGTGTAAATGTTGAGTGACGTGTGAGCCACCGTGTGGCAGGCCCTAGCAAGGGCCACCAGCTTGGATACCTGTGCCGCGGTCACCACCTTGCTTGGGGCACAGACTACCTGCTCACTTTTTGTCTCTAAAGTAAGGCCCATCCACAAAGTGCTTGAGGATTGGATTGGGCAGTTGCACATCAAAATCACTAGACAATCGGTGACAGACACACAATAATGAGGGGTAGATTCATCTGTCTCTCCCTCTTACATGGTAGGCTACAGGTAGGCTTGGTTCAGGTCATAGCATCAAGTTAAAGTAAAGTGTTGATGAATTAAGTAAAAGTAACTCAAGATACATACATATGCTATGTCTTCATTTTTAACAATAAGGACACCACTGCATGTGGGAAAGCCAGCTCCAGGGATGGCTCTAACACTATATTGTTCCAGAGCTAATACAGCAGCAGCCACTGATCGTAATCAGGGTGCCATCCTAGCTGCAACTGGATCTAACTCCTTCATATAGTAGGGTAAAGGTCCATGAGGGATCCTTGCTTTTGAGTGAGAATGGTAGAGCAATGTCGTTCCTGTCATGACAACACAAAGTAAATCCTTTTTCATAATCAGGTAAGCCTAGAGCTGGCAGGGCTGCCAACTGTGCCTTGATTTTAGTCAAATCCTCCTCTGCCTCTGGTGTCCACTGCGAGGGCTCTACATAATTTAAACAGGTATATTCTTGAAGTAGTTTATCTATCTCTGCATATCCCAAAACCCATTGCCAGCAGTAACCGAGTATCCCAAAAAATGCTCTCATTTAATTGTCTGAAGCTTAGGGATCTTGGAAACAGTCTCTTTCCAGGATGAGGATATCTGCCGATGTCCCAGCATATCATCATAAAATAAATAATTAACTGTAGTTTGTTTTTGGAACCTTTGTGCCCTTTTTCGGTGAAATCTGTCAGCAACACTTAAGTATCTTCTTTGCACACCTCATATGATGGTGGGGCAATCAGTAAATCATCGACATTGTGCACCAGCACCTATTTCCCTGGCAGCTTTATGTCATTGATATAGTTTTCTACATTTTTGGAAAAAAGGGTGGGGGATTCTGTATACCCCTGGTGCAAACTGGTCCAGGTGTACTGGCCCCCTAAATGCAATAATGGAAATAGGTATTGACTATCCTTGTGTATGGGAACTGAGAAAAAAGCTGAACAGTAGTCAAATATGGAAGCTGGACATGGCACCACCAGAAAAAAGGGTATCAACACAGCATTGATGGGCCTTAAATCATGAACAAAATGGTGAACTTCCTTCCCTGGCCTTTTCACTAGAAAAATTGGAGTGCTGTGTATATGGCAAGTAGGAACTTTAATCCCTTGGTCTAAGAGCAATTTGATGACTGGTGTGATACCTGCCTCCACTTTGAGTTTCGAGGTATATTGGGGAGGGCAGCCAGGGCAACTTCTTAAATGGATCTACCTTCATTTGTACTGGCTCAGCTGTATGTATATACAATACTTTGTTGTCATGGGTGACCCACGGAGAGTCAGGTACTGAATCTATCAAAGCCTGCAGCTCACTGGACCACTGTCAGTTGTGAAGAATGATACCTTTCCTCATCAAACTAGGCTTCACAAGTTTCCACAACCTTTTAGGGTGGGATATCCGGTCCCCATGACATCATATTTGGGGTGTGGCCCCCTCAGGATTCTCCCGGAAGTTCTGCCTGGGCCAAATCCCACCCCTGGAAGTGATGTAGGTGTGTTTAACAGGCCCTGGGTGCTTAGCGGGGGTGTCCCACCAGATGTGACATCATAGGGGCTAGCGGGAAGGTCCCTCCAAGGGTTGGGGCCCCTAGGGGAGTTCCCCCGGATGTCCCCACAACGAACCGGAAGTGTGGAGCTGATGTTTGAGCAGCGGCCATCTTTAGGGGGTGGAGCGTGTAGGGTGTATATATATATATATATATATATATATAGAGAGAGAGAGAGAGAGAGAGAGAGAGAGAGAGAGAGAGAGAGAGAGAGAGAGAGAGGTGGATTTGGGTTGTAGGTACAAGCTGATCGGGGGAAACTCTGATTAAACAGCATCAACGCGACCGGCAGGTGCATCAAGGTGTACATAAGATTGAAACTTTGGGCATTGGCCTGTGGTCATTGTGCTAAAAAGGATATCTAGTATAGGATGACTATGGGTCTACACTTAGAATAACACAGGTAAGAATTATCAAACTTTATTAATTTTTTTACAAAAACTTTAAAACATAAAAATAAAAAAATGTTTAAAAAAATTAAAAATTGCTAGATATAAAAATGGAAATATGTATTTTGAAAATTGCACATTTTTTTTTATTAATTCTAATTTTTGGGAAAAAATAGAATATATATATATATATATATATATATATGTCAGAAAAGACTGTTTTCTCTGCAGTCCATGGAAAGCACTCCCCCATTCGCAAAATATTACTCCAGGAAGCCGGTGTTCTGTGTCCAAACAAATGTTCTTTATTGATTAAAATTGCGCAGCGTATGGCTCATAAAAATCCACCAACATTGTGGTCCTCCCAAAATATATGGCCCTTGCATAGCAGAAATGACGCGTTTCGCGGTTTCCTCACCGCTTGTTCACAACAGGTGATCCATGTTACCAGTGCTCTAAAATAGTTCATGTGGCATGGTTTTAGGCAAAGAAAGAGGACTCATTTTGGCGTGTAGTTGTAAATTTTCGGCCATCTTTGCATAGTCAAGTCCCAAACATAGACATCAAAGAGGGACTAATTGGCTATAATTACAACTCTTTAAACAGTCAACCCCTATCTGTTTTGATGGAACCTCTGAAACAATTATAATTAGCGTTGGTTTCCCCCAACATACATAGTAATAGCTCAGTGCCTATACAGTTGTTACTTTGGGGAATGCAATACGTAGAAATATATAAAGACAATATATTGTCGTTCACATTGCTACATGCTTTTTGTTTGTTTCTCAATCGTATCGTCTATGGCCTTTATGTGTTTTTGCAATTAGTATGCCTTTGACTTCATTTATGAAGTAAGGTGCATAGTGCAATTCCATTAAAGTGCAAAGTGCCTTCAAAGTGCCACATTATGATCTGATGTTAGACATTCCTATGTATACATGTTAAAGTGCATAGTGCTTTAAATATTCCTATGTCCATGAATTACAGTGCCTCGTGCTAGTAGCCATAGGCCACAATTATGCTTAGACATATCATTTACATAAGACATTAGTTGTTTCTTTGATTTGGATACTAGTAAAATGCCTGCAATAAAGCTTTTTGTATATACAAAACAATTTTACACCCCAATTTTTAAAACCAGAGGTTTCATAGTTTAGGGACCTGGCAATTCCAGTGAGAAGAATTAGGAGAAATTGCTGAGAATATATATCCACGCTTCTCCTCATCCTAGCCTATCTTCACCATGCACATGTATAAATTCACCAAAATTATTAAATGAAAAAATCACCAAGGTGTACTGCTCTAAAATTTAAAACCCCAACTGGGTTACTAAAAACACCAAAATACCAAGATTAGCACCATGTTTCATTACCCTAACTAAGACCAGGGAAGTTCTGACCAGGTCACACCCTTAGAGAAAATGACCAATAGAAATTTGGAGGTTTAGGAGAAGAGGGAAATAGATCATTTTCTCATTTGTGTAAAAAATGAAATAAAAGTTTAATTTATTTATGACCATGCCACTCTCTATTCATTTCATTTTCAATGAGTATGTCAGCCTAAAAAAGTATGCATCTCTTCATCTATATTATGTCCTTTAGGATACTTGGTCTCAAAGTCTATAATGCAACATGTCTCTTTCTGACGGAGTGTCTTTTCTCTGTCTCCGCCTCTCACATTTTGTTCAATTTTGTGAATGCCAAAGAAGTTGAAATCCTCAAGATTGCAGTGATGATAGTCATAAAAATGTTTGGCCATTGGATAGTTCGGATCTTGATGTAGAATGGCCCTCACATGTTGCTGGATTCTTATTTTGAGTTTACATTTGGTGCTGCCTATGTACCATTTTTGACAGGTACATGAGAGTATATACACCACATATTCAGTCTCACATGTGATTATATCTGCAATCTTGATTGAGTCACCTAAAATCGGGTGTATGTAGTTCGAACAACTCTTGGCATATTTGCAAATGTTACATTTAGTGCATTTATAGAAACCTTGCTTCTGTTTGGTCAACCAGGTCTCTTTTGTAGATTTTGTTTCTTGTGCTAGGAAACTCTGGACCAGTGAGTCTTTAAGCGAGCAATTGCGTCTGAGACTAATTTCTGGATAGGTTTTCAAAATGGGTGCAAGGTCTTTGTCCGCTCGTAAAATCTTCCAATGTCTCTGTAATATGCGTTTGATTTCAGAAGTTTTATTATTATACGTAAGATATATTCAATGAAAAAAAATTGTTAAAGGGACGTTATGGTTAAGTTGCACTAATAAAAACCTATCAAATTCAATGAAGAAACTTTGTTAAAGGGACGTTATGGTTAAGTTGCGCTACTAAAAACCTATGAAATTCAGTGAAAAAACGTTGTTAAAGGGACGTTATGGTAAAGTTGCGCTACTAAAAACCTATGAAATTCAGTGAAAAAACGTTGTCAAAGGAACGTTATGGTTCCAAGTAAAACCGAAAAACCCTTGAAATCCGTCAGTTATGGTAAGCTAAGCAACCATAACTCGCGCCACCACTGTGCACTGCTAAGACTAACACCCAGGACATCAAAGATGACATCACAAGTCTGGCTCACTCTTTTTTCTTTTGCTGACATATCTAGGCCACATGGTTTTCTTCAGTAACAGTCAGAAACTAAACATTTTATTTTATTTGTAGACGTATCCTTCAAGTAGGTTCTTACAGTAATTCTGTTAGAGTCCAGTCACATCATATGAAACATATACATACGGGAAGACACAAGCTTGAAAGACAGCAATCCTTTTTGTGCATAAAGATAATCAATAGACTTATGAGCACTTTCTGATAGTTCTGTTGTTTTTTTTTTTATGGCTGTACTTTCCCTGTGGGTCCAATCACATCAAGTGATACATATACATAGGGTGAATAGCAGCTTTGAAACAGAGCAATCATTTATTTGCATGAAAATAATCAGTTAAGTTATGAATTGTTTCTGCTGCTACTTGTGCTTTTTTGCTAACTTCACTTTCCCTGTATATACCCATATTGGTATGTGTTCTTGTGTCTTTGTGTTTTGTCTATAGTAATGTTTTATTAGCTACGTATTACATATTTCACAGTACACAAAAATCTATTAAGAAAACAATTATCATTTCAATATTCAACATATTAACATTACGAATATTATACCTTCATCTTGTACACTGCACGCCATGTTATGTTTCTGTATCAGTAGCTTAGTATACTAGATAGAACCCCATAATAGAATGCTATTTATATCAATGCATCGTTCAATGCACTAATTAGGGTATGATATTTATTGCAATGATCCTTGACACTTGTTTCGCGGGTTGTGGGTGGGAGGGATAGAGACACACGGGGCAGGGGGTGGTGGGGAGAGACACACGCGGCATGAGTGGGGGGTGGGTGGGAGGGCTAGAGACACACGGGGCATGAGCGGGGGGTGGGTTGGAGTGGAGTGACACACGGGGCATGAGCGGGGGGTGGGTGGAAGGGGAGAGACACACGGGGCATGAGCAGGGGGTGGGTGGGAGGGGAGAGACACACGGGGCATGAGCGGGGGGTGGGTGGGAGGTAGGGGAGAGACACACGGGGCATGAGCAGGGGGTGGGTGGGAGGGGAGAGACACACGGGGCATGAGCGGGTGGTGGGTGGGAGGGGAGAGACACACGGGGCATGAACGGGGGGTGGGTGGGAGGGGAGAGACACACAGGGCGTGAGCGGGGGTGGGTGGGAGGTGAGAGAGTCACGGGGCATGAGCGGGGGGCAGGGGAGAGTCACACAGGGCATGAGCAGGGGGTGGGGGGAGGGGAGAGACAAACAGGGCATGAGCAGGGGGAGGGTGGGAGGGCTAGGGGCATGAGCAGGGGGTGGGTGGGAGGGCTAGGGGCATGAGCGGGGGGTGGGTGGGAGGGCTAGGGGCATGAGCGGGGGGTGGGTGGGAGGGCTAGGGGCATGAGCGGGGGGTGGGTGGGAGGGCTAGAGACACACGGGGCATGAGCGGGGGGTGGGTGTTTCGGGATAGAGACAATCGGGGCAAGAGCGGGGGTGGGTGGGAGGGATAGAGACACACGGGGCATGAGCGGGGGGTGGGTGGGAGGGCTAGGGGCATGAGCGGGGGGTGGGTGGGAGGTCTAGAGACACACGGGGCATGAGTACAGGGTGAGGGGAGAGACACACAGGGCATGAGCAGGGTTGGGGGGGCTAGAGACACACGGGGCATGAGCTGGGGTTGGGTGGGAGGGCTAGAGACACACGGGGCATGAGCGGGGGGTGGGTGGGAGGGCTAGAGACAAACGGGGCATGAGCATGGGGTGGGTGTTAGGGCTAGAGACACACGGGGCATGAGCGGGGGTTGGGTGGGAGGGCTAGAGACACACAGGCATGAGCGGGGGTGGGGGGAGGGATAGAGACACACGGGGCATGAGCAGGGGTGGGGGGAGGGATAGAGACACACGGGGCATGAGCGGGGGTGGGGGGAGGGAGAGAGACACACGGGGCATGAGCGGGGGTGGGGGGAGGGATAGAGACACACGGGGCATGAGCAGGGGTGGGGGGAGGGATAGAGACACACGGGGCATGAGCGGGGGTGGGGGGAGGGAGAGAGACACATGGGGCATGAGCAGGGGTGGGGGGAGAGTGAGAGACACACGGGGCATGAGCGGGGGGTGGGCGGGAGGGATAGAGACACACGGGGCATAAGCGGGGGGTGGGCGGGAGGGATAGAGACACACGGGGCATGAGCGGGGGTGGGGGGAGGGAGAGACACTCACGGGGCATGAGCGAGGGGTGGGCAGGAGGGATAGAGACACACGGGGCATGAGCGGGGGGTGGGGAGGACAAACAAAAACACAGACATGCCGCACGGACATGAGTTCGTATGGCAGATCCCACTCCTTGGCCCTCCGCTGGCCACCGTGTGCGCTGGCGTGAGCAGGGGGCTGGAGGAACAGGGGACACACGAAGCATGAGTGGGGGTGGGGGGGACAGGAAGGACACACAGGGCATGAGCGGGGGTGGGGGGGACAGAAAAGACACACGGGGCATGAGCGGGGGGTGGGGCAGACACGGGCATGAGCGGGGGTGGAAGGAACAAGAGACAGACACGCTCCTGCTGACCTGACAAAGCCTCTCATGCGGCAAAGAAAGATGGAGGGCGTCTCTGAAGCCAGATGCACTGCACACTTTCACCGCATCCAATGAGAGAGCACGTCAGATGTCCGCGGAGATCACGCAAGCTGCTGGCCCAATGACCGTCCTGTCCGCGGAGCGAACAGGGAAGTCCGTCCGCGGACCGAACACACGTATCACTAATTTTTTTTACCTACTTTTTGGTCATTTTAAAAAAAACTACTGGACGGATTTTCACCAAATTTGCAAAAGCACGCTTTCGGGACCAAGCCGCTGCACCTGGTCCAAATTTGGTGAAAATCCGTCCAGCGGTTTGGGCTGTAGACGCGAGCAAAACTGTTTGCCCATTCAGTCTATGGGGAAAAAAAAGTTTTGGGTCCCCCCCTATAACTTTGCCCCCCCTTGACGAATCCTCGCCAAACTTTACAAAAACATTCGGAGTGACCCAAATACTTTTTTTGCAAAGTTTGGTGAGGATTCGTCCAGGGAGAGCGAAGTTATAAGCCACCCAAAAAGTGCTCTTCCTATGGAAACAGCAACTTAACCATAACTACATGACCACTACCGTAGCCATGTAATATATATATGTTAATAATCACAAGATTTGATGTGGTAATAGGCCAGGACCCATAGCCTGGCCCATGGTCTTTGCAAAGGCTATGGGGCCTGGGGCAGCCGTGCAGGTCTCTGGCCTTTTCAAAGAGCTCGGCTGCAGATTTGGCAGACCCATCAGCCAAAGCTATCAGGTCAGCCCCTCACAGACATCCTTGTATATATATAGAACTAAAAAAACAGCGGATGTACCAGGCCACTTGGTGTTACAGCTGTAATTCAACAGGAACAGACCCAGCGGACATACAGCCCTCTGAACCCAGCTGTTGAAGTACATCTCTGAAATTCCAGGGGAAGCCGGAAATGGCATTGGTGTCCACATGGCATGTTCTTGCAGCCCTCAGCAGGATGTGTAGGGGGGGGAGTGCAGGGCTCTGAGCCCCTAGGGGCAGCTCTGATGGATCACTTTGAATTTCCGGGGGATGCTGCCACCCCCCTGCAGCCTCAAGTGGTGGAGGAGCCCTTGGAATTTCCAGGGGATGCGGCCATTCCCCCTGCAGCCCCAAGCGGTAGAGGAGGCCTTGTAAGTTCCGGGAGGATGGCAGCCGGCTGACCATGCATCCCCCAGCCCTCTCCTTCCCCCAAGACCCTTAGATCCAGTCTCAAAGCCCTAGGGCCTTGTCTTGAGCGGCAAAAGCTGGTGATCATCTGGGGTTAATTTCACAGATATCTGCAAAGCCCGCCACTTCTGAGATACCATTATAAATAGGGGGGCTCAACTGTTGTCAGCCCTTTTCCGATGACTGTTAAGGAATTAACCGTCTGCAGACCCAGTGTGTGAAGTCATCCTGCTTGTTACAGCTACCATGGAGCAGGATCAGACAGACTATCCGGTAAGGGGGCCTATAAACTCTGACATGCTGCAGCCTAGGTTAGTTTTATGTAAAATGCTAACTTTTCCTAATTTATCTACAGGACCTCTTCCCAGACCTTTCACTAGGGGCTGTGCTAGATTTTATCCCTGTCACAGGTACTATTTTTTATATTTAATTATTGACGTGCCTCTGTGTTTAAAAATATATACATGTGCAAAGGTACAAAATATGTTTGTTTGTCATGGCCTGGGGTAAAAGCTGGGGGCCGCTATGTTTAAAACAATGGTCAGTGTGGGGTGCTTTAAAGACAGCTGTGTAGTTGCACCGTATTAGCTTTTTAAAAACAATTGCCAGTCTGGCCTGTCTTTTGAAAAAAAAAAATAATAATAATAATGATAATAATGTGGCCCTTTGTGTTGTGCATGCATTGCCATGGGCCCCTGTGGAGGGGTGTGCTGAGGTGCCCCGGTTTTGCAGGTGCCTTTGCCTGTATTTGGGGCTTTGGTTCCCCTTTGCCATGATTATGCGCCAATTGGAAACTGCAGTGTTCCCTGTTTTATCTTGTTGCTGTAGTAGGGTGGCATTGGCAGGAATGTACAATCTCGCACATTCTAAAAGTTTATTTTTTTTACAATTTAAGAGCATTTTAGTCTGTGATGAATTAATTATAATGTGTGTTTCTTTGTTCCATAACACTTAAACCCTCCCCACCCCACGAGTCTCCTCCAAATGGTCCTTAGGTGTAGCGCCTAGACACCCACTTTTAAGAGCTATGCCTGCTTTTCATAAAGAGCAGGCATAGCTCATGGAAGAGGGTGTCTAGGCGCTACACCTAAGGACTATTTGGAGGGGAATGATGGTTTAAGTATTACTTCTCAAACCATCATTACTCTCCAAATGTTCCTTAAGTGTAGCGCCTTGACGCCCCCTTTCAGGAGCTAGGCATCCTAATGAGGTCCTGGGGGCCCAGATCGTTTAAAGCACTGTGGACCAGGCGCCACGGATGCAGCCCGCACCATTGCAAGCTATTTACATTAAGATGAGCGCGGTTTGCAGTGGTCATCCGCCCTGTGCAGCCGCATTAGCATCTACATGGGGAGGATGACCACTGCAAACCGCCGTCATCTCAATGCAAATCCATGTCTGTATTTCTTTTTAAAATGAAAAGCGTGCATCTGTATGAAGAGGCGCACGGTTTGCCTCTGAGGTTGTGCCGCTGGGGGCTGGTGAACAAAGGCCCCGCAACTCGATGCCAGAGCCCCAGGCAAGCGCCTTTCATTAGATAAGATGATCTTTGGGACTCTGGCATCATGCGGCGCTGCGGCTGTTCATTGGGCTGGACTGGCCCTGGAGGGGTGAACAGGGCCGAGCCAACCCTGTTCACCCCTCGAGGGCTCATTTAAAAATGGGCCCCCGCCCTGATCCATGGGTAGGGGCCTGTGTGCCACATGTGCTCCAGTGGCCGGGGAGCTGTGGAAATTCGCAGCTCCCCGGCCATTTAAAAAAAAAATAATAATAAGCCATTCCCGCAAATAAGGGGCTCTGCAGCCGCAAACAGCAGCTGCAGAGCCCCAACTGTACCAAAAAAAAAAAGGAAGTGGGGGACTCATAAACAAATGGCATGGCATGGGACGCTTCCAGAAATTAGCATCTTTAGTTGAAATATGCACATTTCATTAAACTGACTTTGCATAGCCACCCAAATTGCACAGGACGAATGGCATTTGCCTTTCATAAAATCAACACACTCTAAAGCATGCCCACATTTTAACGTTTTCAGAAACTCTATCAGAAGAAAATATCCTCTCTTGGTTTTAACTCCAAGAATGAATACAAATGTTTTCCCTGGATCTTGCAGTACCAAAAAGGGACATTTAACTTTTAGTTGCTTGTTCTTTTTCATCAGGCGTCGGGCTTGCCGGCCAGACACTTCACCAGTGCACTATAGAGCCTGACGCCTGATGTTCGATCCCCGAGGTCGACTTTAACTCATAAATTCAAGGTGGACAGTCAATGTTTCTCATTTACCCTGACATGAGCCCTGGTTTACAGTCTCTATAAAACACACGTGAGGAATACTGCATTCATTTTTTAAAAGACATGCATGCTCTTTTAAGACAATAAAAAAAAAAAGGTTTATAGAAGCTTTAAAGCACCCCCGGGTTACAGGCATTCATTGAAGTATGCACCCTGTTCTTTATAAATCAAAGGGATGATGGCACACTGGTTTAGGCATTTTATTTTACAACAGTAGCAAATTTACTGCTCCTATTAAGCCATTAACTTTCAGAAGACTGTTTTGAAATAACTCTGGAAGGCATTTTCACTATGTTTGATGTTACTGTTTGATAAAGCTAGCACAAGGAAACACCACGATGGGGTACTTTGGGTTTTTAAATAATATTTATTCAACAACCCTGGTCAAAGCTGATAGCCCGAACCCAGAACCATGGGTTGTCTGGGGTCTGCCTGGGGCATAAAATTGTCTCAGGCACCAACGAAAAAAGTATTCCACATTTTCAAAATGGCCATTCATTTCTTTTGTGACACGGTTTGACCTGCACACCAGGGATAAGGTTTTTGATAAAATGTGTGGTATATTGTACATTTGAAAGAATGTTTATTCATCAAGGCTGGTCAAAACTATTAGCCTCACCGCCCAGGTCCCCCGCGAGTTGGTCCCAAGGGCCCACAGTTAATAAGGGCCCCAGGGTGTGTTGTGCGCGCGGGTGTCTGTTACCCCAAGGATTGGGCATTTGCAGTATGGGAGGGCCCAGGCTTAGTTATTTATCTATTTATTTTATGTATTGCTTCCAGCAGATGGCTATTTGTATTTGTATTTGTTTTATTTATAACGCGCAAACCTTCAGGCCCGGAGGCATCAGGGCGCAATTTGTACAAAGTTACAATAATGCATATATACAGACATAAACATTACATTAAAGAGTACTAACAGTGTTTCTATCTACATACATTACAGTCATTATAATGCTGTTGGGTTTAACAATAGATATACCCATAGGGTGGTACAGAAAATAGTAAAGGAGGTCCGCAGGCCAGAATATGTAAGAAAAGGGCGCAGCGCATGTCTTAGTGCTGGTCAAAAAGCCAAGATTTGGTTTTGGCCTTGAATGTACTGAATGAGTCTTCAGCTCTGATTGTAGCGGGGAGGGAGTTCCATAGCTTAGAGGCTAGGACAGGGAAGCTCGAGACCCCCGCTTTTCGAAGTTTAAACCTAGGGATCGAGAGACAGTGAGTCTGGGCAGTTCTTAGCGGTCAGGAGGTCGTGTGGCGAGACAGCCGACTGCAGAGGTAGATAGGGCCCTTATTAGCCAGGCATTTGTGCCTGAGGGCAAGTATTTTTAGTGAGATTCTCTGCTTGACAGGTAACCACTTTAGGTTGGTTCTGGATTCTGAGATGTGATGGTTGCGGAGGATGTTTAGGGCAGCTCGAATGGCGTTCTTCTGGGTTGTTTGGAGTTTTTTCAGGTTCTCTTGGCTAGTACCTAAGTAGAGAGCACTACAGTAATCTATTTTGGCCATAATGAGAGTTCTAGCAAGTGTGACACTGTTAGGGGTGGTAAGGAATGGTCTGCAGGCTGCAATGAGTTTGCACGTGTATGCAGAGACAGATCTGAATGCGTTTATTTGTCAAGGTAGGGATAGGGTGGCGTCAAGGTAAAAACCCAACGTTTTAGTATCTTTCGAGACTCGTATGGTATTACCGTCTATACTAAATGACTGATAGGATGGCTCTAGTTTGCTCAGGCGTTGTGAAGTGCCCAGGATGAGGAGCTCTGTCTTCTCCTCATTTAGGCATAGCTGGTGTTGGGCCATCCATGCTTGGATGACCAGGTAAACGTTGTTAAGGGCCTTGGTGTCAGCTAGATAATCACCTGTGATGGGAATGAGTATCTGGGTGTCATCCGCATAGTTAGTGTAGGAGACACCCTGATAGTCAAGCACATTAAAGAGTGGTTTCGTGAAAATGTTATAGAGTGTAGGTGACACGCAAGATCCCTGAGGTACGCCGCAGTGAATTGGGGAAGGGTCCGTGGCTGCTGAAAGGGCAAAGACCCTCATGGATCTATTGCTCAAAAAGGATTTGATCCAGGCCGCAGCAGAGGACTAGAAGTTGGCAGCAGAGTGGAGGTGCCTGCATAGGATCTGGTGGTTGACCAGATCAAATGCAGCAGAGAGGTCGAGGAGTAGTAGCATAGCTAGTTTACCCTTGTCCTTCAATACATCAATTTGGGTTTTTAGGTCTATTAAGGCAGTTTCCATCCCGTGTCTGGGATGAAATCCGGATTGTCGTAGACCTAGCAGATTGTTAGATTCCAAGTAATCTTAGATCTGAAGGTATGCTGCGCGGTCTAGAATCTTAAGCAAAATGGTACCGTGGTAATAGGTCGGAAGTTAGTAGGTATGCTTGGGTCTAGGGATGGTTTTTTGAGCAGTGGGATCACCCATGCGTCCTTAAGGTTGTCTGGGACAATACCTGTTTTAAAGGAGGAGTTCATGAAGGCCGTAATGAATGGGGCCAAATCATGTGCAGAGTCCTTAATGATGGGAGCTGGGCAAGGGTCACCTTGGCAGTTGGATGGTTTAATTCTCAGGATGATATTTTCTACCTCGGTATCGGTGAGCGGTGAGAAGCAAATGGTTTGGTGTTAGCAGTGTCTAGAGGGAGGGCCCTAGCAGGGGAGAGTGAGCGGTTGTCGAGCTTCAAACTGTCCTGCTTGTCTTTAATTTTAGATTGTAGCATTGAGATTTTATTCAGTAAGGCTGCTTGAATGTTAGCACACCATTTACTATCTTTTGTGCACGTGTCTGGGGGGGAGACTGGGGTTTCTAGCTCTTTTAGGATTCTGAAGAGTTCCTTTGTATTTGAATCAGCTTGCAGAATACGATTGTTAAAAGACTCTTTTTTTAGCAGTGATGATAGCATCTTTGTAGGTTAGTGAGGCAAGGAAGAAGCCATCTTTATGCACATCAGAAGGGTGGCTTTTCCATCGATTTTCCGCACAGCGTTTGGCTTTGCGGAGCATTCTTAACTGTGGGGTGAACCATGAATTGAGATGTGCTCGTTGTCTGGCCTTCCTAAGTTTGATGGGTGCTGTAGAATTGATGGCCGTAAGCATAGTTTGGTTTTAGGTGCCTGCTAGGGAGGTGGGATCAGAACATGAGTTAGTAGCCGCATTAAGGGAAGGGAGTAACAGTGGGAGGAGTTGTTCCTTCGTTATATTTTTTTGTTGCGAGTAGGGAGTGCTGGGGGTATTGGTGTCGGGGTTCGTGGGGTTGCTTCATTGTTGAACGTTATGATGTGATGGTCAGACCATAAGCATGGGGAGTTGTTGAGGACCTGGATGTTGCAGTTGGAGCCGGCTAACCAGTCAAGGGTCCTGCCTTTGATATGGGTGGGTTCTTAAATGTATATGGTGAGGCCGAGGTCATTTAGAGCATTCTCCAGATCTGTTGCCACAGAGTCTTTTGGGTCACCAAGACCTAAGTTAAGGTCGCCTAGGATGATTGTGAGTTATTTTTAGTTTCGTCAAGAAGGAGAGTGGACATTTCACTGACAAAGGTCGTAGCCGGACCTGGGGGCATATAGATAAGGTGGAGGGTGGCTCTGCTGCATGGGATGCCTCCTTGGAAGACGCATGTATAAATACCGAAGCACTTATCGACCTCTTGGCAGAATACGGAATTCCTAGTATCGATACCTCAGGTGTGTACTTTTAATACTGATGCTACTAGTAACTGTCATTAATATACATAATGTAATTTTATGGCATTAACATAAGCTGATTATAGTTATTTAATACTGGGTATTTACAATAACATATGTTGTTTCCTTATTTTCTAGCGGCGATCCATGCGGGCGCCGCTTCTGCAGATGTGCGAGAGGAATCGGGTCTTGTAGCAGGTAATTATTACTTTCACTTTAGATATGTTCATTAAAGGTCGAACCCTGTAAAGCATGTATGTTTTTATAGGAGTCCTGATGCTTTCCACAAATTGAGTCTTTAGTGTAAAGCATGATTATGTTTTTGAAGCATAGGTCTGCCATGCGACTCTTTGGTATTTGAAGCATAGGTCTGCCATGCGACTCTTTGGTATTTGAAGCATAGGTCTGCCATGCGACTCTTTGGTATTTGAAGCATAGGTCTGCCATGCGACTCTTTGATGTAGAACCTGGTGGTAAATGTTTTCTTTGGTTTTTGTTGCAAATACACCTCTTGTAGGACCAACGCCTGCGCTGTCCCCGTCAGTTCCAGAGTCCGCTGGACCATCAACCTCTGATGCCACCCCCAGGGCCCACGCCAGATACCCAGCACCTGCGGCTAACACTTCATTAAAAAGGAAGCACCCTACCAGGGGTACAGAATGTAAGTATGCATAAATCATCACTGAGAACCCCTCCTTTCTTTGTTGTTTTGTTTTCCATAACAGGGATTATTAATATTTCAGCGTGTCTTTGTAAAACCCCATAACGGACAGATCATGTTATTCTAGAAGGCTGCTAGGGACAAATGTTTTTTTTTACCACCCAGTTTCTTTAATATTTTAATGGGGGTTCGTAAACCTTGAGGTTTACCCAAACAATGTATTGTAAAGTATTGCTTAGTCTTTAATATAAAACTAAAACAGTTTTTTCTTTTATTTTAGGGGCGTGCGTTGCTACTGAGAAAGAAGCCATAGCGCAACCATCCTCTGTGACCCCGACAGCTCAAACCCCTCCAGTTGCAGGTCAGCCGCCTACACCCCTGTTGTATAATGCTGCTATTTGTAACTCTGTGTTAGATGGGGCAGTAAAGCTCCTTTTAAATAAAACGCAGGGTTTATCGCTTAACAGGGGGCGGGTGTCTGAAGGGTTTGCAAACATTGTAGTACCCATTAACCCCCAATGTGTTATTGTTCCCAACAATCATATACCACAGACTATTGAATCACCCATACCTGTAGCAAATGTGAATGTTGGATCTCCCCAAGAGACACAGATCGGGGGTGTGATTACACCGGGCCTGGGGCTCCCGGTAGTGGGCTCTGAAAACCTTTTAGACAGAGGGGCGGCTAGCCTGTGTCTGTGGACACCCAGCTGTGGTGAGAGCCTAACCCCTCATTTGTACTCCCCAACGAGCCCCAACCGCATAGTCTCTGATAGTCCGCCACAGGGGTCCCCCGTTTGGGGCGAGATCACACCGCCTCCTGTGTACTCTCCAACAATCCCCACCCGCATAGGCTCTGGTCATCAGCTCCTGTGGCCCCCCGGTAATGGAGATATAACACCCCCCCATGCATACTCACCTACTGTCCCCAACACTGAGAGATCTATTAGTGCTTCTGAAGCTGTAGGACATGTGGGTGTTCAACCTAACACCAGGGGCGTCTTAGAGGCGACACCTATTATAATAATTTCAGATTCCCCCATAAAAATAGGGTCTCAAAACTGTATATATGCATCTATCATCCGTGAAACAGGATATCCCCCGAAACCCCTTGATCTGTCCTACAGGGGTCCCAACGGTACAAACCAACAACGACATACGCCAGTCATTCCTTATACAGATTCTAATATACACCCCTTAAATACCCCAGCGCTGGTGAATCTCAATACAACAACGGTTTTGTAAATATTTGTGCTTCTAAAAGGGGTAGCGTTGTAAAACAGTTATTTCGGGCCCCCGGTTTAAAATAACTGCGAAAGGAAAAACACTTTTCAGGCCCGCATAACAGCTCTAGATTATGATGCCAGGGCTGGCACTTGAGACACCTGTTTGGTAAAAAAGATCTAGTCGATATGCGTAAGCGCGTGTCTAAGGCCAAACACGCCCTTTTCGCTAGGGATTCTAAAAACAGGGTGAACACCGCAGCTAAAAAAATGATGAAAAAGAACACATCCCCCACTCTTTAAAACAAACTTGAAAAGAAATGGGTGCTACAAAAGCACATACAGACCCAACCTGATTTTGCAGAACACCCAGAGCCTTTAGGATTAGGGGTGGACCCCAGGATGGGTACAGCTGAGCCCTGCTTAAATGCAGCGCCCGAGATACCGCAGCTAGTGTTGGAAAACACAAACACCCCCTCAAACCCTGTTAAAAAACGAGGTCCCGCTTTAAAAGATTTACCGGCACGCCACTTAAAATGGCTTCAAACCCTCAGGCAGCGGAAAATGTTTCTCAAACGCCTCAGAAAAGCTAAATGATAATCATGCAGCGCACCCTTAAAGATTTAGAGGCATAACCCCAAATCACACCCCCTCAGGATGAAACAGACACGGTTTTCTTGCAAAGTATGGGCACATACCAGCGAGATCTACCAAAGTTTTGAAGCATTGAACACTATGAGGTGATCCGCTTTATAAATCTGGATAGGTGAAGATGAACCGGTCAAGGTCTCTTAAGGATCACAGAAACTACTGAAAGGCTCATCTCTCAGATTCTTGAAACGGTTGGGCCTAACGATTTTGTCCAGATACGCCTAGACAGCACTGTTTTAAACAGGCCTCTTTTCACCAGGCGGTCGTTTCGGCAGACCTTTGATGTTTTGCAGTTTCTAGAAAACATTGGAAACTGCTACAAAGTAAGGCGGAGCTGGTCGTAACCGAGCCCTTGAGACTCGTGTCAGTGATTGTCAGGACTAGAGAGGGCAGTGTGTACAGACCCCTGAAGAAAACCCTTTACAGTATGGTGGTTTCCAAGAAGAAACGCTGGCTCTTGGATTTTAATTACGGGGACCTGAACATATGTATGGCTGCAAGCATCATAGGCCTGCTAGAGCCTAGAACCATTACGGATGGATACATTCAGGCAAGAGCTATGGAGGTTCACAGCGTATTGGGTATACCACATGATGTTATGGTTGGCTTTAATGATCTGCGTTTATTTGAGGATCACTTTGGTGTGCCTATCAAAATCCTGTATAATGAGGACAGGCTTTGGAAATACTTCCCGGCATGTGACAACGTGAATAAGAACACCATATATATTTTACACCACGAATAGCACTATTATGGAATCTTAAACCTTCAGAGTTTCCTAGGGGCTCGGAATGTATGCCCTCATTGCTGTCACATATACAGCAATAAGACTGCTCACTGATGCCACTTACACTGCAACATGTGCCAGAGAGACGGTTGCGTGGTGGCCAGTGAATCAGGTTTTAAATGTCCCCGGTGTAAAATATTTGCCCGGTCCAAAGACTGTCTTGAACAACACATTGAAAAAGCATCTCAAAGTACAGTCGTATGCCATCTTAAAACAGTCTGCAGTTCTTGCGGCCGTTTTATAAAGGCCAATCATGATTGTAAGGGTCGGATATGCCCCCGCTGTGATGTAGAAGTGGTCTCCTTGGATGAACACCAGTGTTATATGACACACCCAAAAGAAATAGCCAAAACCGAGAATTACATAATCTTTGATATGGAGTGCATGCAAGAGACCGGCATACACATACCCAACTATATCTATGCCAAGCATATGACTCGTGACGCCAGCTGGTCATTCGTGGGAATTGACTATGTCAGCCGCTTCATTACCACATTTCTGACAAAAAAATTCCAGGGGTATAGCTTTTTGGCTCACAACAGTCAGGGCTACGATGGCTTCTTCAATACAACATCTGATTAAAGAGAGAGTCGACGTCAAGCTGATAACTCAGGGTGCAAAGTTGAAACTCCTCGCTGTGCCAGACCATAAAATCCGCTTTATCGACAGTTTGAATTTTCTACCCATGAAATTAAGCAAACTGCCTAAGGCTTTTGGTTTCCCGGGGTCCAAAGGGTATTTCCCACATTTCTTTAATACGGTACAGAATCAGAATTATGTGGGAGCCATCCCCCCTATGGAGTGTTATGGGTCAGAATACATGATGCCTGATGACAAGGAGGAGTTTCTTAAATGGTATACGGAGGCCCGAACAAAGGTTTTTTATTCTAAGAGAGAGCTAAAAACCTATTGTCGTGAAGACGTCAATATTTTGAGAACAGCCTGCAACAGTTTTCGAGACGGCATCATAGACATGACTCGACAGGTGCACACTATGGATGATCCTGAAAACCCAGAGATGAAGATAAACTTTGTTACGTATGTAGATCCCTTTACATTCATCACCCTGGCTAGCATGTGTATGCATATATACAAGCAACTGTTTCTAAAGTCTGAAACAATAGCCCTCATACCCCCAGACACGATTTTCCACACCCTCCATCCAGTGGCTAATGTATATGTCTGAACAGATCAAGACACCTATACAGCATGCCCTGCGGGGAGGAGAGAAAAAGATCAGCCCCTATTTTCTAGACGGCTATGCTTCTTTAAATGGGGTGCAACTGGCCTATGAGTTTAACAGGTGTTTTTATCATGGATGTCCACACTGTTATAAGAAAGATGACTATAACACCCTGACGGCGTGTATGTATGATCATCTTTACAGGATAACTCTTTTAAAAAATAATTTTCTTGAGACCAGGGGTCTGCACGTTATTACACTTTGGGAGCATGAGTGGACTGAAATGTTGAAAAAAGATTCAGATTTAAAGATTTTTCTCAAGCATAAGAACTTACCAGAACCCCTAGAACCGTGTGACGCTCTTTTTGGAGGTAGGACTAATGCCATCAAGCTCTACCACGAAACAGCCCCTGGTGAGAAGATACACTACTTAGACTTCACCAGCCTCTACCCCTTTATCAATCATTCAAAACCCTATCCTTAAGGACACCCACGGATCATCTATGAACATTTTGGGGATATTAAGCAGTATTTTGGACTGATCAAATGTACCCTCCTAAGAAGCTTTATTTTCCGGTCCTCCCTCAGAGGGTTTCTGGTAAGCTCATGTTCCCACTATTTATGGCTTGTGCAGAGTCAAAACAGACTGAAAAATGTACACATAGCGATGAGGAATGCTCGATCACGGGTACCTGGTGTACCATCGAGTTAGAAGTGGCCTTGCAGAAAGGGTACCGTCTGGGGAAGATTCATGAAATATGGCACTTTGAGAAAATCACGGTAGAACTCTTTTGCGAGTACATTCGTATGTTCCTGCGGAGCAAACCAGAATCTTCAGGATACCCCGAGGGTTGCGATGACCCCGCAGCACGCCAAAAGTACATAGATGACTATTATACACATCAGGGTATCCGTTTAAGACCAGAATTCATCGGGAATATCCCTTCCAGACGGCAATTAGCCAAGCTGTGCTTAAATTCCTTATGGGGTAAATTTGCTCAGAGAACAAATTTACCAAACACAGTGATTATAACCGATCCTGACAAGTTGACCGCCTATCTTTTTGACGCCGGTTATGACATTTCAAGCCTGCAGTTTATAGATGAGGAAACAGTATGCCTCTGTTGGAAATACGCTGAGGAGTACCCTACGTGTTCCAACAATGTAAACATATTTATTGCATGTTTCACAACAGCTCATGCCCATCTGGAACTTTATACCGTCATGGATGCTCTCCAGAAGAGATGTCTGTACCACGTGTCAGGAAAGGAAGAAGGCGATGGATATGGCAGGGGAAATGTGCACAAAATACACAGTAAACAACCTTGAATATAACAACGTGCATTCAATACCCAAGACTCGTGTATACCACTATATGAAAAGGAATGTAGGGTAAGCACTTAGAACCTCCTTATGACTGAAAGGAAAGTCGGCAAACTCCTTACCCACTATGCTATTACAGATACTGACAGCGCTAAGCCCACGTAGAGGGCAAGCAGGGACAGAATCTGTAAGCTGACACTCTAGACGGTACTGAATAAAGAATTTGGAAACAGTACTCACAAGGACCGGAATGACCACATGAATGCCAGTACTCACGAAGACCGGAAAGACCACTTGGATGTCCGTATTCACGAGGACCGGAAAGACCACTCAAAAGTCAGTACTAACCCACAACCCTGTAAATCAAACAAGAACCCAGAAGGCAGTAAAGGCAAAGAGTGAGGATGACTAAATACCTAAACCCAAGTCAAGAGGCAAGAAGGAATAGTACAGTGTGGAAAACAAAAGATAATCACACAGGAGCTAGTTACAACAGCTTCCCACACCTAATAATAAAATAGGAAATAAATGTAAAAGTGTAAAGGAAAACATGGCATGGATCCCAATAGAAGGCAAGGATCAGGAGCAGTGAAAACGATATCAAAAGGGAAACCTTCCCACCCATCCAAGGTGAAAAGGCAGGAAACTAAACCTGTAAAGGAAAGATTAATGCAACAAGTCTTTCAGTAGCAAAGGACAATTTCTAGGAAACAGTGAACACAGGCAATTGGGCTACAGCAAAAGGAAAGCTCAGAGAAAGGCTGCCTGCAGACAGAGAAAGGGAGAAAGGGATTTCCAAAAGGCAGAAATCAATTAGGCAAACAAATACGAATTCCAGGACAAGAAACACTAACTAGAAACTGGGCACAAAAACTAGGAACCAGGAACAAGGGACCAGTCACGACAGGAACGCTGCAACAATGACCAGCGCTGGACTGAAGCAAACTGAGGCTTTTAAAGCTGCTTAACGAGCACACCCCTCAGGCGTGTCGCCTGCTGCACCTGCAGCCACAGGTGTTGCCTATCCTCCACCCAGCCTTGTCCTGCAAGGGAGGAGGTGAGGCAGTGAGCCAGGCATTCTGGGAAGCATAGTCATTTGATTAAAGTAGCAGTAGCATGCTGGCTGCCAAAAACCTGGAATGGATCCGGAAGGGAAGTAATTTGGGAAATAAGGTTTTAGCACTCCCAATTCATCAGGACACTGTAGCATAAGGTTTGGAGGAAATGTCCAGTAGGGAAGAAACCCCAAAACATGCTCCCAAGTGGCGGGAACGGGAGCGAAGGGAGCGAGCCGTGACACTGGCTGCCAAAAACCTGGAATGGATCCGGAAGGGAAGTAATTTGGGAAATAAGGTTTTAGCACTCCCAATTCATCAGGACACTGTAGCATAAGGTTCGGAGGAAATGTCCAGTAGGGAAGAAACCCCAAAACATGCTCCCAAGTGGCGGGAACGGGAGCGAAGGGAGCGAGCCGTGACACTACGACACCGATTCAGTCATTTTTGTTAGCGCCCCCGGTCAGGAGAATCCCCCACTGGGTGATTATCTGAGTAATCTAACAAGTAAATTAGCTCCTGGTGAGCACATTATAGAGTTTGTTTCTGCATATTCCTATCGCACATCCTCAGGGGCTGTCTGTATGAAAGTAAAAGGCATCACGTTGAATGTCAGCAACAGCATGAAGATCAATTTTGACAGTTTGAAAGAGCTGGTGCGTGAGTACACTTTAAATAACACCCTCAAGTCTATTGTGGTGCAGCAGCCCTCCATAGTGCGGGAGAAAAAACGCTGGGAGATTAGCACCCAGACACTGCAGAAGACTTTGAGGGTTGTATTTGATAAAAGGGTGCTCACAGGCGACTACAAAACATTACCCTACGGTTACTGAAAAGGAAGCATCGCGCATGATGGACACTCGCCTTTAACACCCTTTTTCATGCCACCCAACATCAGAGGGAACGTGCTAGCGGGGCCTTCCAGCTGCGGTAAAAGTTATTTATTAAACAGCTCCTAGAAAATGCCCACACCACAATGTCGGCCCCACCAGATAATGTCATCTGGTTTTATTCATGCTGGCAGAACTTGTATAACAAACTGGGCTATAAAATACCGCATCTGAAGTTTGTGGAGGGGTTACCAGATACTCTGAATGACGACCGGTTGCTACCACCAAACCTTGTTAATATGAATATCGTAGATGATCTCATGATGGAGGGCGGTCAGAGCTCCGAGTTGGAGAAGGCTTTTACTCAGTACTCATATCGTAGGAAGTTTAGTATCTGCTACATTGTACAGAATTTATTCTACAAGGGCAAGGGCAACCGTTCGATAACACTAAATGCCAGTTATATCATTCTGTTTACGAACCCCAGAGATAAACAACAACTCTCGGTTTTAGCACGCCAGATGTATCCGGGTAACAGCCGATTTTTCATGGAGGCCTTTGAAGACGCTACCCGTAAACCTTATGGCTACTTATTGGTGGATTTAAAGACAAAAACCTTAGAGGACGACCGAATGCGCACAGGTATTTTCTATCCGGATTTACCGGTCGTGTACATACAGAAGCCCTCTAGAAAAACCCGGTGAGGGGAAAAGCAGACCTCATTAGTACCAGCGACCAACCATCATGACGGCACGTATACATCGGAACTATGCTCTCCTTAACATGATAGTAACTGCACCGCCCCAGCAACGCAAGGCCATTCTGTGCTCGGCTTCTGATGATTTAGTATCGGCTATAGCCGAGATTGCCTTCAATAACATCAGAGGGAACGTCCCGCTATCCGGCCGTCAATTAGGTGTCTTAAAAAAGAAGCTAATCCTCAAGAAACTGGGTAACAAGCGGGCATCCATAAAAGTTAAAAGAAAAATTTTAAAACAATCCGGAGGTTTCATAGGAGCGCTCCTAGGCCTTGCATTGCCGCTGATCACAAGGCTTCTAGGGGGCGATTAATGGAGCACAGTCAGAAGATGTATCTGGTTGACAAGCGTCAGCTGGATGGGCTGAGCATACATAACCGGGAAGAGCCTGATATTCGAAAATCAGCAACCCTCCGGATCGATTCTGAAATGCAAGATGTCCTACGCCGGCATGATTTATCAGACTACGACAAAGCTACCCTCTATTCATCTATTCTCCAGAAATACTTAACACATTTTAGACAAGCCGACAATGAGAAGAACAGACTAACATTGTACATGCCCCCAGAAGAGTCCACGAGTCTCGGCAACAAAAATCTCGGACACCCCGTTTCTGATCACCTGGTAGCTGAAATCCTGAACACCATTAACCCCTGTTATCGTAAGCATGCCAAATTATTGTTGAACAAGATGACCGGTGAGCAGGGGCTGGTACCCTGGAACGCAAAGGGGGAGTTTGTATATAAAGGCACGACTGTCAAAGGTTCAAATGTCCATGATTTAATTTGCAGCATTACCAACCCGCAGGCCTTTGGAAGACACAAAAAACCTCGAGGTTGGGATCTGTTCATGCAATCTGCTGCGGACTTAAACATTCCTGCCACTTTAGTTGGAAATATGGGGCATTGTGATCTGCTCGAGACATTGAAAGACACTGGTGTTAAAACCCCGCCCGAGGATATTGAGTCCCTAGATATTTCCGTAAAGAGAAGAAAAAAGAAAAAGAAACCCAAACGCGAAGCCTGGTTTAGTTTGTAACTGTGTTTTCTCTTAATTTTAAGAACAGTTTTTTTTAACCATTGTAGTGTGTATATGTATATGGTTTATGTATCTGTTTTTATAAGTATACACATACCTGTTGATTAAATGTCTTTATATCTATACCCCCTACAGCCTATATAAACAAAGTTTCTGATTGTAATAAAATAACATTATGATTTATACCAACCACACGTTTTGCATCTAATTATTTCAAGCATGTCTAGCACAGTATTTTGTTTGGTTTTTAAAAAAATATTAAACAGGACACAAGTAAGAAGGAGACCGTTGTTTAAAAGTACAAGATGTTTTTATTTAGCCATGTACACATATCTACTGTTAACGCACTTACATTTCTGGCAAAAACTATATACATTTACAGGTGGCCGGCGATATTTACGTTTGTCCACAAAATCCGTCACCGTCCGATCATTTTGTCTGAGATCAAGAGAATAGGTTTGCATAACAGACCGCAGTGACTGTTTCTCAGACATTTTAGATACGAAGTAGCAAGCATGCTGCCCACATATCAAGGCTTCAGAATGCTGCACCTGGGCTCTATTATAATGTACTATGGGGGCTATATGTTTAACATAGTCCAATAGATCGCCGTCATATATAGGGTGGCTTGGGAAACACCCCAGACTATCAAAAACAGTTATTGCAACAGTGTCTATAAACATAGCTATCCAATGTGTGCCTCCTTGATGCTGTGGATCGGTGTTCACAACAAAGCTGATGGGCAGCTCACCCGGTATATCCCTTGGAATGTTATCACATGAATACATGCCTCAAAACGTTTTCACAGCATGTTTGTCTTTACGCAGGAAACGCATGATCTAGTAGGTATCCATTACATATCGTACAGAACCTGTCACTGGTTGTTGAGTTCTATGACCGAGTCAAATAGGGCCAAAATAATGAGATTCACAGTACTTGGTAAATTAGCAGCAAACCGGACCTCAAGGCGTAAATACCATTCCTAATCAGATTATAATGTCCTGATGATGCATTATCGGGTCTCAAATTAAAAGCCAGCAAGGTATTGCCACCATCATAGTCGTCACGCGGTATCACAAATCCTTTATCGCGCATGTGCTTGCCGCTGATGGAGACTAGCCCCAGATACTCCCTAATTGTATTTTTCTGTTGAAAACTGTGGCTGTAGGCTTTGGCGGGGATGATGACCCATCCTTAAAAAGGGTGGCGTAGTTAATGTTGTAATGTTTACAATTAAAAGGATTGCTGAAAAAGCGGTGTTATCCACAAAGCCAATAACGATTATTTTAGGTAGCTGTCCCAAGAATAAGTTAACTTGTCTTGCGACACGGCTGCCCGCTGGTACACTGAAGATTTTCAAGGAGGTCCTCTCCACCGGGCATTTCAAGTTAGATACTTGTAGAGCGTCAGCATGCGCGAGTCTGACCGTCGGTGACATATTGACCCTTTTAATGCATAAACCCGCTGATACTATTACCAGTTTGTAGGCTTCTGCATCATCACTGTTCAGACAGAAAGCGTCTTTATTTCGAGAAGTTTAATTTTCAGATCAACACCATTAACCATCAGCTTCTCCTGGAAAAACAGATCTGCGTGTAGACGCCCTAGTAAATCAAAGTTTCTGCTACCTGTCGCATACGCTGATCTCTATATAAAGCCCTTGTTGTTTCCATCTAGAGCATAATCCTCCATATGCCCCGCTGTGTCCTTATAAAAAAGCCCCGCAGTGAGCTGGGTGTCCAACGTGTCATTGCTGTAGTTCAGAATGCTTTCTATATACGCCCTATAGGCATACATATTGTCACTCTGTGTAATCATGCGATCACCTAGAGTGATGTCCACCTGGTTGAAAAGGGTGGCCACCGGATAAGCAATCGTGGCCACCTTCGCCGCTGCACCGATAGCCGTCCCATCCTCTTTTGTTATTCTGCAGGTTAGGTAGAGTAAGGTGTCATTCAAATCCAGGTACGTCTTCGTTGAGCCCGATATGTAAAACTCGATGGGGGCTAATAATGATAGTGCCGCTAGGGGCGCAACTTCCATGAAAAAACTGTTTTTGATGCTCATCTGTGTCGGGGGCACGACGAACAGATCTAGTTCCGATTTCACACATTCCCCAGAAGAACAGTGGATAAAGGCCATATTTTAGAAAATATTGATGCCTGGTCTGTTTTTATTTCGCTTGACCCGTCTGTTCTTTGCTGTGCGTTTTCTCTTCTGAGTGGCTTTAGTTGTTGTTCTTCATTTTTTATGCGGCTTCGGAGGCCCCCGCCTGCGCGAAGCTCGCCTTTTTCTTTTTGCACGGCTTTTACCCACGTAAACCAGACCAGAGCCCTCTTGCGCTGGTTGGTTGAAACGATTTGCGATGGAGGTTGTTGCAGTAGACACCACATCTTTAGCAATGTTTGTAGCAGCTGTTTTCATATGCGGCTTGGCTAATTCAAACCCTTTGCGCAGGAAGGGAATGGCTCTCCGAAAAAGACTTCTGAAAATACTTCCTAGACCCTCACCATACATCACAGGCGCACCTTGGAAGTAGGGTTGATTTCCATAACCGGCCTGTCTGCGGTAATAATCTCTATAAGCGTGCTGCTCCCCGTAATTCTTCATGATCACCATGTTCTAATTGTCTCTCTCACGTCTAGGGTGCACGTGTAGTTTCACGAGACCTTCCCGTATTTAAATGAGACCAGATCACCCTGATCGTCCCTTATCTGGATGTTGATGGTGTCAAAATGACACTTGGAAACAGGAATATAACCAGGCTTCATGTATTGTATATTAACAATGCCGTTATTTTCACCCTTGACTTGTGCGGTCCGCATCAGGGGGGCGTATGAGTCACCAACCCTTTGGTATTCTACTATATCGCTGTAGATCATGAGGCTGTAAAATCCACCATCAATATTTGCACGTGTTTTGTCCGTATTTTTAGTATTTTTTATATGCTGAACGTTCCCCAACACCATCGAAAGTTTCCCGCTACATATAAACTCCACGGTAAGATCGGGTGATCTTACAAATACTTTCCGGCGTGAGTTATTTAGAAACGGATGTATAGCTGCATAGTGCTCGAGACTCATGACTGATTTGTTGATAGTATCTAGCAGCGCCTGTATTGTGGGGTAGAAAGCGTGAGGAAAACCCACGTTTATCAATTCAGCAGGTTCTCCACGTCTGATGGTTTGCCAGGAATCTCTTTTGTCCAGGGTGTCTCAGGTATGGGGGTACTGAATCTCCATCAACCCCGCTTCCCACTGACCTTGTAAATTAAATGGGTTTAGCCAATTTAACAGAATAATCCGATATTTTGTTTTTGGGGAATATATCTAAAGAGGCGTTACTGGGCAAGGTGATGTAAAAGCCAGTGTTTTCCATCTTCTTCTTCTTCTCAGGGAGCGTCTCTGTTTTTTAGATCCTCTAGAGATGCAGCTTTGACCCAACTGTTGAATTTCTCAGGCCAGCCCTGCCATTTTACCAGATGCTGTTTCTTAGACCCCTTACGTTTACTCTGAATAATTTTCTCAACCCTATAAAGACGCTGGGGATCGTCGATCACCTTTTGTAACTCCTCTGTGTAGAAATTACCGCTTACAACTTCACCAGCATAATCATTCAGCTGATATATGTATACCCCCTCTTTCATGGATGCTTTTGCCACTATGAAAATTTCGTCGGTAAAGGACTGTTGGTAGCCTTTTGTAAAGACTCCTTTTAACTTGGATACTCGGACGTGGTCCCCTACGCGGAAGGCTGTTTTCTTGATCTTCTCCCGATATCCGTCCAGCATACAGGTTTCGCCACGCTGATAATGAATTTTCAGAAGTTACAGAACTGGGAGGCGTTTTAATAGACCGGTGGTAACTGTCATTATACACATAGATAAAAGTCTGTAATATAGCCACATAGCGTTTCGTATTATAGGCTGTGAAATATCTCCATAGTTTAGATTTCAGGGTTCTATTAAAACGTTCAACAACCGCCGCTTTAACTTCGGTGTGTGTTATAAAATGATGCACGCTGTGTTGCTTTAGAAGGTTTTGCAGGGGCTATTCAGAAATTCCTTACCGGCATCAGTTTGTAATTTTACAGGTACGCGGCCCTTGCTGAAGACATGCTTGAAGGCCGCAGCCACTCTTGCACCAGTCTTATCCGTCAAGGCCTCTGCAAACGCGTATTTTGATAAAACATCTATCACTGTCATTGTTCTTCTTTTCAA
This sequence comes from Ambystoma mexicanum, assembly GCF_040938575.1. Classification (NCBI taxonomy): domain Eukaryota; kingdom Metazoa; phylum Chordata; class Amphibia; order Caudata; family Ambystomatidae; genus Ambystoma; species Ambystoma mexicanum. Next base: position 1,373,099,625 of record NC_090933.1, on the reverse strand, counting down.
GGTTAGAAACATCCGCCAGGTCTGCCTGCCACTGCGTATCTTCAGCTGCAACAATGATCACTCTTCTTTTAAAACGTTTTCTAGCATTTTTATGGAGGGTATACGTCTCCTGGCCGGATAGCCATGTCTTAACAGCTCTGCGTACGATGGGGTGTTTATCACGCTGTAATTTTCGATAAAGCGCATCAACACCCCCATAACTCCCAACACCACATTTATCATAATAGCTTTCATGCAATCTTGAACGCGTGTTGTTAGCCATTGATGCACTACAAAAAAATAACCAGACACAGGGTTGGTGTATGACATTTTATTTTATTTTTCTTTATACTGGTTGGTATACATGTACGGGGTGTCGAACAGTTACCACCCTTGATATTTTATTGGACGCATCAAATAGCTAGCTGTACACATCAATGTGGTTACCCCCCCCTGTAACTCTGTAGACACCAGATACTCGTAGCATTTAACAGTTCGGATAGTTCAGAGGCTTGTAAAATACAGCCTTTAAGGCGTTGGAATCTTACATACATTTCAGCCACGTGGTGCTTCAACACTGTTCTAGGACTCAGGTATAAAGAACCCAAGTTGTATCGGAATACAGAACCGTATTCATCACACACCGGCATCTTGATAGTGCTACAGATGTCACTTATACAGATTACACTTTCACAAATCCACGCATATCGAAGTCTCGTTACATAAAAACGCCACATCAGGTGTGGGCTGTTTACCGCTATTCTCGCCTTCCGCATAGCGTATAAAAGCATTTCCCCACACACACATCCATGCGTCAGATACCACTCCACATGTCCGGTTTGTCCGCCAGAAACGTTACCCTAGAAACAACGGTACACATATAAGGAGAAGGATTATTGTATTTTCAGCTTTTTTTAGAACAAGCTTTTGCGGTACCGGACACCTCTGCCGGTTACTCCTCAGCCTGTACAGGTGAGAAAAGTCTCTCTGCATTAAACTGGTTATATGGTTTCTAAAAATCATGGGTCCTGCCAGGCGTAAAGATTTCACTTTTTTCTCAGGCTTGCGACACGTTTGAATTTCCAAGATTGTTTTTGTTAGCAGGCCCCCCACACTCGCATGTACACGCATACCCATGGTTTTATAAACACTTTTAAGCATCTGATAAACGTTATATGACTTCAACATCTGACATATCGCCCGTATTGCTACAGATTGATAATTCAGGAGTAAGCAATCATGAGCATCCTGTTGCGGGTATCCGTATTTATGCCCTTCACACCAACGGTAATAGTCACGCTTCAAACACATTTTCACAACCGACGCCACAAAAGCTTGAACCGTTATAGTCTCCAAAAGGGTTATATTATCATCTTCTTCCTCATCAGAACTTTCAAAATGTTTCAAAGTATCACATTTCTTACACATATCACCGTCTGGGAATGCTGCACTTTCGATCCTTTTTGAACGGCACACGCAATAATAATTGACGGCGTTAAACGAGTTGTTCACGCCCACAGCTCCATTATGGTTATCTGGCGTTTTCTGCAATTCAAAAAAGAAAGAAGTTTAGCTCTTGAGCATGTGTTTTCACAGGTTTTTTCACACACACACACTGTCATACTTCATTACTTACCATAGTAGACATCTCAGAACCAGCATCTTCCAGTATATAGGAGCTAGTAACGTCCATAAACAAATTGTCTTCATCGGATGCTGTGTCTAACGACGGGGTCATTGCAGCCTCTGGAAACAGTTGCTCTAAACCATTCAGATCCTCCTACGGGGCCTCCTTATGAGCCTTAACAGCCTCATCCATATCCACGTAGTCTGCATCGGTGTAGGAGTCATCTACACCAGAGTCGATCAACCCCGGCGGTTTCCCACTCCCAAGATTCAACATATCAAAATGCTCACATATTGTATCCATAGCCGCTGCGCCATCAGGGTCCCCATCGACGGATAGCGCCAGTGCTGGCGGACTTTCAGGGCTGTAGTATTTTTGAAGGGTTTTCAAATCCTCAGCCGCTGTATTATCCTTAGGGTAGTAGCTGTAGCGCTTCATAATTCCTGGTATTGAGGGCTTTTGAGTTTTCGTTTATTTTCCAGGGCTTCAGGAACGGCTTGTACATCCCCAATACTCATCTGTATACATGCACCCTGCACGCCATGCCCCATAAAGATGGCCGCCGCTCAATCCTCAGCTGCAGATGCCCCACCATTCAAAACCCTGCGCCACACTTCCGGTTCGTTGTGGGGACATCCGGGGGAAGCCCCCTAGGGGCCCCAACCCTTGGGGAGACCTTCCCGCTAGCCCCCATGATGTCACATCCAGTGGCACACCCCCGCTAAGGACCCAGGGCCTGTTAAACACACCTACATCCCTTCCGGGGTGGGATTTTGCCCAGGCAGAACTTCCGGGGGAAATCCGAGGGGGACACACCCCGGATATGACATCATAGGGACCGGATATCCCACCCTAAAGGGGCGTGGAAACCTGTCAAGCCTAGTTTGATGAGGAAAGGTATCATTCTTCACTACTATTGTCTATCGTCTTCCACCTTGTTTTCTCCATGCTCTTCCTTAAGAGTTCCCATGACCACGTCGGTGTTATCTCAGGACACACTCATAAACATGGTTCTCCTTATTTTGCATAATAAATCCCTTTCCAGCAGATTTACAGGTGATGTGCGGCTTAAGAGAAATGCATGCTGTCTGGAATGGGTGCCAATGTAACAGTGAGGGGCTTGGTAACTGGATGGACAATTGCAGCATTTGAGATGCCCACCTCCACAACTGCCTCCCTGGATAAGGGAGCATGAGATAAAGCTTTGATCCACAATGTAGATCTGTTTGCCCAGTGTGCAACAAACAAGATACCAGTTTCCTTTGCACCTGATATCGAACATACAGATCTTCCTGGTCTAATGGAATCATAGGAGCTTCCAGGGTCCCTTCACTCTCTGGTTGCTAGAAACCATTTAGGTCCGCCGTTAGCCCATTATGTTCTCCAGGAATAAAATGATTAGCAATCAAATTTGGGCAACCTCCCTCGAGGGCATGCCGGCATCTAAAAATGTCCTCTCTGCTGCAGCATTTGGGCATTCATAGATGCCATGTTCCCCTGCTGATACGGTCTCTGTGGTCTAAAAGGAAATTAATTCTTCCAAAGTCCCTCCTGTCTACAATAATTGCAGGGTAAGGAGTTTGACACCTTGCCCCCCAGGCCGGTTGGTTCTGTCACCCACTGTGTCTCTGCTGATCCTATGCTCCCCAAGACAACTGTTGATCGAACTGACCACATGATCCTTGATGTTGCTGCTATCCAAAGTATCCCTGTTGCCTATTCAGTTGCACTTGCTGTCCCAACCAGCCGCCTTCCCTGCCTCTTTTCCTCAGTCTGCCACCCCCTTTGTACATCATTTGTGGTATATGGTATTAGTCCCTTTAGCTGTCCTAGTTGACTCTGCATCTGTAACATCCTGGATTTATTCTCAAATATTCCTATTTCTGTTCCAGGCACATGAAAAAATGGTTCGCAGCCACCATCATCTTCGCCAATGGCTCGGTCTGCCAGTCCGTACACACGTTTTTAAGTTGTGCTTGTACCTTTGGTAAGAGGCCGGAAACAAATGAGTTTGCTATGGCCTCCTGATCTGTCTCATCTGGCTTGGTAATACCTGACTGTTGAGTAAACACTGCCTTTATATATATAATTTGCTGGAGATTCAACATCATGCCCAATCCAACTGTCTTGTCAGACCTCTGTACCCGTGGTTACTTTACTTTCCCTTGCCTGCATCAGGCTGTCCTCCGTGCCTGGTTCCAGAGCTGGCCAAGCTGCTTGTTCCGTCAACCGGAACCTCACCTCCAGTGGTATCACTATTCTAACAAGTTGATTCATATGTGCCAGCGAGGGATTGTAGCACTACAGAACTGTCTGCAACTCTTCCACAAATCATTGTGGCACCGCCCTAATATTAGGAAACTCCTTTGCCAGTGTCCTGAGGTCCATGGGCATCTAGGCTCGGCTGTTTTTGCTCTCCATCCTCATCGCCTGAGGGCACGTGCCTGAAAGGAGCGGGAAAGATTTGCAAGTCTCTCCTGTATATCAGCCCTCTCCTCATCACTGACAGCATGTATGTGGGAGGCACACCCATGAGCAGCTGCTCCACCATGGACCCTTGTCTACGAGCTCTTAGTGTCCTGGGGGTGGAAGGCAATAAAGGTGATATAGCTACAACTTGTCCCTCCTCGCTTGAGCTGATCCTGTTGTGCTTGTCCTTGCATCGCACCAATAGGCTGTCTCAAACTGGTAAAGTACTCATGAATGACGTCCGCCATTTTGTTATCTTAATCTTCACGTTCATCCTCTTCATCCCCTTTCCCCTCCTCCTCCCACCCTAAAGTATCTTGGGGCACAACTGGACTACTTTATCCACCCTCTTGAGTTTCTTAAAAACTTTAATTGTACTCCCAATTGGTCATTCACCTCCCTCAGTCCCTTAACCTGGTTGTAGGTCAAAGGATCGACAACCAAAGGGTCGAATGGTCAAAGGATCGACACAAAAGGACCGAAAAACCAAAGGATCGATCCTTTGACCAGACACCCCTTAACCTTACTATGCGTTCTCCCAGCCTTCTCCTGCCACGTAGCAAAATCTCTCCACTGCACTGGTCCCTTCCAAGGGAAATTGGTTATGCTTATTCGGTCGAGCCAAGGTAAAATAAATGCACGTGTGGTAGTAATGAATTCTGTGGACATATAATGACTCCACTTTGGCATATCCCATAAAAACATCCCACCCTGAGCTGTCCATTGCACTGTCCCAAAAGGGACACTTGGTTCCCTGTGTGCACAATCATCAACCCGTGTATCCTTCTGTGGAAGCCCACCTTGATTTTTTAAAGAAGGTTTTCTACCTTTTTTTATAAGCACTTGTGGGAGTGTCCAGGAGGAGACTCTCAGGGTACGGCGGGCCACAACGTTGTGCAACTGTCTCACTCACGGTCACCATCTGTCGCCGCCAAGAAAAAGGGAGACAACTAAGAAGCTTAGAAAATAATGGATAAATAGGTACCATTTATTTGACTTACAAGCAAAACAACAGATGGTTTCTGTTGTGGGCGTATATAGGCCCCAATAAGGATGCAGACACTTGATACGTCTGCACTCTTCTTTATTCTTACAGTAACTGCTGTTTCCCTCATTCCCGCCTCCCTTACTCCCGCCCCTCCTCCTTTCCCTCTTCTGCTTTCACTTTCTCTTAAAGGGCCCAATGTCCTCTTCCCTTCACAACAGTTTCCCACTATGCTCTTCCACCCTGTGGTTTTTAAATGTAGCCCCAAAGACAACTGACTGAAGCCATAACATACAGAATACTTTCCTGTAATTTGAAAGCACACTTTTGAATGGCAGACTGAGAGGCCGGCTTGGAAATTTGAACACTGCCAACACATCAACAGTGTTGTCAGAAACAGGAAGACTAACATTAATTATGCCATGTGTGTGATCGACAAGGCTGATAAGAAATTAGGCCTATCTTTTATTACAGGATATTGAGACCCTAAAACGCAGTCTTACCAAAATGCAATCTTACCCCCACTGTATTGACCAAAGGCTGTCATATTAATGAATACATTTGGCAGTTTGGGTTAAAAGGAGCTGTTTACAGAGGAGTTTTGTAGACCCTGATGAATAGGAGGTGTAAATTCTATACAAATGAAGCAGTTAGAGGTCTTTACGCTCTGACCAATATTGTGGAGCAGTTAGATATTTTCTGATTTCGATATATCAAAATTGAGGTTTACAATACACCTCGAATTCCATCTTTTTAGGCACTGGTTTTTCATTGAAACTAACCAACAATGAATCGCGTTTATTAGACGAAAAGTGGCCTGTTAATATTTACTGCCTGCAGCTACATTTTAACTATTCAAGATTTTTTCTTGTTCCTTTTTTTTTCTTATTCCTTTCAATTCGGAGCCTTTGTGACGGGCAATTCTAGGTTTACACATCTGTCCCACCACTGGGTCTCTTTGAACAACTCACTGCCTATGTACTTTACGTTATATTCAACTGTTTTTCCTTTTTATAACAGATTTATCTGAAATGTTTGAATTACCTCTCTGATTAAATAGGTAATTCAGTATCTTCCAAGGTTCATGAATAATTACTATCAGTTTGTTTATGCATGTTCTTTCTCCGGCACCTTAAATGCATGTTGGCATTGATTTATTCTCCATTCAAATTACAGGTTGATACTCTATGGTTTTGAATCAGGTACCCCCACTGTATCGACCAAAGGCAGTCGTTTTTTCTTGTTGTTTTATTTTCATATTAAGGAATACATTTGGCAGTTTGGGATAAAAGGAACTGTTTACAGAGGAAACTCCCTTGCCTGAATCATTTTAAAGTATATTATAAGTTGGACATTGATGGCCTGATGCTCGAAATTAAAGCAGGCCTTATGTGTTAAGGAATTGCAACATTCAAAAATACCAGTTTTCTCTGCATGCAGAAAAGCTGTGCTTAGCTAATTTCACTACATTTCGAAAGAACTTCAAGTCCCATAATGCCTTTAAAGGGCCTTTTTATTTCCTGCTTTCTTTCTCAAATTCAATGCCTCGGTTCCTGCTCCAGCCACACACACACATACACACACGCTCAACCTACAAAGGTGAGAAAAGTGTTGGGTAGGGGTTTGTCAAAAAGGGGGGAATACCGCAGCTCTCCAGAGGGCATTGCTCCAACTGTGCCCATGGACCCCCTGCTCAGGTGATCCTCCCACACCGGTTACACCCCCAGGGTCTGGTTCCAAAGGCAAATGCCACCTGAACAAAGAATCCCTGCGTCCATAAGTGGGAAGGCCCTCAGTTTTCTCACAGGTGACTGAGCAGAAGTGGAAGGCATCAGGCACGTCCTCTGACAAACTGGCCTGTTGCCTGCTCCAAAGACAATACCAACTCTCTGTCCTGTCCAAGAAGAGAGTCCACATACAAGCCCATGTCTCTGCGGCCACAACATGGCCGAAATCTTCAAAATCTCCAAGGAGCTGCCCAATCCTTTTGCAGTCTCCACCTCTCCTGTTCCCTCCCAGGCTCTCTGCTTGGCTCTGGCCTCTCACTTCACCACTAAAACCAGGACATCCTTTCCCCTCTGTCCTCCTCTCTTTTCTCTTCCACTCCCTCTACCTCTCCTGGCCCTCCTCCTTTCACCTCTTTTTCTGTGATCACTCTTTATGACATTTCTAGACAAGTCTGATCTATGAAAGTGTCATCCAAGCAGGTTCTCCCCTGCTCATCCAGAACCATCAAGGACCACATTGACACACTTGCTCCAGGTTAGGCCGATTTCTGCAATCACTCTTTTGCCACTGGAATGTTCCCCTTCCCCCTAAGCACTCCCTTGTGTGCCCCTCCTTAAGAAATCTTATGCCAATCCTTCCTGTCTGGCATACTACCACCCGATTTCTATCACTCCTTTCATGGGCAAACTCATGGAAAAGCTGGCCATCTTCCAGTTTACGCTCCACACTGAATCTGTTGGTTCTTTCCATGACCATCAGTCTGGCTTCAGAGCAGCCAGAGGCATGGAAACTGCTCTCCTGAACACCTGTGAAGATCTGCTCACTAATCTTCTGTCCTCATCCTCCTTGATCTTTCCTCTGCTTTCGGCATTGGCCAATCATGCCATCCTGATCAATCGTCTCTGTTAGAACTTGGGCATCACGTACCTGGCCCTCCTATGGTTGACCTTCTTCCTGCGGGACTGTCCCTCTCAGGTCCAACTGGGACCCTTTGGCCCACCTCACCTCTACCTTCTCCTCTAACTTTCAATGTCTTGCGGATGACGCTCAGCTCTCCTTCAGGCTCCCCTCTGCCTCCACTCCTCTCTTGCTCATTCAAGACTGTCTAGCCGCGATTCAGGAATGGTGCGCCTCCAGTGATCTCTGCCTCAATTCCAGCAAGACTGAGATCCTCCTCATTGGGATCCCTGCTCCCATGTTCCCTCTTTCACTCTGGCTGTCCTCCTTGGTCCCTCTCTGTGCGCCTTCCTGTGAGGCCAAAAATCTTGCAGTCATCTTCGACTCCACTCTATGCTTCCATCCTCACATCACAGACCTCTCGAAGAAGTCACACTACCAGCTGCACCTCCCCAGAGGTATTCTTCCTTTTCTCACTTTCCCCCAGAAGCTCAACGTCTCTAGATCCCTAGTTCTCTGTAGGCTGGACTACTGCAACAGCCTCTTTCTCAACCTGCCTAACTCTACTCGCCATCCTCTACAACTCATCCAGAACATGACTGAAAGACTTGTTCTTGGCCTCAAGCTCAGGGATTGTATCTCTCCAGCCCTGAAATCTCTCCACTGGCTCCCGGTGGCTGCAAGGATCAAGTTCAAGACCCTCTGTATTGTCCACAAGGCTTTCTGGGGCCGGGGTCCGCACTTCATCCAACTCTCTCTTCCTAAACATTTCCCTTATCGAGCCCTTTGCTCAGCCACCTCCCACTCTGATGGTCAGACGCTTCTCCAGGCAGAGAGTGGGAGGTAGTTCTCTTTCCTCTACAGGGGACCCCCTCTGGAATGGACTTCCTGCCCCTCTCAAACTCGAACAGGACCACCTCAGGTTCTGGAACCAGGTCAAGACCTTCCTTTTTACTTCTGCGTTCTCTCTTTGTCTCCCTTGCTGGCCCATCTGTCTGCTGGGCTCCCCCATGACCTGCAAGCACTTGCACTGCCTATGGGCCTCCATGCACTTAGGGGTTGTATCTGTAAACCTACAGTCCCCTTCCTCCTTGCATTACCCTGAACCAGCTTCCCCAGAGCAATGCTGTCCTGACCCCATTCCGCCCCTTCCCTCCCCCTGACACTTCTCGTGTCCCTCTCCCCCTGCACGTGCACGATCTGAATGACACATGGCCTAGTAAAATGGCTTGTTCGTCCTCCCTACGTCTTCCTAGCGTGTCTTGTGTACAGGCGCGGTATTAATGACGAGTATCATATCATATCAGTGGTGGATTGGGCTCATTGGTGAATGGTAGGGAGGCAGGCATTGCTCTGGGGAGAAAGCTATAGGTAAAGGAGTGGAAAGAGAAAGATTTGGGGGTAGTTGGATAAGATCTGGTAGGTGAACTCAAAGCAGGAGAGAATCTTGTGTAGGGGTGAGATTCTAAAGTGTAGTTTGGAGATGACCAAGAAACAGACACTGATAGAGGGGGTGCAGAGGATGCTGTGGCATGGCAGGAGATGTGAGTAAGTAGGCAGCAATAAAGTCTTGGCCAGTGGCCTGCAAGGCGAGGTGCTAGAGAGTCAAAAGGAAGAATACATGGGCACCAGTGCAGAAGTCAGCATGAATCTCGGGACAGATGAAAAACGGGAGTGGTGGCCGAGTTGGAGGCATGGGAGGGTTCTGTTTCACTGGAATGGCCGCTGTGTGTTGGAGTGAGAGTACCGCTGTGTGTTGGAGTGAGAGTACCGCTGTGTGTTGGAGTGAGAGTACCGCTGTGTGTTGGAGTGAGAGTACCGCTGTGTGTTGGAGTGAGAGTAGCGCTGTGTGTTGGAGTGAGAGTAGAGCTGTGTGTTGGAGTGAGAGTAGCGCTGTGTGTTGGAGTGAGAGTAGCGCTGTGTGTTGGAGTGAGAGTACCGCTGTGTGTTGGAGTGAGGGTACCGCTGTGTGTGTTGGAGTGAGAGTACCGCTGTGTGTTGGAGTGAGAGTGCCGCTGTGTGTTGGAGCGAGAGTGCCGCTGTGTGTTGGAGCGAGAGTGCCGCTGTGTGTTGGAGTGAGAGTGCCGCTGTGTGTTGGAGTGAGAGTACCGCTGTGTGTTGGAGTGAGAGTACCGCTGTGTGTTAGAGTGAGAGTGCTGCTGTGTGTTGGAGTGAGAGTGCCGCTGTGTGTTGGAGTGAGAGTGCCGCTGTGTGTTGGAGTGAGAGTGCCGCTGTGTGTTGGAGTGAGAGTGCCGCTGTGTGTTGGAGTGAGAGTAGCGCTGTGTGTTGGAGTGAGAGTACCGCTGTGTGTTGGAGTGAGAGTACCGCTGTGTGTTGGAGTGAGAGTAGCGCTGTGTGTTGGAGTGAGAGTACCGCTGTGTGTTGGAGTGAGAGTACCGCTGTAGCGCTGTGTGTTGGAGTGAGAGTACCGCTGTGTGTTGGAGTGAGAGTGCCGCTGTGTGTTGGAGTGAGAGTACCACTGTGTGTTGGAGTGAGAGTGCCGCTGTGTGCTGGAGTGAGAGTGCCGCTGTGTGTTGGAGTGAGAGTGCCGCTGTGTGTTGGAGTGAGAGTGCCGCTGTGTGTTGGAGTGAGAGTACCGCTGTGTGTTGGAGTGAGAGTGCCGCTGTGTGTTGGAGTGAGAGTACCGCTGTGTGTTGGAGTGAGAGTGCCGCTGTGTGTTGGAGTGAGAGTACCGCTGTGTGTTGGAGTGAGAGTACCGCTGTGTGTTGGAGTGAGAGTACCGCTGTGTGTTGGAGTGAGAGTAGCGCTGTGTGTTGGAGTGAGAGTACCCCTGTGTGTTGGAGTGAGAGTACCGAGTGAGAGTACCGCTGTGTGTTGGAGTGAGAGTACCGCTGTGTGTTGGAGTGAGAGTGCCGCTGTGTGTTGGAGTGAGAGTGCCGCTGTGTGTTGGAGTGAGAGTGCCGCTGTGTGTTGGAGTGAGAGTGCTGCTGTGTGTTGGAGTGAGAGTACCGCTGTGTGTTGGAGTGAGAGTACCACTGTGTGTTGGAGTGAGAGTGCCGCTGTGTGTTGGAGTGAGAGTGCCGCTGTGTGTTGGAGTGAGAGTGCCGCTGTGTGTTGGAGTGAGAGTGCCGCTGTGTGTTGGAGTGAGAGTACCGCTGTGTGTTGGAGTGAGAGTGCCGCTGTGTGTTGGAGTGAGAGTATCGCTGTGTGTTGGAGTGAGAGTGCCACTGTGTGTTGGAGTGAGAGTGCCGCTGTGTATTGGAGTGAGAGTGCCGCTGTGTGTTGGAGTGAGAGTGCCGCTGTGTGTTGGAGTGAGAGTACCGCTGTGTGTTGGAGTGAGAGTAGCGCTGTGTGTTGGAGTGAGAGTAGAGCTGTGTGTTGGAGTGAGAGTAGCGCTGTGTGTTGGAGTGAGAGTAGCGCTGTGTGTTGGAGTGAGAGTAGCGCTGTGTGTTGGAGTGAGGGTACCGCTGTGTGTGTTGGAGTGAGAGTAGCGCTGTGTGTTGGAGTGAGAGTACCGCTGTGTGTTGGAGTGAGGGTACCGCTGTGTGTGTTGGAGTGAGAGTACCGCTGTGTGTTGGAGTGAGAGTACCGCTGTGTGTTGGAGTGAGAGTAGAGCTGTGTGTTGGAGTGAGAGTAGCGCTGTGTGTTGGAGTGAGAGTAGAGCTGTGTGTTGGAGTGAGAGTAGCGCTGTGTGTTGGAGTGAGAGTAGCGCTGTGTGTTGGAGTGAGAGTACCGCTGTGTGTTGGAGTGAGAGTAGCGCTGTGTGTTGGAGTGAGAGTAGAGCTGTGTGTTGGAGTGAGAGTAGCGCTGTGTGTTGGAGTGAGAGTAGCGCTGTGTGTTGGAGTGAGAGTAGCGCTGTGTGTTGGAGTGAGGGTACCGCTGTGTGTGTTGGGGTGAGAGTACCGCTGTGTGTTGGAGTGAGAGTGCCGCTGTGTGTTGGAGCGAGAGTGCCGCTGTGTGTTGGAGCGAGAGTGCCGCTGTGTGTTGGAGTGAGAGTGCCGCTGTGTGTTGGAGTGAGAGTACCGCTGTGTGTTGGAGTGAGAGTACCGCTGTGTGTTAGAGTGAGAGTGCTGCTGTGTGTTGGAGTGAGAGTGCCGCTGTGTGTTGGAGTGAGAGTGCCGCTGTGTGTTGGAGTGAGAGTGCCGCTGTGTGTTGGAGTGAGAGTGCCGCTGTGTGTTGGAGTGAGAGTAGCGCTGTGTGTTGGAGTGAGAGTACCGCTGTGTGTTGGAGTCAGAGTACCGCTGTGTGTTGGAGTGAGAGTAGCGCTGTGTGTTGGAGTGAGAGTACCGCTGTGTGTTGGAGTGAGAGTACCGCTGTAGCGCTGTGTGTTGGAGTGAGAGTACCGCTGTGTGTTGGAGTGAGAGTGCCGCTGTGTGTTGGAGTGAGAGTACCACTGTTTGTTGGAGTGAGAGTGCCGCTGTGTGCTGGAGTGAGAGTGCCGCTGTGTGTTGGAGTGAGAGTGCCGCTGTGTGTTGGAGTGAGAGTGCCGCTGTGTGTTGGAGTGAGAGTGCCGCTGTGTGTTGGAGTGAGAGTACCGCTGTGTGTTGGAGTGAGAGTGCCGCTGTGTGTTGGAGTGAGAGTACCGCTGTGTGTTGGAGTGAGAGTACCGCTGTGTGTTGGAGTGAGAGTACCGCTGTGTGTTGGAGTGAGAGTACCGCTGTGTGTTGGAGTGAGAGTACCCCTGTGTGTTGGAGTGAGAGTACCGAGTGAGAGTACCGCTGTGTGTTGGAGTGAGAGTGCCGCTGTGTGTTGGAGTGAGAGTGCCGCTGTGTGTTGGAGTGAGAGTGCCGCTGTGTGTTGGAGTGAGAGTGCTGCTGTGTGTTGGAGTGAGAGTACCGCTGTGTGTTGGAGTGAGAGTACCGCTGTGTGTTGGAGTGAGAGTGCCGCTGTGTGTTGGAGTGAGAGTGCCGCTGTGTGTTGGAGTGAGAGTGCCGCTGTGTGTTGGAGTGAGAGTGCCGCTGTGTGTTGGAGTGAGAGTACCGCTGTGTGTTGGAGTGAGAGTGCCGCTGTGTGTTGGAGTGAGAGTACCGCTGTGTGTTGGAGTGAGAGTGCCACTGTGTGTTGGAGTGAGAGTGCCGCTGTGTATTGGAGTGAGAGTGCCGCTGTGTGTTGGAGTGAGAGTGCCGCTGTGTGTTGGAGTGAGAGTACCGCTGTGTGTTGGAGTGAGAGTGCCGCTGTGTGTTGGAGTGAGAGTACCGCTGTGTGTTGGAGTGAGAGTGCCGCTGTGTGTTGGAGTGAGAGTAGTGCTGTGTGTTGGAGTGAGAGTACCGCTGTTTGTTGGAGTGAGGGTACCGCTGTGTGTTGGGGTGAGAGTACCGCTGTGTGTTGGAGTGAGAGTGCCGCTGTGTGTTGGAGTGAGAATGCTGCTGTGTGTTGGAGTGAGAGTACCGCTGTGTGTTGGAGTGAGAGTGCCGCTGTGTGTTGGAGTGAGAGTACCGCTGTGTGTTGGAGTGAGAGTACCGCTGTGTGTTGGAGTGAGAGTACCGCTGTGTGTTGGAGTGAGAGTACCGCTGTGTGTTGGAGTGAGAGTACCGCTGTGTGTTGGAGTGAGAGTAGCGCTGTGTGTTGGAGTGAGAGTAGAGCTGTGTGTTGGAGTGAGAGTAGAGCTGTGTGTTGGAGTGAGAGTAGCGCTGTGTGTTGGAGTGAGAGTACCGCTGTGTGTTGGAGTGAGAGTACCGCTGTGTGTTGGAGTGAGAGTACCGCTGTGTGTTGGAGTGAGAGTACCGCTGTGTGTGTTGGAGTGAGAGTACCGCTGTGTGTTGGAGCGAGAGTGCCGCTGTGTGTTGGAGCGAGAGTGCCGCTCTGTGTTGGAGTGAGAGTGCCGCTGTGTGTTGGAGTGAGAGTACCGCTGTGTGTTGGAGTGAGAGTACCGCTGTGTGTTGGAGTGAGAGTACCGCTGTGTGTTAGAGTGAGAGTGCTGCTGTGTGTTGGAGTGAGAGTGCCGCTGTGTGTTGGAGTGAGAGTGCCGCTGTGTGTTGGAGTGAGAGTGCCGCTGTGTGTTGGAGTGAGAGTGCCGCTGTGTGTTGGAGTGAGAGTAGCGCTGTGTGTTGGAGTGAGAGTACCGCTGTGTGTTGGAGTGAGAGTACCGCTGTGTGTTGGAGTGAGAGTAGCGCTGTGTGTTGGAGTGAGAGTACCGCTGTGTGTTGGAGTGAGAGTACCGCTGTAGCGCTGTGTGTTGGAGTGAGAGTACCGCTGTGTGTTGGAATGAGAGTGCCGCTGTGTGTTGGAGTGAGAGTACCACTGTGTGTTGGAGTGAGAGTGCCGCTGTGTGCTGGAGTGAGAGTGCCGCTGTGTGTTGGAGTGAGAGTGCCGCTGTGTGTTGGAGTGAGAGTACCGCTGTGTGTTGGAGTGAGAGTGCCGCTGTGTGTTGGAGTGAGAGTACCGCTGTGTGTTGGAGTGAGAGTGCCGCTGTGTGTTGGAGTGAGAGTACCGCTGTGTGTTGGAGTGAGAGTACCGCTGTGTGTTGGAGTGAGAGTACCGCTGTGTGTTGGAGTGAGAGTAGCGCTGTGTGTTGGAGTGAGAGTACCCCTGTGTGTTGGAGTGAGAGTACCGAGTGAGAGTACCGCTGTGTGTTGGAGTGAGAGTGCCGCTGTGTGTTGGAGTGAGAGTGCCGCTGTGTGTTGGAGTGAGAGTGCCGCTGTGTGTTGGAGTGAGAGTGCCGCTGTGTGTTGGAGTGAGAGTGCTGCTGTGTGTTGGAGTGAGAGTACCGCTGTGTGTTGGAGTGAGAGTACCGCTGTGTGTTGGAGTGAGAGTGCCGCTGTGTGTTGGAGTGAGAGTGCCGCTGTGTGTTGGAGTGAGAGTACCGCTGTGTGTTGGAGTGAGAGTGCCGCTGTGTGTTGGAGTGAGAGTACCGCTGTGTGTTGGAGTGAGAGTGCCACTGTGTGTTGGAGTGAGAGTGCCGCTGTGTATTGGAGTGAGAGTGCCGCTGTGTGTTGGAGTGAGAGTGCCGCTGTGTGTTGGAGTGAGAGTACCGCTGTGTGTTGGAGTGAGAGTGCCGCTGTGTGTTGGAGTGAGAGTACCGCTGTGTGTTGGAGTGAGAGTGCCGCTGTGTGTTGGAGTGAGAGTACCGCTGTTTGTTGGAGTGAGGGTACCGCTGTGTGTTGGAGTGAGAGTACCGCTGTGTGTTGGAGTGAGAGTGCCGCTGTGTGTTGGAGTGAGAGTGCCGCTGTGTGTTGGAGTGAGAGTACCGCTGTGTGTTGGAGTGAGAGTGCCGCTGTGTGTTGGAGTGAGAGTACCGCTGTGTGTTGGAGTGAGAGTACCGCTGTGTGTTGGAGTGAGAGTACCGCTGTGTGTTGGAGTGGGAGTACCGCTGTGTGTTGGAGTGAGAGTACCGCTGTGTGTTGGAGTGAGAGTACCGCTGTGTGTTGGAGTGAGAGTGCCGCTGTGTGTTGGAGTGAGAGTACCGCTGTGTGTTGGAGTGAGAGTGCCGCTGTGTGTTGGAGTGAGAGTGCCGCTGTGTGTTGGAGTGAGAGTGCCGCTGTGTGTTGGAGTGAGAGTGTCGCTGTGTGTTGGAGTGAGAATGCCGCTGTGTGTTGGAGTGAGAGTGCCGCTGTGTGTTGGAGTGAGAGTGCCGCTGTGTGTTGGAGTGAGAGTGCCGCTGTGTGTTGGAGTGATAGTGCCGCTGTGTGTTGGAGTGAGAGTGCCGCTGTGTGTTGGAGTGAGAGTGCCGCTGTGTGTTGGAGTGAGAGTACCGCTGTGTGTTGGAGTGAGAGTACCGCTGTGTGTTGGAGTGAGAGTACCGCTGTGTGTTGGAGTGGGAGTACCGCTGTGTGTTGGAGTGAGAGTACCGCTGTGTGTTGGAGTGAGAGTACCGCTGTGTGTTGGAGTGAGAGTACCGCTGTGTGTTGGAGTGAGAGTACCGCTGTGTGTTGGAGTGAGAGTACCGCTGTGTGTTGGAGTGAGAGTACCGCTGTGTGTTGGAGTGAGAGTACCGCTGTGTGTTGGAGTGAGAGTGCCGCTGTGTGTTGGAGTGAGAGTACCGCTGTGTGTTGGAGTGAGAGTGCCGCTGTGTGTTGGAGTGAGAGTGCCGCTGTGTGTTGGAGTGAGAGTGCCGCTGTGTGTTGGAGTGAGAGTGCCGCTGTGTGTTGGAGTGACAGTGCCGCTGTGTGTTGGAGTGAGAGTGTCGCTGTGTGTTGGAGTGAGAATGCCGCTGTGTGTTGGAGTGAGAGTGCCGCTGTGTGTTGGAGTGAGAGTGCCGCTGTGTGAGGGAGTGAGAGTGTCGCTGTGTGTTGGAGTGAGAGTACCGCTGTGTGTTGGAGTGAGAGAGTGAGAGTACCGCTGTGTGTTGGAGTGAGAGTACCGCTGTGTGTTGGAGTGAGAGTACCGCTGTGGCCATAGATTCGTATTGATCATGATGAAGCAGTTTTGAATAGCGAGCGAGTAGGGGAGATATGTGTGTTTTAAGCGGGTTTTATGGGGTTAGCTGATATAAATGCATTTTATTCCAGCATATTGGTCATGTGTGCTATATGTCACACTGGTGGTAGTGGTCTGCAGAGGATGCATGTTATTTGAGGCTGAGGTCCGTTGGCTGAACTGTTTCCCTCATCCTTGATGGGCCAGTAGCCTGCTCATTGTACAGAGAGATGAGGATGGTGAAGGCAAAAGGAGAGGTGGGGGAAAGTCATGGCACTGAATGCTGAGGCCCTTACCTAAGACATTTCACACTAGATCAGTAAATTGATGTACTCTGTGGATAAGCTGGGGTTGGAGTTTGCAAGAGGCCCACTTGATCGCAGGGCTTGCTCCGGCACCGACTACACTTCAGACTTGCCAACTCGAATCCCACTTTCCCCTTCTTAGGATGCCCCATAACCATAAGGGATAAGGAAGTGTCAGTTGTGACACCAGGCCCCTATTTTTCAACCTCCTTTTCCTTCTGCTGAATCGTTTGGCAGCTTAGCAGGTTGGCACGCAAGAGGGAAAGGATGGGGAGGTGCACACAGATTAAGTGTGCGGCAAGATCTGTACTGCCCTGTGCCCGATAAACCAGCGGAGAACCTGCTGCTAGCTAGATGGCAAACCATGCAAAGCCCATTGAGCCACTATGCTTTACAGCTGGGGTCTCTGGCATCCCAAAGCTGCATGTCTCGGCAGGATAGCTCAGAGGCAACGTGCTCGCCTTGGAAGCAAGACGACACGGAGCAACACAGGATCGATCCCAGGGTCTGCGCTTAGAAACCTCTGGGTATTAAGCACGTTATAAATAACCTATCCTCTCATATCAAGCAACACCTCAATATGCCTTGGCATACCACACTGGCACTTGACCATCAAGAAGAGCCGTGCTTCCACCTCAACTACTTCTGAACTTGCTCCTCTCCACTGCAGCATCAGGGATGGGGAGGTGAGGTCATGCCAATGCTAAACCGGGAGGCCAGGGCCCCCGGCACAGGGGCGCTCTGGCATGGATGCAGACTTTTACTTGGAGGCACAACTGTTGGGGAAAGCCTTTAGCACTGGTGCCCAATTTCTAAACCTTGTGTGACGCATACTGCAGGCAAATTGTGTGCTGGGGGCACATGCCAGCCCTGCTGCCTTTCTTTGCTCATTATATGATGCAGGGTGCGTGAATGGGCCTTTAATCACCTTAACCCAGAGCAGCCCCAGCACTTAAGAAGCGAGTGCAGGTTTTTGGTCATAAAGCTTTTATTGTACAATCGTCCGGACAGGGGCTAGATGACACAGTTGAGTCAAACTAATCCGAGTCTCCCTGAACCACACAAGTTGACACATTATATACATTTTTGCAACAGTTATAACGCTCCCATATATGTTATCACAAGCCACCCCCACATGTGATTGGTCAAGACCTATACAAAAGAAATCCAATTTTTCTCCAATTCCCTCGTTCTCATTGGTCACGATAATCTAAACTACCATCTTCAGTTCATGTGTACAACACAACCTCTTTTAGGATTGGGTGTGGTAGATCGTGACATCATCACATAGTTACACATTCACATACTAACATAATTTATTACAAGTCCCAGCTAGCCTGAGACTTCCTATCTCAAAACATTATTGCAAATGGTTTGCACGAATACTTCAAACAATATGAGGAGGGGAAGAATAAACAGTTTTCCTTTGTACTGGCGATAACCCCATTCCTGGGCAAACTCTTGGAGAAGCTGGCCATCTTCCAGCTTAATCTGCATACTGAATCTGTTGGTTGTCTCCACAACCACCAGTCTGGCTTCAGAGCAGCCAGAGGCATGGAACCGGCACTCCTGAACACCTGTGAATCTTGTTCGCAAATCTCCATTCCAATTCTCCTTCAGTTCTCATCCTACTTGACCTATCCTCTGCCTTTGATACGGTCAATCATGCAACCTTTATAAATTGACTATGTGATACCCTTGGTATCACAGGCCTGGCACTGGACTGGTTGACCTCCTTCCTCTCTGACCGACCATCACAGGTTCAACTGGGCCCTTTTCTCTCCTCCATCATCCTCTCCATCTGTGGTTTCCCTGAGGGTTCTATCCTCTTGCCGTGGCTCTTCAACATCTACCTTGCCCCTCTAGCCCATTTGATCTCCACCTTCTCTCCTCACTTCCAGCGTTATGCGGATGAGACGCAGCTCTCCTTCAAGCTTCCCTCTACTGCCTCTGCTTCCTCCTCTTTCATTCATGACTGCCTGACTGCTATCCAGGCATGGGGCGCTGCTAACGATCTCTGCCTTAATGCAGTAAGATTGAGGCCTTTTCCAATGGGACGCCTGCTCCCTCTTTTCCTCCTATTCTCTGGCTGCCCTCCATGGGCCCCCTGCCCTCACGTGAGGCAAAACACCTTGGTGTCATCTTCGACTCTTTTCTCTCGTTCTCTCCTCACATCACAGAGCTTGCCAAAAAGGCCCACTTTCAGCTGTACCTCCTCAGAGGCATTCTCCCTTTCCTCACCTTCCACCAGAAACTCAGTGTCTCTAGAGCTCTGATCCTTTCTAAGCTGGAATACTACAACAGCCCTTTCCTCAATCTGCCTAACTCTTCCCTTCAACGCCCTTCCACTAATCCAGAATAGGACTACGAGACGTATCCTTGGCCTCAAGTCCAGAGACTGCATCTCTCTATCCCTAAAATCTCTCCACTGGATCTCAGTTACTGCGAGGATCAAGTTCAAGGCCATCTGCATCATCCACAAGGCTTTCTGGGGCCTGGGACCCCATTGCATCCAACTCTCTCTCCCTAAATGCCCCCCTACTAGAGCCCTTCAGTCTTCTAGTTCCTACTCTCTGCAGATCAGACGCTTCTCGAAGCAGAGAGTGTGGGACAGATCTCTCTCCTCTGCTGGTGCCTCCCTCTGGAATGGCCTCCCTGCCCCTCTAAGACTTGAACTGGATCTCCTTATGTTCCAGAAGCTTCTCAAGTCCCTCCTTTTCTCTTCTTCATTCCCTCTCCCCCATCCCCTGCTAAGGACCCTTCTGCTGCATTTTGACTGGCTTCCTCATTTCTTCTGATTCATACATGGCACCAGGCCCTCTTTGCCCAATCTACCACAGCACTTCAGTCTTCTCTGCCCCCCCACCTGCACTTGCCTTTCCGTGCTCCCTCCCCATGCACTAGCCTGGCTTGGCCTGCACCCCTGCGCCCATCCAGCCCCTTCCTCACACTTAGCATGTGGACCTTCATCCCCTGCACCCTCTGCCTTCCCAGGGAACTTGTCCACCTGGCCTCCTCTTAGAACATGCCTAGCTCAGGGGCCCTCTTCTCCCCCCTCCTCCTGCCCCCCAGCACCTGCGCACTCTCCATTCCAAACAGCACTTCCTTTCCCTCCTTAACATTAGCGCATTCTGCTCTGACCACAACTTCCCCCCACCTCCCCACGCCCCGGCACCTCTTGTTACTGCAGCTGCACGATCCGAATGACAGAAGGACTAGTAGGACCATTTTTTGTTTCTTCACCTGTTTCCCCCTCCCCTTTTGTCTTGTTGAGCCTTGAAACACCTTTTGCTGATATGCATATTATAAATACACAATAAATAAGAAATAAATAAGGGTAGAGCTGACTTATATGATCTGAGTGGGACTACCGAAAGATTGGTGGAAAAAGAACATTGCCTGGGGGACAGTAATTGGAGACCCAGGTAAAGCCAGAACCTGGGATCAATACAAGGGGAGGCACATCAAGTGGGGATGATGCTGGAGGGACCCCAGGACTGCGGTTGGAGGCTGACCAGATCCCTTACCTTTCCCCATGAGATGATCCAGGAGGTGGTGTCTTTTCCGGAGCAGAAAACCCAGAGGTATTCTAGGTAAGCAATTTGCCCAACGGAACCAAGTCTTGTGGGGATCTGTTTAATTTAATACCTTCCCCATAATTAGTGGGTGGGGGGCAAACTATGTAGATCCTTAGTATCTTACAAAGTAATAATGTAACTAAGTCCCCTATAGCCAAATGACACTGGAGATTTAGTTGACGTTCGAAATAAACGGCATCTAGGGCTGGACTTCCCCACCGGGACTCCGGGACATCCCTCGGTAGGCCTCTGGGCATAGGGCCTCTTTGGCGCTTAGGAGCAGAAGGATGCAAAATGAGAGGACCAATCAATGATCGCGCCTGGGTGATTCGCATTGAATTGGCTGCCACCACGACCGAGGTACGCCGCGCTTTTCTTTTCTTCCCCAGCAGCTCGCGCCTGCGCATGATGAGGGCCTGGGAACCGCACGTGCCCTGACTGCTAGACACACATCATGGCACAGGTCAGGGGAAGGCTGCAGCAGCCGGGCGAGTAAAGTGCACTGGTGGAATGGGCAGGGCAGCTGCCAGCCAGCCAGCAGCCAGCCACATGCCACAGGCCACAGCCAGGTGGCAGCCAGCAGCCAGCCAGCCACAGGCCACAGCAGGTGGCAGCCAGCCAGCCACAGGCCACAGCAAGTGGCAGCCAGCAGCCAGCCACGGGCCACAGCAGGTGGCAGCCAGCAGCCAGCCAGCCACAGGCCACAGCAGGTGGCAGCCAGCAGCCAGCCAGCCACAGGCCACAGCAGGTGGCAGCCAGCCACAGGCCACAGCCAGGTGGCAGCCAGCCACAGGCCACAGCAGGTGGCAGCCAGCAGCCAGCCAGCCACAGGCCACAGCAGGTGGCAGCCAGCCAGCCACAGGCCACAGCAGGTGGCAGTCAGCAGCCAGCCACGGGCCACAGCAGGTGACAGCCAGCAGCCAGGCAGCAGCCAACCAGCAGCCAGCCAGCCACAGGCCACAGCAGGTGGCAGCCTGCTGCTTGTGCTTTCCATGAATCGACGA
Organism: Ambystoma mexicanum; assembly: GCF_040938575.1. Lineage (NCBI taxonomy): Eukaryota > Metazoa > Chordata > Amphibia > Caudata > Ambystomatidae > Ambystoma > Ambystoma mexicanum. The sequence continues at coordinate 1,373,078,737 of NC_090933.1, read as the reverse complement.
CCACTAAAATGAGAAGGAGATCATTGAGGGAGCTGTGACTTGCTGGCGGGAGTGGGACGGCTGCGGAACGGGGGTGGGGGGGTGAAAAAATGCATTTATTCATATTATACGTCGATTTATCAACATTCACACGTTGAAGATTTCGGAAAAAGAAAGATTGCTTCGTGGCCGGTGGGACTGGAGGTTTGGGGGTGCAGTAGTACCAGTGTGGGGTACTGTGTGGCCGCTGCTGGCTTGGAACAGGGCCAGTCTCCCTTCTGTTGGGGGTCTCTGGGTGCCCCCACTGCGTGCCCGCGAGCCCCTCCACCCACAGACTCCACACGGACACGTCTGTGCGGTTCGGGCTCCCCGGTCGCTCTGACGCGGCCGGGAACGCCCCGTTTATTTAAGGCGCACGCGGCGACGTGCAACGTCACGCCGCCGCGTGCGTATCCCCTCACGGGGCAACGCCACACTCCTCCTTTTTCCGGGAGGAACAATAACAAACAGACACGTCAAAACATAGCACTGCACACAAAATCACTTGCGAACTTCAAAGCCCATGCCCCCTTTTATTATCAGCCTCCCAGGTCCCCTTCACTCCGGAACACAGTCAATTGGCCCCAGCACGTAGTCTCCGAGGTAGGCAGGTCTCCCTCGCCCAGCCCTCTGGGGGTACCTCCCACCTACCTCAGCCGCCGGACTCCCTGCTGCTCCAGTGCCTCGTTCTGGTGACCCCACGAGTTCCCCCCGGGGGGTATCTTCATCCGGGAGGACAGTTTCATCCGGGTCAGGCGGGAGTTCAGTTCGAGAGTCCCCCAGTTTCTTGAAAAAACTCACATTTCGAGTGACGGCCGACTTCCCATCCGAGGCCGTTACCATTGATCCCTTCACTGCCACTACGTCCAGCGGCTCGGGTTCATATGGGAGCGAGAGTTTTCCATGGGGATGCCGATTCCTGATCAGCACTTCGTCGCCCGGTTCCAGCCGCTGCGGACGAAGACCCCGCCGTGTGTTTTCTTGAAGTGTCCTTGCCTGTCGCTCCGCTTCCACCCGTTGGTCATCTATTACGCCGGGTATCTTTTCCTGTACCTCCGGGAGGAGACCTCGGGGGCACCTTCGAAATAGTGCTTCAGCCGGGGCTACCCCAGTCGAGGCGTGTGGGGTGGTGCGGTACACTCTTAGAAACTGGTATAGCGCCCGCTGGAGAGGCTGGCCCTGTCCCTGGGCTATCCGGAATGTTTTGTTTAATGTCCTCATCAGCCTCTCGGCATCCCCGTTGGCGCGGGGCCACAGCGGGGACACCTTCCGGTGGGCCACTCCGCAGCTCTCGAGAAACTCCGAGAACCTCGCGCTCTGGAATGGGGATCCATTGTCCGAGCACAGGGTCACGGGAAACCCATGGGTGGCAAAGATCTTTTCCACGGCGCCGACCACGTGCTCAAACGCCACCGACTCGACGAATTCCACCTCCGGGTATCGCGAGTACTCATCGACGATGGCTAGGAAGTGAGTACCTACGGCCGTGGATCCGAAGTCCGCATGTACGACCTCCCACGGGCGGGTCCCCCGTGGCATTACTTCAATTTCAGGCTCCCGCTGTACTGGGGAGGCCGCCTGGCACCATACACAGGCCGCTACAAAGTCGTCCACTTTTCTTTCCAACTCGGGGAACCACACCTTCAGCCTCAGTCTCGCCTTCGTTTTGGCGGCCCCTTGGTGTCCCTGGTGTGCCAGGTTGATGACTTCGTGGACCTTGGAGCCCGGCACCACCAGGCGATCGCCTCGCAGCAGCAGGCCCGACTCTGTGAAGGACAGCTCGTCCCTCACCTTCCAGAGTTGCTCGAGGGTCACTTTGGCCTCTTGAGTGCGCCCTGCCACCAACTCCAGCACGGCCTTCCAGGACCCTGACTGCATCGATCTCCTCAGGATGCGGAAGCATTCGTCGTTGGCCGCAGCACTCTCCAGCTCGGGTAGCGGCATTGCATTGGGGGTGGCGCTCTCGACCACCATGCTGACGTGATCATCGGCTTCCTCCGCACACGACTCTTGTGCGGGTCCGCCCCTGCCCACCGGATGCCTGGACAGGTAGTCAGCCGCATTGTTGGCCCCCGGCCGGTAGATCAGGGTGACGCCATATTCCAGGAGGGCCAGCAACCATCGCTCGATCCTGGCTGGTGGTTTGGAAGAGGATCCGGCCATAATCGGAATCAGTGGTTTATGGTCTGTTACCACTGTCACGGGTCTCCCCAGCACGTAGAGCCGAAAATGCCGACAGCCCCACAGAACCGCCAGGGCCTCCCGTTCAATCTGTGAGTACCTCTGTTCGGTCTCGGAGAGGGCCTTGCTCGCGTATGCCACGGGCCTCATTCCCCCATCTTTGCCCACCTGGGTGAGGACTGCCCCGAGGCCAAACGGGCTGGCGTCCACAATGATCTCCGACTCCAGGGAGGGGTCAAAGAAAGCCACTGTGTCATCTGCTGTCAGGGCACCCTTGATGTCCTCGAATGCCGACTGCTCTAACGGGCCCCACTGCCAGATGGTATCCTTTTTCGTCAGGGCCCTCAGAGGTTCCGACCTCGAGGCGAGATTCTTGATGAAACGCCCACAGTACGTCACCATTCCCAGGAAGCTCCGCACCTCTGACGCCGACTCAGGGGGGCGTGCCGTCTTGATGTCTTGGACCTTCTTGGGGTCAGGGGATACCCCGCCCTCCTTGAAGATGAAACCAAAGAACTCAATGGTCGGGCGGAGGAACTCACACTTGTCCTTGTGTAGGGTGAGCCCCAGCGACTGCAGCCTTTCAAGGGTCTTGGCTAGGCGTTTCAGATGATCAGGTTCAGTCCTAGCAAAGATCAGAATGTCGTCGCTAATGTTCAGGACGCCCTCCAGGTCTGCGAGAGTGCCACGGATTAAGTTCTGAAACACCTCGGCCGCAGACGACACTCCGAAGCTCAGCCGCTTGTATCTATAGAGTCCCCTGTGGGTGGTAAAAGTTGTGATGTAACGGGACTCTGGGTGGAGAACAACCTGGTGATACCCAGCTCGTAAGTCCAACTTCGAGAAGAACCGGGCCCCTTGCACTTCTGCGATGATGTCATCCATCGTCGGGGTCAGGTGTCGTTCTCTCCTGATGGCCTTATTGGGCAGCCGCATATCCACACAGATTCGGACCGAGTCCGGTTGTTTAGGTTTCCTCGCCACTACGATGGGGGATACCCATGGTGTGGGGCCCTCCACCTTTTCAATTACGTCCAAGTTCACCAGGTTATCGAGTTCCCTGTCCACCTGGTCCCTTAGATGAAATGGGATCCGCCTGTGCTTCAGGGCTACGGGCTGTACCGACTCGTCAATGTGGAGCCTCACGGGGTCACCGTTCATTCTCCCAATCCCTTTGAAGATGTCAGCATACTTGTCCAGCAGGTCATTGATGTCCTCCAAGTATACTGAATAGGCGAAGCTGACTATGCCAAGGGCCTCCGCTGCCGCACAGCTAAGCAGGGTGTTGCTGCTCACCGGAGTCACATAGAAGCGGGCCCTGATTTTCGACCCGTCATGTTCCACCTTGGCGACAAACGCCCCATCAAGTGGCAGGGGCTCACGCCCACCAAATGCGAAGATGCGGGCTCTTGGCGTCGCCAGCCTCGGGGGTGGGTTGAGCGCAGCATAATGTCCTCTCGCCATTACGTTGACAGAGGCCCCGGTGTCGACTAACACCGGGACCGGCGAGCAGTTCACCTCTACGACACATCTCGGCTGTCTTCTGCTCCTCCCCTTGAGGACCTCCATGCTGGAGACGAAGAAGATATTCTCCTCATCCTCCTCCTCCACTTCTTCCGCCAGCGCCTCCTCGGGTTCCGCTTGTTCCACCTGAGCTACATTCGGCGGGCGGTATTGCCGCGGGGCCCATAGACGAGGTTGTCCTCTCGGAATAAGTACAGGCAGGGTCGCCCTGCACACCCTCGAGAAGTGGTCAGGCACCCCACAGCGTCCACAGACCTTTCCTTTTGCCATGCACTCCGATGAGTGGGGGAGGTCATAGCCGCACTTCTGGCACGACTCCACCGGCTTCCCTGCTCTGTCTCTGGGAGGTACACCGGGTTTTCGCACCCCTCTGCCGCCCCGCCAGACAGCGCACACCTCCTCCGGTCTCGCCGCGCGGGATCCGGCCTCCATCTTGTTGGCACGAGCCTCCGCCACCTCATGGCACCTCCCGAGCTCCAGGATTCTGGGCAGAGTGAGTCCGGGCTCTCTTAGGACTTGTCGCCTCAGCTTGCCAGATGAGCATGCCTGGATCAGCATGGTCCTTATCATGTCCTCCGCATCCCCCCACGCACACCCTTGTGACAGGCGGCGCAGGCGGCCATAGAAGGTGTCAAGCGTCTCGTCCTCCTTCTGTTTGGCCGACAGCATGACGAACCTTTCGAAGTCCACGTTGGCAAGGGGGATGAAATGCGCGAGGAGGGCGGCTTTGGCTTGATCATAGGAGTTACCCGCTGGAGTTAATGATTCAAAGATCTCCTGCACGGTCGCTCCTGCGGAGTACAGCATCGTGGCCACCCTGCTGTCATCATCCGTGACCTGGGCGGCTCGAAAGTACATGTCTAGCCGTCCGATCCATCTCCTCCATCGGGGCCCCAGGCTGGATGGGGGGCCCGTAGCATCAAACTCCGGAATCGGCTGTAGGGCCGCTTGCGCCCTGGCTTGGGCCATGGCCAGGGGTGGTGGTTGAATCGGAGGGGGAACGGCAGCAACCGGGCGCGCCGGCGGTCCAGAAGTCGTAGGACGCGGGGTTGGCTGCTGGGTTTGCTGCTGGATCAGGTCTGTAAGGTCTTCGTCCTGCGAATCTTCCGAGGCCGTCGCACCCCCAAGGGCATCGGGATCACTCATAGGCGCAAGCGCACAGGCACCCTCGTTCTAATCCTGAGGGCCGCAACTTGCCCTTCTCCCCACACTGCCACCACCCACGTGATGATGAAAGGGTTAAAGGAGAGTACCTCGAGGTGCCTTGTGTCCACGTGGGCCGCAGAAGCGGGAGCGTCATCCCCCACGTGATGATGATGAAGGGGTTGAAGAGGGTCCTGAAGAGGATCCGTGGATAAATGTTCCCAAAAATTGAGCTTTGAACAGGAATGGGCTGAGAAGGCCCAGCCACCTCAGTCCATCTTCCAGCTACAACGCGACGTCATCGTCTGAAAAATGGCCAAAATATCAAAATTCTGGCATGGGCCTGCGGGTTGTACTGCCCGCAGTCAGAAAATCCAAAAATTAGGCTTGGATGGCCTTCCTACTCCAAACCGGAGCTTACGGAAGATCCTCCACCTCGTGCGCAAGATGGCCGCCAGCCGCGTGTGGTCCGCGGCCTCAGCGTGATGCGAAACACCCGCGGATGTTTCCCTTTGATATAGAAAAATTGTCCGGGATCGCGCTCACCGCCGGGCCCGGGCATCCGACACTCGTCGCCACTGTTGGGGGTCTCTGGGTGCCCCCACTGCGTGCCCGCGAGCCCCTCCACCCACAGACTCCACACGGACACGTCTGTGCGGTTCGGGCTCCCCGGTCGCTCTGACACGGCCGGGAACGCCCCGTTTATTTAAGGCGCACGCGGCGACGTGCAACGTCACGCCGCCGCGTGCGTATCCCCTCACGGGGCAACGCCACACCTTCCCTTCAAACATGGGCCAGCTAGTCGGGCCACTGGGCGGTTCTGGAAGCAAATGTAATATATTGGGCCGGGCCATTTTTCCAGGGAAGTTTATATGTAGCGACTGCAGCAGAAGGCCATTACATTCGATTCTGTGTGTGATTTTGGGGGGCACATTTTACCTTTGTGAGCGCCCCGAGCCCTCCCGCTTTATTAATATCCTGTTTTGCTCAGACCAAGTGCACACAGTGGGCCTGGCACCAGGCCCATAACCTGCTGCAGGCACAGCGGTAGGCCGCCTCCCAGGCGCTCCTTGCTGCTGGCGCTGGCACCGTGCCAGGGCCGGGGTCGCGGCCGCGTGATGTCACTTTATGCAGCAGCAGCAGCCCCCCTCAGAAAATGCCCCACACCGCGTTGTGAGGTCTGGCAGCGTTTGCATGTGTCCCAGCCGTTCTGACAGGAAATCGCCCAGAATGGGCAATCGCGCTCCATGGGTGACATTGGCAAAGCTGGCGAATTTGGCCTAGAATTTGCCAATTCCTTTGTGAAGTGAGTCCCTAAACATGACTATACCAGGAGCCTGGGGACCCCACCCCCGCACCTCAGAGCAGGGCTCCTCGGCAGGTCCTAGTTGCTCATGTACATGCAGGCCCGGCAGCACACTGTGCTCGACGTTTGCTACATAGCTTCTGCCCTGCGGTCGCCCAGCACCTCTGCCCACCCTCACTGTGTGTGGGCACTGCTGGCTTTCCTCCTCCGGCAGCTATTTCAAAGAGCCCCCAGCTCTTCCCAAACCTTCCCCCTTTGTCCGGAGCTTTCTCCGCATGAGGCCGCAGCCCCTCCCCTTCCCAACCATCACCCCATGGGGCCAGAGCGAGGTCGCTGAAGCATCTTGGTGCTAAGAAGCAGGTGCAGCAGGAATTGGAAGCTGAGTGGCATAAAACATTTAGAACAAATAAGTTTTAAGTGCGTGCCAAAAAGCAAGATGATTGCTTGTGTCGAGAAGAGTACGTGGAATAGAGTTCCATAATTTGGCCACAGCCACTGAAAAGGATCGGCCCCTTACCAGTTCAAAATGGGAGCGAGGCACCGGAAGGAGACAAGAGTTCTTAAAGCGAAGCACACAGACAGGTAGATAGGGGTGGAATTTTTCCTGTACATATTCTGCTCCGATGCCATATAAGGCTTGATGGACCATGGCAAGTGACTTATACTGCACTCGTTGCAGGACAGGTAGCCAGTGAAGCGAACGGAGGACCGGTGAATGATGAGAGCCATATGGAGTGCCTGTGCCGAACCTCACAGCATGATTCTGAAGATGATGGAATCGATGGAATAAGTATAAGGGCTGTGCAAGGAATAAAGAGTTACAGTAGTCTAAGCAAATGAGAACCCTGAAGGCCGTCACCACAGGCCTAACCTGGGCTGGGAGAAAGTGTAGAACTTTGCACAGGACTCTAAGTTGGAAGAACCCGTCTTTGCAGATGGCACGTACCTGGGCACAGGTGGAGAGTGAGGAAGAGAACTTGAAACCCAGGTTCTTTACCCCGAGCACAGGTGTGGGGCAAGTACCAAGCTCCGCAGGCCAAAAAGCTGAGGACCAGACTGGCGCGGAAGAAGGAGAAACAGAAACAGAATTGGGGCAGTGAGGGGGGTACACCACCAGGACCTCTGTCTTGTCCCTGTTAAGCTTCAGCCAATTGTTGCCCATCCACCTACCCACCGCTGCCAGGAAGCTCCTAAGCTGAGATGCTATGCCCAGCTGGGTAGAATCCTCAGGGCCAACCCCATCCTGAACACGATAAATCTGCTTAACCTTTCACGCCCTGGTCCAAACAATGAGCACCTGTGTACCCAATCTGAGTCTGTCCTGTATCTTCAGTTCCTTACAAGTGGTCACATGATGTTCTCCTTCCGGGCTGATGACCTTTGTCGATGACTTCCGGTTTCCACCAGCTCTTGACATCTTTCCACCGGTAATAATGGTGATTGTGATAACCAGTATGAACTGGCCGGATCCGAAGGTGGCGGTTGGGTGGCCTTCACCCAGTGCACCCGAGAGTCTCTCATAGCAGCGTCTCAGCAATCCTAAGTGTGCATTTTCCTCTCAAGGACTCTTGAGTGGGAGCATTGCCTGTGGGCCAAAGATAGGGATTGTCCTGATAAATGTCCGCCAAGATTTAAAGGAAAACAATAAACACTCGGGCTCATATGACGCTAATCAGAGTCAGGCATCCAATAACCGGGCATCCGTCTATCCTGGATATCAATCCCCCCACATTTCCTTTTCCAGCATCTCGGAGCTGCGTATATTACATGATGTACTGGAGGCAAGACACGTCATAGATCCCTTCCCCGCAGCTCCCAACCTCAACCATATGATAGATCTCTTCCCTGTAGCTCCCAACCTCAACCATATGATAGATCCCTTCCGCAGCTCCCAACCTCTACTGTATGATAGATCCCTTCCCCGCAGCTTCCAACCTCAACCGTATGATAGATCCCTTCCCCGCCTCAACCGTATGATAGATCCCTTCCCACAGCTCCCAACCTCAACCATATGATAGATCCCTTCGCCGCAGCTCCCAACCTCAACCATATGATAGATCCCTTCCCTGCAGCTCCCAACCTCAACTGTATGATAGATCCCTTCCCGCAGCTCCCAACCTCAACCATATGATAGATCCCTTCCTCCAGCTCCCAACCTCAACAGTATGATAGATCCCTTCCGCAGCTCCCAACCTCAACTATATGATAGATCCCTTCCCCGCAGCTCCCAACCTCAACCATATGATAGATCCCTTCCCTGCAGCTCCCAACCTCAACAGTATGATAGATTCCTCCCCGCAGCTCCCAACCTCAACTGTATGATAGATCCCTTGCCCGCAGCTCCCAACCTCAACCATATGATAGATCCCTTCCCCGCCTAAACTGTATGATAGATCCCTTCCCGCAGCTCCCAACCTCAACCATATGATAGATCCCTTCGCCGCAGCTCCCAACCTCAACCATATGATAGATCCCTTTCCTGCAGCTCCCAACCTCAACTGTATGATAGATCCCTTCCCGAAGCTCCAAACCTCAACCATATGATAGATCCCTTCCCCGCAGCTCCCAACCTCAACAGTCTGATAGATTCCATCCCCGCAGCTCTCAACCTCAACCGTATGATAGACTTCTTCCCCGCAGCTCCCAACCTCAACCGTATGATAGATCCCTTCCCGTAGCTCCCAACCTCAACTGTATGATAGATTCCTTCCCCACAGCTCCCAACCTCAACCGTATGAAAGATCCCTTCCCCATAGATCCCTTCCCCACAGCTCCCAACCACAACAGTATGATAGATCCCTTCCCCGCAGCTACCAACCTCAACCGTATGATGGATTCCTTCCCCGCAGCTAACAACCTCCTTCCCCGCAGCTAACAACCTCAACCATATGATAGATTCCTTCCCCGCAGCTACCAACCTCAACCGTATGATAGATCCCTTCCCGCAGCTCCCAACCTCAACTGTATGATAGATTCCTTCCCCACAGCTCCCAACCTCAACCGTATGAAAGATCCCTTCCCCGTAGATTCCTTCCCCACAGCTCCCAACCTCAACAGTATGATAGATCCCTTCCCCGCAGCTACCAACCTCAACCGTATGATAGATTCCTTCCCCGCAGCTAACAACCTCAACAATATGATAGATTCCTTCCCCGCAGCTACCAACCTCAACCGTATGATAGATCCCTTCCCGCACCTCCCAACCTCAACTGTATGATAGATTCCTTCCCCACAGCTCCCAACCTCAACAGAATGAAAGATCCCTTCCCCGTAGATTCCTTCCAGACAGCTCTCAACCTCAACAGTATGATAGATCCCTTCCCCGCAGCTACCAACCTCAACCGTATGATAGATTCCTTCCCCGCAGCTAACAACCTCAACCATATGATAGATTCCTTCCCCGCAGCTACCAACCTGAACAGTATGATAGATTCCTTCCCCACACCTCCCAACCTCAACCATATGATAGATCCCTTCCCGCAGCTCCCAACCTCAACTGTATGATAGATTCCTTCCCCACAGCTCCCAACCTCAACAGTATGATAGATCCCTTCCCCGCAGCTCCCAACCTCAACCGTATGATAGATCCCTTCCCGCAGCTCCCAACCTCAACTGTATGATAGATTCCTTCCCCACAGTTCCCAACCTCAACAGTATGATAGATCCCTTCCCCGCAGCTCCCAACCTCAACCGTATGATAGATTCCTTCCCCACACCTCCCAACCTCAACCATATGATAGATCCCTTCCCCACAGCTACCAACCTCAACTGTATGATAGATTCCTTCCCCGCAGCTCCCAACCTCAACAGTATGATAGATCCCTTCCCCGCAGCTACCAACCTCAACCGTATGATAGATTCCTTCCCCGCAGCTAACAACCTCAACAATGATAGATTCCTTCCCCGCAGCTACCAACCTCAACCGTATGATAGATCCCTTCCCGCAGCTCCCAACCTCAACTGTATGATAGATTCCTTCCCCACAGCTCCCAACCTCAACCGAATGAAAGATCCCTTCCCCACAGCTACCAACCTCAACCGTATGATAGATTCCTTCCAGACAGCTCCCAACCTCAACAGTATGATAGATCCCTTTTCCGCAGCTACCAACCTCAACCGTATGATAGATTCCTTCCCCGCAGCTAACAACCTCAACCATATGATAGATTCCTTCCCCGCAGCTACCAACCTGAACCGTATGATAGATTCCTTCCCCACACCTCCCAACCTCAACTGTATGATAGATTCCTTCCCCACAGCTCCCAACCTCAACAGTATGATAGATCCCTTCCCCGCAGCTCCCAACCTCGACCGTATGATAGATCCCTTCCCGCAGCTCCCAACCTCAACTGTATGATAGATTCCTTCCCCACAGTTCCCAACCTCAACAGTATGATAGATCCTTTCCCCGCAGCTCCCAACCTCAACCGTATGATAGATTCCTTCCCCACACCTCCCAACCTCAACCATATGATAGATCCCTTCCCCACAGCTACCAACCTCAACCGTATGATAGATTCCTTCCCCACAGTTCCCAACCTCAACCGTATGATAGATTCCTTCCCTGCAGCTACCAACCTCAACCGTATGATAGATCCCTTCCTGTAGTTCCCAACCACAACCGTATGATAGACCACTTCCCGCAGCTCCCAACCTCAACCGTATGATAGATTCCTTCCCCGCAGCTCCCAACCTCAACCATATGATAGATCCCTTCCCTGCAGCTCCCGACCTCAACCATATGATAGATCCCTTCCCACAGCTCCCAACCTCAACTGTATGATAGATCCCTTGCCTGCAGCTCCCAACCTCAACCGTATGATAGATCCCTTCCCAGCCTCAACCGTATGATAGATCCCTTCCCACAGCTCCCAACCTCAACTGTATGATAGATCCCTTCCCGCAGCTCCCAACCTCAACCATATGATAGATCCCTTCCCCGCAGCTCCCAACCTCAACAGTATGATAGATTCCTTCCCCGCAGCTCCCAACCTCAACTGTATGATAGACTTCTTCCCCGCAGCTCCCAACCTCAACAGTATGATAGATCCCTTCCCCGCAGCTACCAACCTCAACGTTTGATAGATTCCTTCCCCGCAGCTAACAACCTCAACCAAATGATAGATTCCTTCCCCGCAGCTACCAACCTCAACCCTATGATAGATCCCTTCCCGCAGCTCCCAACCTCAACTGCATGATAGATTCCTTCCCCACAGCTCCCAACCTCAACCGTATGAAAGATCGCTTCTCCGTAGATTCCTTCCCCACAGCTCCCAACCTCAACAGTATGATAGATCCCTTCCCCGCAGCTACCAACCTCAACCGTATGATAGATTCCTTCCCCGCAGCTAACAACCTCAACTATATGATAGATTCCTTCCCCGCAGCTACCAACCTCAACCGTATGAAAGATCCCTTCCCCGCAGCTCCCAACCTCAACCGTATGATAGACTTCTTCCAAGCAGCTAACATCATCAACCGTATGATAGATTCCTTCCCCGTAGCTCCCAACCTCAACCGTATGATAGATCCCTTCCCGCAGCTCCCAACCTCAACTGTATGATAGATTCCTTCCCCAAAGCTCCCAACCTCAACTGTATGAAAGATCCCTTCCCCATAGATTCCTTCCCCACAGCTCCCAACCTCAACAGTATGATAGATCCCTTCCCTGCAGCTCCCAACCTCAACCGTATGATAGATTCCTTCCCCACACCTCCCAACCTCTACCATATGATAGATCCCTTCCCCACAGCTACCAACCTCAACCGTATGATAGATTCCTTCCCCACAGCTCCCAACCTCAACCGTATGATAGATCCCCTCCCCACAGCTCCAAACCTCAACCGTATGAAAGATTCCTTCCCCGCAGCTCCCAACCTCAACCGTATGATAGATCCCTTCCTGAAGCTCCCAACCTCAACCGTATGATAGACCCCTTCCCGCAGCTCCCAACCTCAACCATATGATAGATTCCTTCCCTGCAGCTCCCAACCTCAACCGTATCTTCCCGTAGCTCCCAACCTCAACCGTATGATAGATCCCTTCCCCACAGCTCCCAACCTCAACCATATGATAGATCCCTTCCCCACAGCTCCCAACCTCAATCATATGATAGATTCCTTACCTGCAGCTACCAATCTCAACAGTATGATGGATCCCTTCCCACAGCTCCCAACCTCAACTATATCTTCCCGTAGCTCCCAACCTTAACGGTATGATCAGGCGCTTTTAGTTCAATGTATCTGCATCATGAAATATAGTGCTTGGCCTCTACACCGTTTAGTGTAAGTGAGATTGCGTGCATTGACTCCTGTGTGACTGGGAGGAGGTACATGTGCGCACTACACAGCAAATGTGCAGAGCACTCTGTGCCAGTGTGCAGCACTCCCCAAGCATTTATTGCATGGCCATACACACGTTCTTGCTACCATCCATCCGTCCATAGGTACTTGGTTCTGGGCCCTGTTAGAATTGTACACGTTGGAGTCGATGGAGAGGCTCAGGAGGCCTCTTTGGCAATCATTTTCTCCAGGAAGCCGGGGACTTGACCGGGTGCCAGGAGGGCACACAGCCCTGGGACGTTTTCAGAGATCCGTAAAGAAGGGCTCTGTCTTTGGCAGGAAGCCGAGAAGGCAGGAGGGTGTGCAGGCAAGGAGCTCACGTGTGGGACAGAGCAAACCTCTGGTATGTAGGGTTTTCTGCAAAGGGGAGAAGACCAAAGGCCGGACTCTCAGCACTTTCAATGTTTCAAGAGGACCCTCTGCTCCAGCTCGAACATTGACATTGAAACCCTCAGGCAAAACATAAAAGGGGTCTCTGCTGGTCTGTTCTCTAGGGCTTAACGGGTCTGCGCTAAACGCGTGAGTAAACAGCAGGTTCCAATCCTTCCAGACACGGGGTGGAGGGCTCTCATTGTCCACAGCAAAAATTCCTGCAAGCCCCAATTTCAGTAAAATAGCCTGGGAGGTTATGCACCTGCGGCAGAGACCGGTATGCAACCAGTAGGCCAAATATTCAAATGAAAGTAAGGAGTGGGAGAGTGCGCATGCTGTGTGGAACCTCGGAATAAGGGTTAGAATTCCTGCCAGGCCAAGCTTTGCACTTCTGACGTTGCCAAAATAAGTGCCTTTTGAATTTGGTAAAAGGAACAGCTGTTACTAAAAGAGTTGATTCTCCCAGAAGAAGCACAGGTAGATCACTTCTCTTTAGCATCATAAAAGCATTTTGGCCACCTCTGGTGCTCCCTATGGCACTACCTCGGCTCTGCCTCTGGCGCTACCTCTTGTGCTCCCTATGGCACTACCTCGGCTCTGCCTCTGGTGCTCCCTATGGCACTACCTCGGCTCTGCCTCTGGCGCTACCTCTTGTGCTCCCTATGGCACTACCTCGGCTCTGCCTCTGGTGCTCCCTATGGCACTACCTCGGCTCTGCCTCTGGCGCTACCTCTTGTGCTCCCTATGGCACTACCTCGGCTCTGCCTCTGGTGCTCCCTATGGCACTACCTCGGCTCTGCCTCTGGTGCTGCCTCTGGTGCTGCCTCTGGTGCTACCTGTGGCGCTCCCTCTGGCTCTGCCTCTAGCGTTGCCTCTGGCGCTACCTCTGGGGCTATCTCTGGTGCTGCCTCTGGGGCCTCCTCTGGTGCTCATTCTGGTGCTGCCTGTGGTGCTTCCTCTGGCGCTACTTCTGGCACTACCTCTGGCTCTGCCTCTAGCGCAACCTCTGGCGCTGCCTCTGGTACTACCTGTGGCGCTCCCTCTGGCGCTACTTCTGGATCTGCCTCTGGCTCTGCCTCTGGAACTACCTCTGGGGCCGCCTCTGGCTCTGCCTCTGGCACTGCCTCTAGTGCCTGCTCTGGTGCTACCTCTGACACTGCCCCTGGTGCTGCCTCTGGACCTACCTCTGGTGCTGCCTCTGGGGCCGCCTCTGGCGCTGCCTCTGGCACTACCTTTGGTGCTATCTTTGGTACTCCCTCTGGTGCTCATTCTGGTGCTGCCTCTGGTGCTACCTCTGGTGCTACCTCTGGCGCACCCTCTGGCGCTGCCTCTGGCTCTGACTCTGCTGCTGCCTCTGGTGCTGCCTCTGGCGGTGCCTCTAGTGCTACCTCTGGCGCTGCCTCTGGCACTACCTCTAGCGCTGCCTCTGGCTCTGACTCTGGTGCTGCCTCTGGTGCTACCTCTGGCGGTGCCTCTAGTGCCTGCTCTGGTGCTACCTCTGACACTGCCCCTGGTGCTGCCTCTGACGGTGCCTCTAGTGCTACCTCTGGCGCTGCCTCTGGCACTACCTCTAGCGCTGCCTCTAGTGCCTGCTCTGGTGCTACCTCTGACACTGCCTCTGGTGCTGCCTCGGGCGCTGCCTCTTGCGCTACTTAGAGTGACAGCCCCATTTGTGGGATGGAGCCAGAAGACACAAGCTGGAAAGGGCCAAAGGGAACCTTTGAAGAATGAGTAGCAGCTTTCCAGTGTTCCCCTCCCATTGATTTCACACATGCATGTTCTTAGTATGTCTCCTCTAAGTAATGTAGGCCCATCCAATCTCTGCCCAAGGTAAGTTACCCCTATAAAAGCATTGAGATCAAATACATGGCTATTGAACTGCTTTCTTCCTGGCAACACAGGCTTTTCATTTAAAGAGACATCTTCTTACAGCAAATAAAACACAAATGAAATACAAGCATTGGCAAAGCCAATCGTTTTGGCGTTTACAGCAGTTCTTTGCATTTTAGGCACTAGGGTGCAAGGAGGAGAGTATAGAGCGAGGGAGAAATCGATTGGGAGAGGGTGCCATCGATGATGAGCAAGAGGAAATATGAGTGAAAAAGGTTGAGAGTGAGAAGTGGGTGAGTTGTAGAGAGAGTTTGGTGGGTGGGGCGAGCTAGCATGGGGTTAGGGTGGTTGACTGGTGGTAGGGAGCATGGGGTAGAGAAAGTGGGGATAGAGTCAGTTGGTGGGAGACAAGTGTGGTAGGGTCGGTGTGTGTGGGTAGAGTGGGGGTAGTGTGGGTGGGGTATAGAGAGTGGGAGTAGTGTGGGCAGGTTGAGGTAGAGAGAGTGGGGGAAGGGTGGGTAGGTGTGGGTAGAGAGAGTTGGGGTAGGGTGGGTTTAGAAAAGAGAAAGTGGGGGTGGGGTGAGGGTGGGTAGACAGAGTGCAGGTAAGTTGTGTGGGTGGGGGTACAGTGGATGGGTGTGGGTAGGGTGGGGGTGTAGAGAGTGGGTGGTTGAATGGGTGTAGAAAGAGTGGGGGTATGGTGGGTGGTGCTACAGAGGGTGGCTGGGGGTAGGGAGCGTAAGGATAGGGTGGGGCTAGACAGAGTGCGACAGAGTGTGTGGGTGGGTCCGGGTAGGGTGGGAGTCTTCAGCAGCTGTCTAACAGTCTACATTGCACACCCTAGTTTAACACACAGCACTAATAGCCCTATAGACCTCGGGAGGCGTAATAATTGTTTTATACAACTTATAATCTTTTCTGGATAGACATATTTGGGCTTACTGCACAAAAACACCCAAATGTTTTAACAACCAATTTAATAATTCAACCCTTTCATTTCCCCCAACAAATAAATAATTAATTAGTTCCCCTTCCTCCCTACCTATCCCTTCGTCCCTACCGTCTCCTTACATCTTCTTAAGGCGTCCCGCTTTCTCCCTGGGGCCATGCCCCTCCATCTTGAATACCTGTTCCCCCGGGGTAGCCCGTTTGTGCAAACAGCACCACCCCCATCATTTCCCGAGCTATTCCCCCATTGTGCTTCACTCCCCCCTCATCTAAAGGGACCATGCCCAGGGCAACAGAAAAACCCTCCCCCGAGGTGTTCTTTCTGCCCCACGACTACCAACCTCCTTTTACTTCCAACTCCTTATTATCTCTTGCACCTGCAAAGTCAAATCCACAAGGTAATAATTGTTCCCATAAATTGACAGGTGAACGCCATCCTCCCTGAAAATCTTGAAACCCTCATAAACTATTTCTTTGTGCTCCAAAACCTTCACCACTGCCAATGCACAACATTTCAACATCTCTCTATTTATTCCCTTCATCGCCTGCTCTATTGCTCCCTCAATTCTCGCTCTCCTCCAAACTCTCTGCGGCAATAGCTTAGTCCAGACTACACTTGCTTTGGGCCACATTTCTCGGACCCATACCAAGTTTCCAGAAAAGGAAACTTCAAGCTATCTAGCGACACACCACTACAGCGGAAAATAAATCTACCCTAACCAAATTCGCTAACATATACAAAAAGAAATCATCCTGACCAAAAGAAATACATACAATGAAAGAATCTCCAAAGCCAACCGCTACACTAAGGAGCTTTTCACCATCCTCCGTGAAGTGGAGAACCCTACTCCACCCACAGATAACAGCCCGAAAGATAAACAATGGTGTACCAGCATCCAAAACGCCCTATCCAACAAAATAGCCACACTGCAGGCTAAAATATCTGCCAAAAAAGCTCATTGCACTCCACTGAGACGCACACCACCCCTCCCACCACCACCTTAATACCAAACCCACCTTTCAGATTCAATAACATCTCCATATTGGACACTGAAAAGGTCATACTGTCCTTGAAACCCTCGAATTGCCAGGGTGACAGCTTCCCTTCCCGAATCATTAAGGATGCAGCCAGAGAGCTAGCACCTTTCATTTCCAAGCTAATTAAAGGAATGGTTCAGTCAAAAATTGTTATTGTCCCTACGGGTCGGCCATGTGTTTTTAAGCCTAAATCGCTCGATTTTAGAAACATTTCCTATGGACCTTGCCCGAGTTTTCGTCCATTAAACGTATGCGAAAACAGGCATCAGGGAGCTGCCATTTTGTGATAATCCTATCACTGGCCCCATCGCCCTGGCTGACCTGCTTTTGGGGCACTAAATCATATTCCCTGACCCTGAGCCTGACATTATCAAAACATTCATATTCCCCGCCTCTCTCCGTGACGTTACTGTGCTTCGTAGGCAAACGCGCCCAGTCGTCTTCTATGCGACTTCACACAGAACCCGGAAACCAACACAGATGAACTCACAACACAGCGCGCCACAATTCGGAATATGAAACTGTACTTAAAAATCAAACAGCAATATGGTACATTTGTTAAAGTACATTTATTTGACATTAAATGTTTAGAGAATATTCAGCAATTGGCATATTAAATCGGAATGGAATTTTTTTTCTTTTCTTTCGATCCGCAAATCCACTAAAGTTTATCGTGAGTCACGTGCTGTTCCTTTATGGTACACAGGGTGTTGGTTTTCATTAAAAGAAGCACTTTGGATGCACGGTGAACCGCAAGGCTGTTCCATCAACTAGGCACTAGGCCACCGTAAAGGTTGATATGTTGCTTCGAGCCGCTAGTACTGCGCAAGGGCATATGGGCCCTTGGCGATCGTCCCATAAAATGGTTAACGTTGTGCAGTTGTTTAAAAAATCCGTCAGCCGGGGTCTGGAATAGGTGGCAGTAGCAGTAGGGTAGGATGTACCTGTTTAGAAAACATAAAAATTGAAATTAGTCTCACCAGCTGATCTTTATTACTATTATTCATTTTATTTATTACGGCCGAGCTGAAACTATTTGCTTGCGAGGATAGTGAAATGGAGTCTGTTCGGCTCTAAAAGCAAAGCGAAAACTAACGAAATAAATCGAGGGAAACACACAAACTAATGATTGTTTTTACCGTTGAACCACTGAGAAACGACTGTTTGTCTACATGCGTGTTGAATGGGCACATGCATGCCCATGTGCCCTGTAGAAAGACGATCCCACAAATGTTGTACTTGCTCTTCATTCATTCATTCATTTATTCCGGTATGAAAGCGTCTAAAGAGTTACTTACATTATATTTGCCATTTCCATTGTATCTCTGCGTGATGCAGTCCATAAATCCCACTGTGTTCGTGCCAATGATTTTTCGTATACTGAACTAACATGAAACTCGGTCTAGTTTAAGAATTTTCTGCCTTATATTCTCTTACGTTATTCCACCCCCCAAACCCCTTTCAAATGAAGTCCTTTCGGCATGGTCCCTGTCTCTCAAGGTCAAAAAAACAATAGAACCTTATACTGCCAGTGCGAGTTGTGGGCCTCTTCAGCCCGCGAGCAAAAAAACAAAGCCGCTGACCTTCACTCTGCATGAGCATACATTCTTACTTTGCAACATCCCGTGTAAAGCCATCTGTGAGAACTTGAATTTTCGACTCCATCTATGTACTAAGCCTCAATGTGCAAATGCGAACTGGCTTCTCTCCCATCTGCACCGCCTCGCTTGGCGCGTTCTAAGGCCCCCAATTTTGTCCTCGTTGTCCACGAGCTTTGCAGCCCTAGAGAACCATAACTATGGAGACATTAAGCGCAGAGGCAAAAAGGACATGGGAGAAAGAGGCACGCCCGAAGATCGGACGGAAAGAGAAGAAACGGGAAAACACGAATGGAAGGCTATGGGACAACGGAGCCAGAGTAAACAATACAAATATGGGCCCTGACGAGATAACTATAGCAACCTGGAATGTGCGAGGACTCCATGCTTATGTCAAAAGACTTAGGGTGTACGCCTGGCTAAACAGGATGAAAGTCAAGATAGCAATGCTACAAGAGACCCATCTGACAGCAGATAAACAGGCCAGGGTGAACAAGAAATGGGGAGGACAAGCATACAGCACAACATACTCGGACTATGCAAGGGGAGCATTAATATGGATTGCACCGGGAGTACCGTTCCAGCTAATAAAGCAGGAAAGCGACCAGGAGGGGAGAATGGTGCTGGTGCACGGGATACTTGAAAGCAGGGAAATATGTTTGATCAACACCTACGCCCCAAACCACGACGCCACTGTTTTCTTAAGGAATCTAGCGCCCAAACTGGCTCAGTATAGGGGAGCCACGTTCATCTGGGCCGGAGACTTTAACTGCACCTTGAACCCGCTTCTCGACAGGTCGGATAACAAGCACAGGAAGCCAGCACACCCTGCCAGGGAGCTTCACAAGACCCTCACACAATTGCAGTTGGTGGACATCTGGAGGCAGGTACATGGAGAAGGGAGAGGGTACACACATTATAGCGCACCCCACGGGGTAATTACACAAATAGATTACCTATTCACTGGCAGTGACTCTCTGATAGAATTCACAGGAATCGACATTAAAGCACGTATACTTTCAGATCACGCCCCGATACTGGCAACATGGGAGCACACCTAGAGAAAAGCCCCAATACCAACATGGTGCCTCCGTGCAGAAGCACTTGGAGAGGGCGAACTTGAAGCATATCTGCAGGAGGTGATAGAAGATTATTTTGAACAAAATGAGGGGAGCGTGGAGAGCAATGCCACGCTCTGGGACGTTTTCAAAGTAGTGATAAGGGGGGCGGCAATTGAGAAAACGGCAGGGTTGAAGGGTGCAATCGTGGCTGAGCTGGACGAAATAGAAAGGGAGGTTAAAACAGAGGAACGAAGGGTGGAAAGGGCGGACCGGGAACCCAAGGAACTACTGGAGCTAGGACGAGATGCATAGTACTCTGGGAGAAACTGGGGAAGCTGAATTATGGGAAATACTTACAGAGATTGCACGCAGAAGGGGATAAACCCAGTAGACTACTAGCGTGGTTATCAAACAGGAAAACAAGAGGGACCCCATAGCAGTATTAAATGAAGATGCAGGAACAGAGGTCAGGAATCAGGAAGATATAAATAACCTATTCGCCGGCTTCTATGAGCGGGTTTATGCTCCTAATCCAGAAGTGGAGCCGGAAGACATCCCAGACGCCCTCAGAGAGATTAGGTTACCGAAGCTAACAGCAGACCAGGCCCAACTATTGGACACCCCGATTACCGTAGAGGAAATTGAAAAGGTGATCTCTGAGCTCCCCTCGGGTAAAACCCTGGGCCCGGATGGGCTCCCAGGGGAGTTCTATAAGACATACAAAAGTACCATTGCCCCAAAACTGCTAGAAACATATCAGGAGGCATACGAGGAAGCACAGTTGCCAAATAGCATGTCGGAAATTATAATAGTCCCGATCCTAAAGCCAGGGAAATCCCCAGTAGAATGCACGTCACATAGGCCGATCTCCCTCATCAACCAGGACACCAAAATACTTACAACGGTTCTAGCGAACCGTCTGAAATCGGTTATATCCACGTTGATCCACTCAGACCAAACGGGCTACGTCCCAGGGCGAAACACGTCATGGAACCTCCGAAGATTACACTATGTTATAGAACAGACGAATTAGAGACGAGGGGAATGCGCAGTAGTGTCATTAGACGCCGTTAAGGCCTTTGATTCTGTGAGTTGGAAGTGTTTGCTGAGCGTCCTTGCCCACTTTGGTTTGGGGGAGAGATTTCTCAGATGGATTAGACTGCTGTACAGGGACCCTAGAGCGAGAGTAAAAAGGGGAAGGCATATTTCAAAAGCTTGGAGGATATGCAGAGGAACCAAACAAGGCTGCCCACTGTCACCGATGTTGTACATACTGGCTTTGGAGCCGTGGGCGGTCTTCCTCCGGGCAGAGTAAGGGGACACAGGGATAGACAGACGGGGTGGTCCATCAGATCTCGCTGTACGCGGATGACATCCTTCTTTTTGTCGAAAATCCGCGCGCCAACCTAGCATGCCTACTGGAGGCGGCGGACGCAAACGCCAGACTCTCAGGGATAGCCATCAATAGAGAGAAATTGGTCTTATTCCCCTTGGCTGACTTAAAAGAGGTCCCCCGAGACAGACTCCCAGATATGGGGCTAGCTTGGGCTCAGGGCTCTTCCGATATCTGGGAACAGAGATAAACCACAACACTGCAGAGTCACACAAATATAACACACAGGCAGCCCTAGATAGAATACAAAAGGCCATGGGTTTCTGGGAGACACTCCCATTGGGGATGATAAGGAGAGCGGCCATCCTGAAGATGGTAGTACTCCACGGCTATTATACTATTTCAAGAACATTCCCCATGCCATACCCAGAGCTTTCTTCATGAAGTTGAATACAATGACACAGAGGTTCCTATGGGCAGTGGGAAGGTGTAAAATTGCCATGACAACATTGCAGAGGGACCACGAGGAGGGGGGCATCAGAGTACCGGACTTCGAAAGATACTACCTGGCAGGTCAACTCCAATACGTAGTTAAATGACTGGGAGAAGATGAATCAATAGACAAAATACTCTTCCAACCAGCACTGAGATCCTTTTACCTACGGGAAAGCCCATGGATAGACAAACCTCTGCTCAAGAACCTACCCAACATGCTTAGGTTAGCAACAGAGCTCTGGTCGAGGGTGTGGAGACTCCAGGGGACCAAAGACCCTTGCTCGCTGCAGATTCCACTATCGGGAATAATAGGCAAGGACACAAATACATTTGCAATGTATAGATCCCTCTGGGAAGCCAAAGGAGTAGCGCAAATAGGAGATTTGAGGAGGGAAGAACAATGGGCGGAGTTCCGAGATATGGAGGAAGAATATGACATACACGAAGGCCAATTCCTCCTATAGAATAGAATGATGCTGACAATCAAGAAGAGGTGGCCGGAGTGGCCAGAACAAGAGGACACAGGAGAAGAAGAGGTGGCCGGAGTGGCCAGAGCAAGAGGACACAGGAGAAGAAGAGGTGGCCGGAGTGGCCAGAGCAAGAGGACACAGGAGAAGAAGAGGTGGCCGGAGTGGCCAGAGCAAGAGGACACAGGAGAAGAAGAGGTGGCCGGAGTGGCCAGAGCAAGAGGACACAGGAGAAGAAGAGGTGGCCGGAGTGGCCAGAGCAAGAGGACACAGGAGAAGAAGAGGTGGCCGGAGTGGCCAGAACAAGAGGACACAGGAGAAGAAGAGGTGGCCGGAGTGGCCAGAACAAGAGGACACAGGAGAAGAAGAGGTGGCCGGAGTGGACAGAACAAGAGGACACAGGAGAAGAAGAGGTGGCCGGAGTGGCCAGAACAAGAGGACACAGGAGAAGAAGAGGTGGCCGGAGTGGCCAGAACAAGAGGACACAGGAGAAGAAGAGGTGGCCGGAGTGGCCAGAGCAAGAGGACACAGGAGAAGAAGAGGTGGCCGGAGTGGCCAGAGCAAGAGGACACAGGAGAAGAAGAGGTGGCCGGAGTGGCCAGAACAAGAGGACACAGGAGAAGAAGAGGTGGCCGGAGTGGCCAGAGCAAGAGGACACAGGAGAAGAAGAGGTGGCCGGAGTGGCCAGAGCAAGAGGACAGAGGAGAAGAAGAGGTGGCCGGAGTGGCCAGAGCAAGAGGACACAGGAGAAGAAGAGGTGGCCGGAGTGGCCAGAGCAAGAGGACACAGGAGAAGAAGAGGTGGCCGGAGTGGCCAGAGCAAGAGGACACAGGAGAAGAAGAGGTGGCCGGAGTGGCCGGAGTGGCCAGAGCAAGAGGACACAGGAGAAGAAGAGGTGGCCGGAGTGGCCAGAACAAGAGGACACAGGAGAAGAAGAGGTGGCCGGAGTGGCCAGAACAAGAGGACACAGGAGAAGAAGAGGTGGCCGGAGTGGCCAGAGCAAGAGGACACAGGAGAAGAAGAGGTGGCCGGAGTGGCCAGAACAAGAGGACACAGGAGAAGAAGAGGTGGCCGGAGTGGCCAGAACAAGAGGACACAGGAGAAGAAGAGGTGGCCGGAGTGGCCAGAGCAAGAGGACACAGGAGAAGAAGAGGTGGCCGGAGTGGCCAGAACAAGAGGACACAGGAGAAGAAGAGGTGGCCGGAGTGGCCAGAGCAAGAGGACACAGGAGAAGAAGAGGTGGCCGGAGTGGCCAGAACAAGAGGACACAGGAGAAGAAGAGGTGGCCGGAGTGGCCAGAACAAGAGGACACAGGAGAAGAAGAGGTGGCCGGAGTGGCCAGAACAAGAGGACACAGGAGGAGAAGAGGTGGCCGGAGTGGCCAGAACAAGAGGACACAGGAGGAGAACTAGATACATGGTACGATATATCGGAAGGGGGACACAACCTCCAGGCTATACAAACAGTTGCTAAAATCCAAGAATTCACAAGTCCTACAAACAAGAGGGAGATGGGAGGACGAACTAGGAAGACCCCTCAGTGATCATGAATGGACTAGGGCGCTAAGATACCCCAAAAAAGTATCAAGGAACGCAAGGTTCAAGCAAGCACAATTATATACTACACATAGGGCGTACCTCACACCCAAGAGAATGAATAGGATGAAGCTGGGAGATCCCCGCACATGCCCATGCTGCCCGGAAGAGGAAGCGGACATGATACACATGTTCTGGACCTGCCCAGTGATACAGGTTTTTTGGGATGGAATCAGAAGCAAATGGCGGGAAGTGGACTCCAAATACAAACAGGAAATCCTGATATGTACCTGCTGGGCCTCTTCCCAAGAGAAGGCAAGAATAGGTCGCACCTCGCAAAAATGAAAGACTTGATATGCATACTAGCCAAACGGCGGATAGAAATGGCTTAGAAATCGAGAGAGGGCCCGAGGATAGACTCATGGTGGGCAGATTTTCAGAAATGGGCGATGACTGAAACGGCGGTGTGGATGAGGGCGGTACAGAAAGGTGAAGGGGAAACAGGACAAAAAATAATGGCATGGAACTCACTGATGCAGAGCTTATTCAAAAACAGGGAGGAGAGCGGAGAGGAAGAGCCGGGAGGGTAGGAGGAGCGGTAAAGGGAAAAACACAGGTCAGACCTCCAAGCATGGGTGGCCATGAACTAAGACACTTTCAAAACCACTGCAGGGAAAGAGACAGCTTAAAGCAAAGAGATTCCTTGCTTACTCGAAGACGGAACAGGCGGAGGAATACCCGCGCTTGGGGCCGACAGCTAGCTTTGTTTTTTGTTTATGTTTGTTTATGATGTGTTAGTTTGTTTGTTTGTAATGCTATCTAAAAACCCAATAAAGAATTTTAAAAAAAAAAACTATGGAGACATTGACTTTTTGGGGGGAATGTCAGGGAAAGTATAAAGTACCAGAGGAGTTGAGTTGAAAGTGAGATTTATTGTTTGTTTGTTTTATTAGTTGCAATACGCAAGCCTCCCCTCGGTTAACAGTGCGCAACATTTACATGAGATTGCAAAACTTAGTTACAGCAACAAAAATATATACATACACATATTCACAAGGTCAGCGATATGAGGTGAATAGAGAGAGAAGTCAAAGATGACACCCATGTTGTTCGGCACCCAGGATGGTGAATGGAGGGTTTAGGGTTAGCATACTTTGTATTTACACTGTACAATAACATTATTTTCAAAAAGACAATCAGATCACAATCTTCTCAACGAGCTCTGCTTTGGGTGGACATGGCACAGTGGCAATGTTCGGTGGCAATGCATCAGTGCTGTTCACGGAAACGCTCAAAATTCCATATCTGTGCTCTCGAGTACAGTAACAATAAGGCCTTTAACAAAGTCGAACTCCATTTCCTCATATACTGGTTTCACCACCCATTTCTTACTTCTTTTTGCAAAGGCCATAGTGTAGCGAGGCATCCCTACATTTCCCGTAGTCCTAGACTGTTCACGGCACACATTCTCGTTATGGGCCAAGACCGCTAGTAGAGTCCTATGTTTCATGCCCTGTATGCCGAAATGCAATCGCTTTGGCCTGTACTTTAGGCTCATATTGTGGAACACCTCCAAACCTCCTGTGTGACAGAATTCTGTCAGTCCCCTCAAATCTCTTGATAGAGTTTTATCGAAAACAATATTCTCAATGGCTTTGTGTGTAGGTGAAGATGGATTCAACCACTTCTTCTTCCGTGCCTCCACTGGGGATAAAGGGCCATGTTCACATTGGTGGAAATGTTGGTTTTCTGTCCAGCGGTGAATGTTGATACAGTGGTGCATCAGTGATCGCCATTTTTCAAGTAGGATTTCCACTGACCCTTCACAAGTTTTGGAGCTCCACCAGAGATGATTGCTGATAGACTGGGACCACTGTGAAATACTTTCCAAACCTTTTTTTCCCTGCAGCTGAGATTTTCTTATTGATTGATTTAGCAAGATGCCATACGTCAAATTGATGTTTAATATGTGGGAACTGCTCTCTCATTGTCTTGGCAATTGAAACGTGTCTGTCCGTGGCTATGAGGTCGATGTGCATTCCCCTCGATTGTAGATATTCCAATGATTTTATAAATCCTAGTTTCTCCATGGCAACTGAGGATTTACATTGGGACCCCTGCACGACCACCGAACTCACAATTTTCTTACTATCCATGTCATGAAAGTGGTAGGTGCAGTACTTGGCAGAAAATCCAGGGCTGTCGCACTGTCCATCGCCGGCTAGCCTGAAACGTTTGCCTTCGAATGTACTTGCTAGAGACAATTGTTCCAATTTTCCAAGCATCACTAATGGCCGGAAACAGATAATCATGTTGGAATTTGTAGTACTGCGTTTTAGAAATGAAATGGAGTCCCACAAACTGAAAGAAAGACTCTAACTTTCCAAAACTGGACCCACTAAAAAGTGAGGCAGCTGCACACAGTAGATTGCCTGCTGGCAGTTTCCCCAGCATCGGTTGTGCAGACCATGAGAACGTATGATGTAATCTACAGGCGGCATGTATTGTGACGTTATTGCCTTGTTTTTGATGAGTCACATGAATCAATGGCTTCCCACATACTTCCCCTCTGACGGAATGCCCACATTTCAGCATACTTATAATATCCATCAAACAACTGTTGAATACTATGTATTTGCCCTTTTTCATTAGACTGACATCAGGCGTCAAAGTTGTTTCGGACTGTATCGTTGAGGACATTTCACCACAATTGAAAGAAATATCGCTGATATCAAGTTCTGATACGTCGTTGGGTGCTGTTGCTGGTTCATTCTCTGTCATTTCAACATCTGTTACTTCAACATTGATGGGAGAACACAACAATGTCGACAGCTTTTTGGGTGCCATTTTTTTGGCGGGTGTAGATTGTGTGAATTGATCTGCGACTACTTCAGAGCTATCTTCAATACATTCAGTATCATCTTCTTGTGGTGGTGAGTTCGCACTGTAGCAATGGTCCAATAAAACTTTACTGGATTCTCCGGACACATTCAATTCATGTTCTGGCCATTGGACATAAGCATCTTCTCAACACGCCGCGTCTGAATTAATAGTTCCTCCATAGTGTAAATGGTCTGGCAAGCAACATCTCTCATTTGCTTCACTGTCTGTGTATGTATAGTTCGTACACACACAGGTAACTAGAGGACAGATTGGAAAAGGGATGTTCAGTTTAAACACAAGATAAAGTATAGTACAATTGACAGGAAAAAAACATACTATAGTCCCCAGCACAAAACAATTTCTAAAATTATGAACCGTTTGTAACTAACCTTATTTTTGTTTCTTATCTTTGCCACTTTCTTGACTCAAACTTCAACATCTGCACGCTGTTGGTCCGATTCGTTTCCGCATGTCTTCCCTTCCTCTTGCGCTGCAACAACTATATTTTCTGGATCCGCATAGACAGCAGGGAATGACGCTCCATCGACTCCCTGAAACATAGTACTTTCATTACTATGTATCGCAATATTGAAAACATAAAACACACGTGAGGAGGAACACACAGGTACATCTCAATAGCTAAACACAAATTAAACATTGTGTAGAACAATCAAACGACAAGTATTCGAGCTCTGATGATCTAGTTCGATGGAACTCTCAGTATCCAAACCTCTGCATCGCATGGACTGCCATGAATGGTTGTATTGGAGAGGAGGCACCAGCAACTCCCTGAAACACAGCACTTGCATTAGTATGGTTTTCAATATTGGAAACATAACACACACTTGGGGTCGACGGCACAGGTACATATAAAGAGATAGCCACAAATGATGCATTGTTTAAAAGAATCAAGGAATATCTAAATATGATCAGATTTCATCGACTTATTTCTCCGATTTATTTACATCTGCATCATCTAAATGGGATGTTGTGATTGTAGTGGAAGCTTCGTTGTCTCCCTGAAACACAGTACTTGCGGTAATAGGGAAGAAAGTATAGCAAATGGAATCACGTTATAAGATCACGCTCGATGGAGCGGACATTATCCATACCTCGTGCTGCCGAAGAATATCTAGGGATGCTGTAAATGTAGTGCGCACTTCCGAAAGCTGTTGCGCCGATTCGTGTACGCATGGACCCGCTTCCACTTCCCCTGGAATTACTTGAATGTCAGGCTCTGCATCAAGTGCAGGTGTTGACGCTCCATCAACTGCCTGAAACATAGTATTTGCATTAGTAAGGATTACAATATTGAAAACATAACACACACAGGTACATATCAATGGCTAACCATG
Organism: Ambystoma mexicanum; assembly: GCF_040938575.1. Lineage (NCBI taxonomy): Eukaryota > Metazoa > Chordata > Amphibia > Caudata > Ambystomatidae > Ambystoma > Ambystoma mexicanum. The sequence continues at coordinate 1,373,051,309 of NC_090933.1, read as the reverse complement.
AATGAAACATTGTGTAGAACAATCAAACTACAAGTATTCGATGGAGCTGTCAGTATCCATACCTCGTGCTGCTGAAGAACATCTAGGGATGTTGTCAATGGGGTGGACGCTTCAGAATCTCCCTGAAAGACAGTACTTGCATTAGTATGGATAACACTAATTATAACTGAAAACAAACACCAGGGGACGATAACTAAGGTGTATATCAATTGGAAAGCACTAACCAAACATTCGGTAAAATAATTACACGATACATAAAAACTATTACTTGACATGCATAAAACAAGTCTGTAGCGGAATAGCCAAGTAAGATTACCTGATACACGCTAGAAGTGGTTGATAACTGCGAGCACGTCACGGATGTAGAATGTTCTTGCTTCAGATTCAAGGGATAGTCAAGCAGTTGTAAAGGTAAATTATTGTTTGATAATGAAATGGCAATTTTAAAAATTGCCATGTATGGAGACAGAATACTTGAGAGTAATGCTATTGAAAATGCGCAATATATTGTTATTGTTATTTTGCATTTATATAGCGCCTTATATACCATTGGTATGGTCTGAAGGCGCTGGTAGGTTGAACGCCCTTGGGAACCGAGGTTCGGGTCAGTGGAGAGATTAGAGAGGGTCAAGGGTGCGTGTGCGCACCAGGTATGTGTGCAGCTGGTGCAGAATTTCTGTGGTAGCTGCTTCCTAGCGATAGGTGTGGTGGTTGAGGAATCAGGAGTATGTGTTCGGTCTGGCAGGATTATCCAGTCCGAGTGCGGTAGCGTTAGGCCTGACGAGAACGCTTAGCTGGGGGTGAGAAACCAGCAGTGTTTACTTAGAGTGATGGGGAGTGAGCGGCGGATGTTGATATGAGAACAGATATACCGAATGGTGTCATAGTATCTCTGTGTTCTACTTGAGTGGTGGTGTAAGGAGAGAGTAAGCGTGGGGTGTGAAATGAAGTATGCTCTTACAACGGTTCCTTGCGTTCCACATCAAAGTCTGCACATTACGCAGACCGGTCCGGTCCGTGCGATGTGTTTTGTTTCTCATCTGCTCTTATGCACTATTCATCGGGTCGGCGAATTCTTCCGTATAGCGTACTCCTCCATCTAGCATGGAGGGGTACGCTAATCATGCGCTCTGGTCCATTCATTCATTTGTTTCGTGCGTTCACCCGCTCCCCAGGCTCATCTGTTACGCACTCAATCGCATCAGATGCTCATCCGCCACTTGTTCCCTGTGCCCATATATAGATTTTGTTTCTGGGTTATGAAATTGAAAAAGAATATATTGATAAATGTCATTATTCAAAAAGCTATACACTCATATCAATGTCGAAAGTATTACAAGGGACACAACACCTAAAATATCAATTAATCCATTCGGCTACCTACACACTACCGCAAGGCCTATAGCTAAATCCGGACACTTGACTCACCAGTGGTGGAATGTGGACGAATAGAGTGGGAATAGCGTTTCCAAGCAATTTTCGTGTCGTTCGCCGGAGGGGTACGCTAATCATGCGCTCTGGTCCATTCATTCATTTGTTTCGTGCGTTCACCCGCTCCCCAGGCTCATCTGTTACGCACTCAATCGCATCAGATGCTCATCCGCCACTTGTTCCCTGTGCCCATATATAGATTTTGTTTCTGGGTTATGAAATTGAAAAAGAATATATTGATAAATGTCATTATTCAAAAAGCTATACACTCATATCAATGTCGAAAGTATTACAAGGGACACAACACCTAAAATATCAATTAATCCATTCGGCTACCTACACACTACCGCAAGGCCTAAAGCTAAATCCGGACATTTGACTCACCAGTGGTGGAATGTGGACGAATAGAGTGGGAATAGCGTTTCCAAGCAATTTTCGTGTCGTTCGCCGTTTATTCTTCTTTGTTACCCATGATGTGGCGTACATGTTCGAGGAAAAGTGCCAGCTGCAGATGCGGTATTGATCACCCCTCTTGTCCTCTAAGACTTGTTGGACTCTACTTTCCAGCTCAACCAGTGGATATCCGCAATGTCTGGCCCATTCTCTTATTCGATCAAGAGTTTTCAGGAATACATGCATTGTAGTGCCTTCAGATTTAGCATGGGTCTTCGAAGGGCAACCGCTAATCGAACAGGCAGGCATTGTTGAAAATTCTGAAAAGTAAATATCGACATTATTATACAATCTTGATGAATAAAAATGTGATAAAAAAGTAAATGAACCATACAATGTTCAATGCAAGGTTTGTTTTGGTCGCCGGAACTATACCAGTTCATCATGTGCGGCTTAGTATTTGCATAACTTGCAGAAATGTATAAATTATGTGACTAAACTCTGAACATGTGACTCGTCCCTTGGATGTACTGTCTTGCACGAGAAGGAAACATGCTAACATTATAGACAGGACCCACGAAGGATGCAATTCGATGACAATTGACACAGATGAAAATAAATAGATCTATTGATAGCATAACAATTGAAACTCAAGTCAATAGCAATGAGACCAATGACCATAGCTCTATTAGGTACTGTAATCGCAAATAGATAGAAATGTAAAAATGACCGAAATATGACTAGGATACATGGCCTTACCTTGACCAACAAACAGTTAGATTCAGCAAGCCGAGCAGTATGTTGCAGGAGAACAGGTAGATGGCCACAGGTAGCACACTGACGAGTTTGCTCGAAGCGGTCACAGAAGTTCACGGATAGCAGGACGAAGAGCAGATTAGCATAGATCTCAGTGGTTCTCAGGTAGCACGTTCAGGAGTTGACTTGCAAAGCACAAAGATGTTCTCATGAGACATATCAAGTGGTTTATAAAGTATTAGAAGCAGGGGTGTGTTTGTGAATGAATGACGTATGTATGTTGTGGTATTATGTGGTTTACCGGGGCGCGATCTGCTTCAAGGGGAGCTTGCCTGGAGACACGAGGTCTGAGGAGGCCATGTGAGCGATTCGCCCTGGGCGTGGGATACCTTTTGAAGTGTACATGGTGATTGGCACCTTGGCCGTTATCTCCCCTGACAGCACACCATGGCAGCGCTCAACCCTGGGTGCGAACTGCCTTTGATGGGGGGGGTGGATGGGCCGGTGGGCGTGCAGACAAGGCACAGGAAGACTGCTGAATGGAGACACACTTGATTCATTTAAAAAATCGAAACAACCGTTGTTAAAATATATGTGGTGTTTTATTTTGTATCTTATTTTGATGCCACAAAAATACAAAACTTTACACATTGTACAGGTCAGCTTGCAGCACAGCGAGGGAAAATCCCCTGTACTGACTGCTGTCACTGGGGAAAGTTTGTCTTATGGCACGAACGGCACAGGCGGGTATTACTCTTCGAACGCGGTGTCCAAGCCTCCCGTGAAGCCACCATGTAAAGGAATGATAGGCCACCAGCCGGTACCACCTGTGAAAAGAAATGAAACAAACTGTTTTTAAATGACCAAGATAAGTTTAATAAACGTTTGTTGTCAATGACAATTCTTGTAACTAATGGCATTGTGCTTGGACAAATGCTATCTAGACACTGCACACTATTGAACGACTTCCATGCGTTACAATGATATGTAGATGTAATTTTGGATATAGGAGACGTCCATGAAATAGGAGTTGCATGACAAGCAGAGTATACTTACTCGTTACTCAGATTACGAGGACGAACAGTTGCGCGAAGTTCGTGCATAAGCACCATCATTATCCTCAACACGGACCGTGTGAGGCAGGCTGCCCTGAAGTCTGGCAGCTCGGTGATGCATTGCAGTCGTGGCTCACCTTCCGAAATGTAGGCCACGCATCCCGAGTTTTCACAGCAGCAGCAGTTCTCATCCTCGGTTGGCATTAGCTCGCACCGATTGCATTTGCACCCGGTGGAAACACCGTCCATGCGACTAAGTCCACTGTCTTCATCGTTGATTCGTCCGGCCAACTGCCGTCCGAAGCCCCATCGTTTTCGCATGTTTCCCTTTCCAGTAGTTCCTCCTCGGTATACTCGGGCTCGTACATGTAGGGCATTATTGTAGCCATTGTGTGGTAAACAAACTAAAATAATGTATAGCGATCGTACAGGTGTTCACATGGGCTACAAGCGGCGAAGGTAGCTGACTAGAGCACAGAAACGAGTCACAGAATACTCAAAGTAACACAGAGAGAGGAATGGAATCGAAAATCTGCTGATGTGTGTTGTGAAATGGTCTGTTTATACTTATTGAGTAAAGAGGCGTCCTGCCATTTCCATGGCGACACATCATTAGCTGAAGCGCAGCGATTGTTGACACGAGACATGCTTTGGCGTTGTGAAATGGGCGGTACGCGTCTGCTGATGACAGGCTCAGAGGCGGCGGATATGATTTAGTGCCGCAAAAGCAGGTCAGCCAGGGCGATGGGGGAAATGATAGGATTATCACAAAATGGCAGCTCCCTGATGCCTGTTTTCACGTGCGTTTAATGGACAAAAACTCGGGTACGGTCCACAGGAAATTTTTCTAAAATCGACCGACTTAGGCTTAAAAACACATGGCTGACCCGTAGGGACAATAACAATTTTTGAGCGAACCATTCCTTTAACGTCTCCTTCAACTCAAGCACCGTCCTGACTAACCTCAAAGAATCGTGGGTATTACCACTTCTTAAAAAACAGACACTTGACCCGTCCATTGCCACCAACTATAGACCTATAACAACGGCTCCCTTCCTCCTCAAAATTATTGAGAGAGTAGCCTACCTCCAAATTCATACCTACTTGGAGGAAAACCACCTACTAGGATCACACCAATCTGGATTCAGACCACAACACAGGACTGAAACAGCGTTAATTGATTTAAAAACACAAATCGATGAGCTGAAGGATAAAGGGAAAACAGCTATGCTACTCCTCCTCGACCTCTCAGCAGCTTTTGATCTGGTGGATCATGCAGTATTATGCGAACATCTAGCATCAGCTGCACACTTCTCGAGTGAAGCCATAGCTTGGGTTCATCCTTCCTAGCCAACCGTACGATGAAAGTGTTCTCCCCATCAGTCTCAGCAGACCCAATCCAAATCACCTGTGGTGTCCCACAAGGTTCATGTGTCTCACCAACAATGTATAACATCTTTACTAAGCCTCTCTTCGACAAACTTGACCGTCTGGGTGTTACATATACTAACTATGCTGATGACACTCAGATCCTCATTCCCATATCGGACAACCTTGTCGAAGATACAGCTTTGGTAAACAGGATATACCTCATCATTCAGGCATGGATGGCCTCACATGGACTCTGCCTGAATGATGACAAAACCGAGATTCTGATCCTGGGTTCTGACTCCAACCTAAAAAAACTAAGTCCCAACTATGCCGCTTTTACCATCGATGGCAATGTAATTAAAAGTAGTCACTCAGGTAAAAACACTAGGTTTCTACCTGGACTCCACACTTTCACTAAAAAACAAGTCAGCTCCATGGCCTCATCTACAGCCTATACTTAATTAGAGCCTGTAGACCCTTTCTATCCAAATCTAGCTGCATTACACTTACCAATGCATTAATAATATCTAAACTAGACTATTGCAATGCTCTACATGCTGGCGCTAACAAAGGTATCATCAATAAAATTCAAATATTACATAATAATGCGTTGAGAGCAGCCTTGGATATGCCTCGACGTGAACATATTTCCAACCATAGAAGTGACCAGCATTGGTTAAAAATTAGCGACAGGATACTTCTCAAAATGGCATCCCTTTCCTTCAAATGTCTCAACAACACTGCTCCCCCTTATCTCTCTGCCAGATTGACCAGAAAAATCCCTACCTACCATACCAGGGCCTCCAACCACCTCTGCCTAGAAACTCCTAGATTCAGACTGTCCAAAGCAGGTGGATCTAGCTTCCCTGTCAAAGCTGCACTCTACTGGAATGCGTTGCCTATTCACATCAAAATGAAACAACAATACTCTAGCTTTAGGAGAAATCTGCTGACCCGGTTGCGAACCAATGACAATCAACATCAAGTGAACCATTGATCCCTGTATACCCTGTATCTGTACATATGTATATATAGCTGCTCCCATGTGCCTAGCAATGTATCGATCATGTATTGCACACACCCAACCAAATTGTAACTATGTTATATGTCTCTTTGATGTAGGTAACTATCTGTATTCTGTAACTAAGCTTCAAGTATCCGTGTAACTGCTGCGCCCAGCTACCCACGGGTTTGGAGCGCATTACCAAATAAACAAACAAACAAACAAACAAATCCCTTTTCATTTTTCTCAGCAGAGCCACACCTGTGTCCCTTACTAGCTCATTCTCCCCTGCATGAATGATCACCCCCTCTGGAGACCCATAGTGCTCCTTCAACCCCGCCAACATAGGCAGCAGCTGATCCCAGCGAAGCCCCCCTACACCTGACCAGCTTACCAGTGCCACTTTGTAGCTGCACCCCAACTGTGTGCCAAAAACCCTTTTCTCCGCCTCCTTCCCCACCCACTGAACAATAGAGTGGCCCACAATCCAAATCTGCGCCATCTGCCCCTGCCTCCGCGCAGCATCTGAAAAAGAAATTACAATGTCTCTTTCTAGTCCACAACCACCCCAAAACATTCAGCCCTCCCCTGGCCCCCTGTCCCTATTTCAAACAGCCCCTTTGTACTTCCCGCACCTCCACCGTCACAATCTTTTCACCTTATCCTCGGATAAGCCCAACCGACTACCTTCAGATGCCGCACCCATCCTAAATGAATGAGTTCCAAACTCCTCTGCCTTTTCCCCAGCCGCTACCAACACCTTCCTTAGCACCCCCAAAACTTGCGCTGCTGATACTGCCGCCCCATCCTCATGCCGAAAAACCAAGCCCGTCCTTCCCCCACATAGCTCCTTCCACACCAAACCTGTACTCACAGGGCACACATCTGCCCCATCCCAGCCCTTTCCTTTTTGATCCGTCTTTGACCTCTACATCCTGATGTCCAGTCCCAACTCCGAAAAATAAATATCTTCCCAATGCAGGCCACTTACTCCACTCTTTGCTCCCACCAGCTAAGAAACCCTAAAGGCTCCAAAGAACAACCATGTAAAGCAGGTTGCAAACATCATTCCCTCCCAAGCCGACCAGCAGACCCCCTCCACAGCTGACACAACCTGACCAATAGAGCCCCCGATACCGGCCTCCTACTGTCCTTCCCCCTCTTACTCTCCCTTGCCCATCCCTCTAACATTCTGCTTGCCATTTCTCCACCACTCGGCTGGAAACCCCAAAACCATTTCACATAGAAAGAGACCCCCGCCATCTTTCCCGCTATAGTTGCCTTAGACCAACCCTTATCCATACACCTCAAGAGGAAGTTTACTACATCATCCCTTCTCCGCTCTTCTGCATCCCCCCTGCCCTTCCAACTACGAGCTCCCCCTTTTAGGAAATCCTCCCAAGCTCTCCTGTACGCCTCCCTAGATGCCGTGGCAGGCGAACCCTCCATCAAAGAAAGCACTCTCAGTTTCCTATCTTCCACAGCACCTCCGGAATCCGCTGCCCCTTCTGTTCTGCTCCTGGAGCCAATCCACGGAATCTATGCCATTGAAAACGAGATAATGCATCAGCGATGCCATTATCCTTCCCCGGCACACGTGTTGCCCTAAACACCACATTCCATTCCATGCAACGCAGAACGAACTCTCATTAATCTCGCTACCCTCTGATCCCTTGCCGACTGCCTGTTCACTACATGAACCACGCATTTGTTGTCAATGTTGAAGTTCACTTTCCTGTTCTGCAACTCTTTCCCCCACATCTGCATCACAACCAACAAAGGAAAAAATTCTAGAAATGCTATGCTTCTCCCTTCCTTCAACCAACGCGATGCCCACTTCTCAGAGCACCATTTTCCTCCCCAAAACAATCCAAACCCCCCCCCGCACCTGCTGCATCTGAACAAATCTGCACTTCCCCTGATACCGGATCGCCTTGCAGCCACGTGGACACCCCGTTAAAACTCTCCAGAAAATGCAGCCAAATCCTACAGTCTTCCTGAACTTCCCCTGACACACTTACCCGATGGTGTGGGCACTTTGCGCCGTGCCATGTTTCTACAAAAAGTGTGCCCTGGGGCCACCATCTTGCATGCAAAATTTAAATGCCCCACCAGCTTCTGTATTTCCACTAGCGTCATCTTCCGAGACCCCACCGCTTTCTCCAGCAAACCTACCAGTCTGCTCACCTTATCGTGTGGCAAGCGTGAGGTCATGGCCACTGAGTCCAATTCAATCCCTAAAAAGGTCAACACCACTGCCGGTTCCTCCGTTTTGTCTTCTGCCAACGGCACCCCCAACTCTCCCATCAGGTCCTGAAACATCCCTAGCATCTCCCCGCACTCCTTATCTTTGCCCGCCCCACTAATGAACAGAAAATCATCTAGGTAATGCAATACCCCTTCCAATCCAGAGCTATATGAAAAAACCCACTGCAAAAATGAACTGAAACGCTCGAACAAGGCGCAAGAAATTGTGCACCCCATCTGCAAGGCCTTGTCAATGTAGATACGGTCCTCAAATTGCATTCCCAGCAGCCTGAAATCCTCCGGGTGCACCAGCAACAACCTGAAAGCCGCCTTAATGTCGCACTTGGCCATGAAGGCCCCACGCCCTCTTTCCTCACCAAACCCACCACCTGTTCCACCTTTGCGTATACAACCCGACACTCCTCATGAGCAATAAAATCGTTGACTGACATGCCCTCTGGCCATGACAAATGGTGTATCAACCTAAATTCTCCTGTGACCTTCTTTGGTACAACCCCCAGTGGGGATACCACTAGATCCCCTGGCAGATCAGCAAATGGCCGTACCATCCTACCCGCTGCTATCTCCTTGGCCGATTTCTCTCTTACCACTGGCGGACTTCAAATTCTCCGCCCAACGACGCACCCTTGGCCCCTGGTAACCCAGCCTGAAACCATAACGAAAACCATCTCCCAAGATCTCTGTCCCCTCCCTGTCCAGATAAAATTCAAGCCACTTCTCCAACACCTCCAATATAATTGGAGTAAAAGCCTTTCCCCACAACCCCCCTTCCTGCTCCTCGCCCCTTGCTGGAAACACTGAGTAATTGGGTGTTTCCCTGCACACTTACTGCATTCATGTCTAAACCTATACACCGTCCTTGTGCAGCCATCCTTATTAAAGGCCCAGCATACCGCTGAGGGTTGCTCTCTGCCTCCTCTCCCCGCCCCCTCATGGGCGGAGTGACCAAGAAAGGGCCGGAAAGGCACAGGCAAAACACTCACTGTGTGCAATGTCGGGGCTGGCCTTGTCGGTGCCATCCACTGCAGCCAGAGATCCATGTCTATTTCACCCCAGACCGCCTGGCTGTCCTGTGCCATCCAACGCACCAACGCAAAGCCCCCAAAACTCGTAAATGCCTTTCTAATCACGTCCATGTACTTTAGCAGAGCCACACATCTCTCTGGAAATTTCTCACAATAGACACTCGCATAGACAATAAAAGCTGACGTCCAATTCTTGATCATCACCGGTAACTTTGGGCGCAAGGCCAGCTCCCTCTCCTCCTCCTTAGAACCCTCTTTGGCTCTCACTTCCTTATGAAGCAGCCTAAAAACATCCACAAATTCCCCTGCCCATATCTTATCCTTTGTTGTTGTCATCAAATGTGCTCCCTAAGGTTTCGTAATGCCCATGTATGGTAGCTTTTTCTCCTTGCCCTTCACCTCTACCTCTTTCTCCTTTGGAACCTGTACCTCGAGCGCCAAGGACTCAATCAATGTGTCTGTCTGCACCTCCACCGAGCAATTCTCCTCAACCACGGCTCCAATTGCCTGTACACCAATCTCTCTCCTCACCCCTATCAACCCTGCCCCTTCCCTTCTTGGCCCCACACTTGTGTCCCCACTCTGCCATGCCGCTGACCAGTCCCCTTCCCGCTCACCTCTTTCTTCCCTGCCATCGCCCATCTGCAGCCTGGCCTCCACTCCAATGCTCCTCATCTCCTTCCTTACTGGGCTCCTGCTGCAGTGACAAAACATGTCAACAGTCTCACCCAGCCAGTTATCTCTCCGACCTCTTGCCCTCCAGCCCCCTTGCTCCTGTCTGTCACATTTCCATTTTAGGCCCCTTCTCGCCCTCTCCCTCCTCCTTACAGCACTGTACCCTTCATCCTCCCACTGCCCCACATATTCTTCCATCCCTTCATCATCGCCCATGAAATACCATTGCTGCTGCGAGCACATGCTCGGGCCGGGTAGATCCTCCTCTTGTGAGTCCGGGCGTCTGCCCACAACTCCGTCGGCGACTTCTCGGCGGGGCCGCAGAAACCCCTTCCTCGTCCTTTTCTCTCGGGCGAGCGGTGCTCTCCTCCACCCTGTGGTTTTCCTCACTAGGGGCCGTGCTGTGCCCTCTAAACTGTCTTCACGACATTCGTGGAGGGACCGTTCTTAAACCCTCTGCATATTCCACCTCTGCAATAGCAGGGGCTGCTCTGTGCCCTCCGCCCAAACTCCTCCTAGCCGGGGGGGCCGTTCCGCACCTCTCCCTAACCTCACTAATCGAAGGGGACCGTTCTCTCCTCCTTCCACCCTCACTCTTCTGCAGGTATTTTCCTCCGTTGCCCCTCTGCCCTGTCGCCCCTCTCTGCACCCTGTCACCTCCGCCTTCATTCCCCACCCAACCTACACCTTTTTGCCCACTCCTAACGTCCCCTCCATCCACCTGGTCATTATCCCCCAAACCCCTTTCTGACCCCTCTCCCAACTGCACTCGCCCCTGGCTGCTCTCCTGTCAATCTCCCTCCTCATCTTCCTACCCCTAGACTCCCAGACCTCTCCTCTACCTGCCGCTGGGCTACAGGCCACCACTGCCGCGAGAGCCCCATCTGCCGCTGCTCTCCGCTGCGGCCTTCCCCCACCGTCCTCCCCTTCACCAGTAACCTCACCCACAGCCCCCTCAAGCTGGAAGATAGAAAGCTAAGAGGGCTTTCTTTGGTGGAAGCCCTGCTATGTTAGGCGATCCTCTGCACACCGATCCACTGCACACCAGAACACTGCTCACATTTCCCCAACACCTCCCTCCAGGGTTCGAGGCTCATGTGATTCGGTTTTTCCAAAGGACAGAAAGCTCCGTACCAGGTACGATTTACGGGCTCGATTGCAACCCTTCCTGCACTGGCAGTTGCCGTGGAGAACTTACAGCAGAAGAGGCGGCGTTACATCTCCACGCCGATCGTTCACTTGCTCACGTGATCCAGAGTGGCGTTCCTCACGTGACCTTGGTGGACGTCACATGACCCCGAAACGCTCAGTATATAAGGCTTGAGACACAGAACACTCATTGCTTCTCAGCTGTCTTCAGACCCTGTTTGGCGTTACGTTTTGCTCTACTGTTTACCTTGATCTCAGAACTCTATCTTGGACTCCTTCGGATACCCCTTTGTACCTTTGCTTGGAACTGTTTACCTGTTGGTGCATTTTTGGACACGACCCTGACTTGCCTTTGGATCATCCCTTGGTACCTTGCTGAACTCCTACGCCATTTCCCTTTTGGGATTCATGTCACGCCTTCAGTCCTACAGGTGGCTTATCCTGCATCCACACTTTTCTGCGGTTCTATTGTTCTAGGGACCGCCTCATCTGAGTCTCGAACCTCCCTCCTAGGTTTCCTGGGGTTTCCTAACACCAGATAGGTAAGACTATTCAGATCCTTTGGTTAACGTGATATATTGTAATTGCCTGGTACTTAACCTCGTTCTTTTTGACAGCAGCATCAGTGTTCCAGAGGTTCCGTGGATCCGGGAAGTAACATCTCCCACCTGTGGCCCCAAAGGTCGCACAGCAGGTTTCTTTTAGTTCCCCTGTGCGTCACTTGAGGACGGAGGTTTCAACGGTCTACACGACACTCAAGTCAGAACAGACTGAGAAGCCGTATAGTCGTGTTAGACAATGCAGGGATCCACGGAAGAACCCATAGCTGCTTTAGTTCAGGCGATTACAGTATTAAGGGCAGATATGGCCGCCGCGAATACGGTGATTCACCAAAGATTAGATTCCATACAGAGTGTTCAGCATTCTCTTCCTGCAGACCCTGAATTCAGGGATGCTAGCACTTCAACCACACCTCCTCCCTTGGCAAATACCCCAGCTCCAACTCCGGTGGTCCTCCCAACCCCGTCCCCCCTGGCCGCTCCTGAACGTTATCAAGGTGACCCCAAGAAATTCAGGACCTTCATCAATCAGTGCAAATTACATTTCTTGTGCAGACCTCTGGCCTTTCCTAATTCCACTGCTAAAGCCGCCTTTGCCCTTTCCCATTTGGCCGGGACTGCTGCCGCTTGGGCTAATCCTTTATTGGAGAATAATAGCCCGGTTCTTTATGGTTTTGATTTGTTAGTTCTAGAAATGTCTCGAGTCTTTGATACCAGACACAAGGCACAGTCTAGGGATTTTGAGTTGTTAGAACTAACTCAGGGCAGAGGGACTTTGATAGATTACATCACCCGGTTCAATCAATTGGTTGCCGAGAATCATGGCCAGAAAGCAAGCGGGCAGTTATCTTTTATAGGGGGTTGAGTAACGTAATGAAAGATGCTTTAGCAGTGATACCTTCCATGCCCACTCAGTATCAGGAACTAGTGGATCTTGCTCTGCAGGTAGATGCACGGCGATCAGAACGCAGAGTTGGGGGTTTCTTCCCATCCTACAGTTGTCAGTACCCCTGCTTCCAGTACTGAAGAACCCATGCAAGTAGGAGGTTTACGTAGCCCTATTACAACATCTGAGAGAGAACGTAGAAGGGTGGATAATGCATGCTTTTATTGTGGCACCACGGGACATTATGTGAAGGAATGTCCTCGACGTCCCAAGAAGAGTCAGGTTTTTCGGGCAGCTCGACCTTAGATCCGGAGACCAGGTCGAGTGTTCAGTCTTCATCTCCTGGTACCCCTCTTACCTTTGCTCGTGTCCAGCCCATCTTTGTACAGGCCACTCTTTGTCCCTCTACAGGTATTTCTCATGCAGTCACGATCATCATTGACTCAGGTGCCACTGGGAACTACATAGACATTGCGTTAGCCCATTCCCTCAATCTACCTTTAGTGGTAAAAACCCGACCTGAACCTGTTCAGGCTGTAGATGGCACTGCACTAGTCTCTGGTCCTGTTAGACACCAAACTGCACCTTTATTGTTGACCATACAAGACATTCACACAGAGACGTTAAGTTTTGACTTGATTACCACACCTCAATTCGGTATCATATTAGGAATACCATGGTTACGTGAACACAATCCTCTGATTAATTGGCAATCAGGCACGGTGCTCTTCGAGTCTGAGATTTGTCAGAACTATTGTCTTTCAACCCAGCAAGCAACCGATACTCCTTCTCGGGCCTTGGGAGCCCTAGCTCAACTCACGCTGGATGATGATGGATCAGAGGTTGTGAATTCCCATACCGTTGGGGGGGTGGTGTCAGGGATTCCATCTGAGTATAAAGCATTCGAATCAGTTTTCGATCGCGGTTCTTCCGAGGTACTTCCTCCACACAGACCATATGACTGCCCAATTGAATTAATCCCTGATTCCACCATTCCTTCGGGCAGGATTTATTCCTTGTTTCCCTCGGAAGAACAAGCATTGAAACAGTATGTACAGAACGCCCTACGATTAGGACACATCCGCCCCTCTACTTCACCAGCTGCAAGCCCTATATTTTTTGTACCTAAGAAAGAGGGGGTTTTACGTCCTTGTGTGGATTATCGGCGTCTTAATGCTATCACGAAAAAGGATAGATATCCAATTCCGTTAATCACACCCCTTCTGGACCACTTATCTCATGCTTCTGTTTTCACCAAGCTGGTTCTTCGCGGCGCATACAATCTAGTGCGCATTCGCAAAGGCGATGAGTGGAAAACTGCTTTTTGTACCCGTTACGGCTTGTATGAATATCTAGTCATGCCCTTCGGCCTATGTAACGCCCCGGCAACATTCGAGCGTTTTATGAATGACATATTCAGGGACATTCTGGATGTGTACATGGTTGTTTATTTGGATGACATCTTGATCTTTTCACGTAATCTTGATGACCATGTAAAGCATGTTCGAGAAGTATTATCCCGTCTGAGGGAACATTCCCTATTTGCCAAACCCGAGAAATGTCAGTTCCATAAAACATCTGTTGAGTTTCTGGGATTCCACATCACCCCTGGGGCATTATCCATGAATGAATCCAAGGTTAAAGCAGTCCTAGATTGGCCAGTTCCTCAAACACTCAAGTCCTTGCAGGCCTTTTTGGGCTTCGCCAACTTCTATAGGCGTTTTATTTCCTCCTTTTCCACAATTGTTGCCCCACTCATGGCTCTGACCAGCCCTCAGGTACCCTATCGATGGCAGAGGGAACATCAGGAATCTTTTGAGGCTTTGAAAACCGCTTTCACTACCGCACCGGTGCTCCAGCACCCCAATCCCGATCTTCCGTTCATAGTTGAGGCGGATGCCTCTTCTTTTGCTCTTGGTGCGGTATTGTCTCAGACATGTCCTACAACAGGCAAATTGCACCCGGTGGTATACCATTCCCGTAAGTTCTCCAATACTGAGACCCATTATACCGTAACGGAAAAGGAACTCCTGGCTGTCATGGACGCCTTTTGTGTCTGGCGCCATCATCTTCTGGGGGCTAAGCATCCAATCACTGTATAGTCAGATCAACGAAATCTACAGGATCTGGCCTCATTGAAGTGCATCAATAGTAGACAGGTCCGGTGGCATCTTTTCTTTTTCTCTTTTGATTTCCATATTATGCATCGTCCTGGAACCTCACATGGAAAAGCGGACGCCTTGTCACGTTCCCCGGGTGGGGTTGAGTTGCCAACCTTCCCTGACACTGTGATCGGAAAGAGTCATGTGATTTGTCTCTGCACTCCCTCTTTGTCATTGTTAGATTCTGTACGATCTTGGACTAGCAATCATTCCGACCAATTGCGGGATTGGGACCCCGTTTATTCTGATGGTTTGCCTTTTGTGCATGAACGTCTGTTTCTTCCCACACCTGACACTCGTAACTTGGCCCTTGAGTGGTCTCATGATGCTCCCTTCAAAGCCCATCCCGGTCAAGAGCGCACTTTGGATCTCCTAAAGCGCTGGTGTTGGTGGCCCTCTATGAAGCGCGATGTGGAATGCTATGTCAATTCATGCGCTGTTTGTGCTCAGGCTAAACATCGAAGAGGACGACCGGTTGGGCTGCTGCTTCCGCTTCCGGTACCTCCAAGACCTTGGCATACACTGACAATGGATTTCGTAACCGATCTCCCCAAGGTACGAGGTTTTGACACCATCTGGGTGGTGGTGGACACGTTCACAAAAATGGCTCGTTTTGTTCCTTGTAAGGGTATTCCTTCGGCCCCGGTCTTGGCAGACTTGTTTTTTGAGCATGTGTTCGTGTTATTTGGACTTCCTTCGGTCATTGTATCCGATCGAGGGTCACAGTTCACCTCTCGTTTTTGGAGGTCATTAACTAAATTACTGGGCATCGATACCAGGTATTCTTCGGCCTATCATCCTGAGACTGATGGGCAGACCGAAAGGACGAATCAATCTATGGAGCAGTATCTTCGGTGTCTTATATTGCAACAGCAGACCTCCTGGTTGACCGCTTTACGGCTTGCTGAGTTCGCATACAATAACGCGGCTCATTCTGCTACAGGGTTTTCTCCATTCTACGCCCTCTACGGTCAACACCCCAAGGTCTTGCCTATCCCTGATGCTTCTGTTTCTTCGAATCCTGCGGCCACGGCTTGTCTTAGGGATCTGTCTGCTGTTCATGCTAGTACTGTGGTCCATCTTACTGAAGCAAAGGCTTCTATGAAGGCTCGTGTTGACGGCAAGCGTCTGGCCGCTCCTCCCCTGGTGGTGGGTTCTAGGGTGTGGTTGTCTTCACGTCACCTTCGCCTAGTGGGTTGCCGGAAACTGCTACCTCGTTTCGTTGGCCCGTATGTGATCTCTCAGGTTGTGAATCCGGTGGCTTTTCGTCTGGTTCTCCCAAGTTCTTGGCGTATCCATCCTGTATTTCATGTCTCTCTCCTCAAGCCTTGTCCTGATTCTTCCCGCCTCCGGGCCCCTGGTGCTCCGGTGTCCCTGGCCTCTCCTGATGTTTTTGAAGTGTCGGCCATTTTGGGTTCCCGTTGGTTTAGGGGTAGGCTCCAGTATTTAGTGGATTGGAAGGGCTACGGACCGGAGGAGCGTTCTTGGGTTTCCGCCTTGGATCTTGACGCTCCTCGGTTGGTGGCTCGCTTCCATAGGGATCACCCGTCCTGCCCACGGGGTCGTGGGCCGTTGGGGGGGGCTATGCTAGGCGATCCTCTGCACACCGATCCACTGCACACCAGAACACTGCTCACATTTCCCCAACACCTCCCTCCAGGGTTCGAGGCTCATGTGATTCGGTTTTTCCAAAGGACCGAAAGCTCCGTACCAGGTACGATTTACGGGCTCGATTGCAACCCTTCCTGCACTGGCAGTTGCCGTGGAGAACTTACAGCAGAAGAGGCGGCATTACATCTCCACGCCGATCGTTCACTTGCTCACGTGATCCAGAGTGGCGTTCCTCACGTGACCTTGGTGGATGTCACATGACCCCGAAACGCTCAGTATATAAGGCTTGAGACACGGAACACTCATTGCTTCTCAGCTGTCTTCAGACCCTGTTTGGCGTTACATTTTGCTCTACTGTTTACCTTGATCTCGGAACTCTATCTTGGACTCCTTCGGATACCCCTTTGTACCTTTGCTTGGAACTGTTTACCTGTTGCTGGATTTTTGGACACGACCCTGACTTGCCTTTGGATCATCCCTTGGTACCTTGCTGAACTCCTACGCCATTTCCCTTTTGGGATTCATGTCACGCCTTCAGTCCTACAGGTGGCTTATCCTGCATCCACGCTTTTCTGCGGTTCTATTGTTCTAGGGACCGCCTCATCTGAGTCTCAAACCTCCCTCCTAGGTTTCCTGGGGTTTCCTAACACCAGATAGGTAAGACTATTCAGATCCTTTGGTTAACGTGATATATTGTAATTGCCTGGTACTTAACCTTGTTCTTTTTGACAGCAGCATCAGTGTTCCAGAGGTTCCGTGGATCCGGGAAGTAACATCTCCCACCTGTGGCCCCAAAGGTCGCACAGCGGGTTTCATTTAGTTCCCGTGTGCATCACTTGAGGACAGAGGTTTCAACGGTCTACACGACACTCAAGTCAGAACATGCTATACATCTCCAAGGCTTCCCTCAGGGCCTTGGCCAGGGGCGTTGCTACGTCTGGAAAAGACCCGGGGCTATGCTGATGTCGGAACTGTTGGGACTAGGGGCTAGCTAGTCTTTTGGCTGTAGCTCCTGAGATTCTATCCGGAGCTACAACCAAAAGATCAGGGGCTATAGCCCCCTTAGCCCCCGCCCTAGCAACGCCCCTGGCCTTGGCATCCCACCAGTCCCTTCTTTTTTGCTCCCTGCCCCACCATCTTTCCTAAGCAGTGCTAGTGCGCACTTGCGCAATCGCCACGCTGAAACCCTAACTACCCCGAGCCTTTCTCCCCTTAAAAGTGCTGGGCAACCGAGGAAGCTTCTATTCAAAACTCCAACAAACTCCCCAGAGCCCACTATAAACCAAAAATGTAACCTTGTAATTATGCAACCTAGTTTGCCACTAAAATGGCCGGCTGCCAAAATTACCTGGTCCACTGAAATAAAACGTGCCTGCCTGTATTATAACCTCCTTATTTATTTATTTATTTCGTGTCCCTGCCTGCCTGGCCCACCAGAGCAGTAAAGCAGGCCAATCTACTTTACTAAAAGAAATCAGGCCATCAGTTCCCATGGCTCCATATACAACGTTTCTTTTTAAAAAAATGTATTTATTACTGCCCCTGCCCCCGGTTTTCATTCACCCACTACCCCAGGGAGCATTACAAAAATTCTCCCAAGCTCCAAGGAAGAAAGGCGCTGGCCTTTCTTAATCCGTATGCGCCCCTTTAAGGGCACCACACTGCCCCCTGGCGGCCGGTATACGACACCGCACTTCCTACAAAGTACGACGCTCAAACCCAAAACCCTCCTCTAATGCTCCACTCCGCGCTTACCCCAAAAGGGCCGCCTAATACTGTCCCCCTTCTGGGCGCCCCAACCGGCTAAATCCGCCCAGCCCCCAGAAGGGACCACACTAAACCTCCCACGGCCAACCCAAACGGACCCAAACAGCTTCCAGACGCCGTGCAGCCCCTTCTAACCGCATCCCCACCCGCTGCCTGCCCAGACAGCTGAAAAAAGGAGCCACAGCAACCCTACGGTAAGGGGGGTGGCGACCTTATCTACGCTACCCCCGACGATGCAGTTTTTTTTTCTTTTTAAAGAAAAAAACACAATTCTAGCCTGCTAATTATATCTACCCGCCTGCCACCAACTAACTATACCCCAACACCTCACCTCCACTATCTATCACTAGAAGGCCCAGAAGACGCAGGGAAGGCTTGGGAGCAGGCGACCAGGACAAATGCTCGTCCTAACCGTTGCCTGCTCCCGAACGTTCTCCGCCCCCCTAAATACCCCTAGTAGCGTGCTACGCGCAGGCCATCTCATTGGACTGTGTGCAGTGCCCAAAATAACTTCGGGGAAAACGCTTTGCGTTCCCCCCGGGCGCCCCCTTTTGATGGCGCCCCCTTTCCCTGCGTGTGAGTTTGCAGCATGCTGTTCCCATCCTCGGAGCATAGCACGTACAGCACGGCTGGTGAAGAATGCCGCAGGGTACTGCACACTCCAGATTCCCTCGCCTGCCTTCCTTTACTTGGAATGATTAACACTGCAGCCTGCCATGCGAACGCATACACACTGCAGCTATGCCTATAAATAGCCATGCCGAGTGTGAGGTGTGCAGGGCTGTGTGCCGGGTGTTATGTTTCAGGGTACGTGATCAGCACATATGACATGTTTATTTATTTATTTGGATTTACAAAGCACACAACAGCCCCCAGGCATCGCAGTGCTGTTACAGAAAGCTTACTTAGTTACACAAGTGCTTAAAAGACATACATACATACATGTTGACTAACCTCATGTAGCAGGGCGGCTTACTTAGTTACACAAGTGCTTGAAAAGACAGTCAGTTTGACTGGCACAAACATTTTGCCCAGCCCATTGTGTCAGGGCGGCAGCAGCATACAAATGCAAAGTCAAGTTAGGTGACATAAGCAAATTGCCCATCCCCATGTTGCAGGGCAGCAACAGCATACAGATGCAATGTCAAATTAGGTGGCACAAACATGTTAGCCAACCCCCTGAAGCAGGGCGGCAACAGCATACAGATGCAGAGGTCTGTAGGCGGGCATGGTTTTAGTGAAAATGAAAAGGGGAGGGGGCAACACGAAAGAGTGAGATGGGCACAGCATAACAGGTGACCAAGGGGACGGTGGGGGGAACACACAGAAACCCAGGCGACCATGGGGAGGGTGGGGGAACACACAGAAACTCAGGCGACCATGGGGAGGGTGGGGGGAACACATTAACTCAGAGGCAACCATGGGAGGAAGAGGGAAACACACAGTGACTCAGGCGACCATGGCTAGGGTGGGGAGGCTGGGGTGCCACATACAACATAACAGGCGACCATGGGGAGTGTGGGGGGAACACATTATCTCACAGGTGACCTTGGGGAGGGAGGGGGCACATATTAACTCACAGGCAACCATGGGTGGGTGAGGGGGCCACATACAACATAACAGGCGACCATGGGGAGAGAGGGGGCCACATACAACATAACAGGCGACCATGGCTAGGGAGGTGGGGCACACATTAACTCAGAGGCAACCATGGGAGGAAGAGGAAAACACACAGCAACTCAGGCGACCATGGCTATGATGGGGGGCACACATTAACACACAGTGTCCACGTGGAGGGAGGGGAGCACACTAACTCACAGGCGACCATGAGGGGGTGGGGGACATAGCGACTAAGGCGACCATGGGGCGGGTGGTGGGAACACAATGCATGAATGAACAGGGATTGGTTGTTACGAGTTGTCAGAACATAACGACCAGTGTATATCAGTAGGGTCAATTGTGATGGCTAAAGAGCAGTGAAAGCTTAGGGTTTTTGTATGTGATGACAAAGTCTGAAAATGTGCACGTTTAGATCAGTTAGGAAACAAAAACACAAACATTTGATACATTGGAGCCAGTAGAGTGACTGTGTGATGCTGTAAGGTCACAATTTGGTAGGAGCAGAGGACTGGGCGCCAGCGACCAGGGTCGGCCAGGACAGGCCAAGACAGGTAGTAGCCTTATGCTACTGCCTTTGGATATTGCTGGCGCAGCCTCTGCTTTCTGGCTACGGGTCTGCACTGTAGTTAGCAGATGCAGCAGCCAATGGGCCTCCATGATGGTGCTAGCTGCTTGTTCAAGGTCGAAAGTAGTCTCCTTTGTGTCGGCCATCTTCGAATGCACGAGGCAGCATTCAGATGAGTACAAGCAGAGCACTCTAGAAGGGCAAACGAGGCATGACTGCTCTCCTGAGCCGGGGACCGGGAATATATTCAACCTTTTTTATTCCCTTACCAACTGAATTTCCTTTCCTCTTCCCCTGGCCCTCCCCACTCCCGCGCCCACACCGAGTCACGTGACTGCCCTCTGAAAGGGGTCACTGCCTGATTTGGCCACAGCACCTAACCCTTGCTTTATCATGAAGCGTACTCTGGCTCACACCTCTTCTATGAACCGGAGCGGCTTCTTTACCGCTCAGTGTGGTTGTCCCTTTGGTACATGAGGCTTGTCAGGTCTTTCACCTGCCTCATGTTGGATATTCTCCGATTGATCCTCGTTCCTTGTTTCTTCCATGATTCCTCTCTCATTTCCTTGGTTCTCCTCTCCATGTACTGGTCCTCTTGCTTCTGATGTGTGTAGCCGGCGGAAGAACGAGGCATTCCACGTTATCTTGCATCCGTCTGTGGCCATTGTTGCATGGCACCCCACCTGAAAGCATGGTAGCTCCCAGGATGTTGTAATGGGTCACGTGGCTGTAGCCACGTGACAAACGTAATAAAAGATACGAGCCGCTTCCGGCTCGTTAGTCACTCCATCAGAGGCTCCGGTGTCGTTCTTGCTTTGCACCATGCTGGTGCCACACCGTGTGAGCTGGGCCCAAGGACGGGGCCCAGCACGAGGACGGTGCCCCTGCTGGACAACTCCGTCCCATGGGAATCCTAGTGCCATGTGACCATGGCTAGTGGTGCGACCCTGGCCTGGGTGTCCCCAGAGCCGGGGCCGCAGTTTGCTGGGTGACCTTAGCCACGTGGACTCCAGTGATCTGGAGCAGGTGGGGTGACCCCCACTCATTCATCCGCTGCGTGACCGCAGCTCATTTGGCCTGTGTCGGGTGATCCCGATGCACTCAGGGGCCTGCCAGGTGATCCGGAGCAGGCCCCCAACAATGGCGATGAGGGCTGGAGCCCGCGTGCGCATGGCGGCGTCGGCAGCTGCTGTGGAGGTGGCTCCGCGGGTGGCCCAGGGCCCGCATTCATGGATGCTGTGCGGGGCCGGGGTGGCCACGCTGCCCGGGAGTTGTGTGGCTGGAGCGGCCTTGCCGCGCTCAATGGGGGTGTGGCTGTTGTGCCGGGTGCCCGCTCTGAGGAGCGAGCGGTCGAGACGGCCAAAGAAGGGGGCCACCGAACAGCTGACGCGGCCCCGAACAACGAGTGGCGTCTGCCGAATCACTTGGACAGTGCTCGGGCTGCCAAACAGCTGAGGTGGCCCCGGGAAGGTGGATCTGCACCTATTCCACCCCTGTGGAGAAGAAACATGCTGGCGGCTGCGCCGCGATGAGGGGACGCTGCCCCTCCCCCATCCGCAGAAAGGATGAGCGATGATGTGTGCCGCAAGAAAAAAAAAGGGCGGGCCCAACTCCAACTGGGCCCACAGGGACAAACCGAAAGGCGAGCTGCCCGCCGCTTCCCCCGCGGGAGAAGAAAGCGCCAGCGGCCCACGCCACAGTAAGGAGGCCCTGCCTCTCCCCACCTGGAGATGCCCGGCGGCCCCTCCCCAGCTGCAACAAGATGAAGGCAGGTCGGGGTTAGCGATGTGGGAGGGAGGTGCGGGCCCCCCCCCCAAGAAGAGGGGAAGCGGCTGTGGCCGCAACAAAGAGGTGAGCTGCCTGCCCTTTCCCCACCCTGGGTGGAGAGGTTGAAGAGCAGCGAGATTCGCTGCAATAAAAAAAAAAACGCAAAATGGAACATATGCCCACGGCAGCCCATCAAGACCCCGGGCCTGCCGCGGAAGAAAGAAAAAAAAAATACAAAATAATCGGAAGGTAACTGAGGCCTGCAGCGGCCCAAGAGACAGCAGGGGATGTGCCTCAACAAGAACTGGGCCGAAATGAACAGGAGGTGGCGTCGGCATTGAGGGGGTGTGGCTGCAGTTCTGTGTGGCCAGCAGCATTCTAACCATTGGTGGACACAGGTCCCGGAAGGGAGTCGTGGTTCCTCAGCAACACAGAGGACCTATAATTAACCAGCCCATCCCATCGAGGAGGGGGAGGGCAATTAGAACGCTGATTCCCGCAGTGCATCCTCCATTTGCCATCATGAGAGGGCGCTGCCCGCGTCAAGTGGATGGGTGAAGGGATGACCAACCGGGCTTGCAAAGCAAAGCAGTGGGCAGTTGTAGGAGCCGTGAACTGCAGGCAGCCTGGGGTGCCCTGAAGAAGGAAGGCAGAGTGCCCAGCGGCCCTGCAGCAACATGGCAGGGGGCCATGTTGATGGTGCTGCCCACCAGCCCACGAGACACATCAATACGCAAGAGGAGGACCCACAGGCCCATCAGTTTCATCCTCGCAGAGTTTCTCGTTGACACCAGGAGGACCCAGGCAGGGTAGCGTCTCCATAAGAAGTGCTTGTGTGCCCTCTGCATCACCGAACTCTCGGAACCAAGCCAGGTGTCGTAGCTGGCCCAGGCACCATCACCTGTGTCACCTTGTCAGCAGCCCCGAGGTGGAAGGGGAAGTGAAAGAAGCAGGTTCTGTCATTCTGCCGCCAGTGCCCTGCACCGGTGAGCACGCATAATCGCAGAACGAGGCCCTTGGTGATTCCGGATGCGTGCCCCCCCGATGTAAGTGGACCTGACTTATGTGGCCCCCCAGGTGCGGCTTTGCTGGCCTTTAGTGACTCTGGTGTGACCATCCCGGGTGAACATTGGTGAGGGTACAAACTGGAGTCCTGCCTGCAACTCCAGAGTGCGGAAGATGGACATCATCATCGACATCCCCATGAAGTCTGGGAGCCTCCAGACACAGACTTGCTTAAAATGTCCCAGCCAGTGGGCAAGGTTATGTGGTGCACATCCGTACACATGGAATGCCTCATTGGTGCCCGTTTGTGATAGTAGAACCACTCACCCAGGTTTATACAAGAGTGTGAAAAACTAGTAGAGTGGTTACAGTAGTATTGTTGGTTGTTATGGAAAAGAATACGTGTTGCATTAGGTGACCAACCTAATAAAAGATACTAGCCGCTTCCGGCTCGTTAGTCACTCCATCAGAGACTCCGGTGTCGTTCTTGCTTTGCACCATGCTGGTGCCACACCGTGTGAGCTGGGCCCAAAGACAGGGCCCAGCACGAGGACGGTGCCCCTGCTGGGCAACTCCATCCCATGGGAATCCTAGTGCCATGTGATCATGGCTGGTGGTGTGACCCCGGCCTGGGTGCCCCCAGAGCCGGGGCCGCAGTGTGCTGGGTGACCTCAGCCACGTGGACTCCTCCAGTGATCTGGAGTAGGTGGGGTGACCCCCACTCATTCATCCGCTTCGTGACCGCAGCTCATTTGGCCTGTGTCGGGTGATCCCGACGCACACAGGGGCCTGCCCGGTGATCTGGAGCAGGCCTCCAACAGCCATGATCTTCTTTTAACTTCTGTCACCAGGAATGGTCTGGGTCATACCTTGAATCCATCGTGCTCTGATGTTTCTGGTGTTTCAGCATCTTGTTCCCATATCTCTGCGTCTTCCTCAGTGGTGTAGTCTTCCAGCTATAGCAGTCGGGTTCAGGGTTTATATTTTAGCATCATTTCCATCTGCGTCTTACTCATTGCTTCGTGTGGCGTGTTCCTGTAGCTTTTCAGCATTTGGCACATTGCTTGGGGAAATGATGCTTGGTCCAGGTGGGCTTTCTGTCTAGTTTCCATTGGCCTATTGCCATAAGGGGGTTATTCTCTGGTGTTGGAACCACAGGTACATTGCCAGTTTCCAGAATTCCTGTCCTTGGAATGAGGGCCTGTTGTCCATCTTCATGACATTTGGTATTCCCCACTCACTGAATATGTCATCAATTGTTCCTACTACGCCATGGAATGCAGTGGATTCTACTGACTTCACCATTAGGAATCCATTGCAATGAGCATATAGCCTGCTTCCTCTAGGGGCCTGTAGAAGTCCAGTGCCACCCTTTGCCAGGGTCCACCAGCCAGTGGTACTATCCTTAGGGGACATGTGTTAAGACATCTTCTCTATGGTGTCCATGCATGGGAACCATACTTGGTTTCAGAGTATCTTTTCGTGTTTGATAGCCTTGGTGGCCTTGTGCGCCAGGTTACCATTGTTTTCCTCAGACACTTGGGGACCATGAGGTGTCTTCCTCTTAACAGGATCCCTTGCTCCGTGGTGGCCACCCCTCCTTGTATCCTGGCCATTCTGTCCATGCCCTTCATGTTCACCTCTCTGCCATTTGCACTTCTTTCTGGTAGTTTCTCCACATGTTCGTGCTGGTGAGTTGTACAGCTGCTGTGATGGTGTGGTCTGATTTGCTTTTATCTTCGAGCAGGGCAAGAGTGAGTGTCGGCGGGAATGCATTCTCGGATAGATACTGGATGTGTTGCTCTGCCTCTTCTTCTAGCGAGCCGTCCATGTGCCCCTCTGGGTGCCTTGATAAATAATCAGCTGTGTTTTCATCTCCTCCCAGTTTGTGCAGGATGCGAAAGTCGTATTCTTGAAGTTTGATGCCCCCCCGCTCAATTTGCGGGGGCGTTCTAGACTTTGGGTTCCCAAAGATGGAGGTGAGTGCTTGGTGGTCCATTATGAGTGTGAACCTCCTCCCAATGACAAAGTGGTGAACCTACCGCGCATGCCCAGACGGATGCCAGGCTCTCCCTCTCGGCTTGGGAGTAAGTGCATTCTGTGGGCAATAGTGCTCTGCTTGTGTAGGCTACGATGTTGCATCCTTGTTGTCCATAGGGGTCAGACTGGGGGCCAGGATGGCTCCTAGGCCCATGAGACTGCCATCCACTGTGATTTCAGTGTCCCACTCCGGATTGAAGTATGATAGTGTTCTGCTATTGGTTAGTTCCCTCTTGATGGCTTGAAAGGCAGCTTTGCATGCTGCGTCCCAAATAAAAGGGACATCCTTTTTAAGCAACAGTCTGAAGGGTCCTGTGAGTATTGCATAACCTGGGAGGTAGCGGGCGCAGTATCCTGTCATGCCCAGGAACAAGCAGAGCTCGGCAACCTCATTCGGGGGACCTATGCTGACAATGGTGCATTTCTTTTCAGGGTCGACTGTGATCCCTTGATCAGAGAATACGTGTCTGAAGAACTTTAGGCTGCAGTGATTTATGGCACACTTGTCACCGTTGAGGGTGAGGACTGCTGAGTGTAGGATGTCATGCAACCTTATCAAATCTATGGGATCACTGCACCGCCCATAATGTCCACAATTAAATCGCAGACACCCATTATGGTGCGGCAGTGATCACATAGATCACTGTGCCCTGCATACCCCACTACCGCCTGCCTCTACCCACTTACCTTTTTGGCAGCATGCAGTGAAGTGTGCTGCCGTCCCTCCCTAACCCTGCAGCGTCAGTTCTCACCCACTAACGTGGGTCCAAACGTGCGTTGCAGGGTCCTTTTTTCTTGTTTTTCTTTTTCCTATATTGTCCCCCGCTCCCATCTAATGGAAGTGGGGGACACTCCCGCAGCCCCCGCTCCCATTAGTCGGTGTAGTGGGGGACGACATTTCATTACTTGAAGCACTTGTGTATAGGCGTCCTATAAATAAAATATCATATCAATATCATACCACGCAAAGGCACGGTAATGACATAGTCATCATTTTGGGGATGAAATGTTGGTATAGTTCCCCGTCATCAAGGCTTCATCATGCTGATCTTGCGACATGCCAAACACTAGGATGTTGTTGCCATAGTTGAATGCGCAGGGCACGGGTGAAATTAGCCTACGGATTGTTTCCTGGAATATCCGAGCTGCAGGAAGATTTCCGAAGTTCTCGTGTGTTGCAAATGTGGAGATTGGTCTCGAGTCAGGGTGAATGACCAGCTGATGGTACCCCTGGTTGACGTCCAGCTTGGAGAACCGAGTGGCTTGATTAAACCTGACCATCATGTCCTCTATGTGGGGGCCAGGGTATCTCTCCCTCTAGATGGCGGCTTTGGGAATGCACATGTTGATGCACAAGCGTAATTGTCTGTTCTCCTTTAGTACAACTACTAGTGGTGATACCTACAGCATTGGGCCAGTCACTCTTTCAATTATGTCATTATCAATAAGGAGTTGTAATTCTTGTGCTGCTCGGACTTGCAGATGGATGCCAACTCTGCGCAGGTGCTGAGGTCCTGGGGGTATCTTCATGTCAATGTGGAGAGTGATCACAACATCCTTGACTCTGCCCACTCCTTCAAATAGTGCCGGGAATAGGGTCTTAATCTTTTGGAGAGTCATTTCATGGCAGGTTACAGTATACAGTTAATGCAATTGTGCGGGCAGTCCTTGAACAACCTGATTGTTTGTAGTGTATGTCTATGAGCTCCAGAGCACTACCAGTGTGATAGCTTAAGTGGCACCACCCTGCCGTGGGGCTCTCTATGACATGAATGGTGGTGGACACTTTCTTGCCTTTGTGGTGTAGATCGCAGTGGAACAGGCCTTTGACTGTAGTTGGTGAGCCGCGCCCCATTGGAATATGCAAACCGGAGACGGACTCAATGGGTATGTGTCTCTAATTGCGTGGTAGAGTGTTTTGTTCATGACGTACACCGCTGCATCTGTATCCACGATGAAATGGTGGTTAAGTCCTCCTATCTGTATCTGTACCATGACTTTTGGGGCTGTGCTGTCCTCTGTTTCTTCGCTGATCAGTCCTACATACTCTTTGCTGTATCTGTCATATTGTTTGTATCATTGTTGGTCTTGTAGTTCCTCATTGAGGTCTGTGGGCTGGTTCTCATAAGGGTTTCTTGTGTAGTTAGGTGGTGAGGTTGTATCCGGGTCTGCTCCATATTGGGAGCCATATTGCATGTGGCGTTGACTCTGGTAGTCCCCTACAGTGATCAGTCAAAAGGCCGAAAAAATAATACCGAATTACAAAAATCTCGAAAAAAAAATATCGAATTATTTATTTATTTATTTATATGTGTTTTTGGGGTCAGGTAAGTAAAAAAAAGGGTTAAAATAAAAAAAAAATAGAAAAGGGGAGGGTTGGGGGGGGAAACCCCCCCATTTCGAAAAAAAAACGTCAAAAAAAAATTCGATATTTTTTTTTTCGGCCTTTTTTTCGAGATTTTTTTTTTGTTGAGATTTTAAAGTTCGGTATTATCACTATAAACCGTCCCCTACATTCGGCTGGTAGTCATATTCCTCCTGGCATCACAGTGGTGATTGCTTCATTAGCTCTTCTAATGCCCTTATCACCCCATTTCGAGTTCTGCTTCGCATTGTAGGTCTTCATTGGTACGTCCTCTGGGCGTCCGATCTTGTATGGTATGGTATGGTATGGTATGGTATTGTTTATTTATATAGTGCCTATACACAGGCAAGTGTTTTAAAGTGCTCAATCTGGGAAGGTCTTGTAGTTGGGCCCTCTGGGTGGTTCTTGTCCTCTCCGAAATCCCAGCGGTGACGTGGGTCTGTAGGTGGGGAGAGTGGCCTTCTCTTTGCAGACTGACTGGAAGTAGTTCTCTTGGCCACATCTCATGCACATTTGTTCTATTGCCAGGCACTGTCCCTTGTGGGGGAATTCAATAGCGCATCTGTAGCATTGTTTTTCTCCTGGCTGTCTTGGGCTTGGACTTCTGGGCGTCGGGTTCGGCAATGTCCCTTGTCCTCAGTCATTCGTGTATCGCCCTTGCTGAAGAGCTGCACCGCTCGCTCTCCTCTCTTTGGGTTTTCTATGGCTACAGCTTGTACATCTACTCTTTAATAGCATAGCCTCTGATTAGATCTATTATTTCTTCAGGAGGTGTTTCCTAAATACAGAGGATGGGCATGGCTCAATTATCCTGAGTCTAATGGCTTCTTCGTCGGAGAAACACGTGAAGTCACAGTGGCTTATCTTCCTTTGTAGTCTAATGACGAATTCTCCTATGGTCTCGTCTGGCATTTGGGGGCATTGGTTAACTGCATATCTTTAGTAGTCTTTGTTCGGTAGTATAACTAGTTTCCGGTTAATTGCTGTGGTCAATAGTGTGTACGTGGAGTTCTGCTGGGGTGGGATCGTTTTCAGGAGGCCTTTTATTTATTTCCCCGCCAAGTTGATGAGTATGCCCGCCTTGTTAGGGGAGTCTTGGTCTACTACTGCCCTCATGAAGTCCTTGAACTCCTCCATCCACTCTTCCCATCTGTGCCCCTGGTCGTGGTGTGGCTGTAGGGTGAACGGGCTGGGCCGTCTCTGGAATTCTGCTCTGGAGGATGTTCCTACTGCAGGATGTGCCGGTCCTCCCTCACCACCACCAGCAGCTGATGGGGCCTCGTTTTCCATGGCGCTGTGTGTCTTTTTGGTGCTGGCTGGCTTATGTTGGGGCGTGACCCTCCACGTAGAGACTGCGGGCAGCTTCACTTGTTGCAGCGATGGCATTTGGTGTCCTCTCACTCTCCTGCCTGGTGTTGCCCTCTTTTCTTTTCTTTTTATTCTCTCTTTTTTTCTGTGTGGCTGGCGCCTGTCTTCAATGAGCACCTCTTTGGTGTCTATGCACTGTCCAGTGCTAGACTGTATTGGGGCCTTTCCTCCTAAACATTCACCTCCTTGGTGTAGTGCATACAGTCTTTCACAGCCAATCAGTGCAGCAGTCACTGGCCTCTCTCTGACTCTGTGTGATGCTGCTTTCCCTTCTGTTGGTGACCTTGTTCTGGACCTTACGCAGTGCTCTGCACATCTCCTCAGGCCTGCTCACCTTTCTCCCATCACCATCCTCCTCACGGTGGTTGACACGTGGGCTGCTTGTACTGGCGGCTGGTCTCCAGGCTTCTCAGAGTCAGTGGTTTCATCCCAGACGATGGGCGGCCCAGCATTGTGGCGTCTTCTTGCTCATACTTCAGGGCACGCGTTGTGCACCTGTCCTCCTCCTGACAGGTGCCTCTAGGTGTCTCCCTGCATGCGCGGTCGTCCTCGCTGCCAGATGTTATGGATTAGGGTACCTGATCAGCACAGACGACATGGAGCCCTGAATACATTCAACCTTCTTTATTCCCTTACCAATTGAACTTCCTTTCCTCTTCCCCTGGCACTCCCATTCCACCCTGCTACCACTGCAACCCCATGAGTCACGGAACTGCCCTCTTAAAGGGGTCGCTGCCTTCTGCGGCCACAACACCGGAAAATCATGACTTGCACACGCTGTTCATTTGTAAAAGACGTGCTGTATACCAGTAAAGGGGAGGCGAAGGCATTCCCAGGACCGGTGACATTACTCTGCAGTCAATGCTATCTTCACTCTGCGCTGATTGCCATCTTCACTCTGTGCTGATTGCCATCTTCACGCTGCACTAGGTGCCATCTTCACTCTGCGCTGAACGCCATCTTCACTCTGCACTAGGTGCCATCTTCACTCTGCGCTGAACGCCATCTTCACTCTGCGCTGAGTGCCATCTTCACTCTGCGCTGAATTCCTTCTTCACTCTGCACTGAGTGTCATCTTCACTCTGCGCTGAACGCCATCTTCACTCTGCACTAGGTGCCATCTTCACTCTGCGCTGAACGCCATCTTCACTCTGCACTAGGTGCCATCTTCACTCTGCGCTGAGTGCCATCTTCACTCTGCGCTGAACGCCATCTTCACTCTGCACTAGGTGCCATCTTCACTCTGCGCTGAACGCCATCTTCACTCTGCACTAGGTGCCATCTTCACTCTGCGCTGAACGCCATCTTCACTCTGTGCTGATTGCCATCTTCACGCTGCACTAGGTGCCATCTTCACTCTGCGCTGAACGCCATCTTCACTCTGCGCTGAGTGCCATCTTCACTCTGCGCTGAGTGCCATCTTCACTCTGCGCTGAGTGCCATCTTCACTCTGCGCTGAGTGCCATCTTCACTCTGCGCTGAGTGCCATCTTCACTCTGCACTGAGTGTGACCTTCACTCTGCACTGAGTGCCATCTTCACTCTGCACTGAGTGCGATCTTCACTTTGCAGTGAAAGCCATCTTCACTCTGCGCTGAACGCCATCTTCACTCTGCGCTGAACGCCATCTTCACTCTGCGCCGAGTGCAATGTTCACTCTGCACTGAGTGCGATCTTCACTTTGCAGTGAAAGCCATCTTTATTCTGCACTGAGTGCCATGTAGAAGAACTGGCCGTGCCAGAGGGACTATAGAAGAACTGCCCACGCCAGAGGACTATAGAAGAACTGGCCACGCCAAAGGGCCTATAGAAGAACTGGCCACGCCAAAGGGCCTATAGAAGAACTGGCCATATGAGGGACTATAGAAGAACTGGCCATGCCAGAGGGACTAGAGAAGAACTGGCCACGCCAGAAGCACTATAGAAGAACTACCCATGCCAGAGGGACTATAGAAGAACTGGCCACGCCAGAGGGACTGGAGAAGAACTGGCCACGCCAGAGAGACTATAGAAGAACTGCCCACGCCAGACGGACTAGAGAAGAACTGCCCACGCCAGAGGGACTATAGAAGAACTGCCCATGCCAGAGGGACTATAGAAGAACTGGCCACGCCAGGAGGGACTATAGAAGAACTGCCCATGCCAGACGGACTAGAGAAGAACTGCCCACGCCAGAGGGACTATAGAAGAACTGCCCACGCCAGAGGGACTACAGAAGAACTGGCCACGTCAGAGGGACTATAGAAGAACTGGCCATGCCAGAGGGGCTATAGAAGAACTGGCCACGCCAGAGGAACTCTAGAAGAACTGCACACACCAGAAAGCCAATAGAAGAACTGCGCACACTAGAGGGGCTATAGAAGAACTGGCCACGCCAGAGGGGCTATAGAAGAACTGGCAATGCCAGAGGAACTCTAGAAGAACTGCACACCCCAGAAGGACAATAGAAGAACTACCCACGCCTGAGGGACTATAGAAGAACTGGCCATGCCAGAGGGACTATAGAAGAACTGTCCATACCAGAGGGACTATAGAAGACCTTCCCACGCCAGAGGGACTATAGAAGAACTGCCCACGCCAGAGGGACTATAGAAGAAATGCCCACGCCAGAGGGACTATAGAAGAACCACCATCTGAAGGAATGCAAATATTTAATATCACTATTAGGTAGGGTGCAATTACTCCAGCTGGTTCTAATTTTCCAGCTCTAGTTTGCACATTTCCAATGGTATGTAAGAGAAGCACAGGTTCAGAGAGCCAATGAAGGCAAGGAAAGGAAACTGATCACGCTCCTCGCGTAGGGTCAATAAGGAATGAAGTGGGGAAATAAAATAAAGATATAAGCTATAGTGGAAGCAGTGGCAGAGGAATCCTTTCTATGTTTCCCAGGGCAGTTGCCAGGGCAGCGGCCATTGGTCCTGCAATAGCCACAGCAGCCTATGAGGACAGAGCTACTGGGATCTTAGTATTCACGTCTCCCACGACTAAGAGTTGATGAGAATCATGGATGGACTCCAATAGCTTCATTACCATGGAGACACAATGGAAATTAGATTTACATCCCGACGCATCATATATGTTTATAATCAGATACAGATACCGAGGCCCAGCAAAGATCGGGGTTCTTAACACTAGTTAGGTGGCGTCCCATACTGCCTCTAGTGGCCACTTATGAATAGTGCTTCTTGCGTCACACCCAAGACCATCAATTAGCCAATTGAGATTCTACTGAGCATTGCGCTGCACCCATAGTTCCTATAGTCCAAAAGGCCATCCCATTAGTACTGGCGGATAGTGTTTCCTTGCGCTGCCTGCGCACGCCGCCGCAGCGTTGCGCCTTGAGCACTCTGCTGCACTGTATCCCAACCCTCCTGGTCCCGCTACTAGTCCAGCACTGCCTGATCTGCCCCAGACCCACCAGCTGGAACGCATTGCACGTGTTCCACCCCTGCACAGCCTCACACCCAGATGTGGCACCCCTACTGTGCAGTATGCTCCCCGGCCTTCCTGCGCGTGTTATGCACCAGCTGCTCCTCCGCCCAACACTTCCTGGCAGGTTACACCTAAGTCCCAGGGCACCTCCCTCTGCCCAACCCTCTCCAAGAGTCTCCAGGCTGGCTCCTACAATGACCCACATGTCCTCCTCGGCCCCACTACATTTCTCCCATCTGTGCTCAGCTCTCAGCCCCGTATCAGATGTGGCAGCACTGCATACCTACCTCCACACACAGCACCTCCGCTCTGTTCCCTCCCGCCTCCCCATGCCCTAGGATGCCTACGCCTACCACTCTTCACTCTCTGCTGCTGCCACACGCCATCACCGCGCAGGCTGCTCACCACTCTCAGGCAATGGATACCAACACCACTCAACTGAGATCTAGCCTAGCACCCATCAGCGACCAATCTATCAAACAATGTCTGGTATGCTCCGGGCATGGCTCAACCTCTACTTCATCATCACCACACAGCGCCTTATCACTACTGATTTGTACAGATCATTAGCCACACATGAAAGCAGCCTGACACCAACCTTATGTACCCAGCTCGGGATTAACCCACTCACTAACTCCGGGCTAGAACTTATCCTAACCCCATTATTTCCCTTCCACTATCACTGGCCAACAGACTGGCAAGACTAGGCTTTCGGATCAGCTGTGCTTCCCCACCACCTTCTGACAAGATACAACAGCACCCCTCTCTCACCTGTGCCGCTCTACCATCTAAGCAAACAGAGGCTCTAAAATGTGCTTAAATTAATTTTCGATCCCTAGGCGCAAATTATATTGACATCCACAATCTTATCCTTGAACATCACCTGGATATCCCTGTCACCACAAAATCTGGGCTTCACACGCCTCGGGCCCCCTGCTCTCCCTAGACATCCCTCCCAACGATACTATTTTAGGGCAGACCGCTCAAGACCATAGGCAGATGGTAGCCTTCCTAGCCAAAAGCTACTTACATATCATACCATACCCCTTACCCACCACCCAAGGGTATGCAGCTCTGCTCCTTATACTCACTGCCGGACCAGAGGCCACATTCAATCTGCTCTTGATCTAGAGGCAACGTAATGAACCTACTTGTCTAGACCTAGACATCCCACCCCTTATCACTCCCATTATGAATCCCTTGACCAAATGCATCAATTTGGGGGATCTCAACCTAGGCTAAAACGATGCTCTTGACCCCAAAGCCTATGCGCTCACAGTAGCACTCAAAGACACAAACCTTCCCCAACTGATAGATACACCCACTCACTCCAAAGGGCGCACCTTGGATTGGATTTTGACGGCCAACGTAACCATCGACATTTCAGCCAAATCCACAAAACCCAAACTACTACACTGAACCCAAAACAAGTCTGTAATACTCATAGTTTGGATGCATGAGGATCTACTGTCCTCACTCCTATCAATGCTTAGCTCAAGCACCCGGTCCCAGAACAACTCTCCCCATGATCTGGCTAACCCATTCCACACATGCCTGCTCCAGACTCTCGACCTGCATGCACCAATTAGAACTAAAATTCCAAAACCCCACACACCAAATAACACCTGATTCTCAGAGGAACCAGTCATCCTACGAAGGAACAAGAGATCCCTTGAACACCTGTGCAAAAAGCACTCCTCCCCAAGCAACTATCTTGCCCTCGCCACAGCTGCTTGCACATACACGTTCGGACTCGTCACTTGCAAATCGAATTTGCTATGAAGTCAGAATTTCCAATGCAGGCCCCAAGACTAAATAATTATTCTCCATACTTGAGAGCTTGAAACCCCCATCCCTCCTATTTCTGGTACTCACTCGTACAAAGTCTGGTGTACCACAATACTAGATGCTCTTTCACACAACATTGAGACATTACTTATCAAAATCTGAGCTAAAAAGGCCTTGCTTGCAATCAAAGTCCCCATGCCCGATGCCCTCGACCAACCCAGTGGAGCCGAATCCTCACATATCCCATCTTCGTGTCTGCCAAGTCACTCAAGAGCAAGTGTTTGCCACTATCCAATCGCTAAAACTCTATGATTGCAAATGAGACTCTTGCCCCACCCACATAGTGAAGCTCTGTGCACCCACGTTAACATCCACCATCACTGAGTTCACCAACGCCTCCTTCCTGACCAGCACTGTTTCATCTAATTTCAAGTCTGCCTGGATACTGCAGCTCCTACAATAACCTCTCTAGACCCCTACATCCCTACCAACTACCACCCTATCACCACAGTTCCTTTCCTACTCAAATTTCTTGAGCACCTGGCCTATGCTCAAGCCCAACAGTTCCTGGGCAAAACCACCTACTTGGGAAAGGTCAATCTGGCTTCCATCCTAAGCATAGCATGGAAACAGCACTGCTGGATCTAAAAATCCAAATGGATAAGATCTGTGACTCAGGGAACCTTGTCATCCTTATCTTACTAGATCTCTCAGCTGCATTTGGCCTAGTCCACCACCATAACATCACCTGC
Organism: Ambystoma mexicanum; assembly: GCF_040938575.1. Classification (NCBI taxonomy): domain Eukaryota; kingdom Metazoa; phylum Chordata; class Amphibia; order Caudata; family Ambystomatidae; genus Ambystoma; species Ambystoma mexicanum. Next base: position 1,373,016,496 of record NC_090933.1, on the reverse strand, counting down.
CATCACCTCAGCCAACACTTCCATTTCTCACCTGAAGCCACCGCATGGATCAACTCTTTCCTCAGTGGTCGCACCACTAGAGTATTCATTCATCAGTGAATCAGCAGCCGACCCCATCCCTGCTCCAATCGGTGTCCCACAAGGCTTCTTCCTTTCACCCACACTTTACAACACAGGCATGAAGCCCCTATTTGATCTCCTTGTCACACAGGAGATCACTTACACTAACCTTAAGGATGATAACCAAATGCTCATCCCTACCACGGGCGGTCACGCCCATGACACTGTCACAATCAACACAGTGTACAGTACAATCCATAAGTGGATGGCTACCCACGATTTGTGTTTACATAATAATAAAACGGAGCTCCTCATTGTTGGTTCCCCGTACAGGCTCAAACACCTGGATGTTTCTTTTTCCTCCTTCTGCATTGAGCATCCCCATCATGAAACAAATCAAAACTTTGGGGTTCCACCCCAAAGAGGACCTATTGATGACCAGGCATATCAATGCCCTGGCGTTATCTACTGCCTACACTGCCCGGCTCATCTCTCTGAGTAGGCACTTCCGCTCACCGAGCAACTGCCTCACCCTTACATGATCACCTATTCTTACAAAACTGTGTTACTACGTCGTCTTACTTATGGGAACTACTGCTGCCAACATGTCCAAACTTCAAGTCCTACAAAATGAAGCACTTCCTGCTGCCCTTGGCCTAAAGCAATCGGACCACATCACAGCAACCAAACGTTAGACTCATTGGCATGCATCAAAGCTTGTGTGGACTTTAAAACGTTGTCTATCACGCACCAAAGTATCTATGAGGAAGCACCGCTCTACCTCAATTGTATTACTGAAAACATGTGTGAAGATGCAGCACCAGCATTTTGTTGGTCACCCCCCCCCTCGAAGAACAAAAGAGCCTGCAGTGTCAGTTGCTGCGTCACGGCTCCATCTCCCTGGAACACTTTGCCTGCCCACCATCAGAAACTAACAATCCTTCACTACCTTCAAAAAGCTAGTAAAAACCTGACTGCTTGAAAAATATCAGTAATACCTGCTGCTAATGTCCCTATTGTTGCTTATTTACTGTACCAAACGCTGTGATACCCCTGGGTCTGGGTGTTACAAAAATGTAAAAACTAAAAACAAAGTGTTGTGTAAGGAAACAAGACTATGGGCCTGCAGCCTCTACCTCCCCTGTCCTCTCCCAGACCCTCTGCACGGATGTGGCTTCTAATTTCATCTCTAAAAGTCAGGACATCCTGTCCTCTCTCTCTTCAGCTCCCTCTCCTTCCTCCTTCTCTGCTTTTCCCCTGTTCTCCCCAGACAAGTTTTCTAGACAAGTCTGATCTATGAAAGTCTCGTCAATACACGTTCACCCCTGTTCCTCCAAAACCATCAAGGACCACATTGACACCCTGGCCCCTGCCCTAGCTGACTTCTGCAACCACTCTTTTGCCACTGGAATCTTCCCCTGCCCCCTGAAGCACTCCCCTGTGCACCCCCTTCTTACGAAACCCTCTACCGACCCGTCCTGCCCGGCTAACTATCACCCAATCTCCATCACTCCTTTGCTGGACAAACTCCTGGAAAGGCTGGCCATCTCCAGCTAAATCAACACACTGAATCTGTTGGCTGTCTCCATGAAACATCAAGGGTTGTTCTGGGTTACTGAGATCCAATAATGTGTAATCAGGCGCTGGACAGTGGTTCCTTAGTATCCAATGAGTATCATTTTCCACACACGTCAGGTGTTTGCAACATTCGTTGATTTATTTTTCCTTCAGTGATTCAACATTGGTTGTCACTCTAGTGACCAACATATTTTTTGATAAAACTTTACATGTGGCACAGAGTATGTGATATACTTTTATTCCATTCGTGCCGACACGTGTTTCAACCTATGAGGTCTTTCTCAAGGCTGCATATTTGTGACATGAGTGAAAAGGTGCAAGGTGAGTAGTGATAGCGGAACATTCATAGATATTACATTAAAGTAATTGGTTGTCAGCATATGTTGGCGAGACCATAGTTGACATGTTCATAAACAGTGTTAATAGTCCTGTGACATTTGTCAGGTGTGACATATTCACATATTAGCAATGCATTTGTGTGTATGTTAATTGGTCACATGGGTTAAATTACAATTGTACTTTACAGTTGTCGGTCAATTATAGTCATATTATGCAATTGTTATTCTCTTCATACATCTATTGGTGCTACTCCGTTTTATGCTCAATATGGCCAACATCCCAGATCCATACCATTGGATCCGGACCTGATTTCAGAAAATCCTGCATCAAACTACTCTGAGAGAGTTAACACTATTGCATACTAAACTCCGACAACAATTGGTACGTTCCCAACAGAATACCAAACATTACGCAGACGCAAAAAGAACATCAGCGCCCGTCTATCAGGTTGGAATGAAAGTAGGGATGTCTGCAAAAAATTTGAAGATACCAGGCAAGAAGAAACTTCTTCCACGGTTCATTGGTTCTTTTGTCATTGACAGACTTATCAATCCTGTCGCTGTTGGCCTGAAGTTGCCTACTCGATGGAGAGTACATCCCGTATTTCATGTTTCATTGATCAAACCTTGCAATTCAAATACCCGATTGCCTGTTAGACCTTTGGCCATTAAGGTTAGAGGTTCCGATGAATACGAAGTGAAATCCATCATGGAATTGAGAATACGTCATGGCAAACCCTACTATTTAATTGATTGGACAGGCTATGGACCTGAAGACCGGACATGGGAACCGTTCGACATCATTCATGCTCCGTTGTTGCTTCGTAGGTTTCATGCAAAGAGGGGTGTGGAGATGCCTTTGGGGGATGGTACTGTCATGCACTCACCTGTGGGGCGGAATTCATACGCTTTTAGAACAGCAGCCAAACCGTTTTACAATAAATGGAGACTGTTCTCCAAACTTCCGGCCAAACGATACTGATTCTGTGTTGTCCATGGGACCAGTCACGTGTCGGTGACACGTATTTAGGTCCTTTCCTCAGAACGCACAGTGCTTCCGATTGAAGTTTTGCGGGCAGTTTGGTTACGCTCGAACTGCTGCCTTTCTACTTCAGCCATTTCGGACGCCTCACTTAACTCTTGGATCTTCCTGAGACTTCATTCCGACGGCTGTCATCTACAATCATTTCGGGTACGCTATACCATGTCAAGGCTTCCCAGCCGGCTGCATACATTCCCAGCATACGCTCGTTCCTGCTGCGGCTTCCCTGCCGGCCACAGAGCTTCCAGTTCAATTTATCAACATTTTCACGTCTGCTTCATTTCCACGCGAGATGACTCCAGCTCCCCCGATTCCCGCATTAACCTCCCAGCTGCAAGCCATTCCCGCAGTGGCTTTCATAGCCAGAGCCTGTTTCTCCTGCGGCCCCACAGGGGCTGTTTCTACTGCGGCTCTACAGGGGCTGTGTCTTTGCTACTACATACGGACACTGAAGACACAGGTACAATAATTATACCATTTAAAGTATTTGAATCCACTATACTTCCGGAAATACGGAAGAGCTATTAGTTGCCGTTTGTTTTCCTTTCCAATGGTGTGATGTAACACTTTATCCCAGTCGGGGTGAGTTTTCCTTGATAAAGAATTCCTCATAAGAGAATATTTAGTTTGGACATGCTAAAGACTTTCAGGGTGAATAACGTACTGCACTTCAGTGATAACCAATTCAGAATTATGTTTTGTGCACTGAACTAACGAACGCTATCCAAAGTGCACCAACCCGACTCTAGTACGGCCCTCGTTCTGTTCGGGATTAGCTTCTTACTTACCTTCCCTTCCTTGCTGTTGTTTTCCTTTGTGGTTGGATTCATCTGGGACTTCACGGTTCTTCTCATCAACAAGTCATCTAATCATTTTAGGTTAGTGCAGAACATAGTGGAGATTAAATGTAACCGGGAGGGAAGACCTGGTATTTACCATTTGTTTTATTTGTAACAGATTGGAGGCTGTGCATAGTTATTCATCCTTTCAATTGATTCTTCATGCTGGCTGTGTATTACTTCAGACAGTTAGTAGAATCAAGGGAAATGATTCTTCCTTGAGGATTCTTCACTGATGGTTAGAAGGAAGACCCAGATCCATCGTGTATCCTTTAAGTATTCTATTTGTATCCTTTTTTGGTAAAAGTGATCATTTTAGATTGAGGCAGGCATGTCAGAAAGACCTTTACAAAAAGAAATGTCGAATAAACCCAGCCGGAACCAAATAAAATTAAAAGGGGTCCAGCGCATTAAAGTTAAAGGCTACTAACATAGCCTAAAACAGTACCAAGGCTATTTTCATAGCCCGCAGTAGGAAAATAAATGGTAGATACCACTGCCACCAGCCAAATCTTAAAGTAGGGGAACGAAATAATGTTCCATGAGAAACAGACAAAAAGGGATAACTACCCTTTCCAGTACTCTATGGAAGATAGTTTGTACTGGGTCTGAATTTAAAAAGACTAATAAAGTCAATGGCAACTTTACATGTTCTGTGAGACAGTAGTCAGTCCCAGAAAGAGTCCGAGTGGGAAGTCGGAAAAAGACAATTCTGTGTCACTACAGTAAAGGTGCTATGTAACACACAGTAAAAAGATGATGCCTATGGAGAAGGTGAGACTCTACAGCCTATGAACACATAAATGTAAAACACACAGAAAAACACATGTAAGAGTGGGAAAAAAGGCTCACACTCTTACCAGGTGAAAAAAATAAATCCTAGAAATCCAGCAAAGCTGCAGAGGGACTCAGTAGGTAAGGGACATTAGCTGTTCTGGAGAATTCTCCCTAACAGTCTACTTTTCAGAAATGTATGCCTTTCTGTGTTCCCTTTGAGCTTTCCTACCCTCCTCTTCCATTCCGTCCAAGCATGTCCTAATGCGAAAAAAAGGGAGGGGAGGGGTGGATTGCCTACCTCTCACAAAAGCTGATGGTCCACTGTACTTTAAAGCTTTGTTCCTACCTCTTACAAGAAACAACCACAGGCTTCTTTGTACATCATTTTATTGGCATTTTCTGGAGAAAAAAATAAACGTGGTAACTTTTTTGTTATTTTCTCACACCCCCCCTGCAGCAAACTAGGACTCCTTGATGGCATTATGACCACCTACATGTGGTAAGAAAGAGGTGCAAATTCGGCTGACATATCACTTGTAACCCCGCCTATAGAGTATTGGTTGTTTCTGGGCACTGATAAAATTATGTATACATTATTGATAATTTCTAGAGTACGCATGTGAAAGCAGGTGCCACATAATTTACAGTGGGGATTTACTGTTTACAGGAGTCATACAGTGTGCTTTAGGATAACCTTTGTATGGATAAGCACGTCAAAATATGTTGAATTCACATGCAACCGACAAACACACCTCACTACCTTTCTTTACACAACAGTGTGATAATGGTGCTATGCTTTATTCAGTAGAGCCTGTTCCTGTGGGTAAGCCTATATGCACGGGGCATGGTGTACAGAAGAGTCCATTTCTGAGGTTAAGGGTGCATACAGGTGCCAAGTGTGTATACTACAGGATGTTTCTGGGGATAATTGTTTAATCTGTTTTATTTATTTATTAAAATGTATAGAGCGCCCATAAGGCCAGAGGCATCACGGCACTGTTACAGGAGAAAGCTTAGTTACAGAAGGTGAGGCAGAATAGTCACAACCTGGTTACACGGAGGAAGTAGTATGCAGCGAGTAGGGGAGGTGGGGGAAAGGGTGTGAGTTAAAGATAATGGTTTTGAGGCCTTTGCAGAAAGCAGTGAGGGTTGTCTCAGCCCTTAGAGCTTTGGGTAGGGCGTTCCAGAGTTTGGAAGCTAAGTGGGGAAAACCAACTCCACCTGCTTTGGCTCTTTTGATGTGCGGGATGCAGAGTTGGTTGGCATAATGGCTTCTTTTGGGGCGTGCAGAGGACACTCTAATGATAGTTTCTGACAGGTAAGGCGGACGGAAAGGCTTAAGCATTTATGCATTAGGGTGAGGGTCTTGAAAGTGATTCTCTTTTACAGGGAGCCAGTGGGAAGACCAGCTGGCCTGCGTGATGTGGTCTCTTTAGTTTAGTCTATTCATTTATAATGCGCACCAGACCCAGAGGTATCAGGGCGCAACAGTACAGGTAATGCGAAGCTTGAATGACAGGTTACAAAATGGGCAAGGCAGTGTGCGACAAATAGTATAAATCAGAAGATTACAGTTTAGCAAAAATATACAGCGAGTAATATACATCAGTGGTGCCTATTATTAACAACATATACAGCAATTATGGAAGAAATATATAGCTAAATGATTAGCAGAAAGGTACGTATATATACAGCAGGGGTGGCAGAATGAGAGCATGGCCAAGTATACAGGAGGGCTATTGGGTGTTGTTCGACTTGAGCCAGTTGATGTAGCTTAGTGTAAACTTTGGGAAGGATTGATCTTCTCTAATGTGGTGCGGTAGGGAGTTCCATAGTTGGGCGGCTTTGACTTGGAAGCTGTTGCCCCAGACTCTGGATAGCCTAAATCTGGGTATGGTGATGCAGTTGGTATTGGTAAGTGTTGTGGGTCTGGTGGAGGTTCTTCTGTGAAATCTATTGATGAGGTAGCTAGGGGCAGCATTATTCAGTGCCTTGTGTCAGGGAGGCAGTTTTCAGGTGAATTTTGTTAAGTGTGGAGAGCCAATTGTTTTGGCACCTTATCTTTTGGGACGCCCAGGGCCGTTCCAAGTGCATTATTTTGAAGGATTTCAATTTTTTTGGATGATCGATTTGTTAGCGCCAATGTAGAGTGCATTGCAGTAATCGAGCCTAGATAAGGTCAGGGCTCTGGCCAGTGTGATGCAATTATCATCCGACAGAAACGGTTTGTACAATCTGATCAGTTTACAGGTGTAGGCTGTAGTAGAGGCCAGGGTGTTGACTTTGTTGGTCAGAGATAGGGTGGAGCCGAGGTAAAAAACCTAGGGATTTTACCTCCTTGGCTACCTTAATGGGATTACCGTCAATGATGAAGGCGGAGTAGTCCTTTCCTAGTTTTTTAGGTTAGTGTGGGTGCCCAGGATGATGAGTTCTGTTTTTTAAATCATTCCGGCATAGACCGTGTGTGGCCATCCATGCCTGGATGAGATACACCTTATTCACTAAGGACAAATCCGCTCCGCAATCCCTGGAAAGGGGGAGGAGTATTTGGGTATCATCTGCATAGTTAGTGTAGGTGATACCGAGAAGGTCTAGATCATCGAAGAAGGGCTTGGTAAATATGTTGTATAATGTGGGGGAGACACAGGACACTTGGGAGGCACCACGTATGATTGGAATGGGGTCTGCTGCCGCAGAAGGAGCAAAAGCCCTTGTAGTTCTGTCGCTCAGGAAGGATTCAATCCAGGTTATAGCCTCTTTTGAAAAGTTGGCAGTAGAATCCAGGTGTTTACATAAGACCCTATGATCCACCAGGTCAAAAGCAGCTGAGAAGTCAAGAAGGATACTAAGAGCTGCTCTAGGCACGTTGTTTTGGACTACTTGAAGCCTATTCCAGGTGCCTTCTAGGAGAGTGTCACAGTAGTCTAATTTAGCTCTGATAATGGCTCGAGCTATAGAGAGGCAGTTTTGATTGGATAGGAAGGGTTTGATGGCAGTTATTTGTTTAGTGGTCTGGGCGGAGGTGGTGGAAAGAGCGCTGACCTGTCGTGTCATAGACAGGGAAGTCTAAGTAGACTCCAAGGGTCTTGTCCGATGGGCAGACGGGGATGGTGGTGTTGTCAATGGTGAAGTTGCTGAATTTTTGGTTGAGTTTGGACAGGGTTTCTGTAGGGCCTAGGAGGATGATCTCAGTATTTTCAACATTGAGGCAAAGTAGTATACAGAGTAGGCCAGAGGTGTTTTCTTGGAGAATGTGTGTGTGAATGTATAATGCTGTGTAAAGTAAAGGCTATTTCTGTGGGTAAGCATGTATTTGGGTGCACAGTATTCTGTGTACAGCATAGGAAATTCTGGGGTATGGGTGCATATTGGTGGCAAGAGTGTACCAAGGAGGATGTTTCTGGGGAAATGATTGTGTGTACTGGTAGCAAACAGGGAGGAGCAGAGGCTGTTTCTTGTAGTGTTTATTCGAATTTACCATACCGTGTATAAAAGGAGGTCATAGGGTATAGTAAAGCGTTTTTTCTCAAGGAAAGGGTCCATGCAGGCCGCATACACTGTACCTCCAGTGTAGAGCCAGGCTGTTTCCGTGGTTAAACATTAATTGAATATAGGGATATTTTATAAACTGCGAGAGTGTGAGTAGAATTCAGTATACAGTAGGGTGTATTACTGAGGTAAGGCATTGTACAGGGGCCACAGTGTACAGTAAACACTATATTCCAAGGTTATGCATGTGTCCTTTTTGTGGTAAATGGTTGGTAATGCTGTTCAGGGGTAAGGCTGCAAACAGTGTACAATACAGGCTGTTTCCAGGACAAGGATACACGCAATGTGCAGTGAAAGCGGTTTCTGCAGACAAGGATTGCACAGGTGGCAAGCACAAAATTCTTCATTTCTTGATGTATCTTTTTGAGACAGAAGTGCAAGACTGGGTCATTGGGAGCTAGAGACTTGCAACGTGTCTGCAAATGGCTAAGGGTATGAGTGCAGGGTTGAAGGATGTTTTTCCTTGTAAGGCCTACTACCACCTTTGCCAACTAACCAGCTCCCCTCTAATTACTCCTACCACCCTACACACAAAACCCCCCACAAAATACTTCCCCAGACCTAGCCATTAGCACATCAACACTAACTGAGCCACGACTAAGTTTCCCTATTCAGCACTGTGGCAAGCACCCACATCTACGGCTAACCAATCCTAAACCCAAAGAGCTGTAACCCATCAAATGTGCTTGGCACTTAGGAACTGGGTACTTCCAATCTGCACCCATTAACACCACGGGTGTCGCATCTGCCTTTTACGCTGTGCCACTAATGAAGTCCTGCCCAACCAAAGCGAGACCACCAGTAATGGCAGGCAGGGTCTATACAAGATCACTTACTTACAAAATCCTGTGATGGGGTGAGAGGGAAGTTTAAGGATCAGGGTATGCTGAGTAATAAAGGAGAAAAGACACCTCAGAACAGCTGAAAATCTATGACTGGCTAGCACATGGGTTCATCTTGCAGACATACGCTTAGGCTGCCCACTATCAAGCAACATGTTGTGATTCAGTCTTCCCTGGACCCCATTAGGAATGTTGCAGTGAGTGACAGAGAATGCAGGCTGAGACAATGTTATTGTACAAGTGTGTACCATGTGAGGAAATTGGGAGAAAGACTCCCTGAGAGAGGATGCTGGTGAATGTTGTCCCAATGATGTTCCCATTTTATGTACCCGACCTGATGATCGTCATGTACATGGGACTAATTAAAGAAGTTACCAGCACACTCCAAGATGTCGGAGTCATCTGGCCAGGAACCCATCTTTACAATGCGACGAGGATGTTGGCTGTGCAGGGGGACAGCACAAATAAGGGCACATTCACCATCCCCCAACCACCCATGAAGATCCTCTCTCAGGTAGGGGCTGCGCTGTTTGCCAGTAGACGCAGAGAAGACCAGCGCTGGGTGTGCTTGATGTAGGAGGCAGCGCCAGGGCCAGCAGGCAGGCAAAGGAGCTGCAAGGACACTGGTGGGGCTAAGGGCCCAGTTAGCTGAGCATCTGGGGGGGCATGGGGCCCATCAGCAGAGCATTGGAGGGGCTTGGAGCTCATTGAAGCATACTGGTGGGACCTGGGTGCTCAAATCTGACTTTACTAGGCAGTAAAAGCACTGCGGATATCTTGTTCTGGGACCGGAAAGCTGTTTCATGTACTGAGGGAAGACAGCCTCTGTTGTGAAGAGGCTGTGAGGCAGCGCTACAGGAGTAAAGCACAGCGTCTGAGGACAGGAAGTGGTTAGGCATTTCCTATAGCGTGTGCACAGTGACACCATAGCTCTCAACCTTTTTCGATGCAAAGGCGGGTGAAATCACCCGATTTTGTGTTTGGCGGGTGAGAGGCCCATTGAAATGAATGGGCGTGCACGAGGCTTGGCGGGTGACTCACCTGTTTACAAGGCGGGTGACACCCGCCAAAAGCGGGTGAGTTGAGAGCTATGGTGACACTCAGAGCTTTTGTCCAGAAGAGGTGTGAGGCACTTGGTAATGGTGCGACAGGCGTGGAAGTGCTCACCTGTTCCTTGTAGAAGGCGGGGTAAGAGTCCACTGGAGCACAAAGTTTGTTGGTGCTGGGTGCTCCGTTTCCCTTTGTGTTGATTTTGCACTGGTGACTTAACAGGGAACGTAGGGAGTATTGGAGATGCATCAGAACGCTTTTAGTGTAAGGCTTTCGAGGGAGGCATTTCCTGAGATGGAAGTTTAAAGAAATGAGCATTCATTGTTGCGTGACTTAATCACATTGCGCGCATGTCCCGGCGAGCACTGGGAAACCATAATTAGCTGCAAATAGTGACGCAGCACAAGGTGAAGGGGTTCTGTGTGTTGGTGATTGTGCTGCAGAGGGAGAAGAGGCAGGACATGGAGGACAGTAATGAGATAGCGGCAACAAATGAGGCGGCTAATGGTGCCGTCGAGAACTTGGCGCAGGATAAGGCGAGCTGTTATGGAGGCACAGATAGCGACTTGACTGAATGGAAGGTTAAAGACCCTTGAAGAGAGCAGATCTGGATAAAAGCAATTCTGCAAGTGAGCTGTTAATAAAAAGGGCTAAATACAACAAAGAGGATCCCTACGGGTACAAGATGGATAATGTTTGACTGTTGCCTGCAAGGTACAATGTGGGGATGTGCGCTATCTGCAATGGCTCAATCCTGGAGGTGGAGGGGGAAATGGAAGAAATTCAATTGAATCATAGTTTCTGTGCAAAACGTGATGGTATCTTAAAGTGCCTAGAAACAATCATCTTTTGATTTTGCAGGAGTTCGATCCTGACTCGTTGAAGTTTTTCAAAGAGATTACAATGAAACAGATTGAGGCATAGTGGCATTGTAATATTAGAGATATATTGAGAAATTTAGTTTCAGGAAATAGTTGTGAGGCCTGTTTTGTATTGCGACATTGTTGAAGTGTGTGATTGATTTGGTGTGCTCTGAATGGAAATGTCTGATGTCGTGGCCCCTATTGGAGAATGCATAGTAGTGATTTAAGTACAATGGAAATTTAGTGTTAACAGTTTTGTTTCCCACAGATGGATTTTGGAAATGAATAGCTAGTGTGGACTGGTTACGATAAGTATGAGTTTCAAAAGTGTGATTTGGTGAAATAGACTACATTCATTTTTTGCTTTTACAGGTGGGACTTTTATGAGCTAGACTATTTAGAGGTTTAAATGTAGAATTCACAGTTGGTAGAAATGCACAGTTTATTGCATTTGTGACATGTAGAAATGCTAGTGATGATGAATGTTGTGATAGTGTCTAGTTATATGATGCAGCGAGTGTGTAATGCGGGGCTCCTTTAAGATGGCTGTTGTGTGGAAGGTGGTCATAGGCACATGGTGGGGTAGAGGCACTGAGCACTTGGGGTGACTTTGTGATGGTGTTGGCTACGCGTGCGTTCGGAACACCCAGCCTGCTTGAAAGGAACTATGTGGAATGCACAGCCAGCGAGTTGTGCGCAATGGAGCGGGTTGGAGGGAGTCAAGTGTTGGCTGTTGATGATGTGTGCGGCGAGTTGAGTAGATGTATAGAAGAGGGGCTGGTATGCCTGATGTTGAAAAGTTTGAAATTGTATTTTCTTATGTTGTTGGTGTCACTCCTTTACTATGTAGGAAATGGGAGAGTCATTGCATGGAGAAGTGTTTGTCCCACAAGGTGAGGACGGTCACAGGGTTGTGTGGGTGTGTAGTGATCTAGTATAGGAGTTGAGAGAGGAACGCATTTTTGGATGGTGTGTTTGTGTGTATATGTGTTTTGCTAGTGGCTGTGGTTTTGTTATTAAAGGGGGAGGGGGGATATTCAGTCTTCCCTGGACCCTGTTTGAAATGTTGGAGTGAGTGACAGAGAATGCAGACTGAGAGAATGTTATTGTACGAGTGTGTTGCATATGAGGCATTTGGAGAATGAGACCACGTGAGAGAGGGTGCTGGTGAACGATGTCCCCATTGTACGTGTACCTGATGATTTTATTGTAATGTATATGGGTCTTACTAAAGAAGTTACCAGTACACTTCAAAAGGTCAGTCATCGTTGTACTGGAACTCATCTTTACAAAACACTGAACAAAATCATCTTACAATTCAGGCCACAGAAAACTGCTGAACCGGATAAACGCACTGAACAGGAGTCCCCACGCATAGCGCTATTATACAGTGAGGCGCTTGGAAAGTCAAGCGAGCATGCTGCACCCGGGGAAACGCCCGAGGCACGATGCACAACCACAGAGGTGCTTGCAACGTACGCTCTTGTTTAAAGGCGTAGTTCATTGTCTTGCTTAACAATATTGCCCATAATTAAAAATGTATGTGAATATTTGGTTTTTAAAGTTACTATTAAAAGAAGATTTCAAATGAACTGAAAGCTGCATTTGAAGCGTGTGTTTAATGATGGGGAATATCTGTAGGGAGTGCTCTCTGCGAGGGAGTGAGTGAGGGAGTGCCGCTCCAGGAGGAGCTGCTGCCCCACAGGGAGGGGAGCAGCCGGCTCTGGGCGCTCTCTCTGCTCATTAGAGAGCGTGTGGTCCCGGCGGGCGAGTGCGCTGCGTACACGCACCGTGGCTACCGCGGGGCCTCTGTGGAAGCTGCGCCTGAGCGAGCCCAGCTCCCGCGGCCGGGGGACAGCCAGTGTGCCGCCGCCCTCAGTCCCGCTCTCTCTCGCCCGGGCGAGGACGGTGACTCTTCCGCTCAGTGTTGCCAGGTCGGAAGGAAAAAATAAGCTGAATGCCCTTCAAAAACAAGCCCAAAACAAGCTGACTCACATCCAAATAAGCGGAAAAAACAAGCGTGCACCTAAAAAGTTGTGGAAAGGTCTCAAAAGTAAGAAACATAACACAACAAGAAAAACATACATAGACAGAACACTGACATAGTGTGTTAGAACAACAATATTTTATTGCATGGCGACTAGAAGTCCCAGATTGCAAAATAATACAGCCCTGAAATATTTGTATTTATTGTTTTATATAGCGCCTTAATCCAAGGCGCTATATAATATTGTAACATGGCCAATTGTTGGGGGCTGTCCCGGTCCACCGGGCAGCCCCGCACTCGGGTCGGGTGGCACCCGACACCACAGGGTGAAGTGCGGCGATCACGCCGCTGGATGTAGGGTGGGGGTTCATCCCACCCGCTCCGGGACACCGGAGCTCCCCAAATGGCCGGCTGGCAACCGGATCACCGCGGCCCCGGCTCTGGGGGCACCCAGGCCGGGGTCGCATCCCCAACCCGCCTCACATGGCTGGGGGACCCACAGGGACGGCGTTGCCCGGCAGGGGCACCGTCCGGACGGCGTTGCCCGGCAGGGGCACCGTCCTCAAGCTGGGCCCCGACTTTGGGCCCAGCACACGTGGCGAGGCACCCCCCCCGGCACCAACACAACACACCACGCGGAGTCAGGTTCACTCGTGACTGCCGAGCCGGAAGCGGCTCGGACCTTTTATTAGGTTGGTCACATGGGTAACCATGTGACCACACAACTCCGTGGAATGTACCATGGCCCCTCACAGGGGTGCCATGCAACACTCCTCCTTTTTCATAACCAAATACAAAACTCCAAAATCCCACCATAACTACCACTACTACTACTGGAGCCACTCTACTACTTTACACACCCTTTATTAACCTGGGTGAGTGGCTCTCATGTCCCTGAACGGCACCAGTGAGGGCTACTGGCACCACATAAAGCACTCGGAGTCTACAGGTGCGCACCACACAACATTGCCCACTAACTGGACCATTTTAAGCAAGTCCATGTCTGCCGGCTCACAGTCTTCCGGGGAATGTCACTCATGATGTCCATCTTCCTTATGGAGTCGCCGGAAACCAGCTTGCACCCTCACCAGAGTTCATTTAGGACAGTTACAACACGATCACCCAAAACACCGGCAAAGCCGCACCTGGGGAGGCCCAGGGGCCACATCGGCTATGTCCACTTGTATGGGGGCAAACCTCATGGCGGGATGGCAGAACCCGCTTCCTTCTTCGTGTTCCTCTTTGTTTGCCGTTGGGGGTGGGCAGCTCATCTCGTTGTTGCATCCGCACCCGCCACCACCCCTCTTGAGAGAGAGGCAAACCACTTGTTGGGCGGTACCCGCCCCTCTCCTGGACCGGGGCCACCTCAGCTGTGCGGCGGCCCCCCACACCTCTTTTCCTTGCTCCTCGGAGCGGGCACACACACCCTCGCGGGCTGTCCCCCTTCAGATGGGAGTGGGGACAGCGGAGGGGCAGCTGACTTCCCCACTGCGGCGGATGCCGCTCCATTGCCTGTCGGGGCAGGGCAGGCAGCTCCTCTGCCCGCTCCTCAGAGCGAGCACTCCCTTGTCCTTGCGAGCCCAGCTGGTGCTGGGCCCGCATCCTTTGTTCCCTTTTTGCAGGCCCCGTTGGAATCGGGCCTGCATCTCCTTTACTCCCCATTTTCTTTCGGGCCGCGCGCGGCCCCTCTCCCTCCTTTCTGACGCCGGGGAGAGGTCCACGATGGGGGAGGGGCGCAGCCACCCACGCGGCCGATGCCGCGGGCTTCTTCCGTCTCCCTCGGGGGACGGGCGGGCCGCTCGCCCACCATGTTTTCCTTGCGGGCCCAGCTGGTGTTGGGCCCGCCTCCTCCTCTTTTCCCGCGGCGATGTCAGCCGCACCAGCGCTCCTTGGGGAGGGGAACCGGCATCCTCCCTCCTGCGGCGATGTTAGCCGCTCCTCGTTGCGGCCGACGCCGGGGCACCCTCCCTCCTGACGGGGAAAGAGGCAGCCCCCCCGTTCTACACTGCGGCGCAGGCCGCACACTTCTCCCCCCTCTCGCGGCCGACGCCGCAGAAACTTCTCTCCCCCACGGGGATAGGGGGGGGAATCGTCTCCGCTCCTCCACATCGCGGGCCCAGATGGAGATGGGCCCGCACCATATCTTCTTCGGGGCACGCGGGGCCCCTCACCTCGTCGCCATTGTTGGGGGCTGTCCCGGTCCACCGGGCAGCCCCGCACTCGGGTCGGGTGGCACCCGACACCACAGGGTGAAGTGCGGCGATCACGCCGCTGGATGTAGGGTGGGGGTTCATCCCACCCGCTCCGGGACACCGGAGCTCCCCACATGGCCGGCTGGCAACCGGATCACCGCGGCCCCGGCTCTGGGGGCACCCAGGCCGGGGTCGCATCCCCAACCCGCCTCACATGGCTGGGGGACCCACAGGGACGGCGTTGCCCGGCAGGGGCACCGTCCGGACGGCGTTGCCCGGCAGGGGCACCGTCCTCAAGCTGGGCCCCGACTTTGGGCCCAGCACACGTGGCGAGGCACCCCCCCCGGCACCAACACAACACACCACGCGGAGTCAGGTTCACTCGTGACTGCCGAGCCGGAAGCGGCTCGGACCTTTTATTAGGTTGGTCACATGGGTAACCATGTGACCACACAACTCCGTGGAATGTACCATGGCCCCTCACAGGGGTGCCATGCAACACCAATTGGAAGCTGAAAAGAAACATGGCCTTCCTGAATACATCTTTCTGAGAAAATGTTGTATATAGATTCCAATAATCCTCTAACCCAGTCTTGCAAAAAAAAGTTTTTAAAAAATAAATAAATAAAGGATGTTAGTGGATAATGCGCCAGCGCTGGGGATATCACCAGGATAATATTGCTATAGAGTGACGCTTGCTAAACTAAACCAATCCCCTTCTTTACATCTTTACATGGCAGTGTGTCTGCCTGCATGACAAAACTTTTAAAGGGCGCTTTTTTTTTGCATATGTTTAGGCATTTGGCATTGATGGGCCACCTGGTGGGCAAGTAACGATCCCATCAGTGCCAAACACTTAAGCAGATGCAAAATACAGGGCGCACCCGAGAGCAAGACACAAGTGCTGCCAGCAGCCCAGTGCAGGGCGCTCTGTGCCACGTGTAATGGGCTTAACAGCAATATAAACAAGCCCAATTACACGCGCACAGACGGTCCAACAAGCGACCTCCAAATATTATAAGCGACTTTGGGCAAAAACAAGCCCAAAGTCGCTTATAATAACATGACCTGGCAACACTGCTTCCGCTGCTGGCGACCCCCAACCCCCTTGAATCCGCGGCTGCTTCCGGTGTTACAGTAACCGTTGTCCCCCGGCCCTACTCCTGCTGCCTGTATATCAACCTCTGGTTGTCTGACAGAGCAGCTTCCGGTGTTGCAGTAATCATGGTCCCCCGGGACCACGCCGGCTTCCGGTGTTGCAGTAATCATGGTCCCCCCGGACCACGCCTGCTGCCTTGGCTTCCGGTCTTACTGCCGGCTTCCGGCGTTGCAGTGATCATGGTCCCCCGGGCCCCACGCATGCTGGCCTGGCAGAGCCGCCGCCCCTCCTAGGTGGGAGAGAAGGAGCCCTCCTCGGTGCTGTGAATGCCGCCGCTGCGGGTGAGCTCCTCGCCGCCCACTTTTACCCAACATAGGGAGGGGCCGTGCAGGAAGACCCCCTCCCCCCCTACCCCCACCAGAATGGCCACAGAGGCAGCGTAGCTCAAGCACGACCCCCAGCCCTGCTCCACGCGGGCGAGGGACTGTGCCTGCTGCACGAGTCAGTGCTTACCCGAGACCCCCCCCCCCCACCCACCCAGAAAGCCACAGAGTCAGCAAGTCATGCCTCTGCAAGCAAACGCAGAGAATCCCACCACCCCCCCGCATGCACACGCAGAGAATACCACCCCCCTGCATGCACACGCAGAGAATACCACCCCCCTGCATGCACACGCAGAGAATACCACCCCCCTGCATGCACACGCAGAGAATACCACCCCCCTGCATGCACACGCAGAGAATACCACCCCCTGCATGCACACGCAGAGAATACCACCCCCCTGCATGCACACGCAGAGAATCCCACACCCCCGCATGCACACGCAGAGAATCCCACACCCCCGCATGCACACGCAGAGAATCCCACACCCCCGCATGCACTCGCAGAGAATACCACACCCCCGCATGCACACGCAGAGAATACCACACCCCCGCATGCACACGCAGAGCCACCCCCCGCATGCACACGCAGAGAATACCACCCCCCTGCAAGCACACGCAGAGAATACACCCCCCTGCATGCACACGCAGAGAATACCACACCCCCGCATGCACACGCAGAGAATACCACCCCCCCGCATGCACACGCAGAGAATACCACACCCCCACCCCGCATGCACACGCAGAGAATACCACCCCCCTGCATGCACACGCAGAGAATACCACCCCCTGCATGCACACGCAGAGAATACCACCCCCCTGCATGCACACGCAGAGAATCCCACACACCCCGCATGCACACGCAGAGAATCCCACACCCCTGCATGCACACGCAGAGAATACCACACCCCTGCATGCACACGCAGAGAATACCACCCCCCTGCATGCACACGCAGAGAATCCCGCACCCCCCGCATGCACACGCAGAGAATCCCACACCCCCGCATGCACACGCAGAGAATCCCACACCCCCGCATGCACACGCAGAGAATACCACCCCCCCGCATGCACACGCAGAGAATACCACCCCCCTGCATGCACACGCAGAGAATACCACCCCCCTGCATGCACACGCAGAGAATACCACCCCCTGCATGCACACGCAGAGAATACCACCCCCCTGCATGCACACGCAGAGAATCCCACACCCCCGCATGCACACGCAGAGAATCCCACACCCCCGCATGCACACGCAGAGAATCCCACACCCCCGCATGCACTCGCAGAGAATACCACACCCCCGCATGCACACGCAGAGAATACCACACCCCCGCATGCACACGCAGAGCCACCCCCCGCATGCACACGCAGAGAATACCACCCCCCTGCATGCACACGCAGAGAATACACCCCCCTGCATGCACACGCAGAGAATACCACACCCCCGCATGCACACGCAGAGAATACCACCCCCCCGCATGCACACGCAGAGAATACCACACCCCCACCCCGCATGCACACGCAGAGAATACCACCCCCCTGCATGCACACGCAGAGAATACCACCCCCTGCATGCACACGCAGAGAATACCACCCCCCTGCATGCACACGCAGAGAATCCCACACACCCCGCATGCACACGCAGAGAATCCCACACCCCTGCATGCACACGCAGAGAATACCACACCCCTGCATGCACACGCAGAGAATACCACCCCCCTGCATGCACACGCAGAGAATCCCGCACCCCCCGCATGCACACGCAGAGAATCCCACACCCCCGCATGCACACGCAGAGAATCCCACACCCCCGCATGCACACGCAGAGAATACCACCCCCCCGCATGCACACGCAGAGAATACCACCCCCCGCATGCACACGCAGAGAATACCACCCCCCTGCGTGCACACGCAGAGAATACCACCCCCCTGCATGCACACGCAGAGAATACCACCCCCCTGCATGCACACGCAGAGAATACCACACCCCCGCATGCACACGCAGAGAATACCACACCCCCGCATGCACACGCAGAGAATCCCACCCCCCCCGCATGCACACGCAGAGAATACCACCCCCCCGCATGCACACGCAGAGAATACCACCCCCCCGCATGCACACGCAGAGAATACCACCACCCCCCGCATGCACACGCAGAGAATACCACCACCCCCCGCATGCACACGCAGAGAATACACCGCCCCATGCACACGCAGAGAATACCACACCCCCACATGCACACGCAGAAAATACCACCCCCCCTGCATGCATACGCAGAGAATACCACACCCCCGCATGCACACGCAGAGAATCCCACCCACCCCACCCCCCGCATGCACACGCAGAGAATACCACCCCCCCGCATGCACAGGCAGAGAATACCACCACCCCCCATGCACACGCAGAGAAAACCACCACCCCCCGCATGCACACGCAGAGAATACCACCACCCCCGCATGCACATGCAGAGAATACCACACCCCCGCATGCACATGCAGAGAATAACACCCCCCCGCATGCACACGCAGAGAATACCACACCCCCGCATGCACACGGAGAGAATACCACACCCCTGCATGCACACGCAGAGAATACCACCACCCCCCCGCATGGCCATGCAGAGAATACCACACCCCGGCATGCACACGCAGAGAATACCACCCCCCCGCATGCACACGCAGAGAATACCACCCCCCGCATGCACACGCAGAGAATACCACCCCTCCCGCATGCACACGCAGAGAATACCACCCCCCCATGCACACACAGAGAATACCACCCCCCCACCCACACAGAAAGCCACAGTCAGCAAGTCATGCCCCCGCATGCACACGCAGAGAATCCCACACCCCTGCATGCACATGCAGAGAATACCACCCCCCCCGCATGCACACGCAGAGAATACCACCCCCCCCGCATGCACACACAGAGAATCCCACACCCCGCATGCACACGCAGAGAATACCACACCCCCGCATGCACACGCAGAGAATACCACACCCCCGCATGCAAACGCAGAGAATCCCACACCCCCGCATGCACACGCAGAGAATCCCACACCCCCGCGTGCACACGCAGAGAATACACCCCCCCGTATGCACACGCAGAGAATCCCACACCCCCGCATGCACACGCAGAGAATCCCACACCCCCGCATGCACACGCAGAGAATCCCACCCCCCGCATGCACACGCAGAGAATCCCACCCCCCGCATGCACACGCAGAGAATCCCACCCCCCCGCATGCACACGCAGAGAATACCACCCCCCCGCATGCACACGCAGAGAATACCACCCCCGCATGCACACGCATAGAATACTACACCCCCGCATGCACACACATAGAATGCTAAAGCCCATCATGCAAACGCATAGAATACTACACCCCCCGCATGCACACGCATAAAATAGTGTGCTGAAGACAGTTGCCCACACCCCTGCATACAAACACATAGAATAGTGTGCTGAAGGCAGTTGCCCACACCCCCGCATGCACACACATAAAATAGTGTGCAGAAGACAGTTGCCTATACCCGCGTTCAAACACAGAATACTGTGCAGAAGACAATTGCCTACACCCCCACAAACACATGGAATACTACAACTCGCATGTAAACACATAGAATAGTGTACAGAAGTCAGTTGCCTACACCCCTGCATGCAAACACATAGAATAGTGTGCATAAGACAGTTGCCTATACCCCCACATGCAAACACACAGAATAGTGTGCAGAAGACAGTTGCCTACACCCCCGCATGCAAACCCATAGAATAGTGTACAGAAGACAGTTGCCTACACCCCCGCATGCAAACACACAGAATAGTGTGCAGAAGACAGTTGCCTACACCCAGGCATGCAAACACATACAATAGTGTGCAGAATACAGTTGCCCACACCCCTGCATGCAAGCACATACAATAGTGTGCAGAAGACACTTGCCTACTTCCCTGCATGCAAACAGAATAGTGTTCAGAAGACAGTTGCCTACATCCCAGTAGGCAAACCCATAGAATAGTGTACAGAAGACAGTTGCCTACACCCCCGCATGCAAACCCATAGAATAGTGTACAGAAGACAGTTGCCTACACCCCCGCATGCAAACCCATAGAATAGTGTACAGAAGACAGTTGCCTACACCCCCGCATGCAAACCCATAGAATAGTGTACAGAAGACAGTTGCCTACACCCCGCATGCAAACCCATAGAATAGTGTACAGAAGACAGTTGCCTACACCCCCGCATGCAAACCCATAGAATAGTGTACAGAAGACAGTTGCCTACACCCCCGCATGCAAACCCATAGAATAGTGTACAGAAGACAGTTGCCTACACCCCCGCATGCAAACCCATAGAATAGTGTACAGAAGACAGTTGCCTACACCCCCGCATGCAAACGCATATAATAGTGTACAGAAGACAGTTGCCTACACCCCCGCATGCAAACACATAGAATAGTGTGCAGAAGACAGTTGCCTACACCCCCGCAGGAAAACACATAGAATAGTGTACAGAAGACAGTTGCCTACACCCCCGCAGGAAAACACATAAAATAGTGTACAGAAGACAGTTGCCTACACCCCCGCATGCAAACACATAGAATAGTGTGTATAAGAGAGTTGCCTACACCAAGGCATGCAAACACATAGAATAGTGTACAGAAGACAGTTGCCTACACCCCTGCATGCAAACACATAGAATAGTGTGCAGAAGACAGTTGCCTACACCCCTGCATGCAAACGATTAGAATAGCGTATGGAAGCCAGTGCAGTTTGCCCACACACCTGCATGCAAACACATAGAGTAGTGTATAGAAGACAGTTGCCTACACGCCTTCATGCAAACACATAAAACAGCATTTAGCAGACAGTGCAGGTTGCCTAAACACCTGCATGTAAAAAAATAGAATAGAGTGCAGCATCCAGGCCTGCTTTTACAGGTTCAGATTTGCACAATGTACTTGAAATACTTTGTAATCATGCTCAGCAAATCATCCAATGTTTAGGTGGTCGTACTTTGAGATCGTGGTCACGTATTTAAAGGCATTTCGGCAAGAGCACTGTAATCCATGCCGAGCTAATATTTCACATACAATCTGCTGGAACCGTGGCAAAGTGTGTTATCTTGGACCACTTGTGACCAAAATTTGTCACAAATGATTAACTCCTTTACTTGAATTTTAGGGGCTAAAGCAAACCTAGTTGGCGTTTAACTAAGCAAAGTTCAATTTGAATTCTTTTAAATGCCTGCCCTCGACGTAATGGAAGAAAATGTTGCTCACACCTACAGCCCAAGCTGCTGGACGGAATTTCACCAAATTTGCGGCAGGAACTGCGGCTTGGTCCCGAAAGCGTGCTTTTGTAAATTTGGTGTAAATCTGTCCAGTAATTTGAGCCTAGAGGGTGACGTAATGTCCGCGGACATCGGACGCGCCCACTGATTGGATGGTGAAAAGCATGAAGTGCACCATATTTTGGCAAACGCCCGCCGTGTTGGATTTGCGGACTACGGCCGGTGACCGCAAACATCGCAGTAAAAACCTATTAAAGAAACACAACATTGCACTTGTCAAATGTATCAAACAATCTCTGGGGAGGTGAGGGTTGATGAGGATGGGATGGCATATGGCCATAAGAAGCAAAAAAACAGGTGTTTTTCACCCCCGAAGTCTGCGAACAGTCCGGATGTTCGGGACAGTCCTGTGATGTTTGCGAACACTTCAGAGGTTCGGGGACATCTGTGCCTATTTCTGCATTACAGAGTTAGTGGACAAATGTTTTCAGAAAGATTGTAGATCCAACCTTCAATGTTTGTGTAAAGTCTGAATGTATTTTGTCAAGTGGGGCCTAAGTCATATGACGTATGTACATACATTTTGACAAGTTTGAAAAAATAAAACATGGGCGGATTTCAAGCAAACTCGTGTTACAAACATTGGCAAGGACCTTAAAGCATGGTTTTGCAAATGTGTGCGTGTTTTATTTTTTGACCAGTGTCATAACGTAGGTACAAAAAATAGTGATATACCTTATAGCCTGTGGCCATGGGCAGTGGCCAGATTGTCCGGGTCATAATATAAGGTCATGACCCGGACAATCTGGCTACTGCCCATGATCGCGAGGGACAACAAATGGGGTTAAAGTGGCCATGCCCACCTGGCACCGGCTATGTGGTAAACTTATTCGAAAGTGGGATAGGTTTGAAAGGGAAACAAATTGCTCGTGGTAATATGATTTTTTAAATTAATGGGTAATCCCTATTTTTTTGTTAACGGGGGGTCAACTCTGAAGGAAGGGACAATCTGTGAAGAGAATTGTGTGAAAAACAGATTGACTACCCCTTTCTTTTAGTCTTATATGGAAACCAGGTGAAGGTTAAGGGCAATCTATACACATTGTTCGTTAGATTATCGCCTTGATGAGAAACATTGCACCCACACTGCAATTCATTACAAAATATCTGTCTCTTTAATGATTATATAATTTTTTTTTTTTTAAATACATTTCAAACTTGATTCTCAATCATACCATTCAGTCATCATTTGTCTCATCTAACGGGAATGCTAAAGCTAAGAGAAAATTTGGTGCATAACATTTCATCTAAATATGCATTTTAGACATGGAAAAAACATTAGATTTTCCTTATACAGTCGACCTATGTTTTGGCCCGTTATCGTATACCACTTTTGTCAACGGTGGTTACAAAGATGAATGTGGGGCCATCTTCAGGACAACAATTACTTTGTGGTGGATCAATCTTGTTCCCCGTTAGCACACAAATACATACATATATGTCTTTTATACGTGTGTCTAGAATTCCATCTTGGTGTCACTGTGGCTGGCTCGATATCTTGAATTGTTGTACTTAATCGTGCTCACAGGAGAGGCATGAATCGACGTCTCTGATGTACACACAAATTAGCAGCTGCTGTTTGTATGTTGAAAACTGGTCTTGCTTGAACTGAATTTAGCCAAACACTTTTGGAAAGTTTTTTGGACAAATGTTCCAGTTGTTGGTATGTTGAAAATTATTTTATAGAAAGAAGTGACTAGTAGCCACCAAAATTGTTCTTCGTGAGGAAGAGATTGCCATAAATCACTCTATCTGAAGACTTATTTTTGTGCCAATGCATTTCGGAATATAACAAATTCCTTCATCAGGGCAAGTCTAAAACAATAAACATATAACATTCCCATGCAATTGTGCCAACCATCCCAAGATTAATATCCATATAGAATAATTCCCATATTAGAAACAACGTAGGTATATAAATATCAGTATGAACAGTCATCATCCAAATAGTTGAAAAAATATGAAGGTAAACACGTACCCGACAATGTAATGAGCCGGATCAGAAGGCAGGTCAAAAGATATAAAATAAGAAACAAATCAGTACAAAGGCAAGTAAAGTTATCCTATAACAAAATGGAGGGAATCGGGTCCATTACCTGATGTAGGTGAGTAATGGCGAAATCTATGTTTCAGAGGTCCGGCTGCTCCACCGTGTACGGCGAGCAGGTGCTGTGAATGGTAAAGTGAATATATATAAAGGACCTATCCAAAGTGTAGCTAAACGCTAAATAGAAATAAACAGGCGTGGATTGTAACTCACCATATGTAAAGAACGAAGCGGAGAAGTTCTCTGAGCGTCTGCTCAAAGCAGACTGTCTTCGTTGCATCGGCGCGTTGCCGAGCAACCTGGTTTAATAAGACACGTGATTGAAGGCAGAATGTCCTCCTTGCATCGGTGCGCAGCCAAGCAACTCAGTTGTGTAAGACACGTGATCACGGCTCTATGAACACGAGCCGCGACCCGTGTCCGAGAACTGGTCAATAAACTCAATATGATCAAAATATCTAATTACTGGACCTCCTGGGGCAGTAATGATAAAAGTCATCGCCTAAGAATCAAAAAAGAAAAAAAGAAAAAAGTAATCTGTCATCCATGGACATAGAAAAAATACTAAGATTGAATGAACCCATTTGGATAAAAGTAATGGCTGTTATATGAGCACCTCAGATGAGGCTATACTAATTATGAACGTGCCTAAGTAGGATGGATGGAGCCTAGGGAGCAACCCTAGGGCTGTACCTTATATTAATAGTATGTGCCTTAATGCCGCTAGTGGTGTCGTCTAGACAGACGGCACCTCGGGTCCTGGGGGAACTCCAGGATGCGCAGCATGCAGGACATCTTTTAAACATGGGAAACATCTCTTATTCATATACATTCAAGTGACCCTCAACATTCAGGTCATATACGTACTGGTGTCAATCTAAACCAAATGATGCTAAATGCAATGTAAGAAAACAATAAGAGAAAACAATTAGAGAACACAGTGAAAGTTGATCTCCTCATTTAACCCATTGGGAGCCAGACTGCCAAGTTTGTCAATCCAATATGTCTCTCTGCGACTCAAACGTTGGCATAAATCCTCATGAGGGCTATTCTTGGTTAAAGCTTCCAAAATCACAAATTTTATTTGGGACACGTTATGTCCATTAGCCATCCAATGTCGTGCCACAGCTGAATTGATGTTTGCATTACGAATACAAGATCGGTGTTCACCCCACCTCAATTTGGCTGTTCGGGTTGACTGTCCCACATAAAATTTCCCACACGGGCATTTAATGCCGTAGATGATATTACTACTGTCACATGTGGCAAAAGTCTTAAGCATAATCTTCTGCCCCATCCTTGGATGGTTAATGGAGTTTCCTTTAATAACAAAATTACAGTTGACACACTGTAAACAAGGATATGTCCCAGTTCGCTGTGTCATAGGTTCCCTGACTGTAGGTTTCGTCTGCACCAATTCATCCCTTAGGTTCCTACTGCGTTGGTATGCAAAGATAGGTTTTTCACTAAAAATATCTTGAACTCGAATATCATTCTTGAAAATCTCCCAATGCTTCATAATAGTTTTCTTGATTTTGTTACTTTGCGTAGAGAACTTGGATACAAATACTGGTGACTTCAATTCTCTCTTACTTTTGGGATTCTGTTCTGATAATAGAGTCTCTCGTGATATGGCATCAACTCTGTCAGATGCCAGATCGAGTTCACCCTGCTTATATCCCCGGGCCAGAAATTTTTCTTTCATTTCCATCTGTTGCATTCTGTAGTCTTCAGGATCACTCACTATTTTCTTGACCCTAAGTAATTGGCTGTATGGTAGATTCTTCAGTAGGCTCGGCTGATGGAAGCTGAGTCGGTGCAGGAGATTATTCCGATCAGTCTCTTTCCGAAACAGTGAAGTGCTGTAGCTAGTGAGTTGCTTTCTGACTTGTACATCAAGGAATGTTATGATTTCATATGAGATCTCTCTAGTGAACTGTACCCTTTGGTCGATGCTGTTTAGATACACAAAAAATGTTTCAAAAGACTCTCTGGTTCCTTTCCAAATTCCAAAGATGTCGTCTATGTATCTCATCCAGATGCGGATGTCCTTGTTCCATTCCTGTTTATTCAATACATGGTCTGTTTCAAATTTATACATGAAACTGTTGGCATATGAGGGTGCCATGGTAGCTCCCATTGAAGTCCCTGCAGTTTGTAGAAAAAATTGGTTGCCATATTGAAAATAGGAGTTCTCAGCAATGAATTGTAATAATGCCAGTATGAATTCCTTCTGGGCCCGTATCTCTGGTGCTTTCAGTAACAGCCATTCTACAGCCTCCATTCCCAGGTCGTGGGGTATAGAGGTGTATAAACTCTTCACGTCTATAGTAAACAATAGATCTTCAGGCAAAGGTGTCAATGAGCTAAGCTTTTGCAGGAAGTGGGTGGTATCCCTTGTGTAGGTGTTGGTCTCTTGTATCAATGGCTGTAGGAAGAAATCTATATAGATCCCTAAAGGTTGGTTGATGCTCTCTATCCCTGCAACAATTGGTCTACCTGGTGGTTTGATGGCATATTTATGGATTTTTGGCAGCGTACAGAAATTAGGTATTCTAGGATGTTCTTTCAAGAGAAATTTTTGTGTATGCTCGTTGATCCAATCCAATTCAAATGCTTTATCTAGGAGGCTCTTCAAATTCTGTTTAATCGAAAGGGTGGGATCATGGTCCAAACTAGCATATGTAGTCTGGTCTTGGAGCTGTCTTCTACATTCAGCATCATAGTCACATGTATTCTGAATAACCAAGGCTCCTCCCTTATCTGCAGGACGAATGGTAATACTCTTGTCACTAAACAGGTCTCTAATCAATCTCATCTCGTGTGGTTTTAAGTTCCTGTACGGAGGATTTCTGTAGCTGATACGTTCAAGGTCCCGAGTGACTAGTCTCTGGAATATTTCTATGGATGGTACTGTAATGGGTGGAACAAACCCACTTTTGACTCTAAATTCTTGAAAGTCTGGAATCTCGGTCGGACTCTCTTGTGTCTCCAATTCGTTAAAGAAGACTTTAAGTTTAAGTTTACAAACAAACTTGTATAGTTCTATCTTCGTGTCAAACAAGGTGGTACCGTAAGTCGGTACGAAGCTGAGACCTTTCTGTAGAGTCTCTTCCTCTGCCTTGTTGAGTCGCAGGCAGAGGAAGAGACTCTACAGAGTTGTTTCTAATATGGGAATTATTCTATATTGAATATTAATCTTGGGATGGTTGGCACAATTGCATGTGAATGTTATGTTTATTGTTTTAGACTTGCCCTGATGAAGGAATTTGTTATATTCCGAAATGCATTGGCACAAAAATAAGTCTTCAGATAGAGTGATTTATGGCAATCTCTTCCTCACGAAGAACAATTTTGGTGGCTACTAGTCACTTCTTTCTATAAAATAATTTTCAACATTGAAAAATCACTATATATTTGACTTTTGTATTTTTTCAAGAATTGGATCGAAGGAACTATACATAGTGAAATTACAACTAATATAGAACCCAGTATGGGATTCCAGAGAGCGGCTGTATGATTGGGTTTTCACCTAATCTTTGTTTCTTGCTGTATTTTTTGGGTTTGGGTGTCTCCAGGCCTTTTTCAGCCAGCTCCTGCATAGAGGATCTAACTTCCTAACAATGACTTATCACACTAAAAACCTTTGATAACGCCAGAAGGACTCGATACCCCTGTGGTGCCCACCAAATTTGCTTCCTACCTATACAATTCAAGGCCAATTAAAGTGACATTGTGTTAAAAGTTAACCCTTGAAATCAAAGGGATATAGAATACTACAGCACTGAGTCAAGTGCTGTATTTAGCTTCCACATGAAAATTCTAACTCAAGAAGTAACAATGCAGATGGAGTGCTCTTAGGCAGTGAAACAAATGTCTTTAAAAATTTGAGTACAGTAGAGGAGAGTTTTCCCAGGTTGGCATAGCCCCACAGTTCTGCCCCATATAATGCTACCGGGACTGCTTTCTTTGCATATAGTCTAATGATATGATATATCTGTAAATGGATATGATGCTGTAAAAATTGCCCCTTGGCCATGACTCGCGTGAAACACCTGAATGGAACCCCCATATTTTTCTAGTATAGATAGACCGTTTTACCAGGGCAACCCAACCCTCTGATTTGTGGTACCTTACCCCAAAGTAGTCCGGTTGCTTTCCATTCACTTTCAGCATCAGGGGTATAGATTTTGAAAATCGGGGCTTGAACACCATTACTTTTGGCTCCCCGATATTTAGTTTAAAATCCAAATCTTTATATTTATTCATAAAGATGGCCAGAGATTTTTCCAGACCTTGCAGGGTTGTTGCGCATAAAACTGCGTCATCTGCGTAGAATAACATAGGGTACTTGTCCGTGGCCAATTTAGGGCACTGCTGTCATGATCCATTGATCACGCCCCTTTTGGTCCTCCTGGTCCCTGGCACGTCGGGGGTTACTCGCTATAGTACACCCAACATGGCCGTATTCACAGAACGCGGTCTATCGACCTTTACGTCCATGCAGCACGTTCCATAAATTAACCACGCCCCTGCGGCTCCGCGCGTCTCAACGCTATTGTTAGCTGAGGCTAGACGTGCGTCGCAGTTCGTGCTCCTGGAACTGAGTTGCTGCTCGAATTCCCGGACCCATTCCTTCTCCTTCCCTTCCCCTTGTACCTGTATCCATCCACGTTCCGCGCTGACCGCCCCCGTGTGCGGCCTTCCTTCCTGGTCTTCTTGGCGTTTCCTTGATCCCGGATGAAGAAGCTGAACGAATCCTGGAATCCGACGATGGCCAAGCAGGCTTATACAAGACACGAACAGCACGGAAGAAAACCCCGGCGAAGGATCCCGCAAGGCAGCAAAAACAGGTGAGAAAAAAGGAAATCTGTGACAGATTGAGACACCACCTGATTGAATTCGACACAGACATGGAAGCGGCCATCCAGGACCTTATGCGTGGCATGCAAGAGCTGACGACGAAGTGCAAAATTTAAAGGCAGAGAAGGGCGCCTTAAAGCAATTGGTGTTGTCCCGTGAATCTGCTACGAAAGAGAGTGTAATTCTGGGCGGCGTTGTTAATAAATATGATGGTTCCGCAAAGAGCCTTCATGGATTCCTGGACTCATGTTTGGTCCACTTTACTTTCAAGCCTTATTATTTTTCTACACCCAGGGCTAAGGTGGGCTTTATTATTTCGCATCTTTCTGGCAATGTCTTGACCTGGGCCACCCCACTGGTTAACTCTGGGGATTCTCTCCTGGATGATTACAATGGCTTCATACAGGCCCTTAAGACCATGTTTGACCGCCCAGAGCAGTTCTACAGTGCCCAGGAACGTCTACTCAACTTTCAACAAGGTACCCAGGATATGCTTGCGTATGTCACACGCTTCAAACAGCTGGCTAAAGAAGCGGATTGGTCCTCTGAAGCTTGTTTTACCCTATTTAGAAGAGGGCTAAACGAAGACATCAAGGATGAGCTAGCCAGAGTGGGGCGCCCAAGTTCTTATCAGGCCCTGATGGATCTTGCCCTGCAGATTGACTTTCGTATTCAGGAGAGAGAGGCAGAGAAAAAGAAAAGCAAGTTACCACTCCAGAAGAACCCCATTGGGATACCCTCGAACCCCGAAGGTATTTCCACTTCAAGTAACGAGCCTGAACCTATGCAGCTAGGGGCATTCCGTGGACCTATATCCTCCCAAGAAAGAATGCGTAGGATCCATACCGGGTTGCGTATGTATTGTACATCAGACAAACATTTAGTGAGAGAGTGCCCAATAGCCCCCCCACGGCGCTCGGGAAACGCCAGCTCCCGATCCTAAATGGAGCAAAGGTTCGGTAGAGAGATGCCTGCTCCACATCAATTCCATCCTTGAACTCTCCTGGACAAAATTCTTTGGTGATCTTACAGGCCTTCTTATCGCCATCCAAGAAGGAAACGTATCCCATCCTGGCACTGGTGGACTGTGGAGCTATGGGGATTTTCATAGACCAAGAATGGGTTCTTAAACACGATATTCCTTACGAATCCCGGACTATCATGCAACCTGTAGAAGCAATTGATGGAAGACCCCTTTCTTCAGGACCCATAACCCTTCAGACCAAGGACGTCGAACTTGCCATAAACCACCATCGAGAAAGGATAAAATTTGACATCATCAATTCGGCCCATTACCCAATGGTTTTGGGAATGCCCTGGCTTCAAAAACACAATCCGTACATCAATTGGGCAGCAGGTTCCTTGTTCCTGGGCTCAGAATTTTGTATGTCCCACTGCTTGTCAGACCTTGCTCCGACACCATCAGAAGGACCTCCTACGAATCACCAAGGTACAATCTCTGTCTCGAACATTATCCGGGTTCCGGAGATATACCAGGAATATTCTTATGTTTTCTCTTCTGCCATTGTCCAGGCGTTACCTCCCCATAGACCAGAAGACTGTGCTACAGAAACTGACCCTTCCGCTGTGATTCCCCTTTGAAGGATGTTCATCTTATCCGAACCAGAAAAGAAAGCCCTTCGAGAATACCTGGATACTAATCTTGCAAATGGCACCATACAACCCTCTAAATCCCCAGCAGGGGCCTCACTGTTTTTTGTTCCCAAGAAAGTCAACAAGGAACTCAGACCGTGTCTGGACTATCTAGGTCTAAATCAATGCACGCTTAAGGATCGCTATCCGTTACCCTTGATCTCGGACATTCTGGAGACAGTAAGGGGCGCAGTTGTTTTCACCAAGTTGGATCTCAGGGATGCCTACCATCTGATTCGTATTAGGGCAGGAGACAAGTGGAAAACAGCCTTTAGAACAACCTTCGGTCATTATGAATACTTGGTCATGCCCTTTGGACTTGCTAATGCCCCGACGGTTTTCCAACGCTTCATGGATAGGGTGTTCTCAGACATGCTATTTCTGTTCGTGATTGTCTATCTGGACGATATTCTAATATTCTCGAAGGACATTTCCAAGCATGAAGAACATGTAAAGGCAGTGTTACGACTACGCGAAAACAAGCTCCTGGCAAAGCCCGAGAAATGCATCTTCCATGCTTCTACTATACACTACCTAGGATTTGTCCTTAGTCCAGAAGGCATCGGAATGGATCAATCCAAGGTTAAGGCTATATTTATCCTGGCCAAGTCCCACCTCTGTGAAACAAATCCACACCTTCCTGGGCTTGGCTAATTTCTACAGGAAATTCATACCTTCCTTTTCCGAGATAGTCCAACTAATCATTGCCCTGTTAAAGAAAGACGTTCCCTTCCTATGGACCACAGCTCAAGAGGAAGCCTTCCAATGGTTGAAGACTGAGTTTACACCAGCCCCCACCCTGGCTCAACCTGATGTCAACTGACCATTCATAGTGGAGACAGATGCCTCCAGCTACGCTATTGGAGCCGTTCTCAAACAGCTATTCGGGGACAGGATGGAGCACCTCATCGCTTACCTTTCACAGACATTAACTCCCAGTGAAACCCATTACTCAGTCTTGGAAAAGGAACTGCTAGCCATCCGTCAAGCCTTCACCGAGTGGCGTCATCTACTCCTCGGATCGAAACATCCTGTCCAGGTCCCCACTGACTATCGAAACCTACAAGTACTGCAGGCCTTTGAATGTAGGAATGGCCATCAAGCTCGGTGGGCCTTCTTCTTTGTCCAATACCAGTTCCAGATTCACCACGTTCCTGGAGCACAAAATCTAATAGCTGGCGCCCTCTCTCGACATCCAGACTACGAACCTCCGGGAGGCATATCCCAAGATGTTTCCTCATACAATATTTGTAGCTCAAGCAAACAATCTCCTGGAAGACATTTGCATGCAAACTCAGACTTCGGAACTCTGTAAGGGTCTTTCGAAAAGGAATCAATGGGATCTGAGCACCAAGGACGGATACTTGTTTAAAAATAACAACCTGGTCATCCCCACACAGAAACTACAACAAAAGATAATAAACCTCTGCCATGATACCCTTCACTCTGGTCATCGTGGCATTTCCAACACCCTCCGTCTAATACAAAGACAATTCTGGTGGCCCAGAATGAAGGCTCACGTTCAACTGTACGTTCAATCTTGTTCCATCTGTAATCAAAACAAACATGACAACCAGAAACCAGCAGGACTCTTATTACAGCCTACACCACCAACAAGACCTTGGGAAGTCATTGCTACAGACTTTATTGTAGAATTACCGCCATCCAGAGGGTACACCACTATCATGGTCCCCATTGACTTGTTTACTCATATGGCTCATTTTAGACCTCTGTATAAGTTACCATCCTCGTCAGAACTTGCTGGAATCTTCCTGGAACACATCCTCCGACTGCATGGACTTCCTTCCAAGATTATATCGGACAGAGGACCACAGTATATCTCTCAATTTTGGAAACACCTCTGCAGGATACTAGGAATCCAACAAGCCCTCTCCTCAGGATATCATCCCCAAACCAATGGATTCACAGAACGAGTGAATCAAACCCTTGAACAATACCTTCGTTGTTTCTCTACTAAGGTCCATGACGATTGGTCGCTTCTAATACCAGTGACAGAATTCGCCTACAACAATTCGGACCATTCGGCTGTTAAAACCAGCCCCTTTTTTTGCAGCCATGGATTCCACTCTGCGGTATTACCTTCAGTCCTTCCGCACCCTACACCAGTTGCAACAGTCGACTCCTGGATTGAAACACTCATCAATGTACAGAGAGAAGCCAAGAAACATCTAGAAAGGGCACAGATCCAAACTAAGCACTATGCAGATTCGAGGAGAAGACCAGGACCTTCTTACACCATTGGGGATAAAGTATGGCTATCTTCGAAGCTACTGCCCCGACATCTCAGACCGAATAAGTTGGCTCCTCGATATTATGGGCCTTTTCCTATAAAAGAAGTCATTAACCCTGTGGCCTTTTGACTTAAACTACCAGACTCCTGGAAGAAAATCCATCCAGTTTTTCACAAATCTCTATTGAAGCCTTACATCCAAACCACCCGGACTAATCTTAGACCCAGTCCTGTGATTGTCAATGACCAGCTAGAATATGAAGTGTCTCGAATATGTGACTCCAGATATAGGCGAGGACAACTTCAATACCTGGTGGAATGGAAGGGCTATCCACCCAGTGAATGTACCTGGGAACCAGTCTCAAACCTAAACTCCCCCAGATTGCTCAGAAAGTTCCATCTAATACATCCAGGCAAACCCGGTGGAACGAGTTTTAGAAGGGGGCATGCTGTCATGATCCATCGATCACACCCCTTTTGGTCCTCCTGGTCCCTGGCACGTCGGGGGTTACTCGCTATAGTACACCCAATATGGCCGTATTCACAGAACGCGGTCTATCAACCTTTACGTCCATGCAGCACGTTCCATAAATTAACCACGCCCCTGCGGCTCTGCGCGTCTCAACGCTATCGTTAGCTGAGGCTAGACGTGCGTCGCAGTTCGTGCTCCTGGAACTGAGTTGCTGCTCGAATTCCCGGACCCATTCCTTATCCTTCCCTTCCCCTTGTACCTGTATCCATCCGCGTTCCGCGCAGACCGCCCCCGTGTGCGGCCTTCCTTCCTGGTCTTCCTGGAGTTTCCTTGATCCCGGACGAAGAATCTGAACGAATCCTGGAATCCGACGACAGGCGAGCAGGCTTATACAAGACCCGAACAGCACAGAAGAAAACCCCGGCGAAGGATCCCGCAGGGCAGCAAAAACAAATGAGAAAAAAGGAAACCTGTGACAACTTCTGTGACAACTTCTGGCAATTTACTAGTTTATTTATTGAAAGAAAAACAAGATTTGTGTTTCGAGATGACAACTCGTGCTCAGGATAATTGTCTTGGTGTTATCAAAGTCCACAAAATAGGTTAATTGAATATCTGACTTTAGGGTTCGCAAAACAGTAGATACGCAGTCTCCTTGGCTCAGAATAGCCTGTTTTATTTGCTTATCAGAAAAAACAGCCGACACGTGTTTCAACCACCCTGTTCATTTTCAAGGCTGTAAGAAGTCATACATATCCATAAACATCAATAGGTGTCGTGTTACGAGCAGAATTTGGGTTAATATTGAAACAAAAAGAAGGGAAAAAAAGGACATACCAGAAAAGAAGTGTCAGATGAGGGGTTGCAATGTCATGGTCAGGTGTTATAAAAAGAAACAATTGGAAAATGTATGTAAACATCGTAATAACATCTCATACTGTCCTTAAATGATTATCAAATAAATGATCTCATGATGATACTCGCACAATACTCAACAAAAAATATTGTGAACAAGATGGACAATAAATTATGGATTGATGAATTAATGCAGTTTAGTGTGTAGAGACACCAACCAGTCACCGTGCCAGAGAGGAATGAGAACCTCCTAGTGAATCAAATGTCATCTGAAAATAAGACATGAATTGCACCCAAAATCCATTCGAAGAATAATGCTAAAGGCCATGAATCTGTTTGGGTATTCCCCTTCAATTGAAAAAATATAAATGTGGACCTCTATATAATTAAAAGTATATAGGCATTACCCTGTTTCTGAATCGTAAGCTTCTTTAGAAATCAATCATTGAAAATGAACTTAAAATAATTGTTGTCTGAATTACAATCAGCATTAATACCACATTTGTCAATGGGATTGCCAAAATAAGGACAAAAGCGTACCTGAGGGACTCGTGCGTCCCAAGATCAATTGTTCGTAGTCGTGTCTTCTATTGGCTCAATCCAACAAATACATCTGTAGATTCTATCATAAAGAATGCTGAATGTTACATTGAGTTGTGAGTAAGTTGTATGAGTTCCCCGTTGGAATACATTTTGAATAACATAGAATAAACATGTGATGCAGTCTGTAAACTGCATGTTCATCCCCAACAATACAAATAACCCATGTGCATTGAGATATACTGTAAAAACCTCTTAATCCATTCTTATGTATATACGAGATTCAAATAACGAGGGGCCCGACTATGGAATCGGCCGGGACCGTGCTATCAAGATCGTAAAGATAATTGTCACTTTACATCAATGTTATTCTCTGTGTCTAACCTGGAAATCCCTGGGATAGATCCCAAAAGCAGTGTAAAGCCTCAATGGCGTGCGCAGAACGAATGTCAGCAAGAGAGACCAATTTAGCACGAAATCCTTAAAAGAAACTGATGTCATCCGTACCGATGAAGAAACGTGATGACGTCAGACCATTTTGTGCGTGTGTCGTCAAAGGTAAACAAAGCGACGTCACAAAAAGTCTGTGCCCAATGCCAGCCACATGGATTGAAAAAAATATAAGTTTAAATGTGTTATGATAAAATGAACTACAATATTAGAATGGTTCGTTTTCACTGTCCCAGATAACCTGAAATATGAACAATAATTCTAATCAATAAGACCGTGAAGGTTTCCAATTAGATCCAGAGTTCAACTAAAAGTACCGAATTACAGAAGACAAAGAACTGGAATGTGGTCAAAGCGGCTCTTAACTCATTCTAAAAACCTATAATATGAGCACTGCAATTGTTCATTTGGTAAAGCCCGCAAATGGGTACCGCTGGCCAAAGTAACTCGACATAATCAAAATAGAATGCTTGCATTCCTCACGAGGAATATTTCTACTACAATTATGAATATCAAGGTGCGTATTCTATATGAGTGTAATA
Source organism: Ambystoma mexicanum (assembly GCF_040938575.1). Taxonomy (NCBI): domain Eukaryota; kingdom Metazoa; phylum Chordata; class Amphibia; order Caudata; family Ambystomatidae; genus Ambystoma; species Ambystoma mexicanum. The sequence continues at coordinate 1,372,980,876 of NC_090933.1, read as the reverse complement.
CAGTCTGCTGTTGATCTCATTTTCAAGGGAACGCAATACAAAGTTATTGTATTAGAACTATACGAAGAGTGACCTGGTCAGTGACTAATACACAAACACATTTCTCAAGTCATATCAAGATATAATGCTTAAACCATATTATTTCAGCCGAGTTGATACCATGGGGATCCTACATGTAGACCACAATTACAAAAATACGTGCATCTCACGATCCGTGTTCAAACCATATTCCGTTGATCATAAGAAAGAGATAATTTTCCATTTGATGCAATTTCAGCTGCAGATTCCCACCCCGTTTCCCCATTTTTGCTTTCATGAGCCCAATAAATCGTAAATCTTCTTTGTTGGACAACTGGTGTTCTAGTTGCCAATGCATAGCCAATGGAAATTTAGGATCTCAATTTCTTAAGCTTGCTAAATGTTCTCGAATGCATATCCTCAGCTGCCTGATAGTACTGCCGATAGAGATTTTAACACACCCACATACGATTGCATACACTACAAAATAGGATGTACAATTGATGAAATCATTAATCTTGATGTGAAAGCCCAAAGGATCAATGAATACTTTACAATTGTCATATGCATATTGGCATTGGTTACAGTTACCACACTTGAAAAAACCATTACTTTCCGGAAGCCAGTTCTTATCTGAACGAGCAGTAGAGACATTCAGAAATGAAGGACTTAATTTCTGCTTGATAGTTCGTGCTCTAGTGTACGTAAATTTGGGTTTGTGAGATACAAAGGGTGCCAAATCTTTATCCAATTTTAAGAGATGCCAATGTTTTGCAATCAATTTGTACAACGTCGAGGAATCTCTTGAGAATCGAGTTATGATGGATATGTGTTGTGGTTGGGTTTTGGCCACGTTGTTTTATCAACAAGCAGATTAGATTGTTTCACATGAACAAATTTGTCAACAGCTTCCTTAATCACATCAGAGTGATAGCCTCGGTCTACAAACCGCTGAGTGAGAGTAGCACATTCTTTTGCATAATCTGAATCAATACTACAGTTACTTCCGGCTCTGTAAAATTCACCCCCTGTGATATTATTGATCGTACTATGCTGGTGACTACTCTTGGCATAAAGTACTGAATTCACCTCTGTTGGTTTACGATAGGTATTGGTTTGGGTGGTACCATCTTGAATGAAAATATGAAGATCCAGAAAATCAATCTGCAAAGGGCTAGTATGACCAGTGAGTGTGATGCCAAATGTATTGTTGTTGGTATATTTCACAAAGCTGTCAAACGATTCTCTTGTTCCCTTCTAAATTATTAAGATGTCATCAATGAATCTCCCCCATGCAATCAAATTGCTTGAGAAAGATTCTTGATGATAAATATTCATTTGTTCATATTGGGACATGAATAAGGTAGTGAAAGATGGGGCAAAATTGGCCACCATGGCCACTCCATTTGCTTGCAAAACTTACTGTTCAGGCAATATACAGACATTTTTGCATAAGGTGAAAGCAAGAAAACTTTTGAACATCGCAACATGTTTCCAAAAAGATGCTGATGAGCTGCGAAAGGTATACTCTAAAGTATTCACTGCAAGATCATGATCAATGCTAGTGTATAGCGTGGTCACATCTAAGGTTGCAAGCAAGTAGTCCGATTTCCATTCTAAAGATTTCAGAAACTGCAAGACATGAGTGCTATCTCTGATGTATGATTTCATTTTCAATACAAAAGTGTTGAGGGCTTCATCTGGGTAACAGTTTTGGTGTGTTATCTTTTTTTGTTTTTTTTCTTTTTTCATTATTAACCTAAATTCTGCTCGTAACACGACACCTATTGATGTTTATGGATGTATGACTTCTTACAGCCTTGAAAACGACCAGGGTGGTTGAAACACGTGTCGGCTGTTTTTTCTGATTAGCAAAACAAATAAAACAGGCTATTTTGAGCCAAGAAGACTGCATATCTACTGTTTTGCAAACCCTAAAGTCAAATATTCAATTAACCCATTTTGTGGACTTTGATCACTCCAAGACCATTATCCTGAGCGCAAGTTGTCATCTCGAAACACACATTTTGTTTTTCTTTCATTATACAAACCCCACTGGGTGGGTTTTGTTTTGGGGTCCTCGCTGCCGGAATATTTCTCACAATACTAATCCAATTGTAATATGGTCACGAGCGCACAGTAATTGTATCAAACCCACAAATCTCTAATCCTTTGTTTGTTTGTTTGTTTCTTGAATGTTGAGGTGCTCTATGTAGTGTACCAGCACAGGGCTAAATCTCCATATTGCGCATCGTACTTCTTTAAATTAAAAAAAGAAAATAAATGAATAATCTTGCAGATGCACTATGTTTCGTAGCTGCCTATCCTGCGAGTAATCAGTATTCGGCTGAGTGGGGAGGGTCTTTGGTCTTCAGCCAATGAGTGGCAGCATCTCCTTGGAAAGGCACAGATTCCTGAGCATTTTGACTGGTGGCACATCACCAACGACATTGCCAAGACAGTCTTCTCTTTTTGGCTACAGTATGCTACTCCTCTGGGGTCACAAGGCGTGCAGGCAGGTTCATGAAGGAGTGTGACCCTGGGTCACCAAGACACACAGGGCCCGATTCACAGGCGCAATTCCATAGGAAAACGCTCTGTGAATCAGGTCCACAGTGTGGGTGTCTGTTTTTAGAACCTGCTTAGTGAAGGCTCAGGGAGAAGATTTTGGTTTGGGTGAGCCCTTATAGCTATTCATGTAGTCCCTTTTTTCCCTCGGACCTGGGGTAGGTGGTGAGCCTACTGCAGCAGATGTTCAGGGACTGGTGTATGTGCTGCATTCCCGCTTTCATGGTTTTTTAGCTCTCACCAGGTTTTGCTATCTGCTGGATTGCTGTCAGGTACTGGCTATGCCTCATTCTTGGTTGGCCATAGCAGCCCGAGCAGGTTTGGTCCCCTGGCATTATTGTGGTTTACAGCAAGCCTGAGTGTTCTCTGGGTTCCGCCACCTGGCCTTCCCAAGTTGCTGATCTCAGTCTAATGTGAAAGGGGGCTGGGCTTCTCTTACTCGCTCTGGTTTGATGGTGATAGGTTTCAGTGGTACAAGTTGCCTCTTGTCTGGATTAGATATGGGGCCTCATCGGGGCATTGGCGGTATCCCGGCGGTAATTCTGCTTGGATACCGCCAATGCAAATAGCGTTACCGGTACTCGAGTAAGTTCGCAATACCCACTGGGTCCATTGGACCCAATGTTTTTTTTGGCGCTATTGGTGCCATGCTAATAATGAGGAGATGTTTACCTCCAGCAAAAAGCTGGAGGTAAGACTATAATATTCTGCCCTACTCGTGATTTGAGCCATCCCTTAAATGTAGCGGTAATAGCGTTATCCCTGCATTTAAGGGCTTCCGCCCAGTGCTCCAGATAAGATTTTGAGGTGGGAATATTTTACTACCTGTTTTTAAACTTTGAGAGTAAATGCGATTTTAAGAGAGTAAAAATGACTTTTCTCCTTTGGGAGAGAGTAAAATGTATGTGACATCCAGCCAACGAGTGCACAATCTGTATGGAAATCATTACCGTACGGCAGCTTTCTGCATTGTGACAGAATACACCTTTCATTATTTCTCAAGGTCTGGCCATTTGATCTCTCCTGTATATATGTAAATGTTGAAATCACAAAAACCTAGCCAATTACATAGTAAAGCAAACATGAATTGTATTGTGTGTTTTAAGGTTCGATAGTAGAATTGTCAATTGATGTTTAATGAAAGTCCCCATTTCCTGGAGCTACAACTACCTAATGGTGCCAATGTTATGATACAACAGTGCAGAGAGGCAAGGACTCCATGATAAATTCTATATCTAATCTAATGGTCAAATGGTTATTGATATAGCGATTTTAGCAAAGTGCTGCACATGGAACATATTTATCACAATTATCACCAAACCAAAGTCGGTACTCCTTTATCGACCTCGAAAGGATGAGTTGGATTTGCCGGGATTCGAGCCTGCAACCTACATATCACGCACAGATTGCAGCAAAGAGTGCTCAACCGGCTGAGCTATTTTATTGGCTAACATCCTTCAGAGGTCGGTTAACTAAGTATCGACTGGGGTATAATAATCACAGTACCCAGATGTATGACGAACCGTTCATGAAGCGCTACATAAAGTTAAATACCTATATGGATTATCAAAGGCACAGGTTTTGCTGAGTTTCTATTTCAATTACAAATGTAACTTTCATTTGTTTTTGAACAGCGCTTGCACTTCCTGGAGAGTCAGGTTTTCTATGTTTTAATTGTAGTCTTGAAGATTTGAGAGGCTAGAACACCTGTGATTGATCTAATGACAATCACTCACCCTTGAGCAAAGACTCTGCTGCCACTGACCATTTATAGTAATGTACCCCATTGACTGCAAGGTTGAATGGATGTAATCTAGACTGTGCATAGTCGTAATTTAACACACTTATAATTATAGAGTAAATTAAATTATCAGTGTAAAAAGTATCTGTCTCCGCATGATTATGCACACAGCACCAGAACTCTGAAAAATACAGTTGTGCAATACGGGTTTGCTTTCACTGGGAAAAAAACATAATTTATTACAAAATATTAATTCTCAGTTGCAACTTAGTTTTCCATCTTATTAATTATACAATCCTAAAATTCTAGGAAATTATGCACAGTGATTCTAAAGCTGAATGGAAAGAAACCATTCCTTTTATCACAGTGTGCACTTTCTTTTTTTGAAAGGCTTCAGAGAAATACATTCTGTTTCAGAGGTGGCTTGCAATCACATCCATGTATATAAAAATCAAAAGAAGCCTCCTAGTTTCTATCAAGTAACCTGACCTTTGCACTAAACCTGTGTGTAAATGTACCCAGGAAAATAATAAAGCTGTCGTATTTGCAAGATGTTCATGCGTAAAAAGGCCTGGTACCCACCTTATCTGGAGGCCTGCTTCCACCCAACTCCTTACGAGGCCCATGGTGCCTTGACCTATGTACATGAAGTGTGCTGTAATCGCACATGCTCCTGCTTAATTCAAATATACTCCTACGTCCCGTCCCCTTTGTTAAGGAGAATTCTCATAAATGTGCTAATTCCCTTCACCTTAGAGACCCCCAGCAACGTTGCTGGATTTTTGAGGGCTTGATTTTTTTACCTGGAAAGTGTGAGCCTTTTTTCCACTCTTTCATGTATTTTGATGTGTGTTTTACTTTTGTCTTCTTTGATTATGGAGTTTTAGATAACTCCATAAGCATCATCTCTGTATGTGTGTTACACAGCACCCTCAGTGCAGTGACACAGGGAAGCCTTTCAGGCTGCCCCAAAGTTTAAATACCTTCTCTGGGATAAACTACTGTTTCCCAGTGAATGTAAAGGTAAATTGACTTTACTATTCTTTTTAAATTCCTAGACCCAGCACACACTATCTCACAATAGAGTGCTGTAGGGGTTAATTAGTACCCCCTGTGTCTACAAACTCATGAAGCAGTCAAATGCTACCATTGCTACCATTTCCTATCGAAAAGGCTGGTGGCAGTGGTTTTACAACAAACTACAATGATTTTTCCCGACCCGAACACCGGTAGCTAAAAATTGCGGGAGCCGTGTTTTTCAAGATGGCGCCTAAAGCCCCTTTGTTTAAACAGATCCCGGTATTCTTTTCTCGCCATTTCTTTTTGGAAAGGTCCTTTTAGAGTTTGTGTCTGCACCCCAAACCAGTTTCGATCCCTTTGTTTCTATGCCTTTGGCGGGCTTCAGGACTGAAGACAGCCTCTGGGGGTGGGCAAGAAGTGAGGGAGGTGCCCGAAACCCCCTGTGGTTAGTCTCCTCGGAGACCCAAATGCACTCTGGTGTGATTGGCTGGCTGACTGTCCGGCAGGGACAGCCACCCTGCTGAGTTAGTGGCTGCTAGGCTGGAATGAATGGGAGAAAACTGTTTAAAACGCAAGTTTCTTGGACTGAAATGCAGGGTCGACCACTGGAACTAAGGAACCAAAGATGAGCTGGAAGAGGACGGCTGCTGCAACTACTGGACCGTTGGTTTGCCCGGTGGAGCCCTGCTGCAGGTCCGAATCACCAAGTTCATCTCGACAGAGAAGCCCCTTCAAGGACGACTTCTTCCTTTTGAGTTGGTGGGACCAATCAACTCGAAAGCCACCTGGATACTATTCTCAGAGCTGGTTAGGATTAACCAGGTGGAAGGACACTAGCTTGTGTGCTTGAAGAAACAGCAACCGGAATCGACGAATTGCCAATTTGCCAGCTTTGTGACCAGTCCCTGTGCAGTGTAGGAGTCCCCCAACGTCCTCCCTCTTGTCCCCATGACTGAGGCTCAGGAACATCGAGATCTGCAGGAACTGCCACGAACAGAAGTCTTCAGCTGCATCTTTTTCTTCAATATAAGGTACTGTGAAAACTCGACCGAGAGAACTTGCCTCTCACTGCGAATGTGCGTACAACTTTGGCAACTTGCAGGCCTAGTCAGCTTGTGACCCGACATGCAAACCTTTCTTCCATGAACTGCTTCTAAGAACCGTGGCAAAGACATTTCCGTTTTAAATACCAAAACCGTTTTTACCTATACAAGACATTAGTCCATTGACTTTGGCCTACCTATTGCATTGAATCAACTCCTCTGGTGAACTCAAACTATTTGCAATGCTTTAGAGTAACTGTAATATTCGTTTTAGTAACTTATGCCTTTTTGCTCCTACTTCAATGCTATTTTTCTCATACTTCAAGGGAGCTCAACTGCATAGTATTCAGTATTGTAGTATAACTTTTGTGTGATATTGGTTGCCTTATTTGGTGAATGCTTTATGAATGATTGTGTACTAAATTAAACAGTGTTTTAGCAAGAAACCTTGAGTCTAAGTGTCTAGCTGAATACTTGTCATTGTAGATCTTTGTGTAACACCCCTACAAGCTCACATTCCCTCTTGAGATAAGCCTGGCTGCTCAGCTCGCTACCAAAAACTGTGTGGTACAGACTTATACCAAAGGTTGGTTTTGCTTACACCTGTAGTCATAGTTGTGTGTAGTGGTCCCAGAGGGTACTGCATGCAAACTCTGCCTAATACCCTTTCCTCCATACTTGTGGGATATTCCGTCCATCGGGACGGGACCGGAGCACTTTTTAAAAGCATCAAAAAAGTAACTTTGTTGTCCTTCTTTTATTTTTAAGCAACTAGAGCGCGTGCCGCAGCCCCACATGCCTGAGCCCTGCCCATCGCTCTTCAGTCCTTTTCTCTGCGCGGTCGGGGTCGGACGCACTAGCATCACAGGGAATATTTTCTTTTCTTCCCTTGTCCTTCATTCCTGCTCCGGTTCTACGATCATCTCTTCTTCCGTCTATGCCGGTGCGTCTGGGATTCATGTCCTGTTCATCCTGCGAAACATTGCTTTGCGAGGACGGATCCCCACTCTCTTTGCCTGGAGTGCCTAGGCCCAGAACACCGCTAGGAGGCATGCTTCTACTGCGACTCCCTCTCCGTCCGGGCACTCCAAAGTTGGCTTGTCAGGCGGGAGGACGTTTTTCAAAGCGCTCTTCATTGTTGAAAAAAGGAGACGACCGGTAAGGTTGTTCCTTTTCAGGGCACCCTGGCCGGGGTACTCTTTCCCAGGGTTATCTGGGTCCGGGACTGGTTCAAGCAGCTCTACTACCAGGGACATACCTGAGGTGTCCCGCAAGGGATCTAACAGGCGCACCAGAGCCTCTTGCTGCTCTCCCAGCACAAGACAAATGTGCACACTACAAGACCTAACTGGCTACACTGCAAATGATAATATGCCTTTGTATTCCGGTTTGTCCTGATGATTGTGCTATTCATCAAGTAATTTGTATTCCTTTTAATGCGCCTCTATATAACTTTACCATGTCACCACAAATGTAGCCATACCTGTCTGATTAATGCCTGCATAACTTATGTTAGATACTATATTGCATAACTCTGTTGCCCACTCCCCTCACGTCCCGCCCCCCCAGCTCTTATTTGCTATGTGATTGTGTCCATTCGCCCAGCACCATTTGAACTTGCTCATACTGGCCAGTGGTGTTAGCCTAAGCCCTAAATTGATACTAGCCTATTCCTGAAATTGATTTTAGCCTATTTTGAAATTGCTTTTAGCCTATTCTCCTGCAATTGATACTAGGCTTTATATGTAAGTGATTTTAGCCTATTTTGAAATTGATTTTAGCCTATTGTCATGCAATTGATACTAGTCTTTAACTGTAAGTGATTTTAGCCCATTATGATGCAAGTGACATTTGCCCATACCTGAAAGTACATTAGCCTGTGATAACTTAACTTCTACCGGAAATAGCCTCCCCGTGGCTATCCAAATAGTCTTCCTCTTGATAACTTGTCCCAGTCAAACCCATGATCATGAGCAAAATACCACCGACCCAGATAACCCAACTTATATTAGGCCTCCTCGCCATAATGGCCTTTGCCTCATTGGCCACATGCCCAAACATGAGAATGAGATCAAGACTGCCCCGCCTCTACGAACCCAAAACAAATTGTACCAGCAGGCGCCCCAACCCACAGAACTATCTACTAAACGTGCACAGCAGAACAGTTCCAATAATCTGACCCCTGCACATCTTGCCACCACGTTGAAAACTCCCTGAAGAGTTAAGACACCCACAACTAAATATCCTCCTACTACCAAACCTAAAAGTACCCTAACACTATCAGGGTCGCTTATCAATGCCAGATCCCTGGTGGCCCATGCCGCTGACATCGCAGACACCCTAACCAATGAGAACCTGGACCTGCTTGCCATAACTGCAACCTGGCTACACGAGGCTGCAGGACCCGCTCTTATGGTAGCCGTACCAGATGGCTACCAGATACGTAGAGCTGATAGACCAAACGCCAGAGGCGGTGGATTAGCCATTATCTCTAAAACGAATCTACCTATTAGACTTGCCACCTCTCTCTCCTACCAATCCTGTGAGATACTTACAGCCAAACTTCCCCTATCTAACAACCGCACTCCTACTATCCACCTAGTGATAGACCGCTAGGTCCACTAGGAACCTTCGAGGACGACCTCACCTGTCTCCTAGCCAACAATACCAAAGACCATGCACAAATCCTGTTGCTGGGAGACTTCAATCTTGGCTTTAACGACACTGATGACAAACATGCCCAATCAGTAGCAGCCTTACTGAAGGATCATGGGATGACAGAAAAAGCCCTCACCCCCACTCACATCAAAGGAAGGACCTTCGATTGGGTGGCCGACCTGAACTGTAATATTACCATCACTAACATTACCCCGCAATCTTGGACTGACCACTATCTAGTTACCTTCACTGCTACTCTAGACCTTATCTGCCCCAAAACTATAGTTATGGCACCTCCACTCCCCACTAGAAGCAAAAAGGACATAACTGCAGAAAAGATACTCCCACATCTTCTTCCCACTATTAACAACATAGCCAGTAATACAGACCCCACCTTACTAGTAGAGGTCTTCAACAGCGCCATGTCCAAGGCCCCAGCACACCATTGCACCTGTCAAACTCCGTAAAGGTAGACAGAAATCTCACCTTAATGCTTGGTTCACATGCCAATTTAAAGAATTAAGACTCCAAAAAATAAAGCTTCAATCAATTTGGCGTCACTCACCTACTGATGAGAATAAAGCCAAGCTAACTAACCTCTCCAAACTGTACAAGAATGAAATAATTAGCACAAAAAATGATATATTTAAAGGATAGTTCCGGGACTTTTTTTTTATTGTCCCTACGGTTCGGCCATGTGTTTTTAAGCATAACTCGGTCGATCGTAGAAAACTTTCCTATGGACCTTACCCGACTTTTCGTCCATTACCGCACTCGAAATCAGCCGCCATTTTCTGATAATCCTATCACTTGCCGCATCGCCCTGGCTCACCTGCTTTTGCGGCACTAAATCAAATCCCCCGCCCCTGAAACAGACTTTATCAAAACATTCATATTCCCCGCCTCTATCCGTGACGTGACTGTGCTGCGTAGGCAAACGCGCCCAGGCGTCTTCTACGCGACTCCACACAGAACCCGGAAATCAACACAGATCAGCTCACACAACACAGCGCGCCACAATTCGCAATATGAAACTGTACTTTTAAATCAAACCGCAAGATTGTAAATTTGGTAAAGTACATTTATTTGACATCAAATGTTTAGAGAATATTCAGCGATTTGCATTTTTAGTTGCTCACGTTCCAAAAAGTTCGTTTTGAGGCACGCAAGGTTCCTTTGCTGTACACAGGGTCTTAGATCATCTCACAATACAGCGCCACAATTCGGAATATGAAACTGTGGTTTAAAAGCAAACTGCAAGATTGTACATTTGGCAAAGTACATTTATTGGACATCAAATGTTTAGAGAATATTCTGCGATTTTCATTTTTATTTGCTCTCGATCCAAAATAGTTCGTCTTGAGGCAAGCGATGTTCGTGTGCAGTAAACAGGGTGTTGGTTTACGATAAAATAAGCTCTTCGGTCGCACTGATAATCGCATGGCTGTTCCAACAACGAGGCACTAGGCCACCACAACGGTCTGTATGTTGCATCTAGCCGTTAGTACCGCGTAAGGGCATACTTGTACTTGGCGATCGTCCCATAAAATGGTCAGGGTGGTAACGTTGTTCACGCGGAGAAGCAACTGGCGGCTGTAGAAGCCGTCCGCCGGTGTCTGGTACTCGTGACACAGACAGTAGTGAATGATGTACCTAAAAACATAAAAAATGAAATTAGTCTCACCATCAGATCTTTATTAAAATTATTCATTTTATATATTCGGTCGGGAAATTATTTCATAACTAGGACAGTGCAACTGGGTTTTAAACGTCATGGGGGGGCTGTAGGATACTGAGACAGTCCCTCAGTGCAGGGGTTGACAGGGAGTGCAGGTGGAGAGTGGAAGGGCCCAGGACCGAGATCGCAGACAGTGGACCAGTTGTAGCAGGGGAGAGGGAGAGAGAAAGCAGAAGCAAAGGTTTTGAGGTGCTTCCGTAAAAGTAGACGGTTCTCCCCAAGATAGTGCGCGGTACAAAACAATATGCCACATAGAACGAACAAGTACAACTTAACCCGTCTTTAAAGCTACTGTATAGTAATTAAATACCGCAAGGCCGAGAGATAAATACGTAAACTTGACTCACCAGTGGAGGGATGTGGACGAATAGAGTGGGAATAGCGGTTGAGAGCAATTTTCGCCTCGCTCGCGGTGTGTTCTTCTTTATTAGCAATGATGTGGAGTACAAGTCTGAGCTAAAGTGCCTGCTGCAGATGCGGTATCGATCACCCCTCTTGTCCGCAAAGACTTCTAGGACTCTACTTTCAAGCTCAGACGGTGGATATCCGCAATATCGGACCCATTCTCTTATCTGATCTATTGTCTTAGGGAAAACATGCATTATAGTACCTTCAGATTTATTATGGGTCTTCGAAGGGCAACCGCCAATGGAACAGGCAGGCATTGTGGAAAGTTCTGAAAAGTAAAGATCAACAATTCTCAATGAATACAATTTGTGTTAAAAAATTAAATGACACATAAAAGGTCCAATGCAAGGTTCGTTTTGGTTCTTGTAACTATACACGTTATTCACATGCAGATAAGTATTTGAATAACTTTAAAAAAATAGAAAAATAATTTGACTAAACTCAGAACATGTGACTAGTTCCTTGCATGTACTGTCTTGAACGAAAAGAAAACATGGATGCAATTTGATGACTACTAGCAAATCGATATAAATTAAAAAATTGGACGCAAAATGATTATGGTACATGGCCTTACCTTGACGAACAAACAGTTAGATGCAGGGATCAGAGTAGTTTCTTGTCGTAGAATAGGGAGCAGTTCACAGGTTGCAAACTGACGAGTTTGCTCGAAGTGGTCACGGAAGTTCACAGAGACGAAGAGCAGATAACCAGCACCTTCACGGGTTGACTAGCAAAGCGCAAAGAAGTTCTCATTCGAAATATGAAGTGGGTTATAAAGAATTCGAAACAGGGGTGTGTTTGTGAATGAATGACGTGTATATGTCGTGGCATTATGCGGTTTGCAGGGGGCCGTCCAGCGTGAGGGGGGATGCTTGGCAGGAGACACGGGGTCTGGAGGTAGACATGGGAACAACAACCCATGCTCTATAGACCACTTTGAAGTGTACATGGTCTTTGGCACCTCTTGGCCTTTATCGCTCCCTGACAGCTCCACTTGCCAGCGCAAGTACCCCGGTGCGAACTGCCTTTGATAGGGCGGGGGGTGGATTGGGGCGGTGGTCGTGCAGACAAGACACAGGAAGACTCGTGAATGGAGACACACTTATGTGGATTGCAGGGGGCCGTCCAGCGTGAGGGGGGATGCTTGGCAGGAGACACGGGGTCTGGAGGTAGACATGGGAACAACAACCCATGCTCTATAGACCACTTTGAAGTGTACATGGTCTTTGGCACCTCTTGGCCTTTATCGCTCCCTGACAGCTCCACTTGCCAGCGCAAGTACCCCGGTGCGAACTGCCTTTGATAGGGCGGGGGGTGGATTGGGGCGGTGGTCGTGCAGACAAGACTCGTTTGCCGCAGGGCCTCACCAAGGAGAGGCCATCTAACTGCATGTAAGAGGCAGGCTGAAGGATCTAGTACATGGAAGGCAGGGGGGTGAGTTTATAAATACCTCAGCCTCCCAGGAGAATATATGGGTGCAGTTCACCCTGGAGACCCTGGATGCCTAGGCAGTTAGTCAGCAGCAGGCTGGCCTGTGGTGGCAAGGCGGCACGGGCCAGAGGGGGTCATCTCTGTACCCGGTGCCCAAAAGGATGATTTATTATGATCAACCATATTGATTATTTACCTATAACCATGTTTTGTGTCAATAAAATCCAACGGCCTTCCTTTTATTGCCAACGCTTGAACAAAGTGGTGTGGTAAGTATTTTTGGGGGAGGAGGCAAGGCCGGGAGGCTTGATGCCAACCCGCAAAATAACATATGTATGTCTGCTGCATATGGGTTCAACGGTTATGTGGATTGAAGGTGGGCGGCCTGCGTGAGGGAGGATGCTGGCCGGAGACATGTGGTGTGACAAGACAAGGCACAGGAAGACTATTCAATGGAGACACACTAGATTCATTTAAAAAATCAAAACAACCATTGTTAAAATATATGTTGGGTTTTATTTTAGATCTTAATTTCAATTGAACATAAATAATAAACATTACACATTGTAAAGTTGCGGTTGCAGCACATCCATGGAAAATCCGCGGTATTGTCCACTGTCGCTGGGGAAATGTTGTCTAATGGCAAGTACCGCACAGGCAGGTATTACTCTCCGAACGCGGTGTCCGAGCCTCCCGTGAAGCCACCAAGTGAAGCAACGATAGGCCACCAGCCTGTACCACCTGTGAAAATGAAAGATGCAAACTGTATTAAAATGACAAAACTTTCTTATCACTGTCGATTCAGGTAAAAAATGTCATTCTGCTTTGAAAAAAATTCTATCTAGAAAATGCACAACATGGAACCAATTTACATGCATTCGAATGATGAGACGACCATGAAATAGTAGTGGCATCACTGACATCACAACCAGAGTATACTTACTCGTTACTCGGATTACGCGGACGAACAGTGCCGCAAAGTTCGTGCATAAGCACCATCATCATCCTCAACACTGTCCATGAGAGGCAGGCTTCCCTGAACTCTGGCAGCTCGGTGATGCATTGCGGACTTGGCTCGCCTTCCGAAATGTAGGCCAAGCACCCGGAATTTTCACGGCAGCAGCAGTTCTCCTCCTCAGTTGGCATTAGCTCGCACCGATTGCACGTGCACCAGGTGGAGACGCCGTCCATGCGACATGGTCCAGGCTCTTCATCCGTTGACTGGTCCTCCCAACTGCCGTCCGAATCCCCATCGTTTTCGCGTGCTTGCCTTTCCAGTAGTTCTTCCTCGGTGTACTCGGGCTCGTACATATACGGCATTATTGTAGCCATTGTGTGGTAAAGAAAGTAAAATAATTTATAGCGGTGGTACTGGTATCTGTTCACACGGGCTACAATCAACGAAGGTAGCTGACCAGAGCACAGAAACGAGTCACAGAATACTCAAAGTAACACACAGAGAGTAATGGAATCGAAAATCTGCTGCTGTGTGTTGTGAAACGGTGTGTTTATACTTATTGAGGAAAGAGGCGTCCTGCCATTTCCATGGCGACAGTTCATTAGCTGAGGCGCAGCGATTGTTGACACGAAACGTGCTTTGGCGTTGGGAAATGGGCGGTACGCGTCTGCTGATGTCAGGCTCAGGGGCGGGGGATTTGATTTAGTGCCGCAAAAGCAGGTGAGCCAGGGCGATGCAGCAAGTGATAGGATTATCAGAAAATGGCGGCTGATTTCGAGTGCGTTAATGGACGAAAAGTCGGGTAAGGTCCATAGGAAAGTTTTCTACGATCGACCGAGTTATGCTTAAAAACACATGGCCGAACCGTAGGGACAATAAAAAAAAAGTCCCGGAACTATCCTTTAATGACAAAATATCTAAGGCGAAGTCGGACACCAAGGAACTATTTTCTGTCCTTCGGGAAATGGAATTACCGATACCACAGGCTGACAACACTCCCAAAGATAAGCCTTGGTGTACTGACATACAAAATGCTCTATCGAACAAAATTACCTCCCTCCAACTTAAAATAGCCAAAAAGAAAGCCTCACTGCTCTTACCTGAGCAGCAACCCCCTCTAGTCACACCAGACAGTACCACCCCACCCTTCAGCTTCAAGAACATTTCTATCTCTGAGACAGAAAAAATCATACTCTCGCTAAAACCCTCAAACTGCAAAGGAGACAACTGCCAAGCCACAATTATAAAGGATGCAGCTAGAGACCTAGCCCCTTTCGTCTCGAAGCCAACCACCTATTAGGATCACGCCAGTCTGGCTTCCACCCTCCCCAATGGCACGGAAATAGCCTTAACAGACCTCAAGACCCAAATTGACGAGTTGAAGGACAATGGGAAATCAGCTATGCTACTCCTCCTTGACCTATCTGCAGCCTTTGACTTGGTGGATCATGCAGTCTTATGCAACCACCTTAGGTCGGCTGCCCATTTCTCAAGTATGAGAGGCCCGTAAGGTATGGTAAAAACCTCATGCTGGGCAGCACCTAAACAGAAAAATAGACGCTCGCTACAAGCTCCACGCGTCTGAAGAGATTTTTCTGTCTTCGTGGCTGCTCCCTTCGTCTGTGGTGGCAGCAGCTATGCTCAATTAAAACCGGCATCTACATCTTCTACTGCAGCATCCCAGATCCTTTCTAAGGAGGACAAACGTTTGGACGCCATTTGGAAAAAATCTTTTTCCAATTCAGCTCTTCCACTACGTCAGGCTAATACTGAACTTATCCTGGCTGCTGCAAATGTGAAACTTAGGAAAGAGCTAGCCGAGTTCCAGGAATGACTTCAAGGGTAGGGTGGCTTATCTAATGCCAGAGTTCTGGCACAGGATCTACTTGAGGCTGCGGCCCATTAGGTAGACACTTCCACTCGAGGCCTTATGGCCTCCTGCCAGGCGTAGCTCCATGCTAAGAAGTTTTGAAAGGAAGTCCAGGACAAGGTGCTTGACCTCCCTTTCGAGGGAAAGGAACTGTTCCATGCTTCCACGGACAACGAACTTAAGAAGACTAAGGCCAGTATTCAAACTGCAAAGTCATTGGCCATCCTTGCGAAGACTCCCACGAAGGCACCTTACACTCAGAGGTCGGGTCTCAGACAAGGTCCTTCTCTGGCTTCAGAGGGTTTCAGGACCACCATGCGTGCCGCTCTGATGCTCCGAATGGCGGCCCCTGCCATAAACAGCAGCGGCACGGTGTCCAGTTTTTCTCTCGGCCAGCAGCCTCTCCTCAGCAGCGGGTGATGTCTCTGCCAATAAATCAGCTAAGTGATATTTAGAATCGGTCGCACAAGACTCAGTTGGGAGGACGAATCTGGAGGCGTGGCAGACCATCACCGACAACTGATGGGTTTTGTCATGAGCTCTGGCGGGCTTTCACTTGCCCCTCCCCCCAACCCTACCTTCCCACCCTCCTCTCCAGCAGACTGGGTCACCCTCACTCAGAGCCGAGGTACACAAGCTTCTAGACCTCAGAGCAGTGGACTGATTTTTCTGAGTTTTCTTTCTGGGTTTCCGTTGGAACACCGTCTGTACCAGAGTCTTCCTGACGTAAGACAGGTTTGCGGATATGTCAGCCAAGTGCCAACTTTTTCTTCAGTCCTCCCATATGTCGGCTTGGTGGTTCCATAGACTTCTGGGGCTCATGGCCTCTTGTGTGTTAGCTCTGCCTCTGGCACACCTGAAAATGAGACACACTCGACTTGCTCTTCGGAGCTGCTGGTCCCAGGCTACGGACCCGTATTCCAAGATGATTCCGGTTCCTTCCTGCATGACGGCGGATCTTCAATGGTGGTCATCTGCCAGCAACGTCTCAGTGGGGACCTCCGTCCAGGAGCCCTGCCCACAAGTAACAGTTACTACAGACTCCTCCCTTCTGGGGTGAGGTGCGACACTGCATCACCTCGAGGTGTACAATGTGTGGATGCCTCAGGACAGGCGCTTCCATATCAATTACCTGGAGCTCCTGGCAGTTTTTCTGGCGCTCAAAGCCTTTTAACCCTCAATACCCTAACAGTGTGGTTTGAATACGCACTGACAATTCTGTGGCATTGTTTTACATCAACAAACAAGGGGGCACCAAGTCCCCTCTTCTAGTGGACCTTGTATCCAAATTTGGAATTGGGCTATCCAACACAATATCTGGCTCCAAGCTGTGCACATTCCAGGTCACATCAATGTAACTCCAGACACACTCAGCTGCCAGTAGTTACCAGTGGGGGATGAACACAGATGTTCTCACCGAGATCTTCCAGCAATGGTGCACCCCAGTGGTGGACCTCTGTGCGACATCATTAAACAGGATGCTTCCTCTTTATGTTTCCAGGGATGCGCTCGGAGCGTCTTCCTTGAGGGACACCCTCGAGATCCCGTGGGACAACATGAGAGCTTATGCTTTCCCTCCTTTACCACTAATACATCAGTCACTTTGGAAATTCAGGAGCGCTTCCAACTGCACCCTCCTCGTCATAGCCCCTTGGTGGCCAGCCAGATTTTGGTTCTCGGGCCTGCAGCACCTGTCGATATCCTCCCCGATCAGGCTACCACAGATTCCTGACCGTCTTCACCAGAGCAATCATCAGTTATGGCACCCCACCCCTCAATCGATCAGCTTGGTGGCCTGGTGCCTGAGTTCCGATCTTTACCACAGTTTCATCTTTCTGAGGACATCATGCGTATAATACAAGCGTCACGGAAGCCCTCTATGAGAGCGCAATACAGGAGAAAAGTGGCTGAGTTTTTGTCACTGGTGTCTAGCCAAGGAGCTTGGCCCCAGGCATGCCTCTATCAACACTGTTTTGTATTTCATATCACACCTGGCAGCCTCTGGCATACATGTCTTGTCTTGCATGACTTACTTGTCCTCCATTGCGGCTTACCTGTCTACTGACAGTTGCTTTTTTTCACGGACTAATCCAGTCATCAAGAGACACTTTGCGGGTCTTCTCCATGTTTTCTCGCCGGTTAGAACCCCTCATCCAAATGGGATCTGAATGTGGTCCTCACCGCTTTATCTAAACGAAAGAGTGTACCCTAACTGATTCTGTTTAAAACCACAGAAATTTAGGGTGGACAGATACTTGAGTCTCTAGAGCTGTCTACTAACTATAATTTACAAAGAGATTAAGTTTCCTTATTCTAGAAATCCTATGACTGAATCATCCGCTATTTGCAGATTGCCTCTCACTTAGTGAAATTACTTAGTGTTTCTAAGACATGTGTTAATATAGTTATTACTAAGGTTGACATGCGAGTGTCTGAACAGGAAAAACAAAAGATCAAACACTAGTTGTGAAAAAGTGTAAATCATATATTTTTAACAAAGAGCATTACAAAAAGTCAACATGGTTATATTTCAACAAAGAGCATAACAAAAAATCAACATGGTACATATGATTGAGTGCAATTTACAATGAAATTCTAAAATACAAAAGATTTTGTTGAGAAATGCATATAGCAAAAGCAAAGACAAAAGAGCAATGCTGGTTAGTTAAATCACTAACAAAACATTATTTTTTGGGGGGTGAATAATAAAGAAGAAAAACCAGATGCATGATGAAAGTTCAATAAGTTCATTGCATCATTAATCCCAGGATGGGTACTTTAGTTATCCCTATGTGCGCAGAATTGTTTTCTCGAAGCAATGAATGCTGCAGGGTCATTAAATACAAGATATCTTATCCTTGCCAACGTGATGGTTGTTGGATGGACCAAAGAATCAGAGGACAGGGATATGGGTGTTCAAATGTTCCCTGTGTTCTTCACGTTTCGGCGGTGATGTGCTATGACAAGTCCGCCTTCATCAGAGCTCCTAATCGGGGACCCTGTAAGGAATACATGGATATCTAGTGAGTAGAATAGTGCTGCGGGTGCTCGTAGTACTGGGGCACTGATTATGTGGATCTATTCTCTCAGCGCCGGTCAGGAGGCTTACCTGCCAATGCTTCAAATCCCAAGTGCTCGGGTTCAACCCACACAGGAAGTGGTGTCAGGCAACAGGACCAATCATGTAAATAACAGAGGGATGTGAAGATTCTCAGTCAGGTTCACATAAGGGTGTCTCTATAAAAATTTAGAGAGAATGAGACTACATGAGATGAGTGCCAATATCTCATATAATAATGTGTAAAGGTAAGTGTAACTCAGTATAAAACTGTGCATCTGTGGGTACAATAATTAAAAGAGCATTGAGCAAGGTATCTTGTACCTGTATAGGTCTGGATGCAGTGTCATCATTTTAGTGTGCTCCACTCATGTGGGCATCAATTGTTAGCTTTTAGCCAGTGTTGTCTTGAAGTTGACTCCTAAAGAGTGGGGGCAAGGACAAGGTACCGGTACCTTATTTAGGTCAGTTTAGTAATACTGTACCACAGCTAAATATCTGTGAATGCTGCATTAATTAAAACTTGTATTTAATTTGTGGGTTTAGTTTAGAGAGAAGACTGAGTGTTAAGAGAATTGAATGCATGCATACAATTTACACTGAGCAGGCAGAAATGGTGCAGTGCCTGGTTCCAGCATGAGGGGTGAAGGGTTGCCATGGTGTTATAATGTGCTTTCAAATAAACGCCAGCACTTGCCTCTTGTTAGTCTAAATGTGGATTGCAGCCGCGTAAGTCAGCTGGAAATATGCTGAGGGAGGGGGGAGAGAGAGAGGGAGAGAGAGCACGCTGTCAGGCCTGTGCGGTCGAGATGGGGAAAAGTGTGCGCGCTCAGCAGAATTCGCCAGATGAGCTTACCTCTTGCTCAGCGTGTTCACTACATGGGGAAGCACTGCAGCCGCATGAGTCCCCTGAAACTGTGCAGAGGGAAGAGGGAGGCGCGCCATCTCGCCCGTGCAGCCTGGATTGAAGGTGTGCGCGCACAGCGTCCACAGGGTATTTAGATGGTAACCATGAATATCGCGCATGCGCAGTAGTCGTGTTTATTGTTTACTACTATTGTCATGGGGATCGCGCGCACTTACCGCTATGAGCTTTAGATGAAGTTGGGATCTGAGCATGGAGCGCGTTAGAAGCCCAGAAACCACAGCAGTGTCAGTGATCGCCATTGCCCGCCCTTTTCAGAGAAGTCCATTCAGCGGCTATGTGCCATGATATGCATAAACTAAAGGCAGTGGGTACTTGTTAATAGAAGTACATTTCCCTGCATGTCCAGAGAGCCTTTTCAATGTACACGGGTGCCAGTCAATCTACGGTGAGAGCACCTAGTGTAAATGAGGCACAGGGATTGTCAAGAGTAGAAGGTTGACGCCAGATGGTGGACAGTGAATGCTGCGGCCGGGGCACTCATTAAGTGAAAAATGGATGCACGAAGCAGGTGGTAATCATAGTGATGTATTGAAGTCAAGGTGGTTAGGGGCTAACCCGGTCTATCACGTGGTTTGGTTGCAATATAGATAGGTCTCAAACCTCTGGCTTGTAGGTATGCCCTGATGGTGTTTTAGTCAGAGTTGTGTCGGTGGGTGTGGCTTGAGACTTAGGAGCTACACTTAATGGAAAGAAGGTAACCTACAGGCAGACGACTACTCTTGGTTCCATGGATGAATACATAGTTGAAGACTATGCATCCCCAGGTGCGGAGTCTAGGTCCGATGGCGTTACTGGAACGTGAGGCATATATCGGGGATATTAAGCGAGTACTTCAGGGTGATACCTGATTATAAGGTGATGTTTTATATTACGGGTTGAAAAATCTCATTCAGGCCATGATGGTAGGTGTCAAGCCTATGGATCCATCTGGATTCTTTTCTGAGAAGGCTATGTTGGGTGTCAGGGCTTCCCTTGATTTTCTCAACTACCCACCAAAGGATATTGTCCGGGGTATGTTTGGCCGCCATAAAGTGTTCCACTAGTGGTGCTGTTAAGTTTTTACATCTGATTTTCGACCTGTGTTCGGAGATTCTGATGTTGACTGCTCGAGTAGTTTGGCCAATGTCACGAAGTCCACAGGGACATTCAATACAGTAGATTACGTTCTGGCTCTTGCAATTAGTAAGATCCCTGAGTGTCCATTTGCGTCTTCCGATTTGGAAACTGCTCATCTTTTTTGTGAACTGGCAAGCAACGCAGTTGCCACATGGGTAGTGGCCTTGTAATGGTCGTAAGGTGTGAGTGGCATTTCTAGTGGGTTGAAATAGAGAGTGTACCAGATATTCTCTGATGTTTTTAGCCCGTTTGTAAGCAAATCTTGGGATTGGTTCATCCGGTAAATTCAGGCGTGCTATGTGCCAGTGTTTACTAATGATTTTCTTTATTTGTGAATTGTGGGTCCCAAAAGTAACAACACAGGTCAGACGGTCTTCTTTAGTGTCTGTATCTTCCCGTTGTAACTGTAATCACTGCTTTATGCCATAAACCTTTTGAGCCTGTGGCCACTACAGAACTCAAATACCTTTATTGGAAGGTAGCTTTTCTAATTGCGGTAACATCTGTAAGGGGAATAAGCAAGCGCCATGCTCTTTCGGTGGAAAACCTGTTCCTAACTTTTCAAAAGGATAAGGTTGTGGGGGGGGGGGCGCTGTTGCGCAGCTAACCATGATGGCCGCTGCCTGAGAGGCTCAGGCAATGGCAGCCGTAAAACTTGTTGAAAATCCTGTCTCTCTCATCTCATCTCCCGTAGCAGCACCGGGGAGAGTTGGCAGAACATTCGAGCGGGCTGCGATTCACGGTTTGAACCAGGGTATTGCCTCCGGTGCGCTTTATGTTGTAAACGCTCGAAGCTGCGGAGTCCAGCGTGGTGAGTGGGGGAGGGGCGCTCGGCCCTGAGGCGGGAGACAGTGGAGCCTGTGCCGATCGGAGGAGTTGCTTGTCCCCATGCTGGAGACTGATGGCAGGGTGCGGGAGGACTGCCGAAGTGCCCTCATCAGATGCTCTCGTAGCCGGGCCCGCTGGAGTGCGGAGGGGGTGGAGCTGCGGGCCTTGGAGCAGTGGGGGCACTGCTGCCTTGTGTGGATACGAGCGCTGACCGAGATGTGCTGGAGGAGGACTGTGGAGTGCATCTCGGCTCGGCACCCTGTGTCGGGGCTCGCCTGCTTTGGGGCGTGCTGTAGGTTCAGCTCGCTCCGGAAGCTTCTCTCCTGGCTCTATGGGCTGATCCCGAACAACGCTGGATAAGCCAAGTAGGTGTTGTGCTGGAACACTTTTTTTTGCATGCGCGGGCCCCTTGCCCTCTGAAGCTATACTGTTAAAAGGGACGCCTGCTGGAGGTGCCTGGGTAAACGTGTGCACACCTGGGTCCTGGAACTTTTTATCCCTCCTGAGTGTTCTTCTGGTGGGGTCCTCATCTGCGGCGGAGAGGCTGGGTGTTGCTTCTAAGGCTGGCTAGATTCCGTCGTGGGACACTTAGTGGCATTTGAGGAACTGGCTGGGGAGATATAGGACGGACATTGACCGCTGCCAAATATTCGGAATACTAGTGAGCTGCACTACACCTTGTCTGGGGTGATAGCTGCAGGGTTGGGGCGGAAACTGGGGCAGCTACCACATTTGCAATAACAAGTACTGGCATATTGCATCTGGGCGATGGGGGCAACCACAAAAAACAGGCGAGGATGGACCAGTTCACCTGCGCCGACCAGGCTCAGGGCTCGAGCACTGGTTCATAACCACATGCTGTGGAGCAAGTGGATATAATTGCCCTGAACCAGACGCTGTTGGCATTGTAGGGTAGCACGGATAGCCTCGGGGCTAAGATTGACACCCTTTCCAGCAAGATGGATATCTCAGTGGTGCAGATTGAGAAGCTTTGCGGACGCATGGGGGAAGCTGAACAGAGAATTGGACCAACTGAGGATAATGTTGCGCAGCTGCAACGCGACATGGCCAACCTGCAGCAGGTGGTTAAGAAAATAGTGGTGAAGAATGCAGATTTAGAGGGCCGTGCTAGGAGAAACAACGTTCGCGTTCGCATTCTGGGAGTCCCAGAATCCACAAACATAGACAACATGGAAACGTTCATAGAGAAGCTCCTTGTTGATATACTTGATAACCCCCCGCTCTCTAAAATGTACATGGTGGAGCACGCTCATCGCTCGCTGGCGGCGAGACCGCCTCCAGGTGCACCCGCATGACCCATAATTGCCAGAATCTTCTGTTACCGAGACAGTGACGCTATCCTACGTGCGGCACGTGAGAAGAAAGAGTTGAAATGGGGGAACTCTACTATCCGCCTGTACCCTGATTTTAGCCCAGAGGTTCAAGACCAGAGGAAGACTTTTCAAGCAGCAAAGGAAATTCTTCGGAAAAAAGGGATAACATATGCAATGATGTACCCAGCCAAGCTGCGTGTACAGCACAAAGGATCAACAGTGTTTTTTTACCACACCGGAGGCAGCGACACAATTTGATAGAGATTTACCTGACCCGGGGGGCTCGCCTGGGCATTATCCCTGAGATGTATATGCTATTCTTGTGGTGCGTCTTACACAGGGAGGATTAGGGTCGGGATTTCCTGTGGCCCTTGGAGGCGATGGAGAGACTGATCATGCTGGGGCCGTTGCCCTATGGAGCCATGGGCCTGCCATCGGAGCCCCAATAGCCGTGGGAACTGCGGCACTGTTTGGGTACAGTTAAGGGTATGGGAGGGTTGCCGGTAGGTTATGGTTTCTGGCGTGGGAGGGTATGGGGGGGATTGAGATGGAGTGCAATTGGGTTGATCTGAGTTGGTTTGGTTGTCTCATTTGGGGTTGGAGTGTATTGGGTCTTCTACAACGGGTTTTATCTGTTGTCCTCTTTGTACGAAGGCTATGAATGTGGGGCAGCCCCTAGGGACTGAATCTGCATCATTCGACACCTATTAGGTGATGTGGCTGTATTGAGCTCTCCAGCGGTGGGGGGGTGGATCACTAGTAGTAATGACATGGAACATTCGGGGGTTTACGAATCAGAAAAGGATGCGGGCAATAGCTAATTTTGCGAAGGCTCACAAGGTTAATGTACTAAGCCTGCAAGAACCGCGCCTGGCTAGCGACGCCCCTCTTCCTGGACTCCCTGGATGGGGAGTGCATAGATATTGCTCATCATATTCCACACATTCTAGGGGAGTTGCCACGTATATTCATAACTCCCTCCAGTTTAGGCTGCGTGAACAAACTAGTGATGAAGAAGGGCGGTGTTTGATTCTAGCTGGGGAGATCCACAACACTAAGATAGACTTTATAAATATTTATGCACCTAATACAGATACCCCTGAGTTTTTCTATCAATGTGCGCAACATATTTATAAATTCCCATCTTATGAGATTGTGTGGATGGGGGATTTTTACCTTGCTCTTACACTTGAAATGGACTGATCGACTACGGCACAGCAAGCTCTCTCCCGGGCGGCAAAGGCATGGGCTGAAATATCCACCTATCATAATCTGTATGATGTTTGGCGGGGTGAACACCCGGGGACTAACGAATATACCTTTTATTCGGGGGTCCATCATAGTTCATCGCGGATTGACTATATTATGGCAACTTGCTCAATGGCACGCACAGTTACAACAGCCGTTATACTTCCCTGCACCCTTTCGGACCATTCGCCAGTGCTGGCCTGCTTTGCTGGTCTTGCACAGGTGCCTGGACGACGCTGTTGGAGGTTGAGAGCCTTGGCTTTGGAAGATGCGACGTTCAAAGAAGGGATAAGGCAAGACATACAAACTTTTTTTGAAATTAATAATGGTTATGTTCCTGATCAAAATATAATTTGGGACGCCTTTAAGGCATACATAAAGGGGTGCTGTATATCCAAAGAGGGTGGGTGCTGAAAATGATCCTGAGGTCCATGGGTAGACTTGAGAGAAGCATCCAGGATCTGGAGAACGAGGTGGGGAGAGGGGCTACACCTGATCTTCAGCGAGAGCTAAGGGATCGCAGGGAGGAGTTTAAGCACCTGGCGGAAAGCCAAGAGAAATGTTTGGGCGACCCTATTGCTGCGGTGAGGTATGGTGAGGGGGGTAGGCCGAGCAGGACCCTGGCCTGGGCCATAAGACAAGAGCATCATAACCCTCCCATTATGGAGATTGAGGGACGAAATGGGGACATTGTTAGAGATCCACAGGGGATAAACCGGGAATTCTGGGGTTACTACAAGGAGCTATATAGCTCTCGTTGTACAAAGGGACATGATGTTCTGGTGCAATACTTAGATGAGGTGGCACTTGGCTGGCTGGAGAGGGAGCAAGGAGAGGCGCTGAACGTACCGATCACTGAAGAGGAAATCCAGAAGGCTATCAAGGCTCTCCCCAATTGTAAGGCCCCGGGTATGGATGGGTTAACGATTGAATTTTATAAAGTATATGCATCGATTTTGGTTCCCCAACTACTGCAGATGTTCGAGGGGCCTAGATCTAGGGGTGTCCTTCCAGAAACTACTTGGTCAGCGTTGGTGACGGTGCTCCCCAAACCTAGTAAGGATTCTCGACAACTAGCATCCTATAGACCGTTGTCACTAATCAATACCGACAATAAAATCTTGGCAAAAATTCTGTCCGACCGATTGGTGCCATACATGCCTGCCTTGGTACTGCCAGACCAGGCTGGTTTTATTCCGGGACGATCCACACAGAATAATTTGAGACGCTTGTTTCATCTAATGCATAATGTTAACCCCGAGGTACCAATAGCAGTAGCGGCCCTTGATACAGAAAAGGCCTTTGATTCGATGGAGTGGCCTTTTCTGTTTGAGGTACACCATCGTTCGGGTCTAGGTCTTACATATATCGTTTGGATAAAATTGCTATATACAACTCCCAGGGCTATGGTATACACAAACGGGGTGGTTTCGGATGCCATATATCCCACTCGGGGTACATGCCAGGGGTGTCCCTTCTCCCCTAGTTTATTTGCCCTGGCCATGGAGCCACTGGCATGCCATATCCGGGAAATGCACATTCAGAAAGGCATATGGGTAAATAGGTCACGTACGATTATTTCATTGTATGCAGATGATATTCTGTTATATGTTAAATATCCTAATGGGAACTTAACCCCATTAACTCAGGCGGTGGAGAGGTTTGGGGAACTGTCTGGCCTTCGGATTAATTGGAACAAGTCAGAGATCCTACCTCTGACTCCGGGGGTACGGCAAGAGTAGATTGAGGGGGGTTTTCGATGGTGTCCTCAGGGCCTTCGATACCTAGGTATTACAGTGTCCACCCAGGTGAAGACTCTTTATATGGACAATTACATCAAAGCCCTGGAGGCCATGGAACAGAGGGTGGAATCATGGATCCGCCTACCGATTTCCCAGGCAGCCCGGGTGGCCTTAGCTAAAATGGTTATCTTGCCCAAGATGCTGTATGTTTTTAACAATGTGTCCCTCTGGCCCCCAAGCAGTTTCTGGTCTCGAGT
This sequence comes from Ambystoma mexicanum, assembly GCF_040938575.1. Lineage (NCBI taxonomy): Eukaryota > Metazoa > Chordata > Amphibia > Caudata > Ambystomatidae > Ambystoma > Ambystoma mexicanum. The sequence goes on along the minus strand of NC_090933.1, from coordinate 1,372,954,912 downwards.
CAAGAGGATGATGGTCAGACTGGTGTGGGCGGGTAGGCAACCCCGAATCGCATATGAAACTTTGACAGCGGCGTATGAAAATGGAGGCCTGGAGTATCCGAATCTTCAACTGTATTATTTGGCGGCACAGCTGCAGTACATGGCAGGATGGGGGGATCCACAATCTAATATGCCGCATATAAGGGTTGCTCCTGCTGTATCTTCTCCGGACAATCTGCTGGGCACGCTAAGGGGGAGTGGAGGCCAACCCCCAAAGGGGGAGATCCATCCGATCTCGGTAACTTGTCGGGCATGGAAACGCCTTGCACAAGTGACTAGGTCCTCTCCGAATTATCACCCTAATTTGCCCATATATGATAGTACTGGGATTTCGCTCACATCAGAGAAGTCATTTAAAGACCACTTTCAGAAGCTGGAGGTTTGGAAGTTAGGTGAAGTGGTGGTAGGGGGGCAGTTTAAATTATGGGACGAACTGCGGGCTCAGGGGGAACATAATGCAGGGACTCTATAGACTTAGAGAAGTGTTAAAGTCAAAAGGGCCTGAATTCCCGAGAGCCCCTGTGCCTCATTTAGTGCAACATCATGTTGTCCAACCCCTGACAGATAAGAAGATTGTTGCTACTATATGTACGTTGATCAGAAATGACAATGGAACAGCGAGACAGGGATTTAGAGTGGCCTGGGAGGCCTCATTGGGAATGGAGCTGAGCGAGACACAATGGAAGCGGGTGTCTATGCAGACTAGAACTATTTCATTCAATGCCAGGCATAGGGTGGTGCATTATAAATTCTTACACCAGGCCTACTATACACCGCAGAGGCTTAGCAGGTTTTACCCGGAGAGGGACATAACATGCAAAAGATGTGGGGAGGTGGCAGCAGATTTCTATCACATGGCATGGGCATGCCCTAACATACGATCATATTGGGCTGCGAAAGAGATGCTCTCTGCAGAACGGAACTTTTCACCTGTACAATGGCTTCTGGCATTAATTGAAGGGGAGTCGCGGACTGTTAAGAAACCTCTGGGCATGGCAATTGGGGTGGCTCGGTATGTCCTGGCCAGGGCCTGGGGTAGGAATACTCCTCCAACGTTTGCATCCTGGCTTGAGAATATGAGAATGTGTGAACTTAATGAAACTAGGTATGCCTCCACGCTGCCCCCTGCTAGTCGACCACTGGACTATTGGGGTCCCTTTAGACAATACATGGCAACTGAGACAGGAATGGAGCAGAATTCAGTGGCAAGTGCCTAAGGGTGAAAAGGGGAGATGCCACAGAGGGTGCTCTTTTCGATGGGAACGAGTTGGGAAGGGAGGATTGCTAAATTGTATGTCTGAAGAGACTGTTTTTTTTTTTTTGTTTCTTGTTGAGTCAATGTGATGAAGACTAATGTAGAGACAGTAGACGAGCCGAGTAGAGGGGAGGGTAAGGGGGGAGAGTGCAGGGAGGTGGGAGGTTTGGGGTATGAGGTGGGCATTGGGTGGGGGTATTCAATCGGGGTTATGTAATTTGTTATTGTTTATGTTAAAATCAATAAAGTTTCAAAAAAAATTTCAAAAAGGATAAGGTTGTGCTTAGTACTCATCCTTCCTTTCTTCCTAAAGTAGTCATTAAATTCCATTTGAACCAGTCAATATCCCTGCCAGTCTTCTTCCCGAACCCGGGCTCTGAAGCAGAGAGAATTCTGCACAACCTCGACGACAGACGGGCTCTGAAATTCTACCTCGATAGAACTAGTGATCTCAGAACTTCCTCACAACTCTTTGTCCCGTTTGGTGAACCTAAAGGGAAGCCGACCTCTAAAGCATCCATCTCCCGTTCGATTGCTTTGTGTATTTCAGAGGCCTATAACTTACAGGGCCTTCAACCACCAAAAGGCATCCATGCACATCTGGTCTGAGGCAAAGCGGCCGCTGTTGCCTTCCAAAAGTATGTCCCTTGGGAGTCCATCGCCAAGGCAGCTACGTGGGCCTCCCCATCGGCTTTTTGCAGACATTACTGTCTTGAACTGAGCTCCCGGGCCGATACCCAATTCGGCCAGGCAGTTCTTAATAATTTGTTCCTATAAGGGAAATTTCCATCCACCTGTACTTCCTATGGCCAGTGCTTGGGATTCTCCCACAAGTATGGAGGAAAGGGGACGGGACATAGGAGTATGACAAAGTCACTCACCGTAGTGACTACCTTACTCCTAGCCCATAGTCCCCTTTCCTCCATACGCCCGCTGTCCCCTCTAAAAAGTATCCTCTATTACTTTGGTGATAGGAAAGGACTGAAGGGCGATGCGCCGGGCGGAGCTCAGAAAGGCGAGCTGTGGCGTGTGCTGTAGCCACGTAAAAATGAAACAAGGACAAACCAGTACATTTTTGATGCTTTTAAAAAGTGCTCCGGTCCCGATGGACAGAATGTCCCACGAGTAGGGATGAAAGGGGACTAAGGACTAGGAATAAGGTAGTCACTACGTTTAATAACTTTGTCATTCCCTCCCACATATGTAAAGGATGTGCAGGGACACAGTAATTGTCAGAACCATGGAAGGGCCCTCAAGATGTCAACTTGCAGTGTTTACACACCACTAACCTCTGATGTTGTGTTGTTTGTCTAGGTGAGCCATACAGCACCAACATGTCACCGAACAGCCACTTCTGAGAGCTGGAACACTGGAAGCATGTGGAAGTGCAGGTATGTAGCCCCACTGCTCACTGGAACATTCACTGTGTTAAACAGCTTGGAAGGGCAGGATGGAGGAGTATTTTCTTTCTGTGTCCACCAAGAAGGCGGACTTTATTCAGAATGCACTGTAAAAATGTGGTGTCACTAATACGTAGTTACTTTGCAGCATGTGCGTACATTGTGAAACTGAGCTGTAAATTATCCATAATTTTGAATAACTCATGCACTTAGAGTCTAAGACTCAGTACTGTAAATTTGCACAGTGCAGATCCTGTTATTAATTTGCAGCTGATACAAATCAGCATGTTCTACAATACTTGAGTTCTTTTCCAACTGAGCTATCCTCCTAGCCAACTTGATCATCATTAGCCATACCTCCGTGGCCACTTTTAGTAGCAGGGGCCGAGGGCAGGCTATATCGTAGAATATAAGGTAAGGCACATTTTTCATAACCGCCTCTAGAAAAGGTTATTGAACATACAGGCTTTTTTATTTTTATTGTATTGTGTTCTCCAGACCATCGTTCTTCTTCACCTGCCAAGCCATTACAAAAGGGGAAATACCATATGCAAATCAGGCTTGGTCCCACCACAAAAGCGGCAGTCCAGCCTAAACTGCTTGGTCACATCCCTTCTGCACAAGACCACAAACATCCCCAAACATGTTTCGGCCTTGTTTGGCCTCATCAGTGAGGAGTAGCTTGGGTTTTAGGCCCTGCAAGCCTATGGTCTTTCCCCTTCTGTAATGGCTTGGCAGGCGAAGAACAATTGTCTGGAGGGTTGCCCAGAGCAATGCCAGAGGTTAAGATTAATTTTAAACCTTCCAGCCATCACCTCTTTATTTTTACTTTTCACCCCAAGTGGGATGGGTATGCCCAGACGTGGGTCCCGTGCCTGCTATGCCAAGAGACCCAAGCTACTCCTCACTGATGAGTCCAAACAAGGCTGAAACATGTTTGGGGATGCTTAGGGTCTCGTGCTGAAGGGATGTGACTTAACAGTTTGAGCTGGACTGCCCCTTTTGGGATGAGACCACGCCTGATTTGCATATGGTCTTTCCCCGTCTGTAATGGCTTGGCAGGCGTAGAACGATGGTCTGGAGGGTTGCCCATAGCAATGGTAGAGGTTAAGATTCATTCTAAACCTTCCAGCCATCACCTCTTTGTTTTTGCTTTGATAAGACAATAGGCCTTCTCAGTATACTAGATGCTTCAGCGCACAAAACTGCACCCCCAACTTTGTACTTAATTTATTGGCATCACCGCTGCACCTTCTATCCCAAATCATGTAACGTTCCAACACGGCTCCCCCTTATCTCCTTCCAGCCCCAGGTGCCCAGTAATGACGTGACCAGGACACCACTCTTGAGTTTGAATTTCAGGGATTTATTGGCTTTGGTTGTGTGTCTGCTTGTAATTCGTAAGGGTTCACCGCTCAATGGGGAGGACAGTAGTGCTTTAAATCTTTGCCTGGCCTATTGCCATTACAAACCCTGTGCCCTGTTTTCATAAATGTGCTCTTCACAGGGTGCGTCCCTACTGTGAAGAGCCAGGAATGAGACGCAGACACAGTGGATTCATGTTTTGGCCAAAGATCTTTATTAAAATAAAAGGGGGTTGGGAAATGCCTCTCTGTCCCTACTCCAAGAGGTGTTTCCATACCTAAAACCAAAACTAAGGGTCTGTCCAAGGTCAGGATGTCTAAAGCAAATCGTCCCGTATCCAAAGTACTATTCTGCCCCTCGCATCTAAGAAAAATAACTATGGTGAAAAGGAAAAATGTTTTTGGCCTTCAGTAGTGCGCAGATGTTCAAAAAGGAAATGCGTAACGCCAACACAAAAAAAGCATCCAGAAGGATAGAGTTAATTGTTGCAGAGGATGGTTCCCTTCCCCAGGATTTCTCTTCTCTCTTCCTTGTGTTTCAGGAATATCAGTTCTTCAAGATTGTTTGACCATACACGCGAAATAACTTGGATGTTAGTGTTTTACTCTTATCTCTGGTGTACTCTCCTGCCAGGTTTCCACTTCCTTTTGAGGTCTGCGCAGGACTTTCTTAGGCACTGTATAGTTCACACTGTTCAATTTGACTATGCCTGGTGTACTCTCCTGCCAGGGCGTTTCTTGTCGGTTTGGCTTTTTATGACTTGGCTTTGCCTGATACCCTCTTTCCCATATAGGTGTATACCGGTACCTTCAATTTGCCTGTTACATTTTCCTGCCAGGGCTTTTCTCGTGTCTATGTTCTCACACTTTAAATTGGCCTGGTATACTCTCCTGCCAGAGCTTTTTCATGTGAGAATTTCCCCGATTTGCAGACTTGATAGTCTCTTGTAACTGTATTATTCTTGCACCTTTGGTCTGCCTGGCATTCTTTCTTGCCAGGGCTTTTTTTACACTTCTGGTTTAAACCTATCTGGTAAACTTTCTTACCTGGGATTTTCTCCTCCTATATATGTTCTTGCAGCTTTTAACTTGCCTGGTATATTTTCTGCCAGGACTTTTCTCAGGTGTATATTCTCTGAGCTTTTATCTGGTGCACTCTCACAAACTTGATAACCTCTTTGGTTCTCTCTTAAATCCGCCTGGTATACTCTTCTACCAGGGCTTTCCTTATACATGTATTGCATACACTTGTAGACTTGACAATTCTTCATATCTTTACTGTCTGTACTGTCCTGTCTTGAACTCCGCCGGTACACTGTGCTGCAAGGGTTTCTCTCATACGTGTGTTGCATACATTTACAAACTTCATAGTCCTTTCTATATATTTCACTTTGCCTCTTTAAGCGAATTTCACTTACTTTCCAGGAGTTTACTGACATTTCTTTTGAACACTGATTTCCCATTTTGCATTACATATTCCATTTATTGTATTAGAAAGAGGGCAGGCATTAGGTTTATTAGTAAAGGCCATTTTATTTTGACTAAGCACTGACTAGGATTGTATTTTCCTTTTGTTTGATGGTTGAGAATAGGGCAAGATAGGAGCTTTCCAGCCCCTCTTAAACCATGAATAAAGGTTGTGAAAATTGCAGCTCTTGCGTCAGCGTCTACTTGTGATAACGGATAACGTCCTCCCTCACACTGGGCAAATGATATGGAGGAACTGTACACCCGACTGACAAATGTCAACCGCCTAAAGGACATATGGTCTGCTTTCCATATGTTTCGAGCCAGGGGAGACTCCTCGCCATGAACTGAATAGCCAACATGCTCCACCGCAATACTTCATGAGTATATTATTGTAAACTGTATGATTGTACTCGGTTTTGTCATGCTCCACTGTGCAATATAAGTATATGTTGTTTCGCACATGTCAAGTGTCAATAAATAAACAGTTTAAAGAAAAGAAATAAAAGAAGTACAATGCAGTTCCTAAACAACCAATTTTAGCAATTCGATAATGTTTTGTGAAACCACAACAAGTCAATTAAGATCAGTAATTCAATAGGAAAGCGAATTAAAAGAATCCATTAATTACATTAAACTATATGTAAAACCCACACAACTAACAACTGGAAAAAAAACACACCCAACCCAATTGTGCACAATCACATAACCAAATCAGAGCCCCACAGCAGTCCCGCAAATACCCATGCAGATCATTAAAGGGTGACCAAACTCCCCCATACATGTCAGAGCCGTCTTTCTCTTTGTACAATACTTTCTCATATGCAGACAGCATAACCAAATAATGTATCCATTCATCTATCTGAGGCTTTTTCCTGGTTGTCAATACATTTAAAATGTGCTTCTGAGCAACCACCAGAGTTCTAAACAACCACATTCTTGAACAATAAGCAGCTCCTCTATTTCATCCACTCAACCACCGACCCAGCCACTCTCCACTTGCACTGCCTCCCTGGCAAACCCTGCACTGCGGGACTGTCTCTGTATCCCTACAGCCCCCCTTCCCAACACTTGTCTGCACTTACCTTGCACTTGCCACCAGCTGGCCCTATTTATTTATTTTTATTCTACTTACTTTGTACTGCACTTCCCCCCTCCCCTTTCCCTTGCACTTTTTCCCTTCCCCCTACCCCTGCACTTGCATGGTCTGAATGACACCTGGCCTAGTAGGATCGTTGTCTGTCTTCCCCTTGTTCCCCCCTCCATGCCTCGTCGCGCCTTGAAACACTTGTGTATAGGCGCGTTACAAATGCCATATCATATCATAGCATTGTATGTTTCATACATCTTGAAATACTTGCATCAATTCTATGCGATCAAGGATCTCTCTCCAAAACACCTGCACCCTAGTACAACCCCGCATGTGCACTAATGTCCCTCCCACCTGCCACACCCCAACAATGATCATCTCCCTGAAGGCCAAAGGAACACATTCTATCCAGGGTCCAATACAGCCTGACTACAAGTCTCAAGTTAAGATCTTACTCGGCATAGTAGATTCAATTGCCCCCTCTCATTCACTTTCTGACAAGCCACAGCCGAGCTCCGCAGACCATTTAGATCGTAAACGATCCCACCGAACGGCAACCACCATCTCAACTGGCATAAGTAGAAGAAACGACAACACCATCTGTGGTGGACGGTCAAAAATCTTGAAAAGATAAGGTTGTATTGGCCAAAGGGGTGCATGCAGCAAACTAATCCTCTGAGACAATAGAGTACACAACTCCATATATCTATGCTTCTCACTCCTACCTCGGCCATATTTATCCTATAATTTCAAAAACCCAAAGATCTGATCCCCCCTCCATCTAATCACCCACACACAGCACACCTTTCAATGCCCAACTATTTCAAAACAACAGCTTCTTATTCCTCTGAAAGGCTGGATTATACCACAGAGTGGCATCTATGCAACCAATTTCATCATGTTCTTTCAACTGATGAAGCAGTGCACCTTGAGTCGTCTACATAGTGGGTAGAGGTTTAGGGGACCGGGGCAACTTAGACAAAGAATAGAGATTCACAAGCTGTTAAATTGCACAGATGGATTTAAAGCAACAAACGCCTTGAAATTCAGTGGATGTGGGAAGTCGTGACCAGCTTACCTTGGTGCGTTCCCGTTCATGTCCTCCATAATTCCCTTTTGTATGTCATTGTGAATCCCTTTGCGTATAATATGCAGGATTGAAATATCCATATAAAATGTTTTGTTCACCCAGGCTCTGTGATCCCTTTTTCCTCATGCTTTTGGATACTAGGCGGTTCTAAATAAAAATGAATTGCACTATTTCTGCTGCATATGACCCCTGTTGCATTGTATTTGATCATTGAAGCACCACCACTTCTGCCATAATGTATGCTGCCTTTCCCCTATAGATGGCACTTCACAGTCGTATTAGATACTATGTCAGTAAATATATAATGCACATCACTACTACTACTGAGAACCATTCTGCCTGTTCTTGATTCCTGCAATTGTGAATATATTGAAACTAATAATGGGCTTCTCCTTTTATTTCAATAGGTGATCAATGCCACAAACAAAAGCAATAACAGTGATTGTTAAATTCTCTGGACTAATAAAGTGCAAAGCTTCATTGATACAATGTGTGAATTCCTAACATCTTAGAAGGCTACAAGATTGTGGTCCAGTCATATTTTCAGATTATTCAGGAACTGGGATTGAGAAAGCTATGGAATACATGAGGAGTTCTGTCCATTCAACACACTTCTAGGAGCATGCAGTAGCACAGAGCTACAGAAGATGTCTGCCAACTTTGTTTGATAATGATAACAACAGTGTATCAAAAGCCTTTTTAATTTTCCTATTATTCCTGAGAGAACAAATTTGAGTGATTTTTTTTAATGTATTGTCTGAATGTAAGGCTGTTTTGTTCAAAGTATTTTGAGACACGCCTGTCAATACGAATGGACAAATGGTGTCAAAGCACTGAATATTTTAAGCTGTCAGAACAATTTGAGAAGCAGTTCAATAGAAAGAGTCTCTTATTAAGAAGCGGACAAAATAAATTGGCTAGAACCCGTAACAATGCAGGAAAAGGTACTATGCAATAAATATACGTATTGTCTACCTGAAACCTTAGGAGACACACCTTATCAGTGTTCTGAATGTGGGAAAAGCTTTCTTTTGAAAGGAAATCTTATTCGACACCAGAGAACGCACACAGGTGAGAAACCTTATCAGTGCACAGAATGTGGCAGAAGGTTCAGTCACAAAACAAGCCTGATTCACCATCAGTTCTCGCATACAGGTGAGAAACCTCATGAGTGTGCTGAATGTGGGAAGAGTTTTTTTTCGAAGAGACATCTTTGTCACCACCAGAGAACACATACAGGTGAGAAACCATATCAGTGCAGTGAATGTGGGAAAGAATTTGCGAAGAAGGTACATCTTACTAACCACCAGAGAATACATACAGGTGAGAAACCTCATAGGTGCACTGAATGTGGGAGAGGGTTTACTCAGAAGGGCGGACTTCTTTCCCACCAGAGAACGCATACAGGTGAGAAGCCTTATCAGTGCAATGAATGTGGGAGAGAATTTGCTAAGAAGGGACCACTTACTTACCACCAGAGAACACATACAGGTGAGAAACACTATTGGTGCACTGAATGTGGGAAAGGGTTTGCTCAGAATGGTGGGCTTATTTCCCACCAGAGAACACATACAGGTGAGAAACCGTATCAGTGCACTGAATGTGGGAAAGCATTTGCTAAGAAGGGGCATCTCACTGACCACCAGAGAATGCATACCGGTGGGAAACCGCATATGTGCACTGATTGTGGGAGAGGGTTTGCTCAGAATATCCAGCTTATTTCCCACCAAAGAACGCATACAGGTGGGAAACTTCTTGTATGCAAAGAACGTAGGAAGAGCTTTATTTTGAAGGGAGATCTTAGTCTCCACCAGCGAACCAATACAGGTGTAAAACCTCATGAGTGTACTGAATGTGGGAAGAGCTTCCTTTTGAAAAGACATCTTATTTCCCACCAGAGAACACATACAGGTGAGAAACCTTATCAGTGCACTGAATGTGGGAAAGGGTTTGTTTGGATGGCACAGCTTAGTCTCCACCAGAGAACACATACAGGTGAGGAACCTCCTAAGTGCACTGAATGTGGGAAGAGCTTTCTTTTGAAGGGAGATCTTAATCGCCACCAGAAAACACATACAGGTGAGAAACCGTATCAGTGCACTGAATGTGGGAAGTGTTTTCTTTTGAAGGCAGGTCTTATTTGCCACCAGAGAACTCATACAGATGAGAAACCTCATGAGTGCCCGGAATGTGGGAGAAGGTTTGTTCAGAAGGGACAGCTTATTTTCCACCAGAGAACTCATACAGGTGAGAAACCTCATGAGTGCACTGAATGTGGGAAAAGGTTCAGTCAGCCCGGAGGTCTTCATTACCATCAGGTTTCACATACAGGTGAGAAACCGTATAAGTGCACTGAATGTGACAAACAGTTTGTTTGGAAGGGAGAGCTTAGCCACCACCAGAGAATACATACAGAACGAAACCTTATCCATGAACTGAATGTGAAAAACCCTTCAGTAAGAACAGAAACCTAATTGTGAGCATCCATGTCAGTGTTGTGAATGTGGGACATGCTTCAGTACACAGAGGACATGTATGTGGTGAAATCTCTGTTTCAATTGATGCTTCAGAGAGGAGTGAGCAAATTGTCAATGGTACGGAGTTCAGGATGGACAGTGAGGAAAAACTGCTAAGAAACTAACACCATCTGTTCCCTAATAACATCTGTTCCCAGTTTCATTTGGCATGCCCACAGCAGCTGATTATGATTGGTGGAATCTGTTTTTTTAAATGCATCCCTTCTGGCATATTCTGAATGAAGACTGCACCTTGTGTGTTAAACTATCCTTCCTATGGAACGCTTTGCCTGATGATCAACATTTTAACCTCTCGGTTGCCTTTGCCTCCATTGACCATTGTCTCCTACTTATCCCAAGGCAGGGGCACACAACTTGATTCACTGAAAGGCCGACAACAACCACACTACCATACCATGTGCTGAACTATCCATAGCTAAGAGCGGGTGGTGGGGCATCAATGCGAGAATTTCAGTAAAAAGAAACTAGGTTTTAAAGTTCACTTAAGATTACTTTTTGTATTACGAGTTTCACTCTAGCGTGATATGTAGCCTTTTAATGGCATTACCACTTAGATTTATTTGTATTATGTTCCTTCGTTTTTAAATGCAACTAAAACTGCACGTCATAATGTAAAGACGTAAACTATACCACGTAGGCTGTACACACCTGATATTACTGACTGAATGACTTTAGGCCAGGCAGCACTTAATCATTGTTAAACTTGTGACTTGGAGGGCCATAAATATTGTCTTGGAGGGCCACATTTGGCCCACGGGGCACATTATGTGCACCACTGGTCTAAGGGATGCCTGCACCAGAGACACAGCCTACATTTTGCAATCTTTCCAGCCTAATACACCATAAACTGCAGTGATGCCTTAGATATCAAAGTCGCTGCTTACAGAATGTGGCATGCCAGAGAGTTCCACATTCTCACCTATCCATAGCACCTTATCTTCTGCCCCTGGTCAGGCTAATGTCCCACAGCTTCAGATTTTACTGTCGTAAAACTTGGATCCTCTTGGGTATAGTTGAAAAATCAGCAAAAACGTAATAAATGTTCAGAGTTGTCTGTAAAATATGAGCAAGCCAATGGGATTTGACTGGCTAAAGCTGAACTCTGGCAAAACTGGAATATTGGTTGTTTGGGTTGCCCCATGTGTGCTTTCCTGGCCTCCTGCGTGCTCTAGCCAGCTACCTGGGTGTAGAAACTGACTGCAAGCGTTCACATGTTCCTTAAATGCCATGGTTTAGCAGCAGTTAATTTCCGCCTTAATTTATTGCAGAATAGCCCCCTTATCCTTCATACTCCGTTTCTGTGGGCTATGGCGATGCCATTTTATTTCCTTGACTGTTTGACTTGTGCAACAAAGCCTCATGTTGCACATACAGTCCCAGCCTGCTTACTTGCAGGCATTGAGAAATGTGCTGAGATCACTCTGTTCAAGTAGAATCTACACTGGCTTGCTGTGATCGCTCAGATGGGGATTAATAGTGCTTTGTCTGGCTGAGTGTGCCTGTTGTGACTCCCCGTTTTGAAGAATGTACTGCAACCCCCACCCCCACTGTTCTGCAGTTCATTCTTCCACCCTTGACTGTCCTATACCTTAAGCTCTAGCCCTCCAGATGAGCATTTCTCGTTTCTGAAGGTAGCAACGTGTAGTAGCCTTGGTTATTGTTTAATCTATATAGAAGGTATACCCTTGGCCTAGGATTGCAAGCCACCATATTGTCAGGATATTCAGAAGCTTGCTAAATACACATATCTTTCTCATTTGCCTTTCCTGACATTTTGCTGGATTCCCTTTCGTTTTAATGCCCAACCCCATAATCCTCTGGATGTGCAAGTGGCTCACAAAATGATCTTTTAAATAAGAAGGTGCTCCTAATACCCCCCCAGTCCCCACGATAAGTGGTATAAAGGCCATATTTACTCCCCAGAAATATAGCAAATACTCCCAACAAAACGATCAACTTGGAAGCAGTGGAAACATAGGTGTTGGCTTCACTACTTCCACCAGCTCGGCTTCATGGATAGGCACAGCCTAGTGACACAGATAGCACTAGCTGGCCTATATCTAACTTTAATTGCTAGGTGTAAAGAAGTGTGAATTGCAAAGAGACCCGTTTCAGTTACAGTGGTTTTTTAAAGTAAACGCATGCCTCCCCTGGGAATGAGTTACATTCTTTTAACCCCCAAAATGTAATTTTACTTCCATCTCAAAAACATAAGGAGTAAAATATTTCAAAATATCTGGAACCCTCTTTAATACAAGTGGAGATAAGTTGTAGTCTCATTTGGCTAATTAGACTACACTTGGCACAATACAATGTTCATCAGAGAATGAAATTCATAAAACTTGAATCTCCAGTTTTACTCCAGAAGTCAGAATGGCCAAGAAATGCATGTCTAACCTGGAGAGTACTTCTAGTTGAATGCTTTTTCCCCTTTTGTAAGAAATTGGTTTGGTGTGAAGGGCATGGAGAAGATGTCAAGTGTTCCATTCAATTATATTTCTGTAAAGATTGGAAAGGGAAAATGAAATAGAACAATTCAATGAGCTATAAAACAATATAACTCGTACATTTCTGCTTAAAATGAAAGTGTTTTAGGCATAATGATATTAGTCATTCCTTTCAAATTCCAAAAAGCAATAGTGGACAGAAATGTTTACCAAATAAAACTACTCCTGCATAAGTATCATGTCTAATTTAAACCTTACCCACCTAAGTTCTTAAACTGAATGAAATGCTGTTTATAAGAATATTGAGTTTCAGCCAATATGTCATTATGTGTTTAACATTAAAAGTAAATTGTAATACATCCATTTTTATGTTAAATCCTTCTTTTTCTGGCTTCACATTTGTGTAAACTGCTTCCTGGAACACTAGGCGATACATTAGTTTTAATTAGTGGGGTGTTTTATATTAGAGCAAATGTGATTGTGAACTTTTTTAACTTTCTTATCGTCCAGTTTAAATCCCTCTGAGTTTGACTATGGGTTACACATTTCTGACCACAACAGAAGTCCTATTTTATTTAATGAATTTGTGCGACATATAGTCAATCCACATTTCAAAGATAATGAGGTGTACCGTAGGTTGCAATGTCTTGTACAGCACATGGCACTCATCTCCACCCGTAGCTGTGAGAAGCTGGGTATTTGGGGAAGGAAATCTCAAAAAAAGAAAGAATTTTGGGGGGGTTGAAGGCAGTCTGGTCTGCGACTTGGTCAAAGTATGATTGGAGATGTTTGAGCTACTTATGAACAGTGGGTGCTCCGAAAATACAGAGAAAGATAGCATTGTAACAACTCCTGGGTTTCGGCACAACCCCTTCTCACATGCGTAAAAATCACCCTTTGAATGAATGACAAAGCGCACTAGGTCAGGTGGACATAGATGAGAGAAAATGTCATAAGACACCTAACCAAGGAGGGATCAAAGGCTAATGCTGGTGGTTTTGCCCTTTGTTCTCTGCAGTCTAGTTGGCAGACATAATGCAGAAACGTGCTAATGTATATATCGTCCACACTGCACGCAAACCTTTCTGGTGGAAAGGGTGACCAAACAGAAGCTCCAAGGCAAATAATTAAGCAATATGACCCGAGCAGCGGGGGCATTACCGACTCAGGTAATGCCCCGGGGCCCATAGTTATTCTCTCGGGCTTAACAAAGGCCCTGGGGCATTACATGAGTCTGTAATGCCCCCGCCGCGAGAGTCATATTGCTATTAGTACCCCGGCAAGCATTATCTGTGTGACCAGGGCACTAAAAGCATTTTTTTTCTGTCCCGAAGCGTGTGTTCCCAGCGCGTCCGCTCCCGAAAAAGGATCAAAACAAAGGTAATTGGGGTTAAGAGGGCGGAGTGGGAAGTTTAAAAAATAAAAGAAACGGACCTGCATCCCCGGCGAGGGACGAGGGAAGCCTCCAGCTGTGTGGCGACTGCCATCGTCCCCCACCGGGGACCAAGGCATAGAAGGTAAGTGGGGTGGCGAGGGCAGATAGGTGGGAGGAGGGAGGAAAGGGGAGGGAGAAAAAAAGCCTTATCTCTGTACCCGGCGGGGCGGTGAAGGTAGCCTCTCAGCCGTGGGGAGGCTCTGAGCGGGGATGGCCCGCTTCGAGCATCCTCATTGGCTGAGGGGCTGCCACGCCCCCTGCCGGGGACAAAGGCCGTGGAATCCCGACAGAGGGATTCCCAGCCTGGTAATGACTCGGTGAGGGCCAATCAGAATGGCTCTTTCATTCTGATTGCGTCCTGGCCGGATACTAATACAAATTGTATTATATTTTAAGGTTTTAAATAGTAGCAGTGAACTTAATATTAAAACACTGACTTCCTAAATCCCTTGGAACCTAATCATTAAGGTACAAAATATATAAACACAAAAAAAGTAGCTGTCCTCCTTCATTTTATCATGAGATATCTGGTTTGACAGGACACAGTGAGCTAATTAAACTGGGATGAGCTAGTCACATTCTGATAAGTGTGTGGTGGGGAGTAAATGGATCAGTCACCAATGACTATGCATGGGTGGCGCTTTGAAGTACAATTCTGTTGTATAAAGCGCCTTACAAATGAATAAAATAAATAGATGATGGACAATATACATTATAGATTAAGTGTAGGTGGGTCGTACGGCAGCAGGGTTAGGATGCAATCCTGCTGGACAAAGTGTTCTAGTGGAGGCTGAGCAAGTGAGGGACAGAGGCAGGTTAGAGACAAGAAAAACATGTTACTGTGAAGGCAGATAAGCGGTAGTTTAAAAGGATAAGGTGAGGAGATAGGCTTTCAATTTGGCCTGAACAAATCGTTGTGGACTGTTTCTCTGATGTCCAAGGGAAGAGATTTTCCATGAAGTGGAACCAAAAGAAAGAGTGGAAATGACAGGGTGCCACAAGGTTAGTCAAGGAGGTAGAGCAGAGATTATGAGAAGGCTTGTAGAATTGGAAAGCGGAAGTGTGAGGAACCTGAAGGCAATCTGTCATCTACTCCTTTTGGATCTTCCTCTCAGGTGGCCAGGGACGGGCTGTCTCTTTTGGATCCCGACCCTGGGGGTGGATATGTGAGGGAGGGTCACCTGGATGGAGGGACCTTGGGGAGTAAAGTAAAGGTGCCTTTGGTTAATGCATGGTATCCCTGTCCCTTGTTAAAATGTATCCTACCCTCCCCAACCTTCATAGGTTATCATCATTCTTCCCCACCGTCGCACATTCCCACTGTATCCCATTCAGGTCCCTTTAAGACTTGGGATGAGGAAAGGCAACTAGGAGTAATGCACACTCCTATCTGTGAACACCGCTTTGGTACTGGGCTGAGGAACAGGACTGTAGAACACCATTCTAAAGGTCAGGCATGTCCCAGTAATAGAGGTAATTTTAGTCAGGCAACAAACTTGCACCTGCAACCCCTTTAGAGGCTACAGGGCCATATAATAAGTAGTGACCCACATGAAGAAGGGGGACTGCCTGGGAATCCAGGGTGCTGTGAAGCAGGCTGCAGAGGAGCCGGTGAAAAAGACACCCGCAACTGCAGGAGAGCGGGAAGGACGTGAGGCGAAGAGAGTCAAGATCCCAGCAGCGAGCTGTGTGCCCCCAGCTGGAGTTGGTTAACACAGAAATCTCCACTACAGTGCAGAAGGCAGCAAGAACGCTCAGAAGCAGCGAGTGCGGCTCACTGGTGCTCCTGATGTGAAAGAGGGGAGCGAGCGAAAGCGGACAAGGATTGCGCATGCACCCGGAGGAGCTGCCACATAGCGGTGAGTGACAAATGAATGCACTAGGTGAATGGGTCTGGAGACCAGATGGACATTGAGTATTGAGAAAGTTGAAAAGTACTTACATTTTGAATATCGAACTAAAGAAAAGCCATGCACAATATATGAAAATACAGCACGAGTGGAGAGAAAGTGATTTGTATTTACGAACGGAATGGAAATAAGGAGAAAGCATTTTTTTAACAATGTAAAAACACATAAGCCAAGTGAAAACCGGTAATGAGAATTGGAGAAGTATGTGAAAGGCAGATGAGAAGCACTATTGGTTAGTGTGAAAGAAAGGTGGTGAAAGGAACAAACACCACAAAGGGACCTGTATGAAAGGCACGTGTGGGCAGAATCAAGAGACTGCCAAGAAGAACGGGAGTACAGATGGACTAATGTCACAAGTGCAGAAAGGAAACATATGGTGGCAAAGAAGTTCAATGAGAATCAAAGAACATTATAAAGTGCCAAGGTTTATTAGTTGCGTGACCTGTGATGGGTACAACTGCGCCTAGACTAAATAACCCCTACTTGGAGCGAACCAAGAAAAATAAAGTGATTAAAGTAACTTTGCCTCATAAATCTGAAAGTGAATGACGAGAAGGAAAGCCAGGTGAATGGTTGGAAAGCCTGAAAGATTACCATTCCTACAGAAAGCTGAATTAACTACAAACGAATTTGGTGAAGGGAACCCTGAGGTTGCTTGGAACTGTGTTGAACCTGGGGAAGGGAACCCTGATGTAATTTTGAACTGTGTTAAACTTGGGGAAAGAGAGCTCCAAGACTTTTTTGGAAATGTTTTGAACCTGAGGAAGGAGCTGAAATTGTAACTGGTAGAAGCTCGGAACTTTATTTTTTATTATTTTTTATTATTTTATTTTATTTTATTATTTTTTATTTTATATTATTTTATTTTTTATTATTGAAATTGTAGCTGGTAGAAGCTCGGAACTTTATTTTGAACACTGTTTCTTTGGTTGTTAACATCCCTACACATTGTATAGATTTAGTTGTGAGGGCAAGCATAGGTTTTGGACACAGACAGACTTCTGAATGGAACTTTATGCACAGACTATCCTTAATTTTTTAAAGTAGGGAAAACCCACCTTTGCATAGGGCATGTTAGGCGTTACTCCATCCTGATATTTGAGAAATAAAAGCTCCATTTTAGAAAAGTGCATCTGTTGTCTGTGTCTTACGTCATGATGCCTTCATCAAGGATAGATATGGTGGTGCCTCACCGTGCATAGATTGTGAACCAGAAACACAATTTGAAATCTGCCCCTGTTTTCCATTGTCATCTATCCCGCCTGGTCATAGTAAAAGGAAGTAAACGTGAAGTGAAAGAGTTCAAAGGGATTCCTGGTAGTGAAGTTAATAATGTTGTCAAGAGGGCAGAAAGCATAATTAGGGAGACCAAAGAGGATGCAGACACAGTAATCCAGTTTGAAGAAGACGAGAGTGTGTAAGAGATGCTTGGTGGGTTCCATGTGATATCATTGCGGCAAAAATTGCTGTGGTAACAAAATATTGCGGCAAAAATGCTACCGATTTTGCGCCGCAGTACATCTAAAACATGCAGGGACACCCATGCAGCCCCGGACCCATTATACCATTTAAGGGGAGTGGGGAACACTCCCATAACCCCCGCTCCCCTTAAATGGCATAATGGGGCACACTTTTACCAGGTCATTTTTGCCGCAATCTTTTTTTACCACAACATTTTTGCTGTGATTATATTACCTGATACCGCTTGGTGGTGTTGAAAGGATAGAGGTGCCTGATTTTCCTACTATTTAGGCAGTAGAAGGCAAGCCACCATTGCCATTTTGGAGATGAAAATAGAGAAGGTGTGAGAAGAGTCATAGATGATGCAGAGGTTTCTATCCAAAGAGGAGTAGGGTAGAGTGCCAGGTAGGATCTGGATCGGAAGGGGGGGGGAACTAATGAAAGAAAGGCAGTTGGAAATGTGGATAGAGAGCTTAGATGAGAGTTCAGGAAAAGAGAGGAACATTTGGGTGTCATCCACAAAGAGTTGGTAGGAGAACCCAAAACAGGAGATTAGTGCCCCAAGAGCAGAGGTGTAGAGTGCAAAGAGGCGATGACTCAAGACAGAGCCTTGTGGAAACAGGAGTGAGTTGAGAGGTGTTCTTCCAGGAGAGAGAATTGGCAATGTACTAGGTATGAGTCAAAGCTCCCATTGCAATGCACCCATTACTAATGTGCACATATTAGCAATGTGCCAGGTGCAGCACATCCATCTAGTACTTTTCTCTATTGATGTTCACCCCTTTAACAACAGCAGCTTTCCTCCCACATCTGTCGCCTTACCTTCTATCACGAGATCTTGGGGATATATATAGGCATCATCACCAGCCTAAACATTGGCAAACTTTTAAAGCCATCACACCTCCCAGTTGTTTCCTTCCTATACAGGTTACTTTGCATCCTTCAAACTCAAAAAAACATGTCCTAAAAGTCCTTGTAGCAAGCTGTAATTCTATACCTGAAAAGCCTGTTAATATGGGACATGAAATGTTTAGTACAAGGATTTTTAGGAGCTGTCCTATTATTTTTCTGGATGGACAGCGCCGTTTGTAGGAAATATACAGAGTGGAAGGAAAGAAGAGATTATTGTTGTTTTTTGGGATTCGTTGTGAACATGTTTATAGCCGAGTTATTAACTTGAGGGTGTAATGTGCTCTTGGGTTTCATTTTCAAAAAATCAAACGCTGCCGAGTGTTTTGGTGTATCTGGTTGATTGTGGAAGCAAACCTTGAAATCTATCTTTCTAACCAATTTGAACAAGTTAATCATCTCCTGATAACAAGTAGTGTTTTGTACTGTAAATACACCAGTACAAAACATTACTTTTTAGAGAACTAGGTTTAGAGTATCGTTCTGTATTTTACTCAAACGTTTGTGGACATGTTCAGTACTAATGGATCTAATTTGTGCTCCTGCTCATTGGTTCTCTTTGTTGCCTCTTCTCGTCTTCCAATGTCTAAACAAGCAACTGTATCCGAGGATGTGGTTTGTGCCACACTCGTGGAGGCCTCCACTGGTGTGGTACTCACCACAATCTCAGTATCTGGTTGAGGTCACTGTTCACCCTCACTGTTCAGCACTGTTGTTTTAGATATACAGAAAAGCAACAAACGCAAACAATACTCTGCATTTTGGAGGTTTCCGTCCAGCACATTTGAAAGAGAGATTGCCCTACAGGCAATTTGTAAGGCTGAAGAGGATAGTATCTGATGTAAATATATTATGAAAAGAATATGACACCACGAGTGACCATTTCTTGATATGGGAATTTCCAGAGGTTACATTAAGAAAGCGGTAGAATGCACTGAATCACATCAAAGAGAAGAACTCTTAAACCCAGAAAATAAGGATTATATTCTACCCATAATCCATACTATATAATATTCTACACAGAGATACCATTCAGTTGGGCCATTTGCTACAACAACGTTCTCCCAAACCACCCATTGTGGCTTATAAAAGAAGGAAACATTTCAGGGTCCATCTTATCAAAGCAGAGGGACCTACTGGAAAAACCCAGAGGTCCCTACAGAAACCTAATACGGGCTCTTTTCCCTGCTTAAATTGCCAATGTTGCAGTAACATCATTAAGGGTGATTCCATCAGACATCCTCACAATGGGAAGAAAATAAAGCTAAACCATTATGCTACCTGTGACTCTCGAATGGTCATCTATGCCATTTGATGTCCATGTGGCATATATTATGTGGGCCAGAAAAGCAAAGGAAAGGTGGACAGATCATAAGTCCAACATCAGGACATGTAATGAAGCATCACCAGTGTATAGACATTTTCGGGAGAGACACCACACCATTTCACAGATGCGATGTGTACTTCTGCAAGTAGTACACTCCTTGCCAAGAGGGGGTGATCTACATAGGAAAATGACCCAGAGGGAACTCCTTTTAAATACAGAAGCTAGACTCATTGGAACCATTACGAATGAATGAATAATTCTATTTTAGCCCATTCCTTTAATGTTCCTAATCATTTTGCATTCAGTATTGTCTCACATAAAGTGTTGCTCTTTGAAAAATATAACAGTGTCAGCCACTAGGCGAACTCTGTATGCAAAATTATTGATCTTGAGCACATTTATGTTTTCAATTGAATTACCATAACGTCTGATTTAAACCTAGGTTTTTGAAGATTAATGTCCTGACCATTTTTTACAATTCATGAATTGGTCGACATTCCATCCTGCCATGTGTAGCAAATAGTTGTAACTAAATTAGATTTGAACTTACATAAGTGTTGTTCCTTGATTTCACACCATGGTGCCAGCTATAAATCATATCCTTTTGTAAAGAGTGAGTAACTTGGAGGACACCCATGTAGTCCTTCAATCGAACCAACTATGACTATGTGAACTTTGACTTCTCTTGACTGTGTATTTCAAGAATTTGGTCATTTCCTCACTTTTAACAGAAATGTCAACTACTATGTGTCTGAATATCGAAATCATTTTCCTTTAAAATCATAACTAGCAAACCAATTTATGTCTCCAAATGTCTCCTTTCATGTGGGACCTTACCAGATACGTATCTGTTCAGTACGAGCCACACATTATAGTACTACACTAACACCACTGCAGACATGTATTCACATATCTGGACTTCCCTGTGGAATTCTAAATGAATGAACCTTCTCTATGTAGAGGTTTGATCAATTCCAAGATATTATGAGAGGTTTTCCTTAGAGCCTTGAACCAGATTGTTTGCCCTCGCATTCCCATTCTCTCATTAGGAGATGAGTGAGTGGGATGCATTTATGGAGTTCAATCGTAGGTAGGCAGGCTAGCAGCAGGTTACCACTTACCGTACAATCACTTTTGATATCTCTCGGTTATTGTGACCGTGGGACACATACACTATCTTACAGGCTGATTTAACCTGTATATAACTTCATCCTTTCCCTGCCTCTAGGTATAGTTTATCACAGGTTGTTTTTAGAGTTCCCATCAAGGGCCTCATAGACTTTTTAATACAGATGTAATGGTCATGATTAGCCACATTAGTAAATCTATGAGCTGGTGGTTCCCAACAGGATCTAAAATGGAGTACAATACAGAGTTGTGATGACATAAACACGTCATTGCACTCTACACGATTATGATACATATAGCTGCCATTTTGCATGGACATGTTGGTTATGGCGTTCAAGTGCGTGCAGCGCTCACTTGGACACAGCACACTGCCCCTCGTAAGTAATGAATCCAGAGTCGAGCGGGATGATTGGGCTTCCTTTTTTAAGATCTAATTAAATGCACAGACTGTGCAGTGACAATTGGTCATCTCTTTTATTTGTTGTAGAATTTCTGAATAGACCTAATTACCGACCTGGTCCAATTTGTGTAACTCTTAAGGTATGTCCATACTGATCTTGACTTTCAAACCTTTCTGGAATACCACAGTTATGATAGGCAATTCTCCTATATACTTGAAATGAGGCACACTGGATAGCAGGCAAGGGTGTTCTTGTTTATTTAAGACAAGAACTATACAAAGTTACCTCTAGCTCGTTGCACCCCCCAACTCCAGCAATAACTGTCCAGCTCCCTAGCATAGCTGAATCCCAAACATTCCAATAACATAAAAAGGTTCCAGGTACACATAGATACCCAGTAAAACACATCTCCTTTTCTCAGACTAATTCTAAAAAAAAAATTGTTTTTATTTGATTCTTTTGATCAGAGCAACCCTGCCCAGATTCCAGACTTGAGCACGCAATTTCACAGCACCCCTCAATTCTTCATCACCTGCACAGGTTCAGAATATAACAACTCTCCCTTCCCTTCATCACTCCTTGTTTCAGTTACATGCACCTCAACAGCCTTCCGTTCTCTCCTCTAATTTTCCCTCTTCACCCACACGTCCTTAATAAGAGTTCTCCTCAACTCCTCCACTGCACAATCTGATTCCTTTGCTCTCCTCAGGCAGTGGGTGGCGCTCTAGAGATTCCTTTCATTCCCCTCCTTAACTGAAAGGGGCTCATCTCTGTGACAGCATGAGGCACCATGCGAAGAGCATACAGTTTCTCTCTCACAGCCACCTTTCTATCCTTTCCACATGCACCTGCCATCCTCTCATATTCCATTATGCATCTATTCAACCTCTCCACTGCTTCGTTTACCTGCGGGTGGTGGACTGCAATCCTTTTATGCTTTACACCACACCGCACCAAGTACTCCTCAAAACATCCTCCAATAAACTATCTACTATTACACGTCAGAATGGAGTTGGGCACACCCTCATTCTCAAATACACCCTGCAAAGATTCCACAACTGCTTGTCCAGTAGCTTCTTGCACAATCTTAAACTCGGTCCAACGCGACAACAAATCTAACATAAACAGGACGAATTTTTCACGCACCCCAGCAAGATCAACCGGCCCCAAAACATCAATGCCCAAACCGCTCCACACCTTCTCTGGAACTTCCATCTTCACCACAGGCTGTAAATGTGCTACCATACCCTTGGCAGACGTCTCACACTCCAGACTCTCCCATTAGCCTCTCAACATCTCTGTCAAATCCAGGTAACCAATATTCACATCTAAAAATACTGTCTTGGTTTTTGTGACTACGATGTGCCCTTCATGGGCAATTTTGACCAATTTCTTCCTCACCACTCATGGCACGATTGTACTGCCCCACTGGTACAGTAATCCATCTGTCGCACTTAATTCTGCACAAACTTCCTGGTATGCCTTTTCCTCACCACTCAATAGCCTCTTCTCAGGCCAACCTTGATGCAAAAATTCCACAACTCTTTTCAACACAGGCTCCTGCCTGATTGCTTCACTCCACTCCTCTCAGGATATTGCACCATCATGAGTTACATGCACCGATTCAGTTATCATTGTCTCTTCACTCGCTTCGGCAACCCCATCCTTGACAGGTGGTCTGCCAAAACATTGTCCCTTCCTGGGATCACGTCCATTAAAAACCTATGGCCCTGCATTCTAGCTAGCCATCCAGCAACTCGCCTGGAAACTATCCAAACGTTTTTTTTCCAAAAATCACAAAGTCTCATGTCTGTTCTAATGACAAACCCTTCTCTCCACACAAAGTTTTTGAATTTCTCCATAGCCCAGTGGCAAGCCAGAGCCTCTTTTTCCAGAATAATCCCACTCAGCAGCCCTCCACATCTTTGATGCATGGGTGATATTGTATGGACTTTGTGCATTGTACTGTGTTGATTGTCAGAAGCGGCTGGTATTGTTTCGTTTTGCTCTCTACCAGTGCGGCTTGACGATCTTGTGTTTGTCCTTGGACGCCTGAAGATGCACGCACGCACGGGCAGACGATGCTCTGTGAGATGCACTGCCAGCCGTGGAGAACTCCTTGGCGAATGCTCCTACTAAATTCAGCCGGCTTGTCTGCGGCCGGCTTTGATCTGAAGCAGGCTGGTTGCTGGTTGCCTCCTTCTTCCCCCTTTCATTCGAGCAGCGGAGCGCGCGTTACAACTGACGATATGGATTCTCGGTGCTTACACAGGGGTAAGCCCTGTTGACTGCTACGAGAGGAAGTGGCTATCTGGGTTTAGAAGCCAGCTTCCCTGTCCTTGTGGTTAGCAAACCTGCCTTGAGAATCTGTACCCCCAAGCTATTTTGGACGGTGGATCAAAATTGTCCTGTTGCAGCACTTTAGTGGAGCGGTGACTGCGGACTGGACTGTCCTTGTACCATGTACCGTGTTCCTGTCTGACTCTGCTCTTGGCTCCATGTGTAGAGCTTGGAAACCAGTTTCCTGATATCGAGGATAGTAATCTGTCCTAAGATTTGGAATTCCTGACCTATTCCTGATCGCCTGAGGAAACTGGGTGGGTGTGGGATGGTGAATGTTGACTTATTGTCTTTGAACCGAGTCCCTGAGTGCCGAGTGTCAGACTGAAGTGCGAATTCTGCCCCCTGAGAGCTGCGGAGGATCAGTGCAGTCTCATTCGCTGATCCTTCTGCCATAAGAGCATATAGCCATTAGAGTGGCTTGGGTCTACTATTGGAAGTGGAGGCAAGTGGAGTTGTCTGGAGGCGACTCTGTGCAAACTGTGAATTACAGGTGGCCCATGTCTACGGCGACATCCTGCTGCAGCTGTTTGTTTTTGGAAAGGAGCTCCCGTGCAGCATTGTGGCGAATGCTTCTTTAAGGATTCTAAGGCAGTGCTAGTGGTGACGGCATCCCTCCTCCCACTGCAAGAATTCTACTCCTCTACAAAACCCACTTCCTCCACAAAGTGGAGGCAAGTGTAGTTGTCTGGAGTTATCTGGGGTGCGGCTGGAGGAGCGCTCCTGTGTGGTGTGAGTTGGAAAATTACATTGGATGTCAGCCCTCCGAGTGCTAGAACACGTCAACAAGTAAGGAGGGGGACAATCGATGTTTTCGGGCAGCAGAGTCCTAATCACTCAAAGAGAGGAAAGAGTGGAAGAGTTAAATGACTCTGCTGCCCTGGATGTGGAGGACTTGGAAGTGATCGCCAATATGCAGGAGAAGATGGGAAAGAGGGGGATGAGAGGTGGTGAGGGGATCCAGATCTTGGGACAAAGTGATTCAAACAATCAGACCACCTTGGATCACCCAATCCCACAAGAAAGTACTCAGTTGCCTACCCCCACTCAGATGCCTGTGAATTGAACAAGGCCAGGGAGTAGTCCTCGAGTAAGCGTGCAAACAACCAACCTCTGTTTGGGAAACAGCAGATGAAGGGAGCTTGGTGATACCGGATTCGATCCGGTTCATCCCTTGGGGACGAGTATGCCAGTCATCCCTACAAAGAATTAAATGGATCAGAGTCCCCGCTGCCTGGGAGCACATTACCCCTGGACTTTATCGACACATCTGGTGGCAGGGGTGACATTGAGAACCTAGAGCTTGCAGCCCACCTGGCTAAGGAACTGTTAGGACACAAGGGCTAACTCCAGTAGTGGTGGCTTGACATGTCATGATGCAATTTAGTCTTTCCGACAATATACCCCTCAAGAGTACAAAAGGACAGATTGAGGAGAGTACTGCCCGATAATATGGTACACCCTGGTACTCCAACAGCTGGCTGCAAGAAACATTAACCAGATATTAACATGTGGTTTAAGGCAATGGATTCTCCAAAACAAGATGCTGAACTGATACTCAGAAGCAAGAAAATCAGACTGGGACTGAATAGTTCCAAGTTAGATTGGTGAGTACCCTGAAAACAAGAAAAGTAACTATTTCAAGGAGTACGGAAAAGCAAAAAGAGAGTAAGAACCAAATAGTTTTGTGCTTACCAAATGAGTGACCTGGATGGATGCTACAGAAGAGATGAGATTGGAGTGGCAGTCCTGGAAACACAATGGGCCTCATTACGACCCTGGCGGAAAGTTACCGCCAGGGCCGTGACTTTACCGCCATGGTGCTAACTACGTTAACACCATGGCGGTAAGGGGATTTACCGCCCCATTCCGACCTTGGCGGGGCGGTAAATCCCCAATCCCCATTTACCCTTCCCCATTCCCATTTTTGCCCCATAGGGCATAATGGGAGTGGGGAAGGCGTTAATTACGCCACCGTAAAATACGGTGGCGTAATTAACACCAAGTTCCCTTACCGCCATGGATTTTTACACCCGCTAGAAGCAGGTGTAAAATCCGCCATGGCGGAAAGGGAACTCGTGATTGGCGGTAAGGGGTCGGCGCAGCTAACGATGGCGCTAACCCCTTACCGCCAGGGTCGTAATGAGGCCCAATGTCTTGTTTTCCTATACCCGCCAGCACGAGGACGCCTAAGGAGTTTATTGATCCAGGCGCCGTTGCGCTGATGTTCTTTGATCCTTGCGCTGATGCGCCAATGTCCTTTGATCCTTGCGCCGATGCGCGAGCGTCCTATGTTCAGTAGTGACTTTCAAAAGTTCCAGAGGGAAGATAAGACACAGGCAAGACTTGAGGAATGAGGTGTATGCAGTCCATGGAAGTTCCAGATTTGACAATGAACGGGTAAGACTTGAGGAATGAGGCGTATGCAGTCCATGGATGTTCCGAGTTCGACGATGAGCAGTTAAGACTTGAGAGATTAGACGAATGCAGTCCGTGGACGTTCCGGGTCTGGTATGAGCAGGTAAGATTTGAGGGATTAAGCGAATGCAGTCTGTGGTCGTTCCGGGTCTGATATGAGCAGGTAAGACTTAAGGGATTAGGCGAATGCAGGCCGTGGACGTTCTGGGTCAGGTAATGCAAGAATGTCGAAGGCAATGACAAGAAGGAAGCATGAAGGTCACAAGGCAGGCCAAGGGTTCAATGAGCCAGGAAGACAAGATACAAGGTTTGTAGCTTTGAAAAATGACAAATTCAGAAGCACCGCCGTGCGCGGGGACAAGGCTTAAATACAAGTCAGCTGACCGCACGCACAAGACGGCGCCTTATGCCTGAGTACCTACGCGAATACAAGGGCCGCCAGTGTTTCCATGGCAACCCAGAGCGTTCTGTGAAAGGACGCGCAAGAAACGACACACCACGGCTTTTGAGGCTTTACAGACAACCTCGATTTGGATCGAAGACTGTTTGCTCCACTGGGGCTTCTAGACAGTTTGTTCTTGTGTGAGCTCAATCTATGATTATCCAAAGAGGCATCCGATGGAACCCTGACAGGAACTAGCAGATCTGAAAATGAAGATTGACAAACAAAAACACTTAAGTCTGTCAAGAGTTAACGACTGCCTACGAATTATTGATCAATCTTTGTTGCAGGCTGATGTAACCGCCAAGAGATTGGAGATGGAAGGTCGGGTCCCCATAAGCATTTCCCCCGGTGGTGCAAATGTGTGGGGAAAATTCTTCCGCTCCAAGAAATGCAAATCTTTCCACGGAGGAAAGGAATAAGGAATGCAAAGAATTGAAAAATCCCAAGAGCCAGTTTACTCCACAAATAAAATCTGCGATGAAGGAGAAAGCTCTATCCAGGTCAAGGTGAGTAAGCCAGGTCTCCGAATGGGAACAGGATGAGGATATGGTATTTGAAGGATCTGGCTCTGGTTCCTCATCCTCTATGGGATCCTCCTCAGTGGACTGTCAGGATTCTGGGAGAAGGAAAAGGGGGAGAATGAATGCTCCTGGGGTGGAGGCAAACGCGCTGGTGCAACAGCTGGTGATGGCTTCACTAACAACTGCGTTAGCTCCGTTTACAAAGCTATATGAGGCAAATCACAGCTCTGTTCAGGACCACTATGCTCTACTTACCAACAAGAGCAGTAAGTTGGTAGGACCTTAAACCCTAGCAAACAAATTTGAGATGAGGCTGGATAGAGAAGGGGAAACTTCAGCATCCCGGCAAAATAGACTTTCTAATTTGGCCCAGAGATAAATGACTGATAAAAGCCTGATGATGGAGGCTCTACTCCAGGATTGTAAATGGATGAAGGAGCATTTTAAGGAGGCCCAACAAGCTTCTAGCGTTCCACGAAAATAAATCCAGTAAAGGTAGGAGATCAGTCAGAGTTGGTGGATGCAAATGAGGAGGAGAAAGTGGTGGTGATGGTGCGGGACGACCTAAATGTTGAGATGGCTCTTAAGGAAAGTGATGTAGTTTCCGTTTTTAAGCCGCAAAAGGTGGTGAAAGAGAATAAAAGGTTCGAAGGGGGTTGTAAGGGAACGGAAAGAAAAAGCCAAAAAATATGCCAGGAAACTCAAGAAGAAGATCAAATGGGTCCAGAGCGTTTTTAAGACATCTTCGCTCGATGGACAATGTGCCAGCCCCGAAAAAGGCAAGGAAAGAACTGACCTTAAAAGAGCCTGTGATAAATAGTGACGTGGTGGATAGTTTAGAGATGGAGGAGGAGATTGAGGGAAATTCTATTCCCATCATGGACTTGAGTGATCTGATTGTAGAAATTGAAGGGTGGAGGACGGTGATAGGTGGAAGGAGGTGAGCCTCTTATAATGGGAAACCATCGAAAGTCAATTTATATTGATCCCTATATTCCCGACTAAGTCCAGACTGAATTTGGGTGGGAAATCAGCACCTGGAATACCAAAACCTCCTGTGAAAGGGGATCAAAAAGGTTGCAGGATATTGAATTCCGCCACC
Source organism: Ambystoma mexicanum (assembly GCF_040938575.1). NCBI lineage: Eukaryota > Metazoa > Chordata > Amphibia > Caudata > Ambystomatidae > Ambystoma > Ambystoma mexicanum. Next base: position 1,372,926,826 of record NC_090933.1, on the reverse strand, counting down.
TAAAGGGAAAATGAAGCCTGGAAGCACCCAAGTCTTCTGTGCAACCAGACTAAAATGGAGGTGGGAAATTGATCCGGGCATCACTAAACTGCCAGACTTAACCACTGGTGAAAAAACAAGTGTAGACACCCAAAAGAAATCCACGGTGGCTTTCATAACATTGGAAGAAAAGAGAAAGGGTTGCCCACTTTCAACCTTAACTAAGCCATCGGAAAACAATAATGAAAATAAGGCCAGAGGAAATTATGTACAGGCCATTGGTTGAGAGAAAAAGGATGACAAAAGCAAAGTGAATTCTAATAGAGCAGAAAAGCCTAAAAATCTATGTGGAAAGTATTGAGGCCGGCCCAATATGCCCGTGTTAAAGAGACGGAATGTGATGAGGCTGCTAAATTGCATTATACACACCTACAAAATGGCCTCAAGAGACATTAGAATTGTGGAGTTTGTGGGAGAGAAGCAAATGGATTGGATTCTTTTACATCTGTTCTCCCAATCTAAGAAAGGTCTAGTCCTGTCAGTGAAAGAAAAATGTCTGCGGCTGGGATATGAAGTGAGCGACTACCACGAAAAAATCAAAGCTAGTTGTAGGAAAGCAACTATACTTAGGGAATCAAAGAACAATCCCCCCTCAAAAAGCATGCCGCAGCAACGCGGTACATAAGGTAAAAAACTGGAGAAAAATGCAAAAATAGAAGACATAGTAGCCTCTTATGCTAAGACGGATCTCACTACGTTGTACTTCACGGTTTCTAACAATGAAGAAAAAGGGAGTTGGGACACGGGGGTAAAAATGGAGGTGAGGGGAGCTTGTGGTCCTGGTTCGAGGGTGCAATCAACAATCCTAGAAGGGAATAGACTCATAAGGAAAAGAGACAGGATGTATTGAAGATCGGATGTTGAAACACCAGAGGGTTTCTAACTCCATTTAATGAAAAAGTTCCAGGTTTGGAGTGATTTGAAATTTTGATATTCCAAGAGACTTGGTTAATGAAGAGGCTTGATCGTGAAGGGTATGCATTGTGTTTAAATGTGTCATACTTTCTTTTCTTTTATGTGATTTTTGAGTTTAAGCAATTCTTGGAAAGTAAAAATATTTTGGAATCTGTTTCACTAATTGATGTGCCATTTGATGGCAGTTAAGAAACAACACAAAATAAAAGATCCTATTTAAAAATTATTAAAAAATCCTTTTTTAAAAAAAACAAGGACTGTTTTCAGTACTAAGAGTGGCGCAAAATAAATGTGATATCCGCTGTTAGGATACACCATAATCAAAAATGTGATCTAAATTATACTAGATTTTTCTTTATAATAGCATAGTGGATACCATTGGTATAACGTGAAGGGTATGTAGCCTATTTAAATCCGGCCCCTAAAGGAATAACGGGCCGTCCCTTTTCGGGACTGTTGACGCTGATTAAGATGTAATCTGGTTGGAGTGTGTCAATGACTAAATGCCAGAACCCCTATGTCCAGGCACTATTTTTAAAATACAAGAATTATGTAGTGGCGACTTCATTTGTGTTAAACAGCATCTTTTTTTTTTATTAGCATCAATTGATTTAAAACCAAAACCTTAGATGCAAACACAAACGCATGAAAGTAAAAGTTAAAACACATCAAAGAACAGTCACATTTTTAAAGAGAGAAAAAAAATGAAAAGTATTTTTTTCTCAGTTGCTGTGTGATACAAAATTTCACAACATCTATTGGCGCGTGAATATGATAATAGAGACGAAGATTATAGCCTCAGTGATGGAAATGATAGATGAAGTGATGTGTGAGTGGGAGGAGGTAAAAGTGGTTATCTGTGGTGATTTAAATATTAGGTGGTTGGATAAAATGGAAAGAAAGAGAGCGAGAGTGGATGTGCAAAATGAAAATCAGGGAAATGCATCTGCTACACGCCCAAGCTAGTGGGGATATTCCTGGATGCCCCACATGGAAATGTCGTGAGTTGCAGTCGTGTATAGACTACTGCTTTGTAGCCTATAACCTCAGAGAGAAGGTTGAGTGGTTCTCTATTATGCCTCAGCAATTTAGTGACCACGATTTGCTAGCTATCCATATCTCAGGATGGGAACTAAATAAGGCTTTGAAAAAGATGGGAGCGGTGACCAAAGCAAGGAGTCTATACTCGGCAAATCAAGAACTGAAAAATAATAAAGATCTGTGGGGCAAATTGTTGGTCATCATGTTCTTCCAAATAATGACAAAGAGATCCCTACTTCATGGAGGAAGGCCAACATAGTTCCCATCTTTAAAAAAAGGTAGTGGGGCCGAGCCGAGAAATTATCGCCCCATAGCCCTGCTCGACTCAATTGGAAAGGTCTGAGAGCCTGGGCAGAGAAAAGTGGGATTCTTGACCCAAGGCAGATGGGGTTCGTGAAGGGGGTTGGTACGGCGCTTAATCTTTTTGTTATCAATATTTTAAAAGAGAGTGCCCTGGAATCTGGGCAAACCTTGTACCTCGCCTTCATGGATCTCAAACAGGCATTTGATGGAGTCATTAGGGGGAAATTATGGGCAAAGCTGAGAAGATGGGGTTGTCCTGCTGACCTCGTTGAAGCCATCGAAGCCCTTCACACCAGTACCCTTGTCTGAATCCGAATATCTAGTAAGTGGATCCTCTCTAAAAAAAGTCACACCTTTCATGGATTAAAACAGGGGTGTGCCCTAGCACCTCTTTTGTTTTGTCTGTACATAGCCGATTTATCGGACTCACAGAGTGAAGTAAGGGCTTTTCTTCCGATGATCAACAGTATGGAGGTGTATTGGGTCTTGTTTGTGGACAATCTCATCTTCCTAGATCAGACGCTGATCAGTCTGCAAAGGAGATTGAGTGCCTTTGAAGTCTTTCTGAGCCTGAACGGCATGAAGATGAACATTGCAAAATCCAAAATTGTGACTATGAAGTCAGCATGCAAAAGGAGGGGTAGAGAATTTATATGGAGAGTTGAGGGTACCCCATTGGAAATGGTAGAATATATGTTGTATCTAGGGGCAACCAGAAATAGGAGCAGAAGTGAAAGGGAACATTACCGACATCTAAGATCTAGGCTAGTAACAATGATAAACCAGGGAAAGTCTTTCCACTGGATATTTGGGAAATTCACACTTATACCTATAATTTCCTTCTATAAACAAAAAGTCGCACATGTACTAACATATGGATCTGAGGCTATGCTTCACTTACCATGTTCGGTGTGAGAACAGCTAGAGGGTCTTTTTTGGAGGAGGGTGTTGAATCTCCCAAATGGACTCCCCACATATGTGATTAGACAGGAATTCAAGCTACAATCGCTGGAATCCATTGTGGTATGGAAGACTATGGCCTTGTATAGAAAATGTGCCCACGCTGCTCTAATAAGACCCTTTGAAATACTGGATATAAGTTTGGATAGTCATGATAAGCATCTAAATCTTTGGAAATTGAAAGTTGAGAAAATCTTGAAGGGGAGCGATATTGAGGTCGACGATTTAATGGGAAATCCACTGAAGGTAAAAAAAGAAGTTGCAGTTGTGGGACTGGATTGATACTATAGATCGGTGCGGGAAGTATAAGCCAGGGCGTATTCGAATTGAAGAGGGAAAGGGTCTCAATGTTCTTCCCCGCTACTTGCAAAAATGTCCCTCACCGAGATATAGAGATATGCTGCTTAGATGCCGTTTAAATGTTCTGGACACAAGGGAGGTGCAGTGGATTAGGAATATACCTGGGGTGGAAAACCAGCAGTGTTGATTCTGCAAGGCTAAGGATTCAGTGGAATCGCCCAGGCATCTCATAATGGCCTGTGAATCTTTAAACCAAGAGAGAATGGGCCTCATTACAACATGTGCGGAATGGGTTTAACGGCGCCGGTAATGGAGCCGGCGCCGTTAAACCCAGCCAGCACTATTACGAGGTCTCCTCGCGGGACCCGCTCTGGACATCTGGTTTTTCCAGACGTCCATAGTGGGTCCCGCGAGGGGACCAGGGAGCTAACAACGGGCCTGTTCGTAATGGGCCCGTTGTTAGCTCCCTCCCCATTCCCATTGAGCCCGATGGTGTTGGAGCGGCCATTAGCCGTTCCGCCACGTCTCCATGCAACGCTCAGCGACGGTCTAGTCTTTCGGCCGGCCGCCGGGGAGGAGCGTTTTTTAGCCGCTCCAACCCGGAAGTCTGCGCGTTGCAACCTACTCGCGTCAGGCTTTCGGGTTGGAGCGCTCGTAAGTTTTCTCCCTCTGCGTGCTGCCCAGCGCCTTTTCTTGGCTCCGGCTTTCTCTTCCCTGCTGCTGGCGCCCTTCCTCCTGTCTACCTTTTGTCCTCTCTCTCCTGGGACTTGTAGGCTCTCACCAGGTTTCGCAGGGATCTTGTTCCCTTTTCCCTTCCCTTTTCCTCCTGCTTTCCCTCTCTGTCTGTGTTACGCGGTCTGTCTTTGTGGCTGGCCCCCGGGTTCCTCTCTAGGCTCCTCCACTCCACTCTTTACCGTATGCCACATTCCTGCCGGCATCTCATCCAAGAAATTCTGAACTTACCTTCTGCTATATCAAGTGTGAAGACCATCAGAGACCATCACCCAGGGGTTTTTTATGCCAACGGCTTTTTCCCCTCTGGTCTGAACCGGAGGAGGGCCCCCCCCAGACCTTCTATTTTGAGGTCAGGGTGGCTTCCCTTTGGGGCAGATCCCTTCCACAAAAAAAAGGAAAGAAGAAAGAAGAGCTGTGGAAGAAGCGGTTCGGAGGAACCTTACACTCAGAACTCACAGGTGAGGAGGAAGGGGATTGGAGTGACTCGGAAGGGGTGAAGGGAACACCTGAGTCTGACAGGGAAAGAGGGAGCTGGTGTCCCAATGAGGGGGATCTCAGTTTAACTGGCATTAAGGCAGAGATCATTGTCTGCACACCATTCCTGAATTGCGGCCAGACAGTCTGGTATGAGAGAAGAAGCAGAGGTGGCTGAGGGGAGCCTGAAAGAGAGCTGAGTGTCATTTGCGCAACATTGAAAATTGGGGCCGAAAGTAGCGATGCAGAGGGCAAGAGGTGCCGGGTAGTGGGTGAAGAGTCAGGGAGAGAGGTTAGACCCCTGGGAAACACCACAAGTAGAGAGAGAGATATAAGAGAGGAAAGACCCCAGTCTGACCTGAGAGGGTCGGTCAGTGAGAAAGGAGGTTGACCAGGCCAGGGACTGATCAATAATATCAAGGTTTGAGCAGGATGGCATGGTTGACCATGTCAAAAGCAGAGGATAGATCAAGGAGAATGAGGACAGAAGGGAGATACGAGTCAGGATTGGAGAGCATGTCTTCACGGGTGTTCAGGAGAGCGGTTTCCATGCTTCTGGTAGCTCTGAAGCCAGACTGGTGGTCATGGAGGCAACCAACAGGTTCAGTATGTAGATTAAGCTGGGAGATGGCCAGCTTTTCAAAGAGTTTGCCCTGGAAAGGAGTGATTGAGATGGGGTGATAGTTAGCCAGAGATGAAGGATTGGCCGAGGGCTTCTTTAGAAGTGGGTGCACAAGAGAGTGATTAAGGGGGAGGGAAATGTTCCAGGGGCAAAGGAGTGATTGCAGGCTGAAGCAAGGGTGTCGATGTGGATTGCAGAAATCGGTCAAGACTGGAGCAAGGGTGTCGATGTGGTCCTTGATTGTTTTGGATGAGCAAGGAAGATCCGGCTTTGATGAGACTTTCATAGATTGGACTTGTCTAGAAACATTGTCAGGGGTGAACAGAGGAAAGGAGGATGAGAGATGGCCTCCTACAGGTCATGAGTGGTAGAGGAGGAGTAAGAGGCAATAGAGGAAGAGAGGGGTTTAGTAGTGAAATGAGAGGCCATGGCCATGCAGAGGGTCAGGGACGGAACAGGAAAAGTAGAGACTGCAGTAGGGTTGGCCAGCTGCTTGCATATTTAGAAAAGTTCGGCCGAGTTGTTAGATGCCGCAGAGATGCAGGCTTGGATGTAGCCTCTCTTCTTAGAGAGGACAGAGAGTCTTTACTGCCTCTGGAGCAGGCGGCAGGTCAGTTCATCAGGGGGCGCGCCCGAGGCCCTCCACTTGCTCTCCGCCACCCTACACTTGCATTTAAGGGTGGTGTGTTCGGAATCGTACCAAGAGTTGCACTTCGATTTGGGCTTCAAGCAGATCCTCAATACAAGGGCAAGGACATCCAGAGTGTTAGAGATAGAGAGATGAAGGTTAGAGAGGGCTGTATCAGGGTATGAGTCAGCCAAAGGTGCAGGAGGAGCTGAAAAAGTAGCAGCAAAAGCCTCAACTGACACACGTTTCATGGGTCATATGACCGAGAAGGTAGGTGGCAGTTCTGGAGTCGGCTTGACCTGCAGGGAAGAGAGGAAAAGAGAGGTGGGAAGAAAGGAGGAAGTGATCACTCCAAGAGAGAGGAGTGGTGAGAAGGTTGGAGAAGGGGAGGTCTGAGGAGATCAGAACAACCAGGGTGTGCCCTACAGAGTGAGTCTGTCCAGTGGGAAGAATAGAGAGAGAGAGAGAATCGTAGAGATTGCGAAAGTGTCCCGAAGAAGGGCTGGTAGCATCCAGTGGACGTTCAAGTCTCCGAGGAGGAGAAGTTGAAAGTAGAGGCACAGAGCGAGGAGGAGAGGTCATCCCACTCAGAGAGAAAGAGGGCGACCTGGCCAGGCGGCCTGTAGATAGTGCCCACAGTGAGAGAGAGGCCAAGAGAGATGGAGAGCCTGCAGACAAGGCATTCAAAGGAGGAGTAGTGCTGCATTGGAATGATAAAAGCAGTGATCCACTCTAGGAATATCAAGGCTACACCCCAGCTGGGACGGTTGGTTCTGGGTTCGGAGAGGATCTTTTAGCCAACGGGAAGAAGAGTGTCAAAACACGTGACAGAACAGGCTGTGAACCAAGTCTCGGTGAGACCGATAACATCCAAATCAAGTTCTTCCAGGAGATGGCAGATGTCAGAGGAGTGTTGGACAGCTGAACGAGTGTTGAGAGTAGCGTTGTGGAGCTTGTTGCCATATTTGAAGGCCTTCCGAGGTGGGGTACAGGCCATCGGTACACCCTGCGGAAGTGTTGAGGTGACGGAGGATTGGCAGAGGAGGAAGGAAGAGAAGGCAGGGTAGTCAGAGAGTGAGAAGAGAGTGCCAGAGGGATGGCAGTGGAGAAAGGTAACAGGTTGACCAGAGAAGCAGCAGGGGGTGCCGAAGAGGTGGGAGAGGAAGGAGGCGGCAGAGGAGCCAGAGAGGGGTAAGAAGGGATAGCAGGAGAGGAAAGGCAGTTGATAAGGCGCGGGAAGCGTCTATCAAACAGGAGGAGATTTACCTGAGGGCCCTGGACCAAGACGGTGCCATTTAAGTAGACATTAATGATGGTCTTAGAGGAGGCCAGGAGGACCTCTCACCGGGTGCCACCATTAACGGGAGAAGAGGAAAAAGGAGAGAGAACAGTGACCATATTGGGGGGGGGTCCATAGGCCTGGAGAGGGTATAATAAAGAGTATGTCAGTAAGGGTCTGTCTGGAGGAGGCACTGGTATAGGAATCAGCAATAGGGAGGCCTGGGTTGGAGACCAGGATGTCCCTTTTGAACTTCTTCTTGACAGACTTAGTTAGAGGGATAGGATAGTCGATAGAAAAGCAGTCAGAAAAGATAGATGAGACAGAGAGCACTATAGGAGTTGCGGGGAAGAAAGAGGGTGGAAGGGAGAGGGAGCCCAGGCAGGGGAATGGGTAGGGCAGGGCACGCAGGCGTGGCAGACAGGAGGGAGGCACCGGAGGACACACGAAAGGGAGGGGGGCACAACAAAGAACAAGATCAATGGACCTACAAATCATATGCAGCACAGAACCATCAGAAAGAAAAGAGCACAACAGGGAACCTAGAAGTAGAGAATGCAGATGTAGTACAGAAACAAGGCAAAGCACAAAGCACAACAGGGAACCTAGAAGTAGAGAATGCAGACGTAGTACAGAACCAGGCAAAGCACAAAGCACAACAGGGAACCTAGAAGTAGAGAATGCAGATGTAGTACAGAAACAAGGCAAAGCACAAAGCACAACAGGGAACCTAGAAGTAGAGAATGCAGATGTAGTACAGAAACAAGGCAAAGCACAAAGCACAACAGGGAACCTAGAAGTAGAGAATGCAGATGTAGTACAGAAACAAGGCAAAGCACAAAGCACAACAGGGAACCTAGAAGTAGAGAATGCAGACGTAGTACAGAACCAGGCAAAACACAAAGCACAACAGGGAACCTAGAAGTAGAGAATGCAGATGTAGTACAGAAACAAGGCAAAGCACAAAGCACAACAGGGAACCTAGAAGTAGATAAATCAGACGTAGTACAGAAACAAGGCAAAACACAAAGCACAACAGGGAACCTAGAAGTAGAGAATGCAGCTGTAGTACAGAAACAAGGCAAAGCACAAAACACAACAGGGAACCTCGAAGTAGAGAATGCAGATGTAGTAAAGAAACAAGGCAAAGCACAGATCACAACAGGGAACCTCGAAGTAGAGAATGCAGATGTAGTACAGAAACAAGGCAAAGCACAAAGCACAACAGGGAACCTCGACGGTAAATAAAGCAGATGCAATACAGGACCAAAAGCAAAACACAGAGGTCAGCAGGGAACCCAGAAGTGAAGAATGCAGACAATTGCAATATGATGCCACAAACCGTGGATAGCAACACAATATCAAGAACTGTAAGGAGCAAACACAAAGTCAATACAGTCAACAATGCAGTCAACAAGGCTCAGAACACACCAGGAACCTAGAATAAGAATGCAGGCAATGCAAAGTAATTCCAGAAAAACAATGGAGCACGAGACAGTGTCAGAATAGCACACAATAGATTGAGGGGAGAAGGGCTGAGATGCCAGAGGAAAGAAGGGAAACGCAGGAAGGGAGGAACAGAACAGGATGCAGGGACCTACGAATGAATGAGCGCACACGGCCAAGTTGTTGGCTAAGTATTTGAGCACAGCACAATACAACACACCCAGATTCGACTTACCTGATCAGTCGCAGCAGTTCGGCGGCTGCAGGCTATGTGCTACCACGGCAGACACCGGCAAACACCACTGGAGCTGTCCTTAGCCTGTGGTCTTTGACCGAGGGGGCTGCCATGGCAGGGGGTGACTTGGGTGGTCGATTTAAAGGTCCTGCCAACCAATGGGATCGTGATGGGATGGGGCAGAGGGGAGAACCAACAAACAAGGAAGCAACCGGGACAAAGGGAGGTGGAAGCAGTTATACACGTGCTACAGCGCGAGAATACAACTTTTACAAATGCACAACTTACTGTGCCACAGAGCACCTGTCCTACCCCAGCACCGGAGTAGTTTACGTTCGTTTTGCCTGATGATGGTGGGGGATGGCCTGTGGGGTCAGAGGGAGAAAACACATGTTGGTGCATGCTTACCTGCTGCCATTTAAGGAACCAGCTTTATACGTCGCTGATTCCACCATGGTACTGATACATTTATACAGTGGGATGAGATATTGAACTCAGAAGACTGAGTGGGGTCCATAGAAAAGGACACATCACCTACAATATTACCAAGATGTTCTACTATACTATCACCAGTCTCATTGGGTACCAATATGGAAGCTAGCACCCAATGTGAATGAAATGTCATGTTTAATTTACTCACTAGGTTTCTGCCTAAAAGGTTTACTGGGTGTCGTGGCAATACAATAATGGGGGGTACAATGTGTGGGTACCTACCTTGATGGGTAAATCCTCAGTAAAAGGAACTGACATAATTGCCCCAGAGAATCCCTGCTTGTCTACCTGACAAGGGAAACTTTCCATCCCTTATACATGACTTTGTGGGTCCTGCATCAACCATGAATGTAAATGTCTTGTTTCCTATCTTCCCTCTTACCTAGGGTTCCTCGTCCGGGCCGGCAGTGAATGACAGAACTGGGCAAGTCAGAGGTCTCTGTGGGATGTCTTATTGGGGGTAAGTATGCATTTTTGTCCCAGGGACCAGTAGTGGTCTGAGGGGGCGGTTGCTGCATGTACGACTGGGCAGCGTTTGAGGCGGTGCATTAAATTGATTGTGGAGCAGGCGTTGGGTATTGGAACTGCTATGGTTGCATGGGGTTATGAGGCTGTGTGGGGTCAGGGGCATATGTGGGCAGTGCAGGCTGATCTTGGATGACGGGTGATATGAGAGCGCAAACGCCAGTCCACTATGGTATGCTCGGGATCTTAAGAATATGTGCGTCTGCTCCTACATTCTAACAAAAAATGCCCCGTTTTCCCGCACGACCGACATTGGTCCTCCAAATCTTGGTCTCACCCCTCCGAACCCACATCCTCTTCCTCTCTGAAACCCTTCTCTTCCCTTCTGGAAATTCACCATGTCCCTTCTGTCATCTGTGTACTGTGGGTACTCCTCAGACCAATCCTGCACCGGTAAACTAAACTAAATCTAGGGTCTGGTTGCCTCTCAGCAGAGCTGGTAATTATAACTTCGTCCACGCTTAAATTTTGCTAGCTTCTTTTGGACCAATTTTGCTTCTGCCCTCTGTACTCGCTCACCTGTTTCCTTCTCCTTCTCTTGCCTTCTCCGACATTGGTGGACTATATTTGCCTGAATTTAGGCTCGTCCCTTCACCTCAATATCTAACACCTTGTTCAAGTAATTCTGTACTTCCTTGGGAAGATCCTTATGCAATATGTGATTAAATATTGCTATGTTCTTGTCCCATGGTTACCCTGTCCATGCCCTCCACATCTAAGTGAATCTGAGTTATATAGGCTGTGCAGTGTGTGGATTTGCTGGCTGCATCTCTGCCGGTCTGGGATATTGGACTACTGAAGCTGCACTGAAGGTGCTGGTCCTGTAAGGAAATTCTATATTGCCCGACGTGGTGCGGAGCATGCCGATGAGTCCAGTCACTCGCCAGTCAACCGACTGTCCTGAGTTGCTGGACCGTAGCCCATTTCTGACTCCTTTGCAATGTCCAGAAGACCAGGGAAAATGGAGCCTGGAGACCTGAAGATGCGGGGGAACCACGCGAAAAACCTGCAAAGCGTGAGGCTTCCCCCAACTGATACCCCGGTGATGGAAATGACAGACGCCATAGAAAAGACTTCGCCCATCAGGGTACGTCACCAGTAAAGTAAGCCAAGTCCACCCCTAACTCTGGCACTGTTTCCACCCCATCAGAATCTCCTGACCAGGGCTAGGAGATACATTTAGAACATACTCCCCTTATCTCCCCCTCCGAGCCGTGTCTATAACTGACGTGGAATCAGCTGCCTTCTCTGCTACAAACGCTTCAAGTGTCATGCCTCACACTTCCTCCTCTTGGAAGAGTCCGTTTGCCGTGACTACGGCAGCAAAACCATTTTACACCAGATGGAGGCTCTTTAACAAGCTCCCCACAAAGAAACGTTGAAGCTTTGCTTCGGTACTGCCTCCGTCACGTGACTCGATTCTGCTTGAGTCACGTGTTCGACGCACGTATTTAGGTGCTTTCTTAGAAGCATTTGGTGCTCTGATTGTTGATTCTAGCCTCCTGAATTACAGAGACTTTCATTCCAGTCACGGAGACTCAGCAGTTTATGGTGGCATTCGTACGAGGCCATTTGCCTCATTCAGCATTTCAGTGCGGCATTCAGGTGATGGCCGCTCGCCGCAGTCAGTGCTTCAGGGCGGCATGAAAGCTGATGGCCGCTCGCCGCAGTCAGCGCTTCCAGGCGGCATTTCTATGAAGTCTGCTCGCCGCATTCCAATCTTCGTGGCAGCGTTCCTCTGAGGACATTTCCCGCCACATTCTAAGGCATTCCATTAGAGGTGTTTTTTCTGCCTCGTCTCCAGCTACATTCCTTCATCACCTGGTTCAACTATGTGCCTCCTGAAGCCGGTGTATTCGCAGAAGGGCTGGAGTTCCTGTCTTCCATTATCCAGGTGATAGATGCATTTGTAACATTGAGAAGTTTCTTCCTTTGTCAATCAAGTTCAAATCTTTTGTTGCTCATGTACCCAGAGGGTAGTCATTATTTTTCATTATTTCAGGGGTGATTCAAGGTTGATTCCTAAACCCGCTTTCCTGAGTACAGAAAGAACTATTATTGAACACTTTGAAGGGCGAATAGTTTTTTTCCGGATTCTATAATTTGGCTTTATTCTAAGAAGAGTGTCCATACATGTGGAATTAATTTAGTGCACAGAACTAAAGGACGCTTTCCAGAGTGCACCTACCCGACTCTAGTGCGACCCTCGTGCCGTTCGGGGTAGTTCCTTGCTAACTCCCTTTTCCTTTTCGTTTGTTCTATTTGTGGATTACCTGGAACTCTTTAATTTGGACTTCAAACCAAGGTTAGTGGTTAACTAACAAGGGGAATACATTGGGATTAATACTATATAAGTTACTCACCTTATTGTTTCTTTACATAGATCGGAGAGCGTTCATTATCGCCCTTTCAATTGATTCCTCGCCCTGGCTGTATGTTTCAACGGTCAGTGGGTGTAATCAGTGGAAAGGGTTTTTCCTTGAGGATTCGTCACTGAAGTTAGGAAGTAGACGACATCAGGACTTGTATCCTTTTACATCAGTATCCTTTACTTGTATAGCTTATAACTGTCGAGCAGCATGTCAAAAAGAGGGCAACCCACCTTGAATCAAAAGCAATGGGGAGGGAGTGTGACCCACCAAGTACCCGACCATTGTCCCTCAAATGCCTGGGCCAAGAATCAACAAATAAAAAACGGCCTGCCACGAGCTTACCTAGTGGCGTATGGCCCCCTGAAAACGCAAAGCATGCACAATTACAGAGTACTGTAGAGGCAGCCAATGATGAAGAAGAGGAAATAATCCATAGAAGAGTTCGCCCCTTTTAGCTCTGCCTCAGTCACAGAGCCGGCAGCCCACGAAATGCAGTGTCTATCCAACTCAGGGTCAGACAGTACAAGACAAGGGGCCTCATCGTGAGTTGGGCTGTAGCCCTTAAATGCAGTGGTAACGGTATTACTGCTGCATTTAAGGGCTGGCCCTATCATGAGTTGGGTGCTAAATCGGCTGTTTTACCTCCAGCTTTTTTCTGGAGGTGAAAATCCCTGTTTTCAGCTGTATTACAGCCGGCTGTATTAGCCCGCAGTATTAGCACCGGAAATTCCCCATTGGATCCAATGGACCCAATCAGGAATGGGGATTTACCGTTAAGGGCCAACCGGTGATCCGGTGATAAAACCACCGGACCGGTTGGTGATAGGGCTATTACAGTCGGCGGTATTACAGCCGGGAATACAGCCCAACTCGTGATGAGGCCCAAGATGTCAAAGATACAACAATTAATACTGATAGTTCTCCTTGCAGACATATGGACAAAAATTGAAAAAAAAAATGAACAATGACGAGAGGGGAAGCAGCCAACAGGACAGGGATGCCAGGTTTCATACGGAGCAAAATAACTGTATATGCTGCCCCATGGAACTGGCTTCCTGTAAAGCTTCGGGATCTAAAACATTGTAATGTGTGTGCGAAAATGAGCTAAAACATGGCACCAGTGAGCGGCCATTTTGGACATTCACTTCCAAACCTCAATGAAAGTCTACGTTTCTGTGGGCTCAGTTAGAAGGCAGACATGAATTCTGCAATGATGGCAATATTATATTATGAAACACAGGGGCTCACTATGAAGGATAGTTGTTGTATTGCTCACTCAAGGATGAGCCGAGAAGGGAGTCAGAGATGTGCAGGTGTATTGATAATGGGCACTGGGAAAGAGCACGCACAAGACAAGCTGGGTTTTTCCACTAATGTCTGAATTTTTCCACTCTTTGCCTCCCATGCTTGCTGTCTGTTCTTCGGCCGGGGACCGTTTACAACCTACGAGGGGCTGTGATTTGTCCCTCATAAGAAGAGGAGTATCCTGATGAGGAGACAGAGAATTGGAAACCCGGGTGATGAAGGTCGCTGGGAGGGAGGATGCTCCGCTCCAGACCCCATTAGTACGTGTGATCTCTCTGCCTACCTGCCTTGGGACTGGGTAGTGTTGTGATGGCTGAGATGACATTTTCTCCTACAACTGCACTAACGGTGATGTAGACCCTTTGTAACTATCCTTGTCTATGTGTTTATGTATAACCAATTGCTTTTTTTCCAATAGTTATTCGTATGCTTATATTCTGTATGTGAATAAAAGGCCTGTAAAGAGGCAATTATATTAGAATTTTGGGTTTGAGTGTATATTATTGCCTCCCTGAGTCCAAGAACCTTTGGTCCGTGAAATAGGGTAAGTAGTTCTGAGGTCATTGCACGTGTCCGTAAAGCAAAACAAACATGAAGACATAATAGCCTGAATGTACTGTCTACGGAGCGCAAAACCGCCCAAGACATATCTCCATTCCTGAACACTATCTTTTGGATGGAAAAAAATAGTACCACCAAAGCTCTGGATAGGACTTCGAGTCCTATTGGAAAATTAATCAAATACCATATGAAGACCATCCTGGGTCCAGTTAACCCACAAGATATTACCGCTAAGAGCCCTCAGGTGCAAGAATTAACTGAACTCGGATTGCTGGAGGGGTTGGGTGGAGTGGAAGGTATGTTCCCTGCCTCAGCCTCCATCCGGCCACATCAAAACTCTTTAAATCGGGAAGGTCGGACAAGGGCCAGAGCCCCTTCCCTGAAAAGGCCATAGCCTAGACTAGCCTTGTATCCAGAGGCCCCACCTGCAGACTTCATACAAAAGCACAAGGTCGCCTGTGATGAGGAAGTGCAGCCACGCACCAAGCACCTAATAGGCCCTAAGAGGGATGACAGCCTAAAATATGAAGATCTATGGGAAACGCTCAGAGGCATACAATGAAACGTCGCAAAATGACCTTGGTGATTCAAACCCTTAAGATAGGACAAGGGGAACTCACCAGAAGAGGTGAGGACAGGGAAAAGACAAATACAACACAATAAATGGGAGTGATGCCTGGACATCCGGATGACACCAATAAAGACACTGCTGAGAAGCCAGAAGTGGTTGATCCAACCCCCAAGTCACACATGACCCTAGGATAACTCAAATGGTGTCAGCATAATTTTCTCCTCCCCCTATAGAAGCAACCATGTGGACAAACTCATCAACTGACACTACGCTGCCTGAATCTGTACACATCAGGGGCCCCGACAAGAAAAGACCCTTGATAACTGGATCTTTAGAACAGAAAATGAAAACAACAAAGTATCCCATACAAGATCCTCTGACACAACTGTCAGTGATAACGATAGCCATGGCCCCTTTTATGAAGCTATATGAAGCGATTCAGGACACACTGTCCAATCAAACTACCTTATTAGCAATGGTAAACTCTAAAATAATCTTCATAGAAGGATATATCACTGCTACTTCATTAACTGGGGATGATCACATCAAGGAACCTCAGTCTATAGACCAAGAAAGAAGAAGAACAACGACCAATCAACAACAAGCCAAAATCGGCAACAAGGGAGACACAACAGAGAAAGTGAGTCTTTCCAGGCCAACCGATCGTGGAAAAAAAGCCACAGAGGAAACTCCCACTGTAATCTCAGATCCCGTGAATCGAGAAATAGATGCCATAGCAGAAGAAGAAAGGGTGGCGACCCAAGCCCTAGAAACATTCTCAATATCATTGGAAGAGGAAACAGACCCAAAAAGGGTCGGTGTAGATGTCGGCAAAAAAACATACCCCTTGTTTGTAAGCCATCAAAGGAAGAGATTAGAGACCCCTCTGCAGGCGGGTCCACCAAGACATATGCAACGAGTACGAGGAACCGAATCAAGGAATTTCCTCAAGAAATTGACAATGCCAGCGAACAAAAGAAAACAGGACGGAAACGTAAAGTGAATAAAGGAAAAAAATGAACCGCCAAAAGGGCAGAGGAGCCCCAAGGAAACACACATGACGATCTGCGGGCCGTAGAGGAACAAGAGGATCCCCTCTTGGATTTTTCCACCTATTCAATCAAGCAACACAAAGAGGATATCCCGAAAGCAAGGAGGAGGACCCGCCACACACTAATGATCCATTGGAACTGTACCAAGTCATCTCAGAAGATAGTGACACAGATCGATCTTCCTCATGCTGGTGGAGAAACGAGACCTGGCAATTGAAAAATCTACAGGCAAGAGAAGCAGCTCCAAAACTGAGAGGGATTCTGTAACACATAATAAGACAGAATAATCCTCCCGCTGCCTCCTAAATCCATGTAATAAGGCTCATAGACAATCATCATACTCAACCTGTCTACCAGAAGGAGGAAGATGTATGATATGATATGGCATTTGTAACACACCTATACACAAGCCTATTCACAAGTGTTTCAAGGCGCGAAGATGTATGAGCCCACAGTGTAAAGGAGCCAGAGACCGAGCCACTGTAAATAGTGTTAGGTGTAAATATTTGAATTCTGCTCACAAAGGGAGGCATGAGATGTCAAGCGAGAAGCGTCGTACCACCCATAAACAACCAAATAAGGACTACGACAGATGCCTAAGGATGGAAAAATTGGTGGATGAGGGAGAGGATTTCATATTAAAGAGGTATAATGTGGTTAAACTGTGTCACTGCATATCTCAACTAAGACAAATTAGTACAGACTACTTCGCCATAATAGAATTCAGGCGAGAGGACAGAGCGGACCTGGTCCATCTGCATCTTTGATCCAAAGTTGTGAAAAACCTGATGATGTCCTTGGCGTCAACCTTTCTGATGGTGGGTTTTGACCTCACAGCCCTAGGGTTAAGGCCAAGGGAGAAACACTGTGGGGAGATATTCCTATGTACACAAAGAAAATAGGTGAAGAGCGCAGACGAATGCAAGAAGCCACCTAGCAGAGTAAGAAGGATAGAGACAACGGACCCAACACATGAACATACACATTGTACAGAGGAATGGAAGGACTCTGATGATGGGGCCGCTCGGCAATTAGATGAGCAGAAAAGGATCCCAACATTGACTATCAACTGTGAAGCAGGCAAAGTGCAGTCAAGGAAAAGTGAATACAAACAATGCCGCAAGAGTGTGAAAGTACAAGGAGACTCCTGGGCTTGGCTGCCAGCTGTGTTGGCAACCAAACATGCCAAATAGCAGGTAACTCAGCGGGATAACTGAAAAATCCATATAAGACTAGCCTGCTGGAACACTAGAAGATTCTCACACCTATTGAGGGCTGGAGACCAACACTGGGGCGACCTTGACTTCGTCTGCCTTCAAGAAACATGGTTAAGATCTCTGCCCTTCTTAGACGGTTTCATCGCTTTATGTAACGCAGCAATTATGATTGAGGCAGGCAGACCGAGTGCTGGCCTCCTGACTACGATTAACACTGAAGCTGAGTACGAAATAATCAACTACAAGAACAGAGGACCATACATACAACAGACCACTTCGCAAAATGTAAATAAGAGTCCTAAACAAAGAGAGTCCATGGAATGTCATTTGACATTAATCAATATATAATGGAGTCCGACCATCACAAATACCAACTTACTAGACCCTAGGGCTGATGCAATGGATGAAGCCTATTCCTTGAAGAATCCATCTATCATCTTATACAGAGACTTCAATTTGCCATAGCCATTGTGGATCAGACAAATGGAGCATGATCATTTAAAACAAAAAAATAAGCGAGCACAAAAAGGTTCTGAGTGGGAAGATCTGACGAATAGCCATGACCTCCACGCTGTGAACCTGGTATAGGGGGACACAGTCCAGTAGAGGACATAGTCTCCTTGGAGGTCACCAACTCCAATGAAAGTGAGCATAATTGTCTAAAACTGATATGGATTAGAGATTCTTTGACACATGATCTGGCGGTTGAAGTGACCAATAGTGAAGGCAGGCTGAGGATAACTAAATCAGCAATAGAACAAACAATCACAATCTATTCTGGGAAACTGGAAATGACAAATAGAGGAGGGCACTGTGAAATTGTGGATTATACCCCCATCATTGCCTCATTCCACACACAGGTTAAGCCATACAACCGCAGTCACAAACTCCATCAACATGCATATGACTTAACGTTGGTTAAAAAAAGGTGGGCGCTGAGACAAAATATCAGAGCCCTGAAGAGACTCCAGGAAGAAAATATGAGGAAGGCAGCTAAAGAAGCTAAAAACAAGTGCGGGCAATGGTGCAGGTACTATAAACATGCCCTGACTCAACAAGACGCTGAAAGGATGCTAAGAAATCTACATCAGACATTTGGGATATGATTAGATCATTAAACCAGTCCCAACAGTTCCATCAGCTAAATTAGGTGACTGAAGCAAACTGGGACTCCTTTTTTGGATCCTTATTCAAAGACCTGGGCCCTATTGTGATCCCTCTGAAAAAACCACACAAATTGGACTTTGCCATTTGATCGGGAGGACCTGTTGAATAAAATCAAACGCCTAAACCCTTCACGTGTCCTGGGCCCGAATGGGCTTTCCAATATGTCTCTGAAGGAAAACCCAGAGCAATGGGCGAGTCTGCTACACATGGTATTAAAAAATGTACTGGTATCTAAGTCAATACCTCTGCCGTGGAAAACGGTGCATGTAATCCCGATCTTCAAAAGCGGGAATAGGTGTCATGCTCCAGCCTTGGAAATGCTGGAATCGGTGGAGGCTGTGTAATCATGTCCATTGGAACCGCTCTTAGCAGTCTAGTCTACCCCCAACATGGCCGCCGCTGTTATTTAGACGGTAATTTCCGGATACCCGGTGCGTTGTATCTGTTCCTGGACCTACGCTTGCCAGTACATCGCTCTGTTGTACCAGCGCTTTGCTTACTCCCTGCGTTCTGTTTCTTATCTGTTGTTTCGCCTTTCTCTTCTGGTTACTCGTTTCTTTACATACTTGTACTTTCCTACTATCCCTTAAAGCGGACCCCTTACGCGGTACTTTTTACTTTCTGTTTCGCTATCACACTGTTTTTCATTTCCATGCTCCTTTCTGAGCACTATCTATCACCTGGTTTTCTCTTTTTTTTCTATCCTTTATTCTGTTTTCTGTACCGCTGCCGGTGCTTTCCCTATTTCGTAGGGTTGCAGTCACCATTCACCGGTAAGGTCTGTTTTTTCTTTTTTGTTTCCGTTTTTCTACCTTTATTCACGCCTCCTGATTAAGACGCCTTCTACTTCTGTATTCCTTCCTTACTTCTACCTTACGCCTGCCCTTTTTTCTTTTTCTTTGAGGTGCTTCTTCCCTCTTCTTTTGTCTTCTCCCTTCTGTTTCCTCTTCTTTTTTCTTCTTCATTCTGTTCTCCTTTACTACTGTACTTCATATTTATACTTTAGGCGGGTCTCCTCCCATCCTTCTTAGATCCTTGTTCTTGTTCCATTTCAAGGCTGTGTATTCCTGTTTACGGCTGCATCTTGAAACATCTCTGGCACGCTGGCTGACTTCCTCCCAAGGAGTGGTGCTTCTCGAACCAAGGGAAGAAGGATTACTTACCCATCTCGACCCAAGGGAAGAAGGATTAATTACCCACGTGGATCTGAACCACCAATCCTCCAAAACAATAACTCTCTTATTCAAGCGTCTCAACAGCACAACCATAGATTTCACAGCCCAGCTCTACCAAAACAACGAAACAGGGTTTTTTCTGCATAAAAGGCTTTTTCCCTGGACTTTTTTGGGAGCTTGCTCCTTGGGGTTCCCCCTGACCTTGTTTTCTTGCGGGTCACGGGCCCTCCGAGGGAGCTCGCCCTTATTTGCATCAGAAAAAGGAAAGGAAGCCCAAAGAAACCAAAAAGACCAGGAGAAAGAAGGATTCTGAGACCCAAGAAGACACCATTGAAGACTCAGGTGAGGAGGGGCTACGGGGAGGTTCTACAGGTCTTGACAATAGGAGCGATCCAAAAGACTACCACCCTACCGCCCTGTGTGCCCTATTAGATGTAATGGGAAAACAACATGCTTCACTGATCCTCAAAAGACTGCACAATTGGTCCCTTTTAAACAGCCTAACAGACACATTTCAGGCAAGTTTTATTAAAGGCCTAGGAACCCCTCCCCCCAGAATTTTTAATAGCCCTACTAAAAGCAAATACCTTGAGATCAAAGAACAAGAGTCGCCTGGCTTTTGTAGACTTCTCCAAAGTATTTATCAGCATCAACATTAACCGCCTATGCAAGAAGCTGGAGGAATGGAACTGCATCCAGACCTGCTTGAACAATTGTACGGGCTATACACAAACACCTCGATCAGAATCCACCTCAATGCAAGAGGACTTCTGAGTGAAAAGATAGTGACAGACACAGGCATTAAACAAGGATGCTCTCTTGCTCCAGCTTTGTACAATCCATACATTTCAGATCTGGATAACTATATGACCAACATCAGAAGCTTATCACCAAACATTGGCAAAATCAAGATCACTCATTTGCTATATGCAGACGACCTGGTCCCAATGAACGTCACTGTGATGGGTCTACAAAGACAACTGAATAGACTGGTGGAATACGCTGCAGTGAATAACCTTGAAATCAACATCAAAAAGGCAAAGATACTGACCCTAAAAAGGGGCTGATGCCAAAAAAGAAGAAATTCAGATGGCGACTCAACCACACGGAAATAGAATCAGTGGATTTCTTTAAATATCTAGGGATCCTGATTTCGAAGAGCACACTAGAAGTACCCTCTGTTGATGCTCCGAGAGGGAAAGCTAAGGCTTTAGCCAATCAATCCGCGATCCTAATAGGGAAATTCTGTAAATACTCTATGATGCTGCTTATTGAGTTCTACAAAGCAAAAGTAGTACTGACACTTACCTACCGTGCAGACGTTGTTGTGAGACTTTGAACCTTTGGAGCCCCTCTTTTCCAACTCCTCCTCACCTGAATCTCCGGTGGAGTCCTTCCGTCTAGGCTTTCTGGGTTCCTTGCTCTTCTTTTGATGCAGATACGAACGTGACTCCCCAGAGGCTACCGTGACCAGATGGGGATCCAAGCCCCGGGAGGCCCCCGGGAGTCAGTCCCCAATGTCAGGGAAAAAAGCCGTTGGGCTAGAAAAAACCCTGTTGAGACGGAGTCCTTCTGTAGGTTTCAGGCAGTGAATCCGTAGCATAAATAGTTCAAGGAAACTGAACACACTGTTCCCAGTATCCGGGAAAGGAGTCCTTTAGAAGTCCAGCTCCTATTACCGGTGGTGATGGTAAGGAACAGAGATGATAGGAAACGGCAGTCCAAAAGGAAATGCAACTTGACTTTGGAGCTCGCAGGCGTCTGGGGCCGGACAGAAGCACTCGCAGGCGTCCAATAGCCGGACAGAAGAGCACTCAAAGGCGTCCAATGGCCGGACAGAAGAGCACGAAGGTAAGAAAAAAGATAAGCGAGAGAATAAGAGAGGGAGGGAGAGATAGGAAGGATAGGAGATCTAAAGACAGGAAGAGCCAGGACACGGAGAGGAACGGAGAGGAGATAGACAGAAGTGTAAGGCTTACCTCTCGGTGCACTTAAACAGAGACAAACCACAAGAATATAAACCCCCTAAAATAACCGCACTGAGCAAAGAACAACTGTATAGAAATACAGGAAAAGTGATAGTAATAAAGAATAGCTCAAAGGCTCGGAAAACTAGCATTGAATGTAAACAAGGTAAACAGATACAACGCACCGAAGCCTTGGTGCGTCCCACGTAAATACGTGCCGGCGGCCATATTGGAAGAAGCATAGACCACTAAAGACGTTCCCAGCCAGCCAGACTAGGCACGTCTCCAGCGACTCCTTTTCTTTCACGGGCGATGCATTACAGTTGTATTCACTATCCCATTAAGGCGCTGGGCAATTCTAGAAGGCCATTTTTGGAAGAAGGTTCTCAACCTGCCCAGATCCCTTCAGATACAGATCATCCGAAAGGAATTGTGCCTGATACCAATGAAGATGATCGCTCAATGGAAAACATTAAACCTGTTTATGAAATGTATAAATGATAATGACCCCCTCCACCCTCCCCGTGATGACCTGGATGAAAACTGAAATTGAGAAGAGCATGAACATGCCTTTGAATAAATAGGCTGAAGAATGCAGAAGCTTACTACAAATGGCTGAGAGCACAGTGTTGGACCACCTGATCAACCCGATGGGCCACAGACTGGATTACCACCATGGAAGAGACCAGTAATTACAAGCTCCATAAGTCCCTAGCACAAGAGATAAGGAAACAAGTGGAGGCTTAATATTATCTCACAAGATTGCTGAGCCATAGATAGTGCATCATTAAGGGTAAAGCAAACATGATAGGTATTATTATGTGGCTAGTCTGGCCAGCAATAAATGTAGGCTTAGTGTGACATGGGGTCAAGGGTCAAGGGTAAACAAAGACATTCCTTACCTCCTTATGCTGTCATTCCCCCTTCCCCGTTTGTGCAGTCATTCCTCTCCTCTTGCCCTGTCATTCATCTCCCTTGCACTGTCATTCCGCCCCTGTGTTGCTTCGTGTTGTCTTGTTTCCAAGGCAAGCACGTTGCCGCTGAGCTATCCTCCCGGGACTGTCTGTCCTCCCTTGTGCTGTCATTCCTCACCACTTGCACTGTCATTATTTCCCCCGTGTGCTGTCATTCCTTCCACCTGGTGCTGTCATTCCTTCGCCCCTTGTATTGTGAATGCTAAAATTAAAAAAAAAATACAATAATCAATTACAAATGCCAAAACGTTTGTCTATGCCGATACTTGCTTTTTTGAGGAGCTGGACAGGTGTTGTGGGTGAAGGGAGCTACCAGGAGACAAGTCACTGTTAAAAGTACACAACTGAAAGATGCAGCAAAAAGCCCTCTCTATTGCATGGGGATAAAAATGCAGACATACATTGGGAAAGAATAAGAACAACCCTAATCTGGGGTAAAAGGGGTCAGATACAAGGCTTCAGATGGATTGACAGGCTATAGTAAACCAGCATACATACTGAAGGGTAAATCCCCTACTCTGTGGGGGACTGGGGAAAGAATACAACAAAAATCAAAAAATCATGTCCCCACAGGGTATAAAGTAATGGTGATGCGGTATATCCATTACCGGTGCTCACCTTATTTTCTCTAACCTCGATTTTTGTACAAGACTGTTGTGAACAAGGATTACCACAGACTGGATATGTTGCTCCTTAATTCCAGATGGTATATTAACAGGTCTAGCACAAAACAATTTCCAAAAGGAAAAAAGAAAAAGAAAAGATCACTCTTGACTGGATACACTACTCCCTAATTCCAGACGGTGTCCTAATTATCTCTATCTACGTGTGTTTAACCTCTTATTTGCATATGATCGTGTCATTAATGTTATCAGAGGATCATTGCTTTAATATTTACATTTGACTCGATACAAAATCTTGATCATGGGCAAAACAATATTTATCGTTATTTTAATGGAAAACATAAAACAATCTTTTGTGCATGAGCCTCAATACCATTTTACAAAATGTTATCTAGAAACGGGCTCAATTTTGAATACATAACATATTTCAGTCATATTATCAGCATCTGAATAGATCATGCACCATAAAAGACAATAATAATTGAGAACAAATAAAGTAAAGAAAATATACAAAAATGTAAACAATTCAAAAAAACAAACCAATGAAAAAAAGACTTTCCATTTGAACAGAAGTTCTGAGTATCACAGGACATAAATTCTATCCTTATGACAGAAAGATATTATAAGATTACTCAGTTTTCACCCTATTTTAATTATGGAAGTCCACATGTGTACATTCCAAGGGTACCCAGGAAAAGAAAAAAACAATTATTGTTCCTTGTAGGGTTTGAAAATATATGGCTAGTGTAAACTTGGTTTGTACATTCACACTTGCCAACCGCTTCTTACAGTGCTGCTCAGGTCAATTGTGTAATCATAGTAAAGCAGCCACAAGGTATGGGAGTGTTATGTGCAACCTTACAACTGAGAGGTGGGAGGATAAATGGACAACCACAAGTATGCAGGGGAACACTGTATATACATGTGATAAGGAGCAAATGTGAACTCAGTCATTTGGGCCAGGATATAGACCACCCTAGGACTGACAAGGTATCGGGTAGGTATCTTCAGAGTTGCCGGACGAAACTAAGATGTCATTGAAACTGAAGAGTGGTTGTCATGGTAGCCTCAGGGCTGTTATCAGAGGCAGCCTCGTGGTTGAGAGTATGGAGATGCCTACATATAGTACTAGGGATTGGTTGCAGGATAACCACATTCTCCGGGCCCTAGTATAGGAGGCAGATCACAAGGCACTCTAGTGTTCTGTTCTTGCATCTCAATCATGATAAGTGCCCTCGGCCCATGAGAGTTGTGACAACCCAGACGGCCTCATTTTAGGGACAACACAAAGCTAGCTTTCAATATGGGAAGCAAGACAAAGGTCCCCATTACGAGTGGAGCGGTGAGTACACCGGTAATTAGGCCCATCAGAATTGCCATTACCATTGAGTTGTTTGGCATAATTACCACTGAATTATGAGTAGACAGGTGTGCGCACCAACCATCAGCGGTAACAGTAATTCCGCCAGTGGAATTACCGCCGGAAAACCGTACACCAACATTAAATACACCCATTTTCAACAGAATTACCATTACCACCATAAATTAGCAAACTGATTGAACAGTAAATCAGAGGAATTACTGTTAAACAGGAAGCCATCATGATGTGAACAGGAAGTTCATGTGAAGAACTCATGGTGGCAACAGTAAAGACAGACAAAAGTGATCACAGTTCAAGGAAGTTTACGCTAAAAAAACCTCTTAGGAATTGTTCCTGAAGTGTGAACGTTGGTGAGCAGTCTTGACGGAAAAGGTGCGGTCAAAATCCATAGAACAGAGGAACCTTGAGGGATGGCGATGTTGCCTCAAATGCGTGACAGCTGGTAAGTAGACACTCAAAGGGAGTGTGTCAAGAAGGAAGAGTACAGAAAAGCAGCCGCTGAGGCAGACAAGTGGAGAGAAGGAACCGCGAAGGGCCGCGGTAGACAGAAACTAAGTAGGTCAGTAGTAACCAAGGAATAACGAGTACAGGTGACTGGGAAGGTAAGAAAGAAAGGCAGAAGGTCAGGAAAGAGGGAGAACTCAGTCAGCAGGGAGGGAGAGAGAACGCCACGGACGGCGGGGTGGAAACCATCAGAAAAAGCAGAGGTAGAAAACCCTTAACAAGCAGTAAACTAGAAGGAAAACGCAAGCAGAGCACAAGCGGGAAGGGGAAAAAACAGGATAGAAAGGCATCGCGACGCTGCAAGGGGAAAACTTTAGAGCGTCAGAACCAAAGCGAAAGTAAACACAGGGGTTGCAACGCAAAGCCTGGAAAGCAAGGGGGGGCAGAAATAGGAAACAGAAGTCAGACCTCAAAGACTATAGCATTATGATGCAAGCGCTGGGAACGTAATGGGACAATCAATGGACAGCGAAACCTCCAGGCATGCCACAAGCGCCAGGAGGGCAGGCGCGTGACAGTATGCCCCCTTCCTAGGGGCGGACAACCAAGCTTGCCCAGGATTGCAGGGGCATGCACCCAGGGTCCCAGGAAAACTCATCATGTGCGTAGCCATTCCAGTGTATCAGGTCAAGCAACCCCTCCTGTACCTGGAGTCCATAATCCTTGCCACTTCATACTCACCAGGGGTGGTAGGGAGTCGTGCGGGTGGAGTAGTCCTCTGGTAAGGATCCTCCTGGTACTCTTTCAACAAGGATGTATGGAACACTGAGTGTATGCGTCTCATGCATTTGGGTAACCGTAGACGGTAAGCCATGGGATTGATCCTCTTTATTATGGGGTAAGGACCCAGGTAACGCGGTGACAGCTTTGAAGGACGCAACCAAAGTGGTAGGTATTTGGTGGAGAGCCAAACACGGGTTCGAGGGGACCATGCAGGTGTGTCTTGACGATGAGAGTTGGCCTGGACCCGGTAACAGGCTTGACATTCTTGAAGTCCTTCCTTGGCGATCTTGTGAGCTTCTGTGATGCGGGCTAGGACCGCGTCCTCAGAAGGCACAGATGATGCTTGCAAATCCTTAGGCAGGAGATCGAGAGGATGACACCCGTAATTACAGTAGAAAAGGCTTAGGTTAGTGGCCGAGTGTTAAGAGTTGTTATACGAAAACTCAGCAGTTGGTAACAATGACGCCCAATTGTCCTGTTGATGGTTGGTGAAGCATCAGAGATACTGTTCTAAGGAGGCATTTAACCGTTCGTTCGATCTTTCCGTTGGTCTGTGTGTGGAAACCTGAGGACAGTGATCTCTCAATACCCAATTTTCCACATAAAGCTTTCCAGAAGCGAGACGTATACTGGCTCTCACAGTCGGAGACAATCTTTTCAGTTAGACTGTGTAGTCTGAATATGTCTCTGGCAAACACGGTTGCCATGTTAGTTGCCGTGGGTACACCAGGCAAAGGAGAGAAGTGAGCCATTCTGGAAAAAGTATCCACTGTGACCATGGTGCAGGTACACCCCTCAGAGGGGGGAAGGTCAACAATGAAGTCCGTTGTCAGACTACTCCAAGGCTTTGTAGGGGCCTTATCCTGCTGGAGTAACCTGAGGGGTCTTTGGGTGCGATATTTCATCTTACAGCAAGAAGGGCAGGATGCTACACATCTTTTGACCTCGGTGGTAAGGCCCAGCCACCATAACTGTCGTCAGAGGAGGTCCACTGTGGAGGAAATGCCTCTATGGCCAGCCAGAGTGCTGTTGTGGCACTATTCCAAAGCATGGTGCCACAACAGCACTCTGGCTGGCCATAGAGGCCAGCCAGAGTGGTCTCTATCTTCTCTATTGTTTTTGTTCATTGAATATGTACGATATCACTCATTGTATGTAACCATTCTGCTGTTATACATTGCTTCCTCTGACCTTTATGTAACCAGGATCCCACTTATTTATTGTACTCACGGCTGAGTGTACTTCGCTGCCTTTTCATGTTTGTAACCCAAGTTTCTCAAGCGCCCAGCTACCTCACGGTTTGGTGTGCAACAGAAATATTAAACAAATACAAAAATACTGTCTCAAAGTTGGATCAGGCAGAAAAAGATGACCGTTGACGAAAATCAGACCGTCCCGTCTGTGCACCACATCACAAGGTGTGGTTTTGGGAACATTGTGGGTGTTGACAGAGGCTTCTTTTACTTTCAACAGGAAAGATGAAACTGGACACACAATCTTGTTGCGGAGGAGGATATATACAGGTCGGTGTTCCGTAGATAGACCGGAAGTGGGAAACCTGGGAAGAGAATCAGTCAGCACGTTCTTGATACCTGGTAGATAGGTGATGACAAAGGCATATTGAGTGAAAAAATGGGCCCATCTAGCTTGCCGGGAGTTGACGCATTCCATCTGTTAGATGACCTTGAGATTCTTGTGGTCCGTGCTGAGTTAGAAAGGATAGGATGCACCTTGTAGAAGATGAAGCCATTCTTCACATGCGGTTTTCATGGCCAGCAGCTCCTTCTCTATCACAGAGTAGTTTGTCTGACTGGTGTTGAGTGTCCTCAAGAGATAGGCCACCAGATGTTTTACTCTGTCATGTTCTTGAAGCAATGCTGCCCCTATGGCAGCTGCCGATGCATCGGCCTAGACGATGTAGGGAAGAGTCTGGTCGGCGAAGTACAGGAGCCAAGCAGAACAGCTTCTTCAGAAGGACAAAGGCATCTTCCGCCTTGCTAGACCAGGCGAATGGCGTGGAGGTCTTTTTTTAGGAGTGTAGTGATAGGAAGAACTGCCTCTGAGAATCGGGGTATAAACCGACAGTATAAGTTGGCGAGGCCTCTGGAGCTCTTTAACCGATGTAGGGGACGGCCAATCTAGAACCGAAGAAAGCTTCCTGGGATCCATCTCCACCCCTTGTTCAGTTAGAATAAAACCCAGATAAGGCATTGTAGACGCCTCGAAAAGGCATTTATCTGGATTAACCAACAAGTGATGTTCCTGGAGGCGTCGAAGGACTTGATGGAGATGTTATTGATGAGCCTGCCTGGAAGACGAATACACCAATATGTCATCGAGATACACTATGGTGTTATGAAACAGCAGGTCGGAAAAGATACGGTCCATAAACCGCTGGAATATGGTGGGTGCATTAACCAAGCCAAATGGCATGATCTTATACTCGTAGTGACCGAACGGGGTGCGAAAAGTGGTCTTCCACTCATCCCCCGCCCGGACACGTAGCAGATGGTAGGAACATCTCAAGTCTAGCTTAGAGAAAATCACGGCGCCTTGAACAGCCTCTAGGAGGTCTCTTAACAGGGGCATGGGATATCTATCCCAAATGGTGACTTGGTTAAGACGTCTGTGGTCAATACATGGCCTCAACTCAAGAGTGTCTTTTTTAGGGAAGAAGAACAAAGACTCCCCAGCGGGTGAGCGAGATGGCTGTATCAACCCATTATGTAGGTTTGAATCCAAGTACTTCCGGAGTTCTTCCTTCTCCTTGAGGGAGAGCGTAAACATACACCCAAATGGCACAAGGGAGTAAGGCAACAGGTCAATGCTGCAATCCTCTGGATGATGGGGCAGTAATTCCTGTGGATCTTTCTCCAGGAAAACCTCATTGAATTCGCATAGATTGGTGGGTATCTGATGGACGCCAAGTTGCGGCGGGGTGGTCTGTGTTTCGACCACAGCCTTCACCGTCTCATAGGTACTTCCAGTCGAACAAGACTTCTGACAGTAGCCGGAATTGAAGGCGATTTGGTTCTTGGACCAATTGATCACCGGATTGTGTCTATGGACCCATGACACCCCCAGGATCACTGGAAAATTAGCTGCATGTATTAGGTCGAACTGTATGACCTTCTTGTGTTGCCGGATCGCCATTTCCAACATATCAGTGGCATGGGTAATCAAACCGGAGCTGAGGGGGGGTGCTGTCCACTCCCTCCACTTTGTGGTCCTCTTCCTTCTCTACCTGGTCGATTCCCATCTTGTTAGCCCATAGTATGTCCATATAATTCCCAGCGGCACCACAGTCAATAAGAGCCAGTGTTTCCACCAGTTTCTGTTTCACCAGCAGCTGTATCGCTACCACCATCAGTCTGTTGTCCTCAGTGGGAATCGTATACGAAACAGTGATCAAAACATAGAGACTAGAACCCGGACCTCGGTAACTCGTCCCTGTTAGTTCCGAGGATGCCTGTTTCCCGGGCGACGAGGAGGTACCTCGGGGCAATCCCTTAGTAGGTGCTGATCCAAACCACAGTACATGCATAAGTTGTTGTCTTGACGCCTTTTGCGCTCCTCTTGCATTAGTGGACCTCTGGTGGTTCCAATCTGCATTGGTTCTTCCTTTGGGAGACGAGGTGAGGAGGACGGTGTAGTCGAGACATCAGGAAGGAACATGGGGGAACGTCCTTTCTTCCTTTCTGACCTGCGCTCAGATAAGCGGAAATCTATCTGCAAAGAGGTGGCTAACAATTCAGAGAAAGTAGAAGGGCTAGGGGAGTGGGCCAACTCATCCTTGAGTTCTTCTCAGAGACCTCGTCTGAATATAGTAACCCTTTTACTTCTTTTTGTTTTCTTTCTCTTCTTATTTTAACATTGCAATTTAGCACGACAAAAAAAAACGACTGTTTATTAAACTGTATGCAGGTTGGAAAAACACCTAATCTAAACTTAAATCTAACAGGCGAGCAAGCTTCAACCATCAAATTAAAAATAAGGCAGTCCTTGTATCGTCTTGTCGAAATAAAAGGGCCTATACTAAGCAAATCCTATTGCCAATCCTTACAACTAATGCAAAAAGAGTGTGGGATAGTATTCAGGAGAAAGAATTAAGTGTTCACAAATAAAATGTCAGGATGCGGTATCCTGGGTCTCCCGTCCCCACATTTTGAGCATGGGGCAAGGTAGGATCTTGGTGCATACGACAATCTTGATCTCTCCCAGCACGTGATGACAGTTCCGTTTTCAGCTATCAGGGCCGTCGATGGCCAAGTCTTGTTTCTCTTGAAAGTCTCTTGCCTTTGTGGACCTGATCTACTGAAAATAACAAAATGAAAGTTACTTTAACAATTGAAAATTTGTTTCGTTGTGTTACTTAGGAGGAGGATTCTTCACCCCTGGCACTCCCGCCCCCTTCCTAGCGCTGACCCCACTGCACTTTCAGCCTCTCTCCGCCGGGTTCCCCATGGCACTTTCAGCATTCACACATCTTAATGTCTTTTCAAACATTCTCTGTGGATATCCCTCTGCCGGGTACTCGTTTGTCAACACACTGTTTCTTGGGACTTTAGACTTTGCCCCTCTTTATTGGCATCCCTCCGCCAGGTTCACTCTTGCCACTTCACAATTCCTTTTGCTTTCTATGTTGGCGGGATTCACGTCCCTTCTTATCTCTCGACGCTGGATTCACTTCCCTTGCTTTCTCATCAGTTTATCAGTCAAAGACTTTCGACTGTATGGGGATTTTGCAAGACCTCCTTTATTACCAAGTAGAAAGTGGGCCCTAGTCAGTGAACACTCCTGCGCTAAACTCAGGTTAATCTGTACTGCTCTTATTTTGTATGCGAGGTCACAGGTGATTGAGGTGTTGCCCACTCCTCTGGTATGACGAAAGAAAAAGTCCTGTGTCTTTATCAAGGCTAGGTTAATTGGTTTGGTGGCCCCAATCAGAAGATACCGTACAAGCATCCACTGCCGGGACTGTAATACACAGGCCGATCATAGGAACCGACATACAGAACTCTGTCTAAACCGAAAGGGAACCTAGTCCGGGGCCACCAGACCAATTAACCTAGCCTTGATAAAGACTCACAAGGTTGAAACACATGTCGCTGACCACCAAAAGGACAATGAGTGCACACTGAAATAAAACCTATGCTCTATCAACCGCAATTAGCATGAAAATCACTTTTTCAAAAAACACAGACCTTGCAAGGTAGCTAGGACCTTTTCTTTCTCCTTTATTACCACTTTGATCTGTCTTAGTGCCTCTCCTACGGCCTTCTGGTATCTGTAGTTGCAATCAAGGGATCGACCAGAGTTTCTCGAGCCAGCACCCACGTGGTGCTAGTCTCCTCTGCAGCTGGTCTTCCCTTAACACTTTACAGTTCTTTGAACTCTTCTCAATATGCTTCTTTGCGACTTTCATCTAACACAGTTTGGTTATTATCTGCTCTCCCTTCGACTCACCGGCTGTTATGAACCGCTTGGGTTTCCCCTTATCGGGAGTAAAGGCTGGTACCCCGGTAGCAGGAGTTTCTCTCGCTCCTGCTTATCAGAGTAGACATGCTCCATGTAGCGTTAACATCCGCTGCAACATATTTGGGCTACTGTCCGCTGTTTTATGATTCCTTCTGTATAGGTTTTGCAGGTCTCAATCGAAAAAGGCAAGGTCGTGTCCTTCCTAGTCAGACTCTCAATATGTGCCGCCTTTCGGGAGGATAGCCCAGCGGCAACGTCCTCGCCTTGGAAGCAAGACGAAACTCAGCAGCACAGGTTCGATCCGCTCGGTCCGTGCTTAGGGTCCTCTGGGTATTAAGCGCGTTATAAATAACCTATCATATCATATTTCTCCTCCTCTTGAACTACTGTGCCTGGATAGCTGTCTCATCGTGCGGTCTGCCTTGCTCGTACTGTGCTCTCTTGCTCCACCTTTTATCCATGTGGGGTAGGGAAAGGGCCTTCAGGTTTGAGTGATTCTGGTCAGTTGCCTGACTTTGCCTGACCCTAGTATTGGGAGATGTCAGGTCCTTGGTGTTATGAAATGGCTCTGATGTTAGTCCGTTGTCTTTCGTATTGTGAGCAAGTTTTTGTATCGGAAAAAAGGGGGGGTAGTGTTTTTGAATGTCCAACGTGAGAGGATGTGGAAAAGGTGCTGAAGGAAGGGGGATACCGCATCTCACTCATCGGTGTCCCACCCCTCGAGGACTCCCCATCCAGGTGATCCTCCCTCACTGGTCCACCCCCAGGAACTGGATGCAATAGCGATGGCTGTGTCCTGGCCACCTGGATGACAGATCCCGGGACTAGCTGGGGAGACACCTTCAGGTCTCTCACATTCAGCAGCGACAATCTTTCAGCATGTCAGCATATTCTAGTAGCACTATGTTTCTCATAGAGCTCAGGAAGGGCCTGAACCACCGAAAGTTGCACATTTTACACAGTTTTGCCGTCTCACTGAGCGAGGCGATGTTCTAAATCTTGCTTGTCTGAGCCAAATAGGAAATCCATAAGAGGCGGGCAGACTAGGAAGCAGGCTGCTCCTTGCAGAAAAGTAGAGTGAAGTTGGTTAAAGCATGTGCACACGTATGTAGGGTTAGGCTGGCTGGGGCAATGCATTATAATTCAAGATGGCAAACGTTTAGTGAGCTAAGCTTTGCAAGTAAGGCATAAATGGCATTGAAATGGATATTAGCATTTGTATATTTTCCACCACAATTCCCTCCTATGAGACCTTAACTCTAGTGTCATCCAATTACTGGCTCAGGCTTACAGATACAACGTAACAGTATATTCTGACAATGCAATCCTTCTGTGGGTTTCATTAAGTACAGCATCTGAGTTGTTCTTGGAAGCTTTTTATATCTACCTTGAATCCAGGTGTATAAACCTTTGAGGATCATGAGCAAACAATAAACATTCAGGGATAGCATGACTGGCATCAGAGCAATGTGCAGGACACTGGTAACTCAAGACCACACTGCCCACTCAGAATGGAGACCACACTGCCCGCTCAGAATGGCAGAGTGGCAGCGGTCTGGAGACCACACTGCCCACTCAGAATGGAGACCACACTGCCCACTCAGAATGGAGACCACACTGCCCACTCAGAATGGCAGAGTGGCAGCGGTCTGGAGACCACACTGCCCACTCAGAATGGAGACCACACTGCCTGCTCAGAATGGAGACCACACTGGCACTCAGAATGGAGACCACACTGGCACTCAGAATGACAGAGTGGCAGCGGTCTGGAGACCACACTGCCCTCTTTGAATGGAGACCACACTGCCCACTCAGAATGCCAGAGCGGCAGCAGCCTGGAGACCACACTGCCCACTCAGAATGGAGACCACACTGCCCACTCGGAATGCCAGAGGGGCAGCTGCCTGGAGACCACACTTCCCACTCAGAATGGCAGAGTGGCAGCGGTCTGGAGACCACACTGCCCACTTAGAATGGAGCCCACACTGCCCACTCAGAATGCCAGAGTGGTAGCGGCCTGGAGACCACACTGCCCACTCAGAATGGCCGAGTGGCAGCGGTCTGGAGACCACACTGCCCACTCAGAATGGCAGAATGGCAGAGTGGCAGCGGCCTGGAGACCACACTGCCCTCTTTGAATGGAGACCACACTGCCCGCTCAGAATGGAGACCACACTGGCACTCAGAATGACAGAGTGGCAGCGGTCTGGAGACCACACTGCCCTCTTTGAATGGAGACCACACTGCCCACTCAGAATGCCAGAGTGGCAGCGGTCTGGAGACCACACTGCCCTCTTTGAATGGAGACCACACTGCCCACTCAGAATGCCAGAGTGGCAGCAGCCTGGAGACCACACTGCCCACTCAGAATGGAGACCACACTGCCCACTCAGAATGCCAGAGTGGCAGCAGCCTGGAGACCACACTGCCCACTCAGAATGGCAGAGTGGCAGCGGTCTGGAGACCACACTGCCCACTCAGAATGGAGACCACACTGCCCACTCGGAATGCCAGAGGGGCAGCTGCCTGGAGACCGCACTGCTCACTCAGAATGGCAGAGTGGCAGCAGTCTGGAGACCACACTGCCCACTTAAAATGGAGCCCACACTGCCCACTCAGAATGCCAGAGTGGTAGCGGCCTGGAGACCACACTACCCACTCAGAATGGCCGAGTGGCAGCGGTCTGGAGACCACACTGCCCACTCAGAATGGCAGAATGGCAGAATGGCAGCGGCCTGGAGACCACACTGCCCACTCAGAATGGAAGAGTGGCAATGGTCTGGAGACCACACTGCCCACTCAGAATGGCAGAGTGGCAGTGGTCTGGAGACCACACTGCAACTGAGAATGGCAGAGTGGCAGTAGTCTGATGGAGACCTCACTGCCCACTCAGAATGGCAGAGTGGCAGCTGTATGGAGACCACACTGCCCACTCAGAATGGCAGCGGTATGTAGACCACACTGCCCACTCAGAATGGCAGAGTGACAACGGTCTGGATACCACACTGCCCACTCAGAATGGTAGAGTGGCAGCGGTCTGCAGACCACACTGCCCACTGAGAATGGCAGAGTGGCAGCGGTCTGATGGAGACCACACTGCCCACTCAGAATGGCAGAGTGGCAGCAGTCTGGAGACCACACTACCCACTTAGAATGCAGAGTGGCAATGGTCTGGAGACCACACTACCCACGCAGAATGGCAGAGTGGCAATGGTCTGGCAACTGTGACGCACTATGTCAGCGATATTGCCATTGGAATTTGGTATGCAAGAGCAACATTCCGTTTTTAAAACCGCACACATACCCCTTTGGATGCCATATAAAGCCATATGTTTCTGAAGTTCCTTGGTAAGGATGGCAACCTGCTCAGGGGCAGTAGAAGGAGTGAGGAGGAGGAGGCATTGCCAACTTCCACTAGTAACCTAGACAGCTTGGACAGTTTGTCCTGGTTAATTTTCACACCTACCCATAGATGAGGTGTCCGGCCCAACTAGTGAAATTGTCCCACCCCAAACGTCTCTTTCAGCGCGAAGAAGAATGCAATGTTTGGGAATAGCAGATTGCCGGTAAGACAAAACCCATATAGAAACTTCCTCCCCAATTTTGGGGCAACCAAGTATAAGCATTAACCCTGCAGGTGGTGTAACCAGATTCAGGAAGAGACACCTGGACGAAAAGCAAAGGTGACAATGGGCCTCATCACGACTTTGGCGGTAAATGTGGCGGATTATCCGCCGGACCTAATTAGCGCTAATGCCAAGGCCCCCGGAGGATAATCCGCCAGATCACGAGTTATCGTGCACGCGCCCCGGTCCATGACGTTAGCGCGAATAGCGCGAACCTTTAAATCCGGTGGACCGTGCGCTACTGTCATGTCGCGCTCATAGCAGGAACGGAAAATAAAGCGGCAGCCATCTTGGAAATCACAGTCCGTCGGACATCACAGCTTATGGAAGCCATCCACGCGATCCAAGGCCAAAACATGTCTCAGGAGCGCACTAGGGGCAAGACCGCCCTGGACAGGGTGAGGAAGCCCAAATTCAGTGGCCAGGAGCTAGCAGTACTGGTCGAGGAGGCACAGATACACCACGAGGAGCTGCAGCAGCGAAAAACTAGTGGCCAGCGCAGAGCCCAAATATGGCGAACCATCAACCAAAGGGTTAGTGCTGTGGGCCACGTGCCCCGGGATGGGGAGGATTGCCACAAGCGCCTGAATGACCTGCGCGTGCAAGTCTGTGGCATCCTGTCACAGCACAGGAGTGCAAGCAGGGCCACTGGAGGAGGCCCACCCCCACCCCCACCCGAACTCACACCTTGGGAGGAGAAAATGACAGCCCTGATAGATGTTGGAACCATCGAGGGCATTGGTGGAGCGGAGGCAGGGACTGGCATCCACCCAACGGCAGGTGAGTCCCATCCCCAATACATGCAGCTGAAAGTACCACACATGCAGACCCTTAGTGAATGAAAGTGAAGACATGTGTCTGAGGTACTGCATACACCCATAAGTGAGGCCTACATCCCTAGAACTGTAGTGCTGCCTAGACGACCCCATACGTGCAGTGCATGAATGACAGGGGCAGGGATAGACTTCCATAGCCATAGGACAGCTACGTAGAGTTGGAGTGTGCATGAACACACCCCCAAAACCCAGAGCGCAGTGCACCCCAACCACGCATTCCCATGCAGTGTACCTCCATACACATTCACAACAAGCACCACATGGTGACTGAACAGAATGCAAGTTGAATGCATCATTGTTACTGTCTTCAATCACACTTGTTGGCATGACCTGCATCACACAAATATATGTAGCATTGAACTCAAACCACACCCTATGTACCCCACAGGCACACGTCGATCCCAACGGGACGAAGATGATGGGGAGGAGGCCACACCAACACAGCGCCCACAGCACCGCGCCTCCACCAGCACCAGCATCCCACAAAGAGGCCGCACCGAAGGGAGACGACCCAGGCCAACACCCACCTCACCCCAACGCAGCCCCGCCAGACAGCAGCAGCTGCCACATGGCCGCAGGGAGGCGACCACCAGCTCACCCCAAGCCACCATTCACAGCCCGATGCTGAGGGAGAGAGGTCTGCATCGGAGCCCGACGTGGGAGCAACACCTCCACGTGGCCATTATGCCATATGACAACACTCTCCCGGAAGTAGTGAGGCTGAAGGGATGATCACACCCCAGGGAAGCCCAAGCCCAGGCACACAGCATGCAGGGAGTCGATATGTGCCTGTGCGTCGTGTCTGCACACCGCAGCCCGACGTGGACACGCCATTTTATGGGAGCCCAGACGACCGGCACTCTGAGCCAGGCAGCCCAGTCCAGGCGGGCGCCATGTCGCCATGTAGCCCCCCCGACAGCACACAAGTCGTAGGCCAAAACGTGACGCACCAGGTGAGCCCTTCGTCACTGGGGCAGCAGTGATGGGCCGACTCGACATCATTGAGGCCAATCAGGCCAGGGTGGAATCGATGGCGAAGGTGCAGAGCAGGCACATCAAGGCAGTCAGTCAATCAATAAGGCATGGGTGCAAGTACATAGCGCGGGACAATGCGTGTACACGCCGAGTTGTTGACCAATGTACCACTGCCCTGATAGGCTTTGGCCAACGAGTGAGGGAGTTGACGGAGGCAGGCTCAGCACTTGCTGAACAGACACGGGAGGCAAACAACCTCATGCGACAGCACGTGATGGCCACCGCTTCAGTCCCCTCGACATCGACCACACCCACGGAGGGTTCCCTAGAGCCATCACCTAGGCGCCGGTCCATGCGCCACCTAAAGGTACGAACACCGGAGGGGCCCGGAAAAGCGCCCGCGACCATCCTAGTTGTGAAAACATAAAAATTGATATGAGGCTGGGAAGCCCAAAAGAAACACACCAACACAGGTTACAAAGGACATACAAGTGCTTTATTTAAAAGCAACAACAGTTACCAAAGTCAATTGACAAACGGATAGCTATTTGGCTCTCAGAGTAACGTAACGAACTTCAACGAGGGTTCAATGCATTAGTAGAGAGACCGTACATTGGAATACTTGGGCTTTTATATCCTTTATCCAGCCCTTGGCCAACCCCCTCGCGGGTTAACCATTCTTGGGATCAGGCCTAGGGTTCCTTGTCAGGTCAATCCTATAATGTATGCATTTTGATCAGTTCCACTGATACAGTTGTTCATTTATACATAGGTCAGTAATAGGACAAGGTCTCAGTTTGCGACCCCGACAAGTGGCCTGTAGGCATATTAATTATTTGTGTGTGCGGAGGTCACAACGGCCAGAATCTCACTCAGAATGTCATTCAGCCTCCATTTTGATGTTCAGGGTGACTTCCACATTTACAAGAGGACCTAAAATGGCGGCTAAATCCAAGATGGCAACTTACATTACTTTTCGTTAAGGTCAAGACCTTGCCGCAGAGTCTATTTACATGAGATTTTAGACAACTTGGCGTAGGCCAATTCACATTCAATTACTGCTATAGGAGGCATAATATTATTTCAATTCCAACAGACCCTCCTTTTGGCCTATGCCAAGTGCTAATATCATTTCTAATACTTTTGCAAATAACTCCATGTATTGTCATCCATACATCCCGAATCATTGTCTGTAATATCTATAGCCATTAGGTCGTTCATCAGAACCTCTTGTAACAGAAACTCTTTGGATGCTGTATCTGGGGCATATATTCTATGCCCTATTGTGCTCACTGCTTGGGCACAACATCCCCCTAGCATTCCACATATACTCGGAAGACATTGAAAACAGCAACAAAGGAATAGCAGGATCCCCAAAATAACCAGAATAACAGAAAGCACCTTCCAACCCCAAGATCGTAAAGAATCCCAGAACCAGGTGCTAAGATTCCAATCTCCTACAGGGATATGTACTTCAGAACTAAGAATATGCAAGTTCTGTATTGCTTTAAAAATTGTCGGCGAGGAATCTGGTACAAAAACACAGCAAGCGGACCCCACCAATTTGCATACTCCACCTCGTTCTGCCAGAATGACATCTAATGCCATCCGATTTTGGAGTGCTACCAATCTTATTGCTTTTTGTTCTAGTGTCATATTGTAGAGTATGTCCGTGGTCCGGTTGATCGTTCTCTCCAGTACCCTTGCTAATCCCCTAATGTTCTCAGAGTTTGTTATTTGTCCCCAAAAGGGCACAGCTGATTTTGCTATATCTTCCAATACTTGCCCAGGGGTATCTCTGTTCTTGTCCCGCCGTGGGCGAGCCTTAGAAACCTCCAATGTACTAGCTACAAATACCCTGGGTAACAGGATTCCTAAATAACAGGTTCCCTGCCAATCCTTGGTCAACCAGGGAAATGCTAAACTACCACAAACAAAATAAACAGGCCCCCCTACATACAGAGGCCTGTTTTCTCCAGTCAAATTTACAATGTTCATACAACCTTCAAAATCTCCCATTGGCCGAGTGCCATTTCTTTGTACACAAAAGGGGACCGAATCAGGGCTATGATTTATAGAGTAACAAGGAGGCACGGCGTCCTTATTGCCTATCGGAGCCATTTTAAAGGAAATTAAAGTTTGAAAAGGAAGAGACAGTTTATCAGACGGCCTAATAGAAGCGACATTAGGTTTACTTCTATTTGCAAAAAGCGAGCATCCCAGGGGAGTTAATTCACGTTTCTCGAAATCATTCAAATTAGTTCCATCAAAGTTCCCTGAGATGCTATCATTCCAACGGCCAAAGAATAGTGCTCTAAGAGAGGCATAGCAAGCAGTCGTTAAAGGTAAAGGGTGAATATACCATCCTAGCCCCTTGTTCCCATGTTGCGGTAAATGAGTGCAAATCCAACAATTACTCTTATTAAAAATGGCATGCGTTGCATTCATTACTATCATTAGAGTATTATTATGATACTTTTGTCTATATTGGGAGTCTCTAGGGGACAGAGTGCGAAGGTGTACAGAGGGAGTCAAAGCAGTTGGTACAATCTCGGTCGGTAGTAGATGTTTTAGAGGATAGATTTCTTCAAAGTACCAAAGTCCTACAGCAGTAATTGCAAAAATAACAATTATCATTATCAAAACACAGAAATACGTTTTCGGGGCCCAGGCACATTGTTCATTGTCCAAGTTGGTCACCCCCTTATTCACAAGTCCAGTGCAGGGAGCAGCAGTGGAGGTGGCAGACATTGTAGTTCCTCAATCGACGACCCCAATGTTCGTTGCTGGCGACGCTACAGTCGCGTGATTTCTTAGTCCTTCACAACCCTAGCCAGCAGAATCCCTTTTTCTTCCTGTTGTTTAACAGAAACTTTCTTATACAAAAGAAAACTTTCAATCACTTCTCTTTCCCAAATGCACGGAAAAACCTGTGCCGTAGTTCTATTTTCTTCGTCGAAGGTTGTACCTGGTGGTACCCAAGATTGTTTGATCCGAAAATAAGGTGTCGTCACTTCCTGAGGGAAGCGACGTATCGGAGGCGACGGAAGGCGCAGAACTTGAAACAGTGTTTTCCGGAAGTGATTTTTCAAAAGAGTGCGGAGACGAAATGGACTGTTCCCCAAGCTCCACGGGCTCAGAGAAATTCTCCGACGCACTCACAGCGCTGTTTGCTACTCCAAGATCAGGGACTGTAGCATCAGCGAGGGGATCTGCTTCTTCTGTAACGTGTGGCGTCGGGTGAGGAAGTTTCTTGACATGCGTCGCGTGGATCCAGTGTTTCTTCCCAGCCACCCGCACTGCTGTCCGGGTGACCAACAGCACCTGGTAGGGTCCCTTCCAACGAGGAGCGAGACAGGAAGACCTTTCGTAGGCCTTCACTAGGACCCAACTTCCAGGCTGTATATCGTGTCCTGGGCCCGTGAACCGTACAGGTAAAGCTGAATGCACCTGGTGATAAATGAAATACAGGTTTTTAGTTAACTGGTTACAGTAGTCTACAAGCAATACATTTTCCACCTCTCTCAGGGCTTTAGGTTTTGGGAGACCCCAAATGTTAGCAGGTCTCCCCATCACTACCTCAAATGGAGAAAGCCCAGTCTTAGTTTGAGGTGTGGTACGCATAGCCAATAATACAATAGGTAAGGCATCTGGCCATTTCAGTTTGGTATCGGCACATGTTTTTGCAAGCTTATTCTTTAAGATACCATTATGTCTTTCCACCAACCCAGCACTTTGAGGATGTCTAGCTGAGTGAAATCGTTTCTCAATATGTAATGCTGTGCATATCTGCAAAATGACTGCTGCAACAAAATGAGGACCATTGTCTGACCAAATTACCCTTGGGAGCCCAAATCGAGGAAAGAATTATTTTACCATAATCTTTGCAGTGGTCATGGCGGTAGCATCTTTGACGGGGAAAGCCTCGACCCATTTACTGAAGGCACAAATAATTACAAGAACATATTTCAGATTGTTACACCGTTCCATCTCAATAAAATCAAAGTGAATGACCTCGAAGGGAACAGAAGGGGGCCCAAAGCTTCCCCTTGGAGTCACTGTCCCCTTACCCACATTGTGCTGTAAGCAGATCATGCAGTTCCGAACATGACGTTTTGCAGTCTCCAGAATCTTGTTATTCACCCAAACTTGCTCTAACATTTTTGTGATCTGCTGAGCACACACATGTGTAGGACCGTGTGCCATCGTAATCATTGCCAGTACATATGAATCAGGGAGCAACCATTTTCTTTCGGATGTGTCCACCCAACACCCATCATCTTCTAGTTTCCCCATTCCTTCGGCTCACCTTTTAGATTCTTCTACTGTAGCATCAGTTTCAATATCCCGCACAGACCCAATACCTTCATACATTACATAGGCATCTTTTGTTTCTCTTAGCGCATACATGTCTGTGCTAAGGTCTGTGGCCGTTTGCCTGGCTATCAGGTCCGCAAAAACGTTCCCTTTTCCCACATCATCTATGACCTTACGATGTGCTGCACATTTCATGATCGCTAACTGCCTAGGGAGCGAGAGTGCCGAGAGCAATTGCACTATCAAGGGGCCATGCTGAATCTTGGTCCCATGTGAGGTTAGGAACCCTCTTTCCGACCAGAGCCTCCCAAAGTTGTGAGCCACCCCAAAGGCGTACTGGCTATCAGTATATATATTTACTATACGCCCTTCGGAGAGTTCACAAGCTTGGGTCAATGCTATAATCTCTGCGGCCTGCGCGGAGTTATGCGAAATTCTCTTAGTTTCAACAACTTTACTCAATGTAGTAACTGCGTAAGCAGCTGTAGATGTACCATCTGAAAGTTTGAAGCAGGAGCCATCACAAAACAGCTCCCCTTCTGCATTGTCCAAAGGAGTATCTATAAGATCTATCCTGCCCTTCGTTTCTTGTTCAGTGGTATACAGGCAGTCATGTAATTCTTTGTCACCACAAACAGTGTTTTGCGGGAAAGGTAAGAGTTCAGCCGGATTAAGAACACAACACCTCTTAATTTGAATGTGAGGGGCAAACAGAATTAATTCATACCTTGTTAACCGTGCAGAGGTGAGGTGTTGCGTTTGGGTTTTGTTCAATAGGATATCTACAGAGTGAGGTACCATCAAAATCAAATCATGGCCTAGGACCATTCCCTCACTCTGTTTTATAGACGCGGCAGCAGCAGCGACAGCTCGCAAACATCTTGGCAAAGCGCATGTGACAGGATCAAGGGAAGAGGAGTAGTAGCCGCACGGCCTATTCTTCCCTCCGTGTTCCTGTGTTAACACAGCCAAAGCACATCCATCACATTCATGCACAAACAACACAAAGGCCATGTCATAATTTGGAGTACCCAGAACCGGTGCAGAGCATAACGCGGTTTTGAGAAGCTCAAATGATCGTTGATGTTCCGATTTCCATGGCAGTGGCAGAGAAATGCCCTTCTTCGTCAAAGCCAACATCAGTTTTATCACTAGCAAAAAGTTTGGGATCCACAACCTACAGTAAGAAGCCATACCTATTAAGGCTCTGACTTCCTTCTGTGTATTTGGAACAGACATGCCAGAAATGTGTTTTATTCTTTCAGGTGTCAATCTTCTCCCCTCCTTTGACAGGAGGTAGCCTAAATAGGCGACCTCCTGACAGCAATATTGACATTTTTTGAGCAAAGCTTTATGACCATTTTTTGCTAGATGAACAAGCAACAGTATAGTGTTACAAGCACTTTCAGAGTCTGCAGCCAAAAGCAAATCATCAACATATTGAAGCAGTG
Organism: Ambystoma mexicanum; assembly: GCF_040938575.1. Lineage (NCBI taxonomy): Eukaryota > Metazoa > Chordata > Amphibia > Caudata > Ambystomatidae > Ambystoma > Ambystoma mexicanum. The sequence goes on along the minus strand of NC_090933.1, from coordinate 1,372,884,557 downwards.
TACAAGTAGGTGGCAATTCAAGGGTGTTGAGCTGCTCTTTCAAAGCTCTACTATAAATGCTTGGACTTTCAGTATACCCTTGAGGTGCTCTAGTGAATGTAAATGAGCGTCCCCCCAAGGTAAACGCAAACAAATATCTACTTTCCTTATGTAAGGAATGCTAAAGAAAGCATTTTTTAAATCCACAACGCTGAAGTGCGTAGCCGTAGCAGGGATCATTGTCAATATCATCGTTACATCAGGCACGATTGGAAATTGTGGGGCGACAACTCTTTTAATAGCACGAAGATCAATTATGAACCGGTATGGGATTGCATTGTCGCCTTTCTTATATACAGGCAAGATCGGACTGTTACACAAACTACCTGTAATCTCCTCGATCACCCCACGATGCACAAAATCGGAGACAATGCATTTCAAAGCACGCTCGCCCTCAACTGATATTTTATACTGCGGAATGCGTGGTAGTTTAACTCCATGTTTCAAAACTATTTTAACGGGCTCAATCTGTAGTACCCCGACATCATTGTCGTCAACCGCCCATAAACATTCCGGGACAATGCTAAACTCAGGAGGTAAAGGTCGAATCAGAAACTGAGAATTAGGAAGTTGCTGTGGTGAAACCGTCAGCCGTACTCCATCAGAGGAACAATAAATTACTGCATTCAATTTCTTTAACAAATTCAACCCCAGCAAATTCTCTCCACAGTTCGAAGTCAGAAGAAAAGGGCAATGGTCCGTAAAGGGACCCAAAGAAACAGACACCGGTGAAGAAACCGGACAGACAATTGGTATACCAGAAAACCCTACGGAAACGTTTGTTTGCCCTGACAGTGGAATGTTTGGAACCCGAGAATGATCAATGGAGCACTTCTGTGCTCCAGTGTCTATCAAAAACTGGTGTTTCCTATTCCCTACTAATAATTCAACGTAGGGGCCTTTCTGATTAACGGGAATAGGTGAAGGTTCCAAACCCTGCTTCGGGCAGTCCTAATGAAATAGAGTATCGTCGGAAGGAAGCTCTTCAGAAAGGTAGGCAGCAGAAGGGTGATCAAATATGTTCCTCGAGTCCACACTCGAGGTCTGATTTTCCCGTGAAAAAGGTTGCTGACGATCTTGGAAAAACTGGCCTCTATCAGGGCCCCCTGCTCCAGGGCGGCCCCTAGGTCATCTACCCATACTCCCAAACGCACTGTTTGACCTTTGTGGAAGGACGGGGCACTGTGCTCGCCAATGACCTTCCTGGCAGCAATAAGCACATTGATTAATATTCACAGAACCCAAAGGAGCATTTCCTTTTGGGAGATACTGACCTCTAGTCTGTGTCGTGCCTCCTCTGGGGTTTCTAACAATTTGTTGTAATAATACTTTGGTTTTCAAATCTCCTTTCCTCTTTTCTATTTTCTCCTTCTCATTATTAACACGGTTCTCATAATACTGAGCCATGTGCAAAACCTCAGATTGAGATTTTGCCTGCCAAGCGCTCTCAGAGGACATAATCTGTGACTGGATGCCGAGCAACAATCCACGTACAAATTTGTCCACAAACAACCTTTTCCCAGACTCTGTACCCAAATCCTGCCCACTGAAGTCAGAAAATACCTGCTCGAATCTGTTAAAGAATTCGGTGGCGCCATCAGTTTTCCCTTGAACACAGGCCGTAAGCTTGTCCCAAATAATTATTTTCTCTGGAATTATAGTTTTTAATTTTGCGACAATTCTATTAGGCAAAGTAAGTATTACCTGTGGTGGTTTCTCACATGCTGGTCTTTCCCCATCAATCCTAATCATATTAGCCCACGTATCTCCCAACCCTGGCACATCGTCTATTGTCCGAACCTGCTTCCATACATCTACGGATAGGAGTACAGGGAATAGCAAGTCAATATCACTTAAGGTGAACACAGAGGACTGCAAGACGGACTCTATCTCTTTGTAAAACCGTGTCGGGTTTTTCCTGATATCGGGAACTGATTGTCTAATAGTGTTCACTTCCTGTCGTGAAAACGGGACTTGAACGAATTGTGATACATAATGTGCAGGGATATCCACAGCGGGTGCACCAGTCCCAGCATTGGTGGGAATCTCAACTTTTGGGACAAAGGTCGGAGGAACATCTCTCATAGGCAACTGAGATGTAGGTACCTCCGGCCGCTTACTAAGCAACAGAGCCAGGTCGAGCGCTAAGGCAGCCGAAGAAGTGTCGGGTGAAAAAGCCCTTTTACAAATCCCCAACAATTCTATGGGGCAACTAACCTTCTTTCTTACACATTCTTCTTGCAGGTACTGTACCATTACCTGAATTACCTTTCTTTGCATTTCTACTGTATACTGACTATACATGTCATACACTTCATCTGGCGGAATCGATGAATCCGAGATCCATCGAATCGCATCTTTGGTACAAATTCATACTTCCTCAGGTGCCGATCTACGACACGGAAGGAACTGTTTCTGTACATACATACTATCGTCTTCGTCATCCTCATCTCGTGACTTTTCAAAGTCCTTCCTATACTCAAACAAGCTTTCAACATGACCATATACTTTCTGCTCTGTGTCCCTTGAAAGTGCCAAAGCATTTAGATCTCTCACCCTTTGTGGAAGATCCGAATTTTGTAATCTACCCCACATCACACATAAATGAGTCCCCAAACCTTCGATAAAAACATTTTTCTCGGGAAAACTGTTCAAATTAGATAATGTTGAAAAAACATTAACTTGATCACCTTTCTCCATACAGTGCTTAGCCCATGCAAACAATTCCTGTTTCTTATCTGCAGAAACAGTATTACGAGTGACGATCTTTGATCCTGCACCTTGATCAACTTCAGTCAATACGGGACCACTCAGGAGCGGAGGTGCAGGTAATATTAATGAAGGTGCAACTATCGGCGCAGGAGGAAGGGGCGGTGCGATAGGTGGAGGAACAACAACTAGAGGAATAGGAACAATAGGTTGTACATGGGGAACAGAAATAACAGCAGGAACAACAGCTGGAATGGGCAGAGCACCCAAGAAAGGATCATACGGAGGTGGCGCAGAGGCACTAGGCCTGCGCTCGTTTAACAATTTTTCAATAAATTCTTCAGAAACATAAAAATCTTTAGAGGGGTAAATTTTCTGGATTCCAAGTGAAAAAGCCCTATCCATATTTTTAACTGATTCTGAATGTTTTTCTTTATCATATAACAACGCTTTTTCGGCATTTGTTTTATGACGGCGTGCATGTTTATCCCTACTTTTAAGCTGCTGTAACGCTTCTTTTTTCCAATTCTGTAAAACATCAAAGGCTGCAGGTCTAGCCTTCTTTTTTAGCAAGACCGATTCTAGGTATTCAATACGGGAGATCTCAAAACTGCCATTGATTGGCCACTGAAATTCGGAGGCATGTCTGGTCTGTCTGTGCCAAATATCATTAAATACTATACTACCAATGCCATACTTACAGTACATAGTACATGCCGGCGACCCCTCCTGTGGTGCCGGGCGGCTAAATTCTAAAGATTGTCGATCGCTGCAGAACAGAGCCCTAAAGCAGCTAGACAATTTCCCAGGCATTTCACAAAAAATTGGTGTTACCTGGTCAATAATTGTGTCTGCAGATACAATACGCCAAATTCAAATTGTCATGGTTAAATTAAGAGCCGGGTCACGACTGCACCTGACCAAACCTGAGGAGGACCGTACAGTTTATCAAAGAACTTACCTAACGAATTTTACCTTGTGTTTGGTGGTTTCGACAAATCTGCCCACCTCAAAAATGGACCCTCGTCAAGATGCCGTGTCAGACCACACGACTATCGTCCAAGGATCGGATCGTGCAGCGCTGCCGAGGTATCGCGTCTCGTTCGGTCGGGCCCGCAGAATCACACCGTCCGATCCCGGTTCGATAGTCTGCGTCAACCTTCAATGATCCGGCATCAATCTTGAGGGTCCCCATTCGGGCGCCAACTGTGAAAACATAAAAATTGATATGAGGCTGGGAAGCCCAAAAGAAACACACCAACACAGGTTACAAAGGACATACAAGTGCTTTATTTAAAAGCTACAACAGTTACCAAAGTCAATTGACAAACGGATAGCTATTTGGCTCTCAGAGTAACGTAACGAACTTCAATGAGGGTTCGATGCATTAGTAGAGAGACCGTACATTGGAATACTTGGGCTTTTATATCCTTTATCCAGCCCTTGGCCAACCCCCTCGCGGGTTAACCATTCTTGGGATCAGGCCTAGGGTTCCTTGCCAGGTCAATCCTATAATGTATGCATTTTGATCAGTTCCGCTGATACAGTTGTTCATTTACACATAGGTCAGTAATAGGACAAGGTCTCAGTTCGTGACCCCGACAAGTGGCCTGCAGGCATATTAATTATTCGTGTGTGCGGAGGTCACAACGGCCAGAATCTCACTCAGAATGTCATTCAGCCTCCATTTTGATGTTCAGGGTGACTTCCACATTACAAGAGAACCTAAAATGATGGCTAAATCCAAGATGGCAACTTACATTACTTTTCGTTAAGGTCAAGACCTTGCCGCGGAGTCTATTTACATGATATTTTAGACAACTTGGCGTAGGCCAATTCACATTCAATTACTGCGATAGGAGGCATAATATTATTTCAATTCCAACATAGTGGTGCATGGCATCGTTGTTGTTGCCCTGATGAGACACATGTGCCTATCTGCACAGTTGGGGGTAGTCTACTGGGGGTAGGGGGGATAGTGTGCTGGGTGTTTACTGGGGGAGGGGGGATAGTGTGCTGGGTGTTTACTGGAGGGAGGGGGGATTGTTGGATGTTAAATAAATCATGTTAGAAAATTCACAATGCATGGACAGTAGTGATTGTCACTGATGCAATTCAATGTTGAAGTGACATATTTCCGATCTACCCATTACCCATTTCTAAAATAATCCATCCATCAATCCCTGTCTGGCCAACCTCCCCTCCCTCAGCCCAACCCTTTGTGCATGTGCAACACCTTCTGGCACTTCATCACCCTCACTATCATCATCAGGTGGCTGCACGTGAGCATCTTATTCTGGTGCATACATCATTGCCCCTCCCGTGCGGTCGAGGCACCGGAAGCGTGCCTTCGTCATTCCAAATGCCCTCTCCACGCAGATCCGTGTACGGGCATGTGCAAGGTTGTATGCCCGCTCCACCGCCGTGTGTGGGTGACGCACAGGGGTCATGTGCCATGTGTCTTGAGGATATGCAGATTCACCTGCAGGCGAGAGGAAGACGGTATGGGGACAAGGTAAGTCCAGTGGGTGTACAGGGCTCTGTGTCATTTTGCCTTTTATATCATGTGGCCTATAACATTGTGGAGTGTGCTGTCCTACAGGCACGATTGAATCAATGGGGTACTCTCCATTTGGTACGCCTATGTATCTGTATGTAACAGTACTCATTCAGTTGTTGCAAGATAAAGGGGCACTTCCATCTACTTCTGCATGACAGAAATGGCTGCCTCATGTGTCATTGCAAATCCATTTGGCTACATTTGCATTTGCTGGTTGTCACTGCTCTGTACTGTTCTCCATGCATTTCCCTGGCCATTTTGGGGACAGTGTTCATGAGACGAACATCGTCATTACTCGGCCTACTTATGTGTGGTGCGTTTGTGGTTGTGCCAGCTTATGGTTTGAAAATTAATGATTGTCGGGTGGGCAGGGTGGGAATTCTGTACTGTGTCAGTGTTGGGAGCCATGGTGCTACGCACACAGGAGGCTTTATTGTGGTGGGGCTTCCATATGTCACTGTGCCGCCACATGTCTTACATCCTGCATGGGTGTGTTCTGCTGTGTTGCACATGTCCGAGGTTTATCGTGCAAGGTGCTTGAATGTGAATGCTGCAGTAATGCTGCTGCCTATTGTGAATGATGGATTCTGTGACAGGCACCATCTGTTGTGGATTGACATGCTTTATGGTATACATTTGTACTCACCCAGTAGCCATGTGTTTTGCCCTCGATGCCTTTTCATGTACGCCGGCAGGGTACTGTTGCGCAGGACCATGGAGTCGTGGGTGGATCCAGGGTAGCGGGCAGAGAAGTGGATGAAGGTGTTGTTGGGACCACATTTCATCTGCATGTTGAGGGAATGGTACTGTTTCCGGTTTCTGTAGGCACCCTCATGTGCCTGGGGTGGTACGAGTGCCACATGTGTCCAGGGCTGCTATTACATTCGTGACTTGGGAAATGGCATAGTATTGACACTTCAGCTGGTGCAGCTGTGCCTGTGTGGCTAGCAATGCAATGTGTTCGTTCACATGATTCAACAGTGCATCAAGCACCTGTCCCAGCATGGCACTGAATGTGGACTGGCACATTTCATGCATCATGGCAACGGTATTTTGGTAGCTGCCAGTCCCAAGAAATTGAAGCACAGACACGAGCTTCACAAGTGGAGGTACTGCCGTGCTGGTGGCTATGCGGCTGCCAATGTCACCCTGGATTGTGTCCAGCTACTGGCTGATGGTTGCCCTGTCCAGCCGATAATCTGTCACCAACTGACCATCAGTCAGGGCGCAGGGCGTTGGCCTGACCCTGGGGATGGCTGGCTGCCTTGCTGGTGCTGCTCTCCAACTGCTTTTCCTCATCCCCACTGACCCCTGCACTGCCAGGGCCCTGGCCTCGTTGGCAGGCCTTGTAGCTCCAGATGCAGCAGCTAGAAGTCAGCATCAAGGCTCCCGGCTCCAAATGGCGGCATGGTGTTGGGGAGGGTGTGTTGTGCATGGGTGGGTCCTTTGTAGGCCTCTGATTTGCATTGGTTTCACCTGGGCCCTTATTGCTGTCTCCTCCCTGCTCCTGCTGGTGTAATGGTGTTGGGGAGGGTGTGTTGTGCATGGGTGGGTCCTTTGTAGGCCTCTGATTTGCAGTGGTTCCAACTGGCCCCTTATTGCTGTCTCCTCCCTGCTCCTGCTGGTGTAATGGTGTTGGGGAGGGTGTGTTGTGCATGGGTGGTTCCTTTGTAGGCCTCTGATTTGCATTGGTTTTACCTGGGCCCTTATTGCTGTCTCCTCCCTGCTCCTGCTTGTGTAATGGTGTTGGGGAGGGTGTGTTGTGCATGGGTGGGTCCTTTGTAGGCCTCTGATTTGCAGTGGTTCCACCTGGCCCCTTATTGCTGTCTCCTCCCTGCTCCTGCTCCTGCTGGTCTAATGGTGTTGGGGAGGGTGTGTTGTGCATGGGTGGGTCCTTTGTAGGCCTCTGATTTGCAATGGTTTCACCTGGGTCCTTATTGCTGTCTCCTCTCTGCTCCTGCTGATGTTATGGTGTTGGGGAGGGTGTGTTGTACATGGGTGGTTCCTTTGTAGGCCTCTGATTTGCAGTGGGTCCACCTGGGCCCTTATTGCTGTCTCCTCGCCTTCTCCTGCTGGTGTAATGGTGTTGGGGAGGGTGTGTTGTGCATAGGTGGGTCCTGTGTAGGCCTCTGATTTGCAGTGGGTCCACCTGGGCCCTTATTGCTGTCTCCTCGCCTTCTCCTGCTGGTGTAATGGTGTTGGGGAGGGTGTGTTGTGCATAGGTGGGTCCTGTGTAGGCCTCTGATTTGCATTGGTTCCACCTGGCCCCTTATTGCTGTCTCCTCCCTGCGCCTGCTCCTGCTGGTGTAATGGTGTTGGGGAGGGTGTGTTGTGCATGGGTGGCTCCTTTGTAGGCCTCTGATTTGCATTGGTTTCACCTGGGTCCTTATTGCTGTCTCCTCTCAGCTCCTGCTGGTGTTATGGTGTTGGGGAGGGTGTGTTGTGCATGGGAGGTTCCTTTGTAGGCCTCTGATTTGCAGTGGGTCCACCTGGGCCCTTATTGCTGTCTCCTCCCTGCTCCTGCTGGTGTAATGGTGTTGGGGAGGGTGTGGTCTGCTTGGGTGTGTCCTTTGTAGGCCTCTGATTTGTACTGGTCTCACCTGGACCCTTATTGCCGTCTCCTCCCTGCTCCTGCTGGTGTATTTGTGTTGGGGAGGGTGTGTTGTGCATGGGTGGCTCCTTTGTAGGCCTCTGATTTGCAGTGGGTCCACCTGGGCCCTTACTGCTGTCTCCTCCCTGCTCCTACTGGTGTAATGGTGTTGGGGAGGGTGTGTTGTGCATGGGTGGCTCCTTTGTAGGCCTATGATTTGCATTGGTTTCACCTGGGTCCTTATTGTTGTCTCCTCTCTGCTCCTGCTGGTGTAATGGTGTTGGGGAGAGTGTGTTGTGCATGGGTGGGTCCTTTGTAGGTCTCTGATTTGCATTGGTTCCACCTGGGCCTTTATTGCTGTCTCCTCCCTGCTCCTGCTGGTGTAATGGTGTTGGGGAGGGTTTATTGTGCATGGGTGGGTCCTTTGTAGGCCTCTGATTTGCATTGGTTTCACCTGGGTCCTTATTGCTGTCTCCTCTCTGCTCCTGCTGGTGTTATGGTGTTGGGGAGGGTGTGTTGTGCATGGGTGGTTCCTTTGTAGGCCTCTGATTTGCAGTGGGTCCACCTGGGCCCTTATTACTGTCTCCTCCCTGCTCCTGCTGGTGTAATGGTGTTGGCGAGGGTGTGTTGTGCTTGGATGGGTCCTTTGTAGGCCTATGATTTGCATTGGTTTCACCTGGGCCCTTATTGTTGTCTCCTCTCTGCTCCTGCTGGTGTAATGGTGTTTGGGGAGGGTGTGTTGTGCATGGGTGGGTCCTTTGTAGGCCTCTGATTTGCATTGGTTCCACCTGGGCCCTTATTGCTGTCTCCTCCCTGCTCCTGCTGGTGTATTGGTGTTGGGGAGGGTGTGTTGTGCATGGGTGGCTCCTTTGTAGGCGTCTGATTTGCATTGGTTTCACCTGGGCCCTTATTGCTGTCTCCTCCCTGCTCCTGCTGGTGTAATGGTGTTGGGGAGGGTGTGTTGTGCATGGGTGGGTCCTTTGTAGTCCTCTGATTTGCATTGGTTCCACCTGGGCCCTTATTGCTGTCTCCTCCCTGCTCCTGCTGGTGTAATGGTGTTGGGGAGAGTGTGTTGTGCCTGGGTGGGTCCTTTGTAGGCCTCTGATTTGCATTGGTTCCACCTGGTCCCTTATTGCTGTCTCCTCCCTGCTCCTGCTGGTGTAATGGTGTTGGGGAGGGTGTGTTTTGCATGGGTGGGTCCTTTGTGGGCCTCCGATTTGCATTGGTTCCACCTGGGCCCTTATTGCTGTCTCCTCCCTGATCCTGCTGGTGTAATGGTGTTGGGGAGGATGTGCTGTGCATGGGTGGGTCCTTTGTAGGCATCTGATTTGCAGTGGGTCCACCTAGGCCCTTATTTCTGTCTCCTCCCTGCTCCTGCTGGTGTAATGTTGTTGGGAAGGGTTTGTTGTGCATGGGTGGGTCCTTTGTAGGCCTCTGATTTGCATTGGTTTCACCTGGGCCCTTATTGCTGTCTCCTCCCTGCTCCTGCTGGTGTCATGTTGTTGGGGAGGATATGTTGTACATGGGTAGGCCCTTTGTAGGCATCTGATTTGCATATGTTTCACCTGGGCCCTTATTGCTGTCTCCTCTCTGCTCCTGCTGGTGTAATGGTGTTAGGGAGGGTGTGTTGTGCATGGGTGGGTCCTTTGTAGGCCTCTGATTTGCAGTGGGTCCACCTGGGCCCTTATTTCTGTCTCCTCCCTTCTCCTGCTGGTGTAATGGTGTTTGGGGAGGGTGTGTTGTGCATGGGTGGGTCCTTTGTAGGCCTCTGATTTGCAATTGTTACACCTGGGCCCTTATTGCTGTCTCCTCCCTGCTCCTGCTGGTGTAATGGTGTTGGGGAGGGTGTGTTGTGCATGGGTGGGTCCTTTGTAGGGCTCTGATTTGCATTGGTTTCACCTGGGTCCTTATTGCTGTCTCATCCCTGCTCCTGCTGGTGTACTGGTGTTGGGGAGGGTGTGTTGTGCATGGGTGGGTCCTTTGTGGGCCTCTGATTTGCAGTGGTTTCACCTGGGTCCTTATTGCTGTCTCCTCCCTGCTCCTGCTGGTGTTCTGGTGTTGGGGAGGGTGTGTTGTGCATGGGTGGGTCCTTTGTAGGCCTCTGATTTGCATTGGTTTCACCTGGGTCCTTATTACTGTCTCCTCCCTGCTCCTGCTGGTGTAATGGTGTTGGGGAGGGTGTGTTGTGCACGAGTGGGCCCTTTGTAGGCCTCTGATTAACATTGGTTTCACCTGGGCCCTTATTGCTGTCTCCTCTCTGCTCCTGCTGGTGTAATGGTGTTGGGGAGGGTGTGTTGTGCATGGGTGGGTCCTTTGTAGGCCTCTGATTTGGATTGGTTTCACCTGGGTCCTTATTACTGTCTCCTCCCTGCTCCTGCTGGTGTAATGGTGTTGGGGAGGGTGTGTTGTGCACGGGTGGGCCCTTTGTAGGCCTCTGATTAGCATTGGTTTCACCTGGGCCCTTATTGCTGTCTCCTCTCTGCTCCTGCTGGTGTAATGGTGTTGGGGAGGGTGTGTTGTGCATGGGTGGGTCCTTTGTAGGCCTCTGATTTGCAGTGGGTCCACCTGAGCCCTTATTGCTGTCTCCTCCCTGCTCCTGCTGGTGTAATGTTGTTGGGGAGGGTTTGTTGTGCATGGGTGGGTCCTTTGTAGGCCTCTGATTTGCATTGGTTTCACCTGGGCCCTTATTGCTGTCTCCTCCCTGCTCCTGCTGGTGGAATGGTGTTGGGGAGGGTGTGTTGTGCATGGGTGGGTCCTTTGTAGGCCTCTGATTTGCAATTGTTACACCTGGGCCCTTATTGCTGTCTCCTCCCTGCTCCTGCTGGTGTAATGGTGTTGGGGAGGGTGTGTTGTGCATGGGTGGGTCCTTTGTAGGCCTCTGATTTGCATTGGTTCCACCTGGGCCCTTATTGCTGTCTCCTCCTTGCTCCTGCTAGTGTTATGGTGTTGGGGAGGGTGTGTTGTGCATGGGTGGCTCCTTTGTAGGCCTCTGATTTGCAGTGGTTTCACCTGGGTCCTTATTGCTGTCTCCTCCCTGCTCCTGCTGGTGGAATGGTGTTGGGGAGGGTGTGTTGTGCATGGGTGGGTCCTTTGTAGGCCTCTGATTTGCAATTGTTACACCTGGGCCCTTATTACTGTCTCCTCCCTTCTCCTGCTTTTGTAATGTTGTTGGGGAGGGTTTGTTGTGCATGGGTGGGTCCTTTGTAGGCCTCTGATTTGCATTGGTTTCACCTGGGCCCTTATTGCTGTCTCCTCCCTGCTCCTGCTGGTGGAATTGTGTTGGGGAGGGTATGTTGTACATGGGTAGGCCCTTTGTAGGCATCTGATTTGCATATGTTTCACCTGGGCCCTTATTGCTGTCTCCTCTCTGCTCCTGCTGGTGTAATGGTGTTGGGGAGGGTGTGTTGTGCATGGGTGGGTCCTTTGTAGGCCTCTGATTTGCATTGGTTCCACCTGGGCCCTTATTGCTGTCTCCTCCTTGCTCCTGCTAGTGTTATGGTGTTGGGGAGGGTTTGTTGTGCATGGGTGGGTCCTTTGTAGGCCTCTGATTTGCATTGGTTTCACCTGGGCCCTTATTGCTGTCTCCTCCCTGCTCCTGCTGGTGGAATGGTGTTGGGGAGGGTGTGTTGTGCATGGGTGGGTCCTTTGTAGGCCTCTGATTTGCAATTGTTACACCTGGGCCCTTATTGCTGTCTCCTCCCTGCTCCTGCTGGTGTAATGGTGTTGGGGAGGGTGTGTTGTGCATGGGTGGGTCCTTTGTAGGCGTCTGATTTGCATTGGTTCCACCTGGGCCCTTATTGCTGTCTCCTCCTTGCTCCTGCTAGTGTTATGGTGTTGGGGAGGGTGTGTTGTGCATGGGTGGGTCCTTTGTAGGCCTCTGATTTGCAATTGTTACACCTGGGCCCTTATTGCTGTCTCCTCCCTGCTCCTGCTTTTGTAATGTTGTTGGGGAGGGTTTGTTGTGCATGGGTGGGTCCTTTGTAGGCCTCTGATTTTCATTGGTTTCACCTGGGCCCTTATTGCTGTCTCCTCCCTGCTCCTGCTGGTGGAATTGTGTTGGGGAGGGTATGTTGTACACGGGTAGGCCCTTTGTAGGCATCTGATTTGCATATGTTTCACCTGGGCCCTTATTGCTGTCTCCTCTCTGCTCCTGCTGGTGTAATGGTGTTGGGGAGGGTGTGTTGTGCATGGGTGGGTCCTTTGTGGGCCTCTGATTTGCATTGGTTCCACCTGGGCCCTTATTGCTGTCTCCTCCCTGATCCTGCTGGTGTAATGGTGTTGGGGAGGGTGTGCTGTGCATGGGTGGGTCCTTTGTAGGCATCTGATTTGCAGTGGGTCCACCTGGGCCCTTATTTCTGTCTCCTCCCTGCTCCTGCTGGTGTAATGTTGTTGGGAAGGGTTTGTTGTGCATGGGTGGGTCCTTTGTAGGCCTCTGATTTGCATTGGTTTCACCTGGGCCCTTATTGCTGTCTCCTCCCTGCTCCTGCTAGTGTCATGTTGTTGGGGAGGGTATGTTGTACACGGGTAGGCCCTTTGTAGGCATCTGATTTGCATATGTTTCACCTGGGCCCTTATTGCTGTCTCCTCTCTGCTCCTGCTGGTGTAATGGTGTTGGGGAGGGTGTGTTGTGCATGGGTGGGTCCTTTGTAGGCCTCTGATTTGCAGTGGGTCCACCTGGGCCCTTAGTGCTGTCTCCTCCCTGCTCCTGCTGGTGTAATGGTGTTTGGGGAGGGTGTGTTGTGCATGGGTGGGTCCTTTGTAGGCCTCTGATTTGCAATTGTTACACCTGGGCCCTTGTTGCTGTCTCCTCCCTGCTCCTGCTGGTGTAATGGTGTTGGGGAGGGTGTGTTGTGCATGGGTGGGTCCTTTGTAGGGCTCTGATTTGCATTGGTTTCACCTGGGTCCCTATTGCTGTCTCATCCCTGCTCCTGCTGGTGTAATGGTGTTGGGGAGGGTGTGTTGTGCATGGGTAGGACCTTTGTAGGCATCTGATTTGCATATGTTTCACCTGGGCCCTTATTGCTGTCTCCTCTCTGCTCCTGCTGGTGTAATGGTGTTGGGGAGGGTGTGTTGTGCATGGGTGGGTCCTTTGTGGGACCTTTGTGGGCCTCTGATTTGCATTGGTTCCACCTGGGCCCTTATTGCTGTCTCCTCTCTGCTCCTGCTGGTGTAATGGTGTTGGGGAGGGTGTGCTGTGCATGGGTGGGTCCTTTGTAGGCATCTGATTTGCAGTGGGTCCACCTGGGCCCTTATTTCTGTCTCCTCCCTGCTCCTGCTGGTGTAATGTTGTTGGGAAGGGTTTGTTGTGCATGGGTGGGTTCTTTGTAGGCCTCTGATTTGCATTGGTTTCACCTGGGCCCTTATTGCTGTCTCCTCCCTGCTACTGCTGGTGTCATGTTGTTGGGGAGGGTATGTTGTACACGGGTAGGCCCTTTGTAGGCCTCTGATTTGCAATTGCTACACCTGGGCCCTTATTGCTGTCTCCTCCCTGCTCCTGCTGGTGTAATGGTGTTGGGGAGGGTGTGTTGTGCATGGGTGGGTCCTTTGTAGGCCTCTGATTTGCATTGGTTCCACCTGGGCCCTTATTGCTGTCTCCTCCTTGCTCCTGCTAGTGTTATGGTGTTGGGGAGGGTGTGTTGTGCATGGGTGGGTCCTTTGTAGGCCTCTGATTTGCAGTGGTTTCACCTGGGTCCTTATTGCTGTCTCCTCCCTGCTCCTGCTGGTGGAATGGTGTTGGGGAGGGTGTGGTGTGCATGGGTGGGTCCTTTGTAGGCCTCTGATTTGCAATTGTTACACCTGGGCCCTTATTGCTGTCTCCTCCCTGCTCCTGCTGGTGTAATGTTGTTGGGGAGGGTTTGTTGTGCATGGGTGGGTCCTTTGTAGGCCTCTGATTTGCATTGGTTTCACCTGGGCCCTTATTGCTGTCTCCTCCCTGCTCCTGCTGGTGGAATGGTGTTGGGGAGGGTATGTTGTACATGAGTAGGCCCTTTGTAGGCATCTGATTTGCATATGTTTCACCTGGGCCCTTATTGCTGTCTCCTCTCTGTTCCTGCTGGTGTAATGGTGTTGGGGAGGGGGTGTTGTGCATGGGTGGGTCCTTTGTAGGCCTCTGATTTGCAGTGGGTCCACCTGGGCCCTTATTGCTGTCTCCTCCCTGCTCCTGCTGGTGTAATGGTGTTGGGGAGGGTGTGTTGTGCATGTGTGGGTCCTTTGTAGGGCTCTGATTTGCATTGGTTTCACCTGGGTCCCTATTGCTGTCTCATCCCTGCTCCTGCTGGTGTAATGGTGTTGGGGAGGGTGTGTTGTGCATGGGTGGGTCCTTTGTAGGCCTCTGATTTGCAGTGGGTCCACCTGGGCCCTTAGTGCTGTCTCCTCCCTGCTCCTGCTGGTGTAATGGTGTTTGGGGAGGGTGTGTTGTGCATGGGTGGGTCCTTTGTAGGCCTCTGATTTGCAATTGTTACACCTGGGCCCTTATTGCTGTCTCCTCCCTGCTCCTGCTGGTGTAATGGTGTTGGGGAGGGTGTGTTTTGCACGGGTGGGCCCTTTGTAGGCCTCTGATTTGCATTGGTTTCACCTGGGCCCTTATTGCTGTCTCCTCTCTGCTCCTGCTGGTGTAATGGTGTTGGGGAGGGTGTGTTGTGCATGGGTGGGTCCTTTGTAGGCCTCTGATTTGCAGTGGGTCCATCTGAGCCCTTATTGCTGTCTCCTCCCTGCTCCTGCTGGTGTAATGTTGTTGGGGAGGGTTTGTTGTGCATGGGTGGGTCCTTTGTAGGCCTCTGATTTGCAATTGTTACACCTGGGCCCTTGTTGCTGTCTCCTCCCTGCTCCTGCTGGTGTAATGGTGTTGGGGAGGGTGTGTTGTGCATGGGTGGGTCCTTTGTAGGGCTCTGATTTGCATTGGTTTCACCTGGGTCCCTATTGCTGTCTCATCCCTGCTCCTGCTGGTGTAATGGTGTTGGGGAGGGTGTGTTGTGCATGGGTAGGCCCTTTGTAGGCATCTTATTTGCATATGTTTCACCTGGGCCCTTATTGCTGTCTCCTCTCTGCTCCTGCTGGTGTAATGGTGTTGGGGAGGGTGTGTTGTGCATGGGTGGGTCCTTTGTGGGCCTCTGATTTGCATTGGTTCCACCTGGGCCCTTATTGCTGTCTCCTCCCTGATCCTGCTGGTGTAATGGTGTTGGGGAGGGTGTGCTGTGCATGGGTGGGTCCTTTGTAGGCATCTGATTTGCAGTGGGTCCACCTGGGCCCTTATTTCTGTCTCCTCCCTGCTCCTGCTGGTGTAATGTTGTTGGGAAGGGTTTGTTGTGCATGGGTGGGTTCTTTGTAGGCCTCTGATTTGCATTGGTTTCACCTGGGCCCTTATTGCTGTCTCCTCCCTGCTACTGCTGGTGTCATGTTGTTGGGGAGGGTATGTTGTACACGGGTAGGCCCTTTGTAGGCCTCTGATTTGCAATTGCTACACCTGGGCCCTTATTGCTGTCTCCTCCCTGCTCCTGCTGGTGTAATGGTGTTGGGGAGGGTGTGTTGTGCATGGGTGGGTCCTTTGTAGGCCTCTGATTTGCATTGGTTCCACCTGGGCCCTTATTGCTGTCTCCTCCTTGCTCCTGCTAGTGTTATGGTGTTGGGGAGGGTGTGTTGTGCATGGGTGGCTCCTTTGTAGGCCTCTGATTTGCAGTGGTTTCACCTGGGTCCTTATTGCTGTCTCCTCCCTGCTCCTGCTGGTGGAATAGTGTTGGGGAGGGTGTGGTGTGCATGGGTGGGTCCGTTGTAGGCCTCTGATTTGCAATTGTTACACCTGGGCCCTTATTGCTGTCTCCTCCCTGCTCCTGCTGGTGTAATGTTGTTGGGGAGGGTTTGTTGTGCATGGGTGGGTCCTTTGTAGGCCTCTGATTTGCAGTGGTTTCACCTGGGCCCTTATTGCTGTCTCCTCCCTGCTCCTGCTGGTGGAATGGTGTTGGGGAGGGTATGTTGTACATGAGTAGGCCCTTTGTAGGCATCTGATTTGCATATGTTTCACCTGGGCCCTTATTGCTGTCTCCTCTCTGCTCCTGCTGGTGTAATGGTGTTGGGGAGGGGGTGTTGTGCATGGGTGGGTCCTTTGTAGGCCTCTGATTTGCAGTGGGTCCACCTGGGCCCTTATTGCTGTCTCCTCCCTGCTCCTGCTGGTGTAATGGTGTTGGGGAGGGTGTGTTGTGCATGGGTGGGTCCTTTGTAGGGCTCTGATTTGCATTGGTTTCACCTGGGTCCCTATTGCTGTCTCATCCCTGCTCCTGCTGGTGTAATGGTGTTGGGGAGGGTGTGTTGTGCATGGGTGGGTCCTTTGTAGGCCTCTGATTTGCAGTGGGTCCACCTGGGCCCTTACTGCTGTCTCCTCCCTGCTCCTGCTGGTGTAATGGTGTTTGGGGAGGGTGTGTTGTGCATGGGTGGGTCCTTTGTAGGCCTCTGATTTGCAATTGTTACACCTGGGCCCTTATTGCTGTCTCCTCCCTGCTCCTGCTGGTGTAATGGTGTTGGGGAGGGTGTGTTGTGCATGGGTGGGTCCTTTGTAGGGCTCTGATTTGCATTGGTTTCACCTGGGTCCCTATTGCTGTCTCATCCCTGCTCCTGCTGGTGTAATGGTGTTGGGGAGGGTGTGTTGTGCATGGGTGGGTCCTTTGTAGGCCTCTGATTTGCAGTGGTTTCACCTCGGTCCTTATTGCTGTCTCCTCCCTGCTCCTGCTGGTGTAATGGTGTTGGGGAGGGTGTGTTGTGCACGGGTGGGCCCTTTGTAGGCCTCTGATTTGCATTGGTTTCACCTGGGCCCTTATTGCTGTCTCCTCTCTGCTCCTGCTGGTGTAATGGTGTTGGGGAGGGTGTGTTGTGCATGGGTGGGTCCTTTGTAGGCCTCTGATTTGCAGTGGGTCCACCTGAGCCCTTATTGCTGTCTCCTCCCTGCTCCTGCTGGTGTAATGTTGTTGGGGAGGGTTTGTTGTGCATGGGTGGGTCCTTTGTAGGCCTCTGATTTGCATTGGTTTCACCTGGGCCCTTATTGCTGTCTCCTCCCTGCTCCTGCTGGTGGAATGGTGTTGGGGAGGGTGTGTTGTGCATGGGTGGGTCCTTTGTAGGCCTCTGATTTGCAATTGTTACACCTGGGCCCTTATTGCTGTCTCCTCCCTGCTCCTGCTGGTGTAATGGTGTTGGGGAGGGTGTGTTGTGCATGCGTGGGTCCTTTGTAGGCCTCTGATTTGCATTGGTTCCACCTGGGCCCTTATTGCTGTCTCCTCCTTGCTCCTGCTAGTGTTATGGTGTTGGGGAGGGTGTGTTGTGCATGGGTGGCTCCTTTGTAGGCCTCTGATTTGCAGTGGTTTCACCTGGGTCCTTATTGCTGTCTCCTCCCTGCTCCTGCTGGTGGAATGGTGTTGGGGAGGGTGTGGTGTGCAAGGGTGGGTCCTTTGTAGGCCTCTGATTTGCAATTGTTACACCTGGGCCCTTATTGCTGTCTCCTCCCTGCTCCTGCTGGTGTAATGTTGTTGGGGAGGGTTTGTTGTGCATGGGTGGGTCCTTTGTAGGCCTCTGATTTGCATTGGTTTCACCTGGGCCCTTATTGCTGTCTCCTCCCTGCTCCTGCTGGTGGAATGGTGTTGGGGAGGGTATGTTGTACATGAGTAGGCCCTTTGTAGGCATCTGATTTGAATATGTTTCACCTGGGCCCTTATTGCTGTCTCCTCTCTGCTCGTGCTGGTGTAATGGTGTTGGGGAGGGTGTGTTGTGCATGGGTGCGTCCTTTGTAGGCCTCTGATTTGCAGTGGGTCTACCTGGGACCTTATTGCTGTCTCCTCCCTGCTCCTGCTGGTGTAATGGTGTTGGGGAGGGTGTGTTGTGCATGGGTGGGTCCTTTGTAGGGCTCTGATTTGCATTGGTTTAACCTGGGTCCTTATTGCTGTCTCATCCCTGCTCCTGCTGGTGTAATGGTGTTGGGGAGGGTGTGTTTTGCATGGGTAGGTCCTTTGTAGGCCTCTGATTTGCAGTGGTTTCACCTGGGTCCTTATTGCTGTCTCCTCCCTGCTCCTGCTGGTGTTCTGGTGTTGGGGAGGGTGTGTTGTGCATGGGTGGGTCCTTTGTAGGCCTCTGATTTGCAATTGTTACACCTGGGCCCTTATTGCTGTCTCCTCCCTGCTCCTGCTGGTGTAATGGTGTTGGGGAGGGTGTGTTGTGCATGGGTGTGTCCTTTGTAGGCCTCTGATTTGCATTGGTTCCACCTGGGCCCTTATTGCTGTCTCCTCCTTGCTCCTGCTGGTGTTATGGTGTTGGGGAGGGTGTTTTGTGCATGGGTGGCTCCTTTGTAGGCCTCTGATTTGCAGTGGGTCCACCTGGGCCCTTATTGCTGTCTCCTCCCTGCTCCTGCTGGTGGAATGGTGTTGGGGAGGGTGTGTTGTGCATGGGTGGTTCCTTTGTAGGCCTCTGATTTGCACTGGTCTCACCTGGGCCCTTATTGCTGTCTCCTCCCTGCTCCTGCTGGTGTAATGGTGTTGGCGAGGGTGTGTTGTGCATGGGTGGGTCCTTTGTAGGCCTCTGATTTGCAATGGTTTCACCTGGGCCCTTATTGCTGTCTCCTCCCTGCTCCTGCTGGTGTTCTGGTGTTGGGGAGGGTGTGTTGTGCATGGGTGGGTCCTTTGTAGGCCTCTGATTTGCATTGGTTTCACCTGGGCCCTTATTGCTGTCTCCTCCCTGCTCCTGCTGGTGGAATGGTGTTGGGGAGGGTGTGTTGTGCATGGGTGGGTCCTTTGTAGGCCTCTGATTTGCAATCGTTACACCTGGGCCCTTATTGCTGTCTCCTCCCTGCTCCTGCTGGTGTAATGGTGTTGGGGAGGGTGTGTTGTGCATGGGTGTGTCCTTTGTAGGCCTCTGATTTGCATTGGTTCCACCTGGGCCCTTATTGCTGTCTCCTCCTTGCTCCTGCTGGTGTTATGGTGTTGGGGAGGGTGTTTTGTCATGGGTGGCTCCTTTGTAGGCCTCTGATTTGCAGTGGGTCCACCTGGGCCCTTATTGCTGTCTCCTCCCTGCTCCTACTGGTGGAATGGTGTTGGGGAGGGTGTGTTGTGCATGGGTGGTTCCTTTGTAGGCCTCTGATTTGCACTGGTCTCACCTGGGCCCTTATTGCTGTCTCCTCCCTGCTCCTGCTGGTGTAATGGTGTTGGCGAGGGTGTGTTGTGCATGGGTGGGTCCTTTGTAGGCCTCTGATTTGCAATGGTTTCACCTGGGCCCTTATTGCTGTCTCCTCCCTGCTCCTGCTGGTGTTATGGTGTTGGGGACGGTGTGTTGTGCATGGGTGGTTCCTTTGTAGGCCTCTGATTTGCAGTGGGTCCACCTGGGCCCTTATTGCTGTCTCCTCCCTGCTCCTGCTGGTGTAATGGTGTTGGGGAGGGTGTGTTGTGCTTGGGTGGGTCCTTTGTAGGCCTCTGATTTGCATTGGTTTCACCTGGGACCTTATTGCTGTCTCCTCTCTGCTCCTGCTGGTGTAATGGTGTTAGGGAGGGTGTGTTGTGCATTGGTGGGTCCTTTGTAGGCCTCTGATTTGCATTGGTTCCACCTGGGCCCTTATTGCTGTCTCCTTCCTGCTCCTGCTGGTGTATTGGTGTTGGGGAGGGTGTGTTGTGCAAGGGTGGCTCCTTTGTAGGCGTCTGATTTGCAATGATTTCACCTGGGCCCGTATTGCTGTCTCCTCCCTGCTCCTGCTGGTGTAATGGTGTTGGGGAGGGTGTGTTGTGCATGGGTGGGTCCTTTGTAGGCCTCTGATTTGCATTGGTTCCACCTGGGCCCTTATTGCTGTCTCCTCCCTGCTCCTGCTGGTGTAATGGTGTTGCGGAGAGTGTGTTGTGCATGGGTGGGTCCTTTGTAGGCCTCTGATTTGCATTGGTTCCACCTGAGCCCTTATTGCTGTCTCCTCCCTGCTTCTGCTGGTGTAATGGTGTTGGGGAGGGTGTGTTGTGCATGGGTGGGTCCTTTGTGGGACTTTGATTTGCATTGGTTCCACCTGGGCCCTTATTGCTGTCTCCTCCCTGATCCTACTGGTGTAATGGTGTTGGGGAGGGTGTGTTGTGCATGGGTGGGTCCTTTGTAGGCCTCTGATTTGCAGTGGGTCCACCTGAGCCCTTATTGATGTCTCCTCCCTGATCCTGCTGGTGTAATGGTGTTGGGGAGGGTGTGTTGTGCATGGGTGACTCCTTTGTAGGCCTCTGATTTGCAGTGGGTCCACCTGAGCCCGTATTGCTGTCTCCTCCCTGCTCCTGCTGGTGTAATGGTGTTGGGGAGGGTGTGTTGTGCTTGGGTGGGTCCTTTGTAGGCCTCTGATTTGCATTGGTTTCACCTGGGCCCTTATTGCTGTCTCCTCTCTGCTCCTGCTGGTGTAATGGTGTTTGGGGAGGGTGTGTTGTGCATGGGTGGGTCCTTTGTAGGCCTCTGATTTGCATTGGTTCCACCTGGGCCCTTATTGCTGTCTCCTTCCTGCTCCTGCTGGTGTATTGGTGTTGGGGAGGGTGTGTTGTGCAAGGGTGGCTCCTTTGTAGGCGTCTGATTTGCATTGATTTCACCTGGGCCCGTATTGCTGTCTCCTCCCTGCTCCTGCTGTTGTAATGGTGTTGGGGAGGGTGTGTTGTGCATAGGTGGGTCCTTTGTAGGCCTCTGATTTGCATTGGTTCCACCTGGGCCCTTATTGCTGTCTCCTCCCTGCTCCTGATGGTGTAATGGTGTTGCGGAGAGTGTGTTGTGCATGGGTGGGTCCTTTGTAGGCCACTGATTTGCCTAGGTTCCACCTGAGCCCTTATTGCTGTCTACTCCCTGCTCCTGCTGGTGTAATGGTGTTGAGGAGGGTGTGTTGTGCATGGGTGGGTCCTTTGTGGGACTTTGATTTGCATTGGTTCCACCTGGGCCCTTATTGCTGTCTCCTCCCTGCTCCTACTGGTGTAATGGTGTTGGGGAGGGTGTGTTGTGCATGGGTGGGTCCTTTGTAGGCCTCTGATTTGCAGTGGGTCCACCTGAGCCCTTATTGCTGTCTCCTCCCTGATCCTGCTGGTGTAATGGTGTTGGGGAGGGTGTGTTGTGCATGGGTGACTCCTTTGTAGGCCTCTGATTTGCAGTGGGTCTACCTGGGCCCTTATTTCTGTCTCCTCCCTGCTCCTGCTGGTGTAATGTTGTTGGGGAGGGTTTGTTGTGCATGGGTGGGTGCTTTGTAGGCCTCTGATTTGCATTGGTTTCACCTGGGCCCTTATTGCTGTCTCCTCCTTGCTCCTGCTGGTGTAATGTTGTTGGGGAGGGTTTGTTGTGCATGGGTGGGGCCCTTGTAGGCATCTGATTTGCAGTGGGTCCACCTGGGCCCTTATTTCTGTCTCCTCCCTGCTCCTCCTGGTGTAATGTTGTTGGGTAGGGTTTGTTGTGCATGGGTGGGGCCTTTGTAGGCCTCTGATTTGCATTGGTTTCACCTGGGCCCTTATTTCTGTCTCCTCCCTGCTCCTGCTGGTGTAATGTTGTTGGGGAGGGTTTGTTGTGCATGGGTGGGGCCTTTGTAGGCCTCTGATTTGCATTGGTTCCACCTGGGCCCTTATTTCTGTCTCCTCCCTGCTCCTCCTGGTGTAATGTTGTTGGGGAGGGTTTGTTGTGCATGGGTGGGTCCTTTGTAGGCCTCTGATTTGCAGTGGGTCCACCTGGGCCCTTATTTCTGTCTCCTCCCTGCTCCTCCTGGTGTAATGTTGTTGGGGAGGGTTTGTTGTGCATGGATGGGGCCTTTGTAGGCCTCTGATTTACAGTGGGTCCACCTGGGCCCTTATTGCTGTCTCCTCCCTGCTCCTGCTGGTGTAATGATGTTGGGGAGGGTGTGTTGTGCATGGGTGGATCCTTTGTAGACCTCTGATTTGCAGTGGGCCCACCTGGGCCCTTATTGCTGTCTCCTCCCTGCTCCTGCTGGTGTAATGGTGTTGGGGAGGGTGTGTTGTGCATGGGTGGGTCCTTTGTAGGCCTCTGATTTGCATTGGTCTCACCTGGGCCCTTATTGCTGTCTCCTCCCTGCTCCTGCCGGTGTAATGGTGTTGGGGAGGGTGTGTTGTGCATGGGGGGGGGGTCCTTTGTAGGCCTCTGATTTGCAGTGGTTCCACCTGGGCCCTTATTGCTGTCTCCTCCTTGCTCCTGCTGGTGTTATGGTGTTGGGGAGGGTGTGTTGTGCATGGGTGGGTCCTTTGTAGGCATCTGATTTGCAGTGGGTACACCTGGGCCCTTATTGCTGTCTCCTCCCTGCTCCTGCTGGTGTAATGTTGTTGGGGAGAGTGTGTTGTGCATGGGTGGGTCCTTTGTAGGCCTCTGATTTGCAATGGTTACACCTGGGCCCTTATTGCTGTCTCCTCCCTGCTCCTGCTGGTGTAATGGTGTTGGGGAGAGTGTGTTGTGCATGGGTGGGTCCTTTGTAGCACTCTGATTTGCATTGGTTCCACCTGGGCCCTTATTGCTGTCTCCTCCTTGCTCCTGCTGGTGTTATGGTGTTGGGGAGGGTGTGTTGTGCATGGGGGGCTCCTTTGTAGGCCTCTGATTTGAAGTGGGTCCACCTGGGCCCTTATTGCTGTCTCTTCCCTGCTCCTGCTGGTGTAATGGTGTTGGGGAGGGTGTGTTGTGCATGGGTGGGTCCTTTGTAGGCCTCTGATTTGCATTAGTTTCACCTGGGCCCTTATTGCTGTCTCCTCCCTGCTCCTGCTGGTGTTCTGGTGTTGGGGAGGGTGTTCTGTGCATGGGTGGTTCCTTTGTAGGCCTCTGTTTGAAGTGGGTCCACCTGGGCCCTTATTGCTGTCTCCTCCCTGCTCCTGCTGGTGTAATGGTGTTGGGGAGGGTGTGTTCTGCATGGGTGGGTCCTTTGTAGGCCTCTGATTTGCATTGGTTCCACCTGGGCCCTTGTTGCTGTCTCCCCCTGCTCCTGCTTGTGTAATGGTGTTGGGGAGGGTGTGTTGTGCTGGGTTGGCCCTTTGTAGGCCTCTGATTTGCAATGGTTACACCTGGGCCCTTATTGCTGTCTCCTCCCTGCTCCTGCTGGTGTAATGGTGTTGGGGAGGGTGTGTTGTGCATGGGTGGGTCCTTTGTAGGCCTCTGATTTGCATTAGTTTCACCTGGGCCCTTATTGCTGTCTCCTCCCTGCTCCTGCTGGTGTTCTGGTGTTGGGGAGGGTGTGCTGTGCATGGGTGGTTCCTTTGTAGGCCTCTGATTTGCAGTGGGTCCACCTGGGCCCTTATTGCTGTCTCCTCCCTGCTCCTGCTGGTGTCATGGTGTTGGGGAGGGTGTGTTGTGCATGGGTGGGTCCTTTGTAGGCCTCTGATTTGCTTGGTTCCACCTGGGCCCTTATTGCTGTCTCCTCCCTGATCCTGCTGGTGTAATGGTGTTGGGGAGGGTGTGTTGTGCATGGGTGGGTCCTTTGTAGGTCTCTTATTTGCATTGGTCTCACCTGGGCCCTTATTGCTGTCTCCTCCCTGCTCCTGCTGGTGTAATGGTGTTGGGGAGGGTGTGTTGTGCATGGGTGGGTCCTTTGTAGGCCTCTGATTTGCATTGGTTTCACCTGGGCCCTTATTGCTGTCTCCTCCCTGCTCCTGCTGGTGTAATGGTGTTGGGGAGGGTGTGTTGTGCATGGGTGGGTCCTTTGTGGGCCTCTGATTTGCATTGGTTCCACCTGGGCCCTTATTGCTGTCTCCTCCCTGATCCTGCTGGTGTAATGGTGTTCGGGAGGGTGTGTTGTGCATGGGTGGGACCTTTGTAGGCCTCTGATTTGCAGTGGGTCCACCTGGTCCCTTATTTCTGTCTCCTCCCTGCTCCTACTGTTGTAATGTTGTTGGGGAGGGTTTGTTGTGCATGGGTGGGTCCTTTGTAGGCCTCCGATTTGCATTGGTTTCACCTGGGTCCTTATTGCTGTCTCCTCCCTGCTCCTGCTGGTGTAATGGTGTTGGGGAGGGTGTGTTGTGCATGGGTGGCTCCTTTGTAGGCCTCTGATTTGCATTGGTTTCACCTGGGCCCTTATTGCTGTCTCCTCCATGCTGGTGTAATGGTGTTTGGGGAGGGTGTGTTGTGCATGGGTGGCTCCTTTGTAGGGCTCTAATTTGCATTGGTTTCACCTCAGCCCTTATTGCTGTCTCCTCCCTGCTCCTGCTGGTGTAATGGTGCTGGGGAGGGTGTGTTGTGCATGGGTGGCTCCTTTGTAGGGCTCTAATTTGCATTGGCTTCACCTCAGCCCTTATTGCTTTCTCCTCCCTGCTCCTGCTGGTGTAATGGTGTTGGGGAGGGTGTTTTGTGCATGGGTGGTCCCTTTGTAGGCCTCTGATTTGCAATGGTTACACCTGGGCCCTTATTGCTGTCTCCTCCCTGCTCCTGCTAGTGTAATGGTGTTGGGGAGGGTGTGTTGTGCATGGGTGGGTCCTTTGTAGTCCTCTGATTTGCATTGGTTCCACCTGGGCCCTTATTGCTGTCTCCTTCTTGCTCCTGCTGGTGTTATGGTGTTGGGGAGGGTGTGTTGTGCATGGGTGGCTCCTTTGTAGGCCTCTGATTTGCAGTGGGTCCACCTGGGCCCTTATTGCTGTCTCCCCCCTGCTCCTGCTGGTTGAATGGTGTTCGGGAGGGTGTGTTGTGCATGGGTGGTTCCTTTGTAGGCCTCCGATTTGCACTGCTCTCACATGGGCCCTTATTGCTGTCTCCTCCCGGCTCCTGCTGGTGTAATGGTGTTGGCGAGGGTGTGTTGTGCATGGATGGGTCCTTTGTAGTCCTCTGATTTGCAATGGTTTCACCTGGGCCCTTATTGCTGTCTCCTCCCTGCTCCTGCTGGTGTTATGGTGTTGGGGACGGTGTGTTGTGCATGGGTGGTTCCTTTGTAGGCCTCTGAGTTGCAGTGGGTCCACCTGTGCCCTTATTGCTGTCTCCTCCCTGCTCCTGCTGGTGTAATGGTGTTTGCGAGGGTGTGTTGTGCATGGGTGGTTCCTTTGTAGGCCTCTGATTTGCACTGGTCTCACCTGGGCCCTTATTGCTGTCTCCTCCCTGCTCCTGCTGGTGTAATGGTGTTGGCGAGGGTGTGTTGTGCATGGGTGGGTCCTTTGTAGGCCTCTGATTTGCAATGGTTTCACCTGGGCCCTTATTGCTGTCTCCTCCCTGCTCCTGCTGGTGTTCTGGTGTTGGGGAGGGTGTGTTGTGCATGGGTGGGTCCTTTGTAGGCCTCTGATTTGCATTGGTTTCACCTGGGCCCTTATTGCTGTCTCCTCCCTGCTCCTGCTGGTGGAATGGTGTTGGGGAGGGTGTGTTGTGCATGGGTGGGTCCTTTGTAGGCCTCTGATTTGCAATTGTTACACCTGGGCCCTTATTGCTGTCTCCTCCCTGCTCCTGCTGGTGTAATGGTGTTGGGGAGGGTGTGTTGTGCATGGGTGTGTCCTTTGTAGGCCTCTGATTTGCATTGGTTCCACCTGGGCCCTTATTGCTGTCTCCTCCTTGCTCCTGCTGGTGTTATGGTGTTGGGGAGGGTGTTTTGTCATGGGTGGCTCCTTTGTAGGCCTCTGATTTGCAGTGGGTCCACCTGGGCCCTTATTGCTGTCTCCTCCCTGCTCCTACTGGTGGAATGGTGTTGGGGAGGGTGTGTTGTGCATGGGTGGTTCCTTTGTAGGCCTCTGATTTGCACTGGTCTCACCTGGGCCCTTATTGCTGTCTCCTCCCTGCTCCTGCTGGTGTAATGGTGTTGGCGAGGGTGTGTTGTGCATGGGTGGGTCCTTTGTAGGCCTCTGATTTGCAATGGTTTCACCTGGGCCCTTATTGCTGTCTCCTCCCTGCTCCTGCTGGTGTTATGGTGTTGGGGACGGTGTGTTGTGCATGGGTGGTTCCTTCGTAGGCCTCTGATTTGCAGTGGGTCCACCTGGGCCCTTATTGCTGTCTCCTCCCTGCTCCTGCTGGTGTAATGGTGTTGGGGAGGGTGTGTTGTGCTTGGGTGGGTCCTTTGTAGGCCTCTGATTTGCATTGGTTTCACCTGGGACCTTATTGCTGTCTCCTCTCTGCTCCTGCTGGTGTAATGGTGTTAGGGAGGGTGTGTTGTGCATTGGTGGGTCCTTTGTAGGCCTCTGATTTGCATTGGTTCCACCTGGGCCCTTATTGCTGTCTCCTTCCTGCTCCTGCTGGTGTAATGGTGTTGGGGAGGGTGTGTTGTGCATGGGTGGGTCCTTTGTGGGACTTTGATTTGCATTGGTTCCACCTGGGCCCTTATTGCTGTCTCCTCCCTGCTCCTGCTGGTGTAATGGTGTTGCGGAGAGTGTGTTGTGCATGGGTGGGTCCTTTGTAGGCCTCTGATTTGCATTGGTTCCACCTGAGCCCTTATTGCTGTCTCCTCCCTGCTTCTGCTGGTGTAATGGTGTTGGGGAGGGTGTGTTGTGCATGGGTGGGTCCTTTGTGGGACTTTGATTTGCATTGGTTCCACCTGGGCCCTTATTGCTGTCTCCTCCCTGCTCCTACTGGTGTAATGGTGTTGGGGAGGGTGTGTTGTGCATGGGTGGGTCCTTTGTAGGCCTCTGATTTGCAGTGGGTCCACCTGAGCCCTTATTGATGTCTCCTCCCTGATCCTGCTGGTGTAATGGTGTTGGGGAGGGTGTGTTGTGCATGGGTGACTCCTTTGTAGGCCTCTGATTTGCAGTGGGTCCACCTGAGCCCTTATTGCTGTCTCCTCCCTGCTCCTGCTGGTGTAATGGTGTTGGGGAGGGTGTGTTGTGCTTGGGTGGGTCCTTTGTAGGCCTCTGATTTGCATTGGTTTCACCTGGGCCCTTATTGCTGTCTCCTCTCTGCTCCTGCTGGTGTAATGGTGTTTGGGGAGGGTGTGTTGTGCATGGGTGGGTCCTTTGTAGGCCTCTGATTTGCATTGGTTCCACCTGGGCGC
This sequence comes from Ambystoma mexicanum, assembly GCF_040938575.1. NCBI lineage: Eukaryota > Metazoa > Chordata > Amphibia > Caudata > Ambystomatidae > Ambystoma > Ambystoma mexicanum. The sequence continues at coordinate 1,372,857,761 of NC_090933.1, read as the reverse complement.
TTATTGCTGTCTCCTTCCTGCTCCTGCTGGTGTATTGGTGTTGGGGAGGGTGTGTTGTGCAAGGGTGGCTCCTTTGTAGGCGTCTGATTTGCATTGATTTCACCTGGGCCCGTATTGCTGTCTCCTCCCTGCTCCTGCTGTTGTAATGGTGTTGGGGAGGGTGTGTTGTGCATAGGTGGGTCCTTTGTAGGCCTCTGATTTGCATTGGTTCCACCTGGGCCCTTATTGCTGTCTCCTCCCTGCTCCTGATGGTGTAATGGTGTTGCGGAGAGTGTGTTGTGCATGGGTGGGTCCTTTGTAGGCCACTGATTTGCATAGGTTCCACCTGAGCCCTTATTGCTGTCTACTCCCTGCTCCTGCTGGTGTAATGGTGTTGAGGAGGGTGTGTTGTGCATGGGTGGGTCCTTTGTGGGACTTTGATTTGCATTGGTTCCACCTGGGCCCTTATTGCTGTCTCCTCCCTGCTCCTACTGGTGTAATGGTGTTGGGGAGGGTGTGTTGTGCATGGGTGGGTCCTTTGTAGGCCTCTGATTTGCAGTGGGTCCACCTGAGCCCTTATTGCTGTCTCCTCCCTGATCCTGCTGGTGTAATGGTGTTGGGGAGGGTGTGTTGTGCATGGGTGACTCCTTTGTAGGCCTCTGATTTGCAGTGGGTCTACCTGGGCCCTTATTTCTGTCTCCTCCCTGCTCCTGCTGGTGTAATGTTGTTGGGGAGGGTTTGTTGTGCATGGGTGGGTGCTTTGTAGGCCTCTGATTTGCATTGGTTTCACCTGGGCCCTTATTGCTGTCTCCTCCTTGCTCCTGCTGGTGTACTGTTGTTGGGGAGGGTTTGTTGTGCATGGGTGGGGCCCTTGTAGGCATCTGATTTGCAGTGGGTCCACCTGGGCCCTTATTTCTGTCTCCTCCCTGCTCCTCCTGGTGTAATGTTGTTGGGTAGGGTTTGTTGTGCATGGGTGGGGCCTTTGTAGGCCTCTGATTTGCATTGGTTTCACCTGGGCCCTTATTTCTGTCTCCTCCCTGCTCCTGCTGGTGTAATGTTGTTGGGGAGGGTTTGTTGTGCATGGGTGGGGCCTTTGTAGGCCTCTGATTTGCATTGGTTCCACCTGGGCCCTTATTTCTGTCTCCTCCCTGCTCCTCCTGGTGTAATGTTGTTGGGGAGGGTTTGTTGTGCATGGGTGGGTCCTTTGTAGGCCTCTGATTTGCAGTGGGTCCACCTGGGCCCTTATTTCTGTCTCCTCCCTGCTCCTCCTGGTGTAATGTTGTTGGGGAGGGTTTGTTGTGCATGGATGGGGCCTTTGTAGGCCTCTGATTTGCAGTGGGTCCACCTGGGCCCTTATTGCTGTCTCCTCCCTGCTCCTGCTGGTGTAATGGTGTTGGGGAGGGTGTGTTGTGCATGGGTGAATCCTTTGTAGACCTCTGATTTGCAGTGGGCCCACCTGGGCCCTTATTGCTGTCTCCTCCCTGCTCCTGCTGGTGTAATGGTGTTGGGGAGGGTGTGTTGTGCATGGGTGGGTCCTTTGTAGGCCTCTGATTTGCATTGGTCTCACCTGGGCCCTTATTGCTGTCTCCTCCCTGCTCCTGCCGGTGTAATGGTGTTGGGGAGGGTGTGTTGTGCATGGGGGGGGGGTCCTTTGTAGGCCTCTGATTTGCAGTGGTTCCACCTGGGCCCTTATTGCTGTCTCCTCCTTGCTCCTGCTGGTGTTATGGTGTTGGGGAGGGTGTGTTGTGCATGGGTGGGTCCTTTGTAGGCCTCTGATTTGCAGTGGGTCCACCTGGGCCCTTATTGCTGTCTCCTCCCTGCTCCTGCTGGTGTAATGTTGTTGGGGAGAGTGTGTTGTGCATGGGTGGGTCCTTTGTAGGCCTCTGATTTGCAATGGTTACACCTGGGCCCTAATTGCTGTCTCCTCCCTGCTCCTGCTGGTGTAATGGTGTTGGGGAGAGTGTGTTGTGCATGGGTGGGTCCTTTGTAGCACTCTGATTTGCATTGGTTCCACCTGGGCCCTTATTGCTGTCTCCTCCTTGCTCCTGCTGGTGTTATGGTGTTGGGGAGGGTGTGTTGTGCATGGGGGGCTCCTTTGTAGGCCTCTGATTTGAAGTGGGTCCACCTGGGCCCTTATTGCTGTCTCTTCCCTGCTCCTGCTGGTGTAATGGTGTTGGGGAGGGTGTGTTGTGCATGGGTGGGTCCTTTGTAGGCCTCTGATTTGCATTAGTTTCACCTGGGCCCTTATTGCTGTCTCCTCCCTGCTCCTGCTGGTGTTCTGGTGTTGGGGAGGGTGTTCTGTGCATGGGTGGTTCCTTTGTAGGCCTCTGTTTGAAGTGGGTCCACCTGGGCCCTTATTGCTGTCTCCTCCCTGCTCCTGCTGGTGTAATGGTGTTGGGGAGGGTGTGTTCTGCATGGGTGGGTCCTTTGTAGGCCTCTGATTTGCATTGGTTCCACCTGGGCCCTTATTGCTGTCTCCTCCCTGCTCCTGCTGGTGTAATGGTGTTGGGGAGGGTGTGTTGTGCTGGGTTGGCCCTTTGTAGGCCTCTGATTTGCAGTGGTTACACCTGGGCCCTTATTGCTGTCTCCTCCCTGCTCCTGCCGGTGTAATGGTGTTGGGGAGGGTGTGTTGTGCATGGGTGGGTCCTTTGTAGGCCTCTGATTTGCATTAGTTCCACCTGGGCCCTTATTGCTGTCTCCTCCCTGCTCCTGCTGGTGTTCTGGTGTTGGGGAGGGTGTGCTGTGCATGGGTGGTTCCTTTGTAGGCCTCTGATTTGCAGTGGGTCCACCTGGGCCCTTATTGCTGTCTCCTCCCTGCTCCTGCTGGTGTCATGGTGTTGGGGAGGGTGTGTTGTGCATGGGTGGGTCCTTTGTAGGCCTCTGATTTGCTTGGTTCCACCTGGGCCCTTATTGCTGTCTCCTCCCTGATCCTGCTGGTGTAATGGTGTTGGGGAGGGTGTGTTGTGCATGGGTGGGTCCTTTGTAGGTCTCTTATTTGCATTGGTCTCACCTGGGCCCTTATTGCTGTCTCCTCCCTGCTCCTGCTGGTGTAATGGTGTTGGGGAGGGTGTGTTGTGCATGGGTGGGTCCTTTGTAGGCCTCTGATTTGCATTGGTTTCACCTGGGCCCTTATTGCTGTCTCCTCCCTGCTCCTGCTGGTGTAATGGTGTTGGGGAGGGTGTGTTGTGCATGGGTGGGTCCTTTGTGGGCCTCTGATTTGCATTGGTTCCACCTGGGCCCTTATTGCTGTCTCCTCCCTGATCCTGCTGGTGTAATGGTGTTCGGGAGGGTGTGTTGTGCATGGGTGGGACCTTTGTAGGCCTCTGATTTGCAGTGGGTCCACCTGGTCCCTTATTTCTGTCTCCTCCCTGCTCCTACTGTTGTAATGTTGTTGGGGAGGGTTTGTTGTGCATGGGTGGGTCCTTTGTAGGCCTCCGATTTGCATTGGTTTCACCTGGGTCCTTATTGCTGTCTCCTCCCTGCTCCTGCTGGTGTAATGGTGTTGGGGAGGGTGTGTTGTGCATGGGTGGCTCCTTTGTAGGCCTCTGATTAGCATTTGTTCCACCTGGGCCCTTATTGCTGTCTCCTCCCTGCTCCTGCTGGTGTAATGGTGTTGGGGAGGGTGTGTTGTGCATGGGTGGCTCCTTTGTAGGCCTCTGATTTGCATTGGTTTCACCTGGGCCCTTATTGCTGTCTCCTCCATGCTGGTGTAATGGTGTTTGGGGAGGGTGTGTTGTGCATGGGTGGTCCCTTTGTAGGCCTCTGATTTGCAATGGTTACACCTGGGCCCTTATTGCTGTCTCCTCCCTGCTCCTGCTAGTGTAATGGTGTTGGGGAGGGTGTGTTGTGCATGGGTGGGTCCTTTGTAGTCCTCTGATTTGCATTGGTTCCACCTGGGCCCTTATTGCTGTCTCCTTCTTGCTCCTGCTGGTGTTATGGTGTTGGGGAGGGTGTGTTGTGCATGGGTGGCTCCTTTGTAGGCCTCTGATTTGCAGTGGGTCCACCTGGGCCCTTATTGCTGTCTCCCCGATGCTCCTGCTGGTTGAATGGTGTTCGGGAGGGTGTGTTGTGCATGGGTGGTTCCTTTGTAGGCCTCCGATTTGCACTGCTCTCACCTGGGCCCTTATTGCTGTCTCCTCCCGGCTCCTGCTGGTGTAATGGTGTTGGCGAGGGTGTGTTGTGCATGGATGGGTCCTTTGTAGTCCTCTGATTTGCAATGGTTTCACCTGGGCCCTTATTGCTGTCTCCTCCCTGCTCCTGCTGGTGTTATGGTGTTGGGGACGGTGTGTTGTGCATGGGTGGTTCCTTTGTAGGCCTCTGAGTTGCAGTGGGTCCACCTGTGCCCTTATTGCTGTCTCCTCCCTGCTCCTGCTGGTGTAATGGTGTTGGCGAGGGTGTGTTGTGCTTGGGTGGGTCCTTTGTAGGCCTCTGATTTGCATTGGTTTCACCTGGGCCCTTATTGCTGTCTCCTCCATGCTGGTGTAATGGTGTTTGGGGAGGGTGTGTTGTGCATGGGTGGCTCCTTTGTAGGGCTCTAATTTGCATTGGTTTCACCTCAGCCCTTATTGCTGTCTCCTCCCTGCTCCTGCTGGTGTAATGGTGCTTGGGAGGGTGTGTTGTGCATGGGTGGCTCCTTTGTAGGGCTCTAATTTGCATTGGTTTCACCTCAGCCCTTATTGCTGTCTCCTCCCTGCTCCTGCTGGTGTAATGGTGTTGGGGAGGGTGTTTTGTGCATGGGTGGTCCCTTTGTAGGCCTCTGATTTGCAATGGTTACACCTGGGCCCTTATTGCTGTCTCCTCCCTGCTTCTGCTAGTGTAATGGTGTTGGGGAGGGTGTGTTGTGCATGGGTGGGTCCTTTGTAGTCCTCTGATTTGCATTGGTTCCACCTGGGCCCTTATTGCTGTCTCCTTCTTGCTCCTGCTGGTGTTATGGTGTTGGGGAGGGTGTGTTGTGCATGGGTGGCTCCTTTGTAGGCCTCTGATTTGCAGTGGGTCCACCTGGGCCCTTATTGCTGTCTCCCCCCTGCTCCTGCTGGTTGAATGGTGTTCGGGAGGGTGTGTTGTGCATGGGTGGTTCCTTTGTAGGCCTCCGATTTGCACTGCTCTCACCTGGGCCCTTATTGCTGTCTCCTCCCGGCTCCTGCTGGTGTAATGGTGTTGGCGAGGGTGTGTTGTGCATGGATGGGTCCTTTGTAGTCCTCTGATTTGCAATGGTTTCACCTGGGCCCTTATTGCTGTCTCCTCCCTGCTCCTGCTGGTGTTATGGTGTTGGGGACGGTGTGTTGTGCATGGGTGGTTCCTTTGTAGGCCTCTGAGTTGCAGTGGGTCCACCTGTGCCCTTATTGCTGTCTCCTCCCTGCTCCTGCTGGTGTAATGGTGTTGGCGAGGGTGTGTTGTGCTTGGGTGGGTCCTTTGTAGGCCTCTGATTTGCATTGGTTTCACCTGGGCCCTTATTGCTGTCTCCTCTCTGCTCCTGCTGGTGTAATGGTGTTTGTGGAGGGTGTGTTGTTCATGGGTGGTTCCTTTGTAGGCCTCTGAGTTGCAGTGGGTCCACCTGGGCCCTTATTGCTGTCTCCTCCCTGCTCCTGCTGGTGTAATGGTGTTGGCGAGGGTGTTTTGTGCTTGGGTGGGTCCCTTGTAGGCCTCTGATTTGCATTGATTTCACCTGGGCCCGTATTGCTGTCTCCTCCCTGCTCCTGCTGTTGTAATGGTGTTGGGGAGGGTGTGTTGTGCATAGGTGGGTCCTTTGTAGGCCTCTGATTTGCATTGGTTCCACCTGGGCCCTTATTGCTGTCTCCTCCCTGCTCCTGATGGTGTAATGGTGTTGCGGAGAGTGTGTTGTGCTTGGGTGGGTTCTTTGTAGGCCTCTGATTTGCATTGGTTTCACCTGGGCCCTTATTGCTGTCTCCTCCATGCTGGTGTAATGGTGTTTGGGGAGGGTGTGTTGTGCATGGGTGGCTCCTTTGTAGGGCTCTAATTTGCATTGGTTTCACCTCAGCCCTTATTGCTGTCTCCTCCCTGCTCCTGCTGGTGTAATGGTGCTTGGGAGGGTGTGTTGTGCATGGGTGGCTCCTTTGTAGGGCTCTAATTTGCATTGGTTTCACCTCAGCCCTTATTGCTGTCTCCTCCCTGCTCCTGCTGGTGTAATGGTGTTGGGGAGGGTGTTTTGTGCATGGGTGGTCCCTTTGTAGGCCTCTGATTTGCAATGGTTACACCTGGGCCCTTATTGCTGTCTCCTCCCTGCTCCTGCTAGTGTAATGGTGTTGGGGAGGGTGTGTTGTGCATGGGTGGGTCCTTTGTAGTCCTCTGATTTGCATTGGTTCCACCTGGGCCCTTATTGCTGTCTCCTTCTTGCTCCTGCTGGTGTTATGGTGTTGGGGAGGGTGTGTTGTGCATGGGTGGCTCCTTTGTAGGCCTCTGATTTGCAGTGGGTCCACCTGGGCCCTTATTGCTGTCTCCCCCCTGCTCCTGCTGGTTGAATGGTGTTTGGGAGGGTGTGTTGTGCATGGGTGGTTCCTTTGTAGGCCTCCGATTTGCACTGCTCTCACCTGGGCCCTTATTGCTGTCTCCTCCCGGCTCCTGCTGGTGTAATGGTGTTGGCGAGGGTGTGTTGTGCATGGATGGGTCCTTTGTAGTCCTCTGATTTGCAATGGTTTCACCTGGGCCCTTATTGCTGTCTCCTCCCTGCTCCTGCTGGTGTTATGGTGTTGGGGACGGTGTGTTGTGCATGGGTGGTTCCTTTGTAGGCCTCTGAGTTGCAGTGGGTCCACCTGTGCCCTTATTGCTGTCTCCTCCCTGCTCCTGCTGGTGTAATGGTGTTGGCGAGGGTGTGTTGTGCTTGGGTGGGTCCTTTGTAGGCCTCTGATTTGCATTGGTTTCACCTGGGCCCTTATTGCTGTCTCCTCTCTGCTCCTGCTGGTGTAATGGTGTTTGTGGAGGGTGTGTTGTTCATGGGTGGTTCCTTTGTAGGCCTCTGAGTTGCAGTGGGTCCACCTGGGCCCTTATTGCTGTCTCCTCCCTGCTCCTGCTGGTGTAATGGTGTTGGCGAGGGTGTTTTGTGCTTGGGTGGGTCCCTTGTAGGCCTCTGATTTGCATTGATTTCACCTGGGCCCGTATTGCTGTCTCCTCCCTGCTCCTGCTGTTGTAATGGTGTTGGGGAGGGTGTGTTGTGCATAGGTGGGTCCTTTGTAGGCCTCTGATTTGCATTGGTTCCACCTGAGCCCTTATTGCTGTCTACTCCCTGCTCCTGCTAGTGTAATGATGTTGAGGAGGGTGTGTTGTGCATGGGTGGGTCCTTTGTGGGACTTTGATTTGCATTGGTTCCACCTGGGCCCTTATTGCTGTCTCCTCCCTGCTCCTACTGGTGTAATGGTGTTGGGGAGGGTGTGTTGTGCATGGGTGGGTCCTTTGTAGGCCTCTGATTTGCAGTGGGTCCACCTGAGCCCTTATTGCTGTCTCCTCCCTGATCCTGCTGGTGTAATGGTGTTGGGGAGGGTGTGTTGTGCATGGGTGACTCCTTTGTAGGCCTCTGATTTGCAGTGGGTCTACCTGGGCCCTTATTTCTGTCTCCTCCCTGCTCCTGCTGGTGTAATGTTGTTGGGGAGGGTTTGTTGTGCATGGGTGGGTGCTTTGTAGGCCTCTGATTTGCATTGGTTTCACCTGGGCCCTTATTGCTGTCTCCTCCTTGCTCCTGCTGGTGTAATGTTGTTGGGGAGGGTTTGTTGTGCATGGGTGGGGCCCTTGTAGACATCTGATTTGCAGTGGGTCCACCTGGGCCCTTATTTCTGTCTCCTCCCTGCTCCTCCTGGTGTAATGTTGTTGGGTAGGGTTTGTTGTGCATGGGTGGGGCCTTTGTAGGCCTCTGATTTGCATTGGTTTCACCTGGGCCCTTATTTCTGTCTCCTCCCTGCTCCTGCTGGTGTAATGTTGTTGGGGAGGGTTTGTTGTGCATGGGTGGGGCCTTTGTAGGCCTCTGATTTGCATTGGTTCCACCTGGGCCCTTATTTCTGTCTCCTCCCTGCTCCTCCTGGTGTAATGTTGTTGGGGAGGGTTTGTTGTGCATGGGTGGGTCCTTTGTAGGCCTCTGATTTGCAGTGGGTCCACCTGGGCCCTTATTTCTGTCTCCTCCCTGCTCCTCCTGGTGTAATGTTGTTGGGGAGGGTTTGTTGTGCATGGATGGGGCCTTTGTAGGCCTCTGATTTGCAGTGGGTCCACCTGGGCCCTTATTGCTGTTTCCTCCCTGCTCCTGCTGGTGTAATGGTGTTGGGGAAGGTGTGTTGTGCATGGGTGGATCCTTTGTAGACCTCTGATTTGCAGTGGGCCCACCTGGGCCCTTATTGCTGTCTCCTCCCTGCTCCTGCTGGTGTAATGGTGTTGGGGAGGGTGTGTTGTGCATGGGTGGGTCCTTTGTAGGCCTCTGATTTGCATTGGTCTCACCTGGGCCCTTATTGCTGTCTCCTCCCTGCTCCTGCCGGTGTAATGGTGTTGGGGAGGGTGTGTTGTGCATGGGGGGGGGGGTCCTTTGTAGGCCTCTGATTTGCAGTGGTTCCACCTGGGCCCTTATTGCTGTCTCCTCCTTGCTCCTGCTGGTGTTATGGTGTTGGGGAGGGTGTGTTGTGCATGGGTGGGTCCTTTGTAGGCCTCTGATTTGCAGTGGGTCCACCTGGGCCCTTATTGCTGTCTCCTCCTTGCTCCTGCTGGTGTAATGGTGTTGGGGAGGGTGTGTTGTGCATGGGTGGGTCCTTTGTAGGCCTCTGATTTGCAGTGGGTCCACCTGGGCCCTTATTGCTGTCTCCTCCCTGCTCCTGATGGTGTAATGGTGTTGGGGAGGGTGTGTTGTGCATGGGTTGGCCCTTTGTAGGCCTCTGATTTGTAGTGGTTACACCTGGGCCCTTATTGCTGTCTCCTCCCTGCTCCTGCTGGTGTAATGTTGTTGGGGAGAGTGTGTTGTGCATGGGTGGGTCCTTTGTAGGCCCCTGATTTGCAATGGTTACACCTGGGCCCTTATTTCTGTCTCCTCCCTGCTCCTGCTGGTGTAATGGTGTTGGGGAGAGTGTGTTGTGCATGGGTGGGTCCTTTGTAGCCCTCTGATTTGCATTGGTTCCACCTGGGCCCTTATTGCTGTCTCCTCCTTGCTCCTGCTGGTGTTATGGTGTTGGGGAGGGTGTGTTGTGCATGGGGGGCTCCTTTGTAGGCCTCTGATTTTATTGCTGGGCTCCTTTGTAGGCCTCTGATTTTATTGCTGTCTCCTCCCTGCTCCTGCTGGTGTAATGGTGTTGGGGAGGGTGTGCTGTGCATGGGTGGTTCCTTTGTAGGCCTCTGTTTGAAGGGGGTCCACCTGGGCCCTTATTGCTGTCTCCTCCCTGCTCCTGCTGGTGTAATGGTGTTGGGGAGGGTGTGTTCTGCATGGGTGGGTCCTTTGTAGGCCTCTGATTTGCATTGGTTCCACCTGGGCCCTTGTTGCTGTCTCCTCCCTGCTCCTCCTGCTGGTGTAATGGTGTTGGGGAGGGTGTGTTGTGCTGGGTTGGCCCTTTGTAGGCCTCTGATTTGCATTAGTTTCACCTGGGCCCTTATTGCTGTCTCCTCCCTGCTCCTGCTGGTGTTCTGGTGTTGGGGAGGGTGTGCTGTGCATGGGTGGTTCCTTTGTAGGCCTCTGATTTGCAGTGGGTCCACCTGGGCCCTTATTGCTGTCTCCTCCCTGCTCCTGCTGGTGTCATGGTGTTGGGGAGGGTGTGTTGTGCATGGGTGGGTCCTTTGTAGGCCTCTGATTTGCTTGGTTCCACCTGGGCCCTTATTGCTGTCTCCTCCCTGATCCTGCTGGTGTAATGGTGTTGGGGAGGGTGTGTTGTGCATGGGTGGGTCCTTTGTGGGCCTCTGATTTGCATTGGTTCCACCTGGGCCCTTATTGCTGTCTCCTCCCTGCTCCTGCTGGCGTAATGGTGTTGGGGAGGGTGTGTTGTGCATGGGTGGGTCCTTTGTAGGCCTCTGATTTGCATTGGTTTCACCTGGGCCCTTATTGCTGTCTCCTCCCTGCTCCTGCTGGTGTAATGGTGTTGGGGAGGGTGTGTTGTGCATGGGTGGGTCCTTTGTGGGCCTCTGATTTGCATTGGTTCCAGCTGGGCCCTTATTGCTGTCTCCTCCCTGATCCTGCTGGTGTAATGGTGTTCGGGAGGGTGTGTTGTGCATGGGTGGGACCTTTGTAGGCCTCTGATTTGCAGTGGGTCCACCTGGTCCCTTATTTCTGTCTCCTCCCCGCTCCTACTGTTGTAATGTTGTTGGGGAGGGTTTGTTGTGCATGGGTGGGTCCTTTGTAGGCCTCCGATTTGCATTGGTTTCACCTGGGTCCTTATTGCTGTCTCCTCCCTGCTCCTGCTGGTGTAATGGTGTTGGGGAGGGTGTGTTGTGCATGGGTTCCTCGTTTGTAGGCCTCTGATTTGCATTTGTTCCACCTGGGCCCTTATTGCTGTCTCCTCCCTGTTCCTGCTGGTGTAATGGTGTTGGGGAGGGTGTGTTGTGCATGGGTGGCTCCTTTGTAGGCCTCTGATTTGCATTGGTTTCACCTGGGCCCTTATTGCTGTCTCCTCCATGCTGGTGTAATGGTGTTTGGGGAGGGTGTGTTGTGCATGGGTGGCTCCTTTGTAGGGCTCTAATTTGCATTGGTTTCACCTCAGCCCTTATTGCTGTCTCCTCCCTGCTCCTGCTGGTGTAATGGTGCTGGGGAGGGTGTGTTGTGCATGGGTGGCTCCTTTGTAGGGCTCTAATTTGCATTGGTTTCACCTCAGCCCTTATTGCTGTCTCCTCCCTGCTCCTGCTGGTGTAATGGTGTTGGGGAGGGTGTTTTGTGCATGGGTGGTCCCTTTGTAGGCCTCTGATTTGCAATGGTTACACCTGGGCCCTTATTGCTGTCTCCTCCCTGCTCCTGCTGGTGTAATGGTGTTGGGGAGGGTGTGTTGTGCATGGGTGGGTCCTTTGTAGTCCTCTGATTTGCATTGGTTCCACCTGGGCCCTTATTGCTGTCTCCTTCTTGCTCCTGCTGGTGTTATGGTGTTGGGGAGGGTGTGTTGTGCATGGGTGGCTCCTTTGTAGGCCTCTGATTTGCAGTGGGTCCACCTGGGCCCTTATTGCTGTCTCCCCCCTGCTCCTGCTGGTTGAATGGTGTTCGGGAGGGTGTGTTGTGCATGGGTGGTTCCTTTGTAGGCCTCCAATTTGCACTGCTCTCACCTGGGCCCTTATTGCTGTCTCCTCCCGGCTCCTGCTGGTGTAATGGTGTTGGCGAGGGTGTGTTGTGCATGGATGGGTCCTTTGTAGTCCTCTGATTTGCAATGGTTTCACCTGGGCCCTTATTGCTGTCTCCTCCCTGCTCCTGCTGGTGTTATGGTGTTGGGGACGGTGTGTTGTGCATGGGTGGTTCCTTTGTAGGCCTCTGAGTTGCAGTGGGTCCACCTGTGCCCTTATTGCTGTCTCCTCCCTGCTCCTGCTGGTGTAATGGTGTTGGCGAGGGTGTGTTGTGCTTGGGTGGGTCCTTTGTAGGCCTCTGATTTGCATTGGTTTCACCTGGGCCCTTATTGCTGTCTCCTCTCTGCTCCTGCTGGTGTAATGGTGTTTGTGGAGGGTGTGTTGTGCATGGGTGGTTCCTTTGTAGGCCTCTGAGTTGCAGTGGGTCCACCTGGGCCCTTATTGCTGTCTACTCCCTGCTCCTGCTGGTGTAATGGTGTTGGCGAGGGTGTTTTGTGCTTGGGTGGGTCCCTTGTAGGCCTCTGATTTGCATTGGTTTCACCTGGGCCCTTATTTCTGTCTCCTCCCTGCTCCTGCTGGTGTAATGGTGTTGGCGAGGGTGTGTTGTGCTTGGGTGGGTCCTTTGTAGGCCTCTGATTTGCATTGGTTCCACCTGGGCCCTTATTGCTGTCTCCTCCCTGCTCCTGCTGGTGTATTGGTGTTGGGGAGGGTGTGTTGTGCATGGGTGGGTCCTTTGTAGGCCTCTGATTTGCATTGGTTCCACCTGGGGCCTTAGTGCTGTCTCCTCCCTGCTCCTGCTGGTGTATTGGTGTTGGGGAGGGTGTGTTGTGCATGGGTGGCTCCTTTGTAGGTGTCTGATTTGCATTGGTTTCACCTGGGCCCTTATTTCTGTCTCCTCCCTGCTCCTGCTGGTGTAAAGGTGTTGGGGAGGGTGTGTTGTACATGGGTGGGTCCTTTGTAGGCCTCTGATTTGCATTGGTTCAACCTGGGCCCTTATTTCTGTCTCCTCCCTGTTCCTGCTGGTGTAATGGTGTTGGGGAGGGTGTGTTGTGCATGGGTGGGTCCTTTGTGGGCCTCTGATTTGCATTGGTTCCACCTGGGCCCTTATTGCTGTCTCCTCCCTGATCCTGCTGGTGTATGGTGTTGGGGAGGGTGTGTTGTGCATGGGTGGGTCCTTTGTAGGCCTCTGATTTGCATTGGTTTCACATGGGCCCTTATTGCTGTCTCCTCCCTGCTCCTGCTGGTGTAATGGTGTTGGGGAGGGTTAGTTGTGCATGGGTGGGCCCTTTGTAGGCCTCTGATTTGCAGTGGTTCCACCTGGCCCCTTATTGCTGTCTCCTCCCTGCTCCTGCTGGTGTAATGGTGTTGGGGAGGGTGTGTTGTGCATGGGTGGGTCCTTTGTAGGCCTCTGATTTGCATTGGTTTCACCTGGGCCATTATTTCTGTCTCCTCCCTGCTGGTGTAATGGTGTTTGGGGAGGGTGTGTTGTGCATGGGTGGGTCCTTTGTAGGCCTCTGATTTGCAGTGGGCCCTCCTGGGCCCTTATTGCTGTCTCCTCCCTGCTCCTGCTGATGTAATGGTGTTGGGGAGGGTTTGTTGTGCATGGGTGGGTCCTTTGTAGGCCTCTGATTTGCAGTGGGTCCTCCTGGGCCCTTATTGCTGTCTCCTCCCTGCTCCTGCTGGTGTAATGGTGTTGGGGAGGGTTTGTTGTGCATGGGTGGGTCCTTTGTAGGCCTCTGATTTGCAGTGGGTCCAGCTGGGCCCTTATTGCTGTCTCCTCCCTGCACCTGCTGGTGTTATGGTGTTGGGGAGGGTGTGTTGTGCATGGGTGGTAATTTGTAGGCCTCTGATTTGCAGTGGGTCTCACCTGTGTCCTTATTGCTGTCTCCTCCCTGCTCCTGCTGGTGTAATGGTGTTGGCGAGGGTGTGTTGTGCATGGATGGGTCCTTTGTAGTCCTCTGATTTGCAATGGTTTCACCTGGGCCCTTATTGCTGTCTCCTCCCTGCTCCTGCTGGTGTTATGGTGTTGGGGACGGTGTGTTGTGCATGGGTGGTTCCTTTGTAGGCCTCTGAGTTGCAGTGGGTCCACCTGTGCCCTTATTGCTGTCTCCTCCCTGCTCCTGCTGGTGTAATGGTGTTGGCGAGGGTGTGTTGTGCTTGGGTGGGTCCTTTGTAGGCCTCTGATTTGCATTGGTTTCACCTGGGCCCTTATTGCTGTCTCCTCTCTGCTCCTGCTGGTGTAATGGTGTTTGTGGAGGGTGTGTTGTGCATGGGTGGTTCCTTTGTAGGCCTCTGAGTTGCAGTGGGTCCACCTGGGCCCTTATTGCTGTCTACTCCCTGCTCCTGCTGGTGTAATGGTGTTGGCGAGGGTGTTTTGTGCTTGGGTGGGTCCCTTGTAGGCCTCTGATTTGCATTGGTTTCACCTGGGACCTTATTTCTGTCTCCTCCCTGCTCCTGCTGGTGTAATGGTGTTGGCGAGGGTGTGTTGTGCTTGGGTGGGTCCTTTGTAGGCCTCTGATTTGCATTGGTTCCACCTGGGCCCTTATTGCTGTCTCCTCCCTGCTCCTGCTGGTGTATTGGTGTTGGGGAGGGTGTGTTGTGCATGGGTGGGTCCTTTGTAGGCCTCTGATTTGCATTGGTTCCACCTGGGGCCTTAGTGCTGTCTCCTCCCTGCTCCTGCTGGTGTATTGGTGTTGGGGAGGGTGTGTTGTGCATGGGTGGCTCCTTTGTAGGCGTCTGATTTGCATTGGTTTCACCTGGGCCCTTATTTCTGTCTCCTCCCTGCTCCTGCTGGTGTAAAGGTGTTGGGGAGGGTGTGTTGTGCATGGGTGGGTCCTTTGTAGGCCTCTGATTTGCATTGGTTCAACCTGGGCCCTTATTTCTGTCTCCTCCCTGTTCCTGCTGGTGTAATGGTGTTGGGGAGGGTGTGTTGTGCATGGGTGGGTCCTTTGTGGGCCTCTGATTTGCATTGGTTCCACCTGGGCCCTTATTGCTGTCTCCTCCCTGATCCTGCTGGTGTATGGTGTTGGGGAGGGTGTGTTGTGCATGGGTGGGTCCTTTGTAGGCCTCTGATTTGCATTGGTTTCACATGGGCCCTTATTGCTGTCTCCTCCCTGCTCCTGCTGGTGTAATGGTGTTGGGGAGGGTTAGTTGTGCATGGGTGGGCCCTTTGTAGGCCTCTGATTTGCAGTGGTTCCACCTGGCCCCTTATTGCTGTCTCCTCCCTGCTCCTGCTGGTGTAATGGTGTTGGGGAGGGTGTGTTGTGCATGGGTGGGTCCTTTGTAGGCCTCTGATTTGCATTGGTTTCACCTGGGCCATTATTTCTGTCTCCTCCCTGCTGGTGTAATGGTGTTTGGGGAGGGTGTGTTGTGCATGGGTGGGTCCTTTGTAGGCCTCTGATTTGCAGTGGGCCCTCCTGGGCCCTTATTGCTGTCTCCTCCCTGCTCCTGCTGATGTAATGGTGTTGGGGAGGGTTTGTTGTGCATGGGTGGGTCCTTTGTAGGCCTCTGATTTGCAGTGGGTCCTCCTGGGCCCTTATTGCTGTCTCCTCCCTGCTCCTGCTGGTGTAATGGTGTTGGGGAGGGTTTGTTGTGCATGGGTGGGTCCTTTGTAGGCCTCTGATTTGCAGTGGGTCCAGCTGGGCCCTTATTGCTGTCTCCTCCCTGCACCTGCTGGTGTTATGGTGTTGGGGAGGGTGTGTTGTGCATGGGTGGTAATTTGTAGGCCTCTGATTTGCAGTGGGTCTCACCTGTGTCCTTATTGCTGTCTCCTCCCTGCTCCTGCTGGTGTAATGGTGTTGGGGAGGGTGTGCTGTGCATGGGTGGGTCCTTTGTAGGCCTCTGATTTGCATTGGTTTCACCTGGGCCCTTATTGCTGTCTCCTCCCTGCTCCTGCTGGTGTAATGGTGTTGGGGATGGTTTGTTGTGCATGGGTTGGTCCTTTGTAGGCCTCTGATTTGCAGTGGGTCCACCTGGGCCCTTATTGCTGTCTCCTCCTTGCTCCTGCTGGTGTTATGGTGTTGGGGAGGGTGT